>NC_133569.1:24800000-25400000 GCF_048773025.1 Camelus bactrianus
ATACAAAGAGCCAAGAAGTACATGAAAATGTGCTTAACATCACTAATAATCAGGGAAATGCAGATGAAAATCAAAATCACGAGCTCTCACCTCATACCTGTTAAAATGACTATTATTAAAAATCCAAGAAAAAAGTGTTGGTGAGAATGTGGAGAAAAGGGAAGCCTGTGGACTCTGTAAATTTGTGGGAATGTAAATTGGTGCAGATGCTGTGGAAAACTGCATAGACGTCACTCAAAAAAAAATGAAAAGTAGACCCACCATATGATCCAGCAGTCCCCCTCCTGGGAATATATCTGAAGGAAATGAAAACACGATCTTAAAGTGAAGGGGCCAAACCCACAGAGGGACCAGCAAGACCTCCCAGGCAGGGCCACTGCCTTCCCGCTTTTGTGCTTCTGTAAAATGGCTTGCTTCTAGGAAAACAAAACTTGCTCCTAAAATTCCATTGGTTCCCAAAAGCCCACTCCTGATTGGTCCATTTCTAACACCTCATTTGCATATGGCACAAACTTAATCAAAACCTGAATCCTATAAAAGCCTGTGTAAACCTACAGACAGCATCCAGAGCTTGGAGTGTTAACTCTTGCAGGCCCACTGGCCTGATAAACCCGAGTTCTCCAACCCTCCAAGTGTCGCTCTGTCTCTCGACAGGATTCAGGTTTCTGTAACAAAAGAGATATCTGCATCCCCATACTAATTGCGCCATTATTGACAATAGCCAAGACTTGTAAACAATCTAAGTGCCTGTTCATGGATGAACAGATAAAGAAAATTTGGCGTATACTCACACAGTGGAATATTATTTGGCCATAAACAGAAAGAAACCCTTCTTTCTGCAACAACACGGATGAACTTGAGGGTATTATGCCAAGTGAGATAAGTTAGATGGAAAAAAACCAACACTGTGCGGTTCTCACTTATACTCAGAGTCTAAAAAAAGCCAAACTCACTAAAATCGAGAGTAGAATGGTGATTTCCAGAGGCTGGGGGTGAGGGGTGTAGGGAAATGTTTGTCAAAAGGTATAAACTTCCAGTTACACGATACATAAGTTCTGGAGATCTAATATACTGTATGGTGATTATAATCAGGATTAATAGATTATATACTTCAAAGCACAAAAAGAGTAAATCTTGAATGTTATCACCACACACATACAAAATTTTAATTACATGAGGGGATGGAAATATCAACTAACCTTATTGTGGTAGCAATTTTGCAATATATAGACTTCCCTAATTATCACATTGTATGCAAACCTGCATATGTTTTATGTCAATAATAACTCAATTAAATTGGAAAAAAAGAAAAAGAAATTGTGAAATCTTGTTAAAATATCCACAGCAGTGGATAGATTTAGGTGTCATCTGTCTTGCAACATACCCTGTCCAGGTGACACTGTACCTCAGTGAAGACACGTCAGTCTTGAGCTGGCCCTCAGCAGTAACCCTAAACTCCAGCAGCCTGCTAAGCGTGCGTTGTTATTTTGGGGTCAGGTGGTAAAGTCTGAGTTCACAGAGGTGGGTGGATTTATCATTGCTTATTTAACGAGCCCCTCACTGGTGGAGAGTCCGCTCACTTCCAGTGCCTTATTCCTGTACGTAACACGTATACACCCTTGCGCGTCTGTGTGAGTGTGTCTGTGTGGTTACAAACGAAAGTGCCCAAACTACGTCCATTTCAAATTCCAGGCACGTTGTCAGCCTGCCCTGTGCCACGGATGCACTCTTTCTTTTCCACCATAAACTGCATGTTTCACTTAACCTACATCAACCCTACGAGTTAGGAAACTTGTACATCTTGGCCAAATCTGTGAAAGAAAGATGCTCTCTTACAGTTGATTTGACTTGTAGTTTGTTAACTGTGAATGAGGTCAAATGCCCTCTCCTGTGTTTATCGACCATTTCTGTGTCTTTGGTTTAGATTTTCTGCTCATTCACTTTATTTATTCTTCTCTTGGTTTGTGGTGTCTATTTTTCAAATATTTTTTATTTATCACGAAAATTATAGGTTTACCATTTGCCTTTTGGCTTGGGCCATCCTCCAGCTCCATTCCAGTCTGGATAAAACATACTTATAACAGGAGATGACTTAGCTGGAACTGCCTGAGGCACTTTGGAAGCATTTTCTGCAATGTGTTTTGGTTTCCCTTTTCCTGATCAAGGCGATTTTTACACAGATACAGAGAACAAATTAGTGGTTATCAGTGGGGAGAGGGTAAGGTGGAGGGGCGATATAGGGGTAGGAAATTAAGGGGTACAAATGATTAGGTATAAAATAATCAATCCACAAGCATATATTGTACAACATGGGGAATATAGCAAATATTTTAAAGTAACTATATAAATGGAGTATGAACTTTAAAAATTGTGAATCATTCTATTGTACACCTGTAATTTATATAATATTATACATCTACCATACTTCAATAAAAAATAGCAAATGAAAGGTGAAAAAGACCAACTTTCTAGTCAAAGAGAAGTGCCTTTCATTTAGTAATCACCAGAAACACAATCCCATCAACCGAGGTGGTCATTGTTTATAATTGGGATTTCAAGCACACTCCCCATTGGCAAGTTTGGCTAAAATCAAGTATTTTATTAAACAACTTCTAAGGCATGTTGTTTCCTAAACAGTTGTATTGAACTCATGCAATAGGTTAGATTATTAGAATAGGGGAGATACAGCAGAAAGAAAGGTTTGTGAAAACAAGTATGGGACACAGAGCCACGTCCGGATGCTGAGAGGGTTCAGAAGGGAAGTGTCAGCTCAGGTGGGCAAGGACCTGTGGGCTCACCTGGAACACTGGACACACCCAAGTGAAAATGCGTAAGGGGATTCGTAACAGAAAGAGAGCTACACTGTCCTTGTCACCGGGGCTTCACGCTCTCCTCAGAGGCGTAACAAAACTAGTTGCCAGGCGTTGAGAAATACGTCACTTAGCCCTGAGCCTACGTGACGGTTTGGAGTTTGGAGAAGTTAATATATTCAGATTCAGATACAGCTACTCCGAAACTTCCTGAGGAAGGAGAATCTCAGTGTTCAGGTGAAACGCTCTATAATTGCTCATCCAGGAGGAGACATTCTAATGAAGCCTTAGCTTTAATGAAAGCAGCATTAATTTTGAGCAACTGGTCAGCCGGGACAGGTGGCCAAAACATAAATCAGAAGATCATGTATCTCATGAGGAGGTTTTTACATCAATAGCACATTTCGGTTTTTCTGCCTTTTGCCGCCCGCACACAGAGCCCTAACGCATCCCCCCGGGAGGAGTAAGAGAGTGTGGAAAGCTGGAGTCAGAAACGTGCTGTGGTGTGTCGTCGGGCCGACAGGATCCTGGTCTGCTGGCGTTGACCGCAGGCTCTGTGCACTTTCCCTTTGGTTGGGGAGCGTTCCAGAAAGAACAGACTGTGTCGCCAACTGCACTGATGTGCTTCCATCCTGAGGACCCTCAGAGCAGTGTCCCTGTGCCCAGGAATTTAAAATCACCCTTAGATTAATGTTCTAGTTGGTAGAAACAAAAGATGACACGCGTAAATACTATTTCATTTCTTCGAGGAATTAAATTACCATCTTTGCAAACTTCAGTTAAAAGCATCTGTTTAAAAGAGTTGCAGAGGGAAGATACAAGAATGCTGCCAACCCACCCTTACACACACTCCCCCTGCCCGCCGAGCAAGGAACTCTAGAGGGAGCCCCGTGGCTGTGTGGAGTCTTCTAAACATAGATAAGAATACACTGGCTTTTTTTTTTTTAATTCCAGATTCTGCAGCAGACATGATCCTCTAAAGAGCTCCTTAGGACAAGTTCTTGAAGAAATGTGAACACACAATGAACAAGAAAGCAAAGTGGCAGAGAAAACCATTCATCTTGCAGAAGTGGTCACGTATTGTCATCTGGATTCCACATGCACAGTTTTATAAAGGATGTGTCTGCCCGGTATCCCTCTCTGTTTTTAATATCTGCTTTTTGTAGTCAGATTTTAGATGGTCTCCTTTGAAATTCTTCTCTGTGAAAGTGTTACAGGCAATTGGCCAACGCTGAACAAATTAACCAATGCCTGCGTGATTGATCAACCGTCTGGAATGACGAGGTGAGCCTTTTGGACAATAATCTGCCAATCAAAACTTCAGACCTGATCTTCGCTCAAACATGCTACAACATCCGGGCAGATTCAAGCTACTTTGAAAGCCTGCATGGCTCTTGTAAAGCATGCACCTTCTACACAGAAAATGTAACCCACGTTAAGGAAAGAAATCTGGAATAAATGTTATCAGGTTAGTTCAATCTTCACCCTTTTTGTGCAGATAGAAAAAATTTTTCAAAGCTATCTTTTTAGAAAAAGATTGATGATCTGAGAATAACATGATTGAAATATATCTGGGTCATTAGACTAGATATATTTAATCATGTTATTATTTGCTTTCTCTAACATCCAAGGGCCAAGCTAAAAGCAGTGTTGCTCCATTGCAGTCTTACCTGGGTGCATAGCCCAGTGACGGACACAGGCAAGATTCCATGCGTGTTGGCTGACCAGCGAAGTCAAATGAGACTCTGAGGTCCAAAGCCCCATCCTGAAGCTTGTTGCTAGAAGAGGTTGTTGTAACGGAAGAGCAAAGACTGGAACTGGAATTGTTTTTTTGGTTTGTTTGTTTTTGTTTTGCTTTGTTTTGTTTTTCCTGTTAGGAGCTTTGATTTAATGGCTCCCGGACTCAGCCGAGTAGACTAGAAACTTCCAGAGCCCAGGTTTCCCTCCACATCTTTGAGCCAACATCAGTGTTTATCAGCTTACCTGGGTAACTTACATCATCTTACTGACTCATCGAAGTAATTATTTCCCAAGTATATATGTCATTCCTTAAAAAAATTTTCATTTAAGAACTAATCACTATATTTTTAAAACTCTACCATTATATTTTACATTTTTTCAACGTGCACTAAATTAAGAAAAGGACCTTCTCCAGGTGTCTGCTGAGGTCTACACCTCTGCTAACTCACTTGCTCAGGATCCACGGTTCAGTGCACTTCAAACTGCATGCGTGCGGCACAGTGTTCGCTGGGACCCCGTTTTCTCTCCTTCTCTCCAAGGGACTGAGAGATGTATTGCCCTGACCAGTACGTGGCCTCTTCCTTGCCCTCTCCTGCTGATGTCATGTCAAGGGTGGGAGGGGAACAAGTCCTGGAAATCCGAAGTTTTGGGCACGAGAAGCTGTGATATAGTCCTTTTGTAATTTCTATGAGTTTATTTTATTTTTGTTGATTTTTTTTTTGCCTTTTACAGAAAATTAACATAATACACAGAATTTGATACCTTGCTTTTCTCACTTAGAAATGTTTTAAAAATCTCATTTATCAATAAAGAAAAATTCCTTATTTTTAGGCTGGACAGTTTTACCGCATGAACACAGTGTTGTTTACTGAGCCCGTCCCTACTGATGCCTCCAATGTTTTGCTCGTGCAAAGAAGGCTGCCTTTTATTTTCATCTTTTTTTATTGTTGCACCTATTCAAGTAGAGACAGAGGATGAATTTCTCTACATGTAAATAGCGAGTCAAGGAGTGTGTAAATTTTGAATTTCACTGCCCTCCCTGGAGATCGTCACAGTTTCATCCTCTCTACGAATATTTGAGACTTTTGTCCCCAGACCTCACCAACTCAGTGTGTCACTTCTCTGCCTTTACAGACCAGATGGGTTAGTTAATCACACTCTTCCTGTTATAAATTAGGCTCAGCGCCTTTTCTTCTATTTGAAATTCATTTATTTTCTTTTACATGTATTCGCAAAAATTCTTTGTATGTTAGGAAAATCAGGTTTTGTTATATGAGTTGCTGGCGTCCCCCTAGTTTTTCATTTGTCTTCGAATCTTGCTCTTGGTAATTTTAAAAGAATGCAGTGCTTCAAATCCAGCTTCATCTTCTGGTTAAACACAAAGAATTTGATGCATGTCTTATCTCTTTTCCCACAAAAACCCTCTAAAATGACTGTGATGAATATAAGGGCATTAATCTCCAGAGAGAAAAAAAAGGGAAGGGAAGAATCTGGCAGCAAACTAGAAATATCCACTCCTCGTTGGAAAACAGAAAGTGAACAGAGGAGAGGGGATGGCCGACCCCACAACTGAGGAGGGGGACCCAGAAGGAAGTCAGCCTTCAGGATCACAGTTGCGTCCAAAGGGGAAGCCGAGGGGTGTGACGTCAGACAGGAGGGCTGTTTGAAAGAAGCTGTTTATTGTCAAAAAAAAAATTGAGCTGGGGGACCTTTTTCATGGGACCTTCTGAGGATTTGGATAAAACAAGCATTGAAAATGGAGATTACTGTGTTTCATTGGTTCTAATACGTATATTTTTCATCTTTTTACACCCTTGGAATTGGGGGGTTTCTTATTATCAATGGTTTCTTAGAATTTTAATTGGCAGCACCTTATTTTCTGTTCCCCTCCGTTTTTAAGATGCTGGTCATTGGATTTTTCAGTACCTTCAGCCCCCTCAACACACACACAGACACACTCAGAAAAGAGGAAAAATAAAACCACAATGACTACGTGTCTGCCATAATGAAAATACTATAAATGAATTAAAAATACAGATACCACCAAATGCTGGCAAGAATGCAGAAACACTGGATCACTCATACTTCGTTGGGGGAACCCCAGTCTAGAAAACAATTTTGCAGCCTCTTATAAAACTAAATGTGCAGCTGCCACATGACAATTGCTCTCCTGGGCATCGGTCCCAGGGCTATAAAAACTTACATTCACACAGACCACCTGTACGTGAGTGGGATGTTGGATTTATGGTCACCAAAAACTGGAAACGACCGGGATGATCTTCCAATGGGCGAACGGTAGAACAAACTGGGCTCTACCCAAACCATGGAACACTGCTCAGCACTGAGAAGGAGAGAGCTTCTGGTTCAGGGAGCCACCTGGATAAAGCTCACGGCAATGAGGCTGAGTGGAAAGAATCAGTACCAACTCCACTTACGTAAAACGTTTGAAGCTGTTTATTGTCAAAAGGAACTGAGCCGGGGGACCTTTGTCATGGGAGGGGACTAGCGGTTGTCACTACTCGGGGTTCAGGATGGTGGAGGGGAGTGAGTGAGGTGACAAAGGGGCAGTGCTGTTGGTGGGCACACAAACCTACGAAGGTGATAAAGGGCGTAGAACTTAGTACACAAGCACACGCACACGCACAAGCACACGCACATGCACACGCACAAGCAGAGTCACACAAAGGAGCACCAGTAAGACTGGGAAGATCTGAGCAAGACCAGTGGTTTGCTTCGTTGTCAATATTCTGGCTGCGATATTACACAGGGTTTTACAAAACGTTACGTTGGAGGAAACAAGGCAGAGTGTACAAGGGATTTCTCTGAGTTACTCCTACAACCGCATAGGAATCTACAACCGGTCGTCGATACAAGGTTCAGGTAAGAAGGGAAAACGATTTTGCAAAGTATGAGATTGGCCATTGTCACAGCCCCGAGGAGCCTGAGGAGATGTGATGACTAATCGTAATGTTGCCTCTTGGATTTGATCCTGGGACAACCACACAGAAGAACCAGTATTTAAAAACAAAGGGAATCTGAGTAAGTTAATTCAGATGAATGAATCAGTAACAATATATCAATATTGGTTCACCAGGGTTAACAAATGTATCACACCGGTGCAAGGTGATAGCACTGATTCCTGGGCGCAGGGTACAGGGGAGCCCTCTGTAACGTTTTAGTGGCTTTTCTAGAAATGCAAAATTGCTCTCAAAAAGCCTATTTTTAAAAAGTAAATGGATGGTAAAAGATATACAAAGTCATGTAAACATTAATTAAAAAAATCTGGAGTGATTACCAGTATCAACTTAAGCAGACTTTACAGCAAAGGGAGTTATCAGGGCTAGATTGAGACGTGGCCGAGTAACGAAAATGACCACGCTCCAAAAAGGCCAGAAAGCCTACTACGTGCGGGTTTCCGCGCCTGGCGTCAGAGCTTCAGACTGCATGAAGCAAACCTCGCGCCGGTCAGAACGGGCGGCAGTGAAAAACCCACAAACAATAAATGCTGGAGAGGCTGCGGAGAAAAGGTTAGGTTATTCGGATTCAGCAGGTGATGAAGGAGACGTGGTGAAGATAAAAGTTAAGCTCTTTCCTCCCTTCCTCCCTTTCTTCCTTCCTTCAGCCCTTCCTTCCTCCCTTTGTTTATTTTCCTAAAGAGACTGAACGTTCTGACCATTGGCCTCACTGAAGAAAGACTAGTCTGGTGGAAGACAGCGTTAGTGGGGGGGACCTGAGCAAAGGGTTCAGTAGGGCTGCAGTCGTGACGGATGAGGCAGTACACAGGCCTTTCCCTTGGTTTCTCAAACAGAAAAGCTGGGAGTTAAAGGATGGTGTGTGTGTATGTGGAAGGGGGATACTTCTTGGAGGAAAGGGTTGGATCCATAAACTCTGAGAACAGCCATGTTTTATGATGGACCTTTGCTGTGCTTTGCATCATGATTTCCCTCCTTCCACTAATCCCAAACATTAATTGATGTTTCTGTTAACTACTGCAGTCAGGCATTAACTGCATGGCAGAGAATTCGGGAGGCAGCCAGCATCCACGATTGGTGTGGCGCTGGGAGCGAGGGGCGGCCGTCCCCGTGCCGAGAGCGCCGTCACAGCCAGCGCAGGGGTGGAAGAGCCGCCGGAGAGCAGCGGTGCCGGGGCTGAGCCTCGCTCGATGCCCACGGGCAGCATCAAGACTAGAGAGGTGACGCACGCCCAGGCGGCGGTGCTGACCGCTGCAGGAACGGACGCGGGACCTCTTCCCCACGCCCATCCGGAACAGAGGAAGGAAAAGGAACCGGCAAAAATGGATGCAGGCTGCAAGTGCCCATCAGGAGACTGCCTGCGTGTGACAAGAAGCAGTCACGGTGGTGGAACAAAGCACCCCAGGTTCGAAGACCTGCTACTAACCAGCCAAATGCTCTCGGCCAGGTTAACCTCTGTGCTTCAGTCAGCAGACAGTGATGCAGGTGCAACGTTGCCTCAGGTACTTGTGAACAATAAGTGTTAACACAGTAAATCACTCAGAACAGTCTTGCTGCACTGCTAAGTGTTTAACATTATTGTTTAACAATTGTCTCTGATTGCAATTTCTTACTCATAAATCAGTCTCAACTAATTACATTGTGAGCGCCTCGAATAAAGAAACAATTTCTTATTTTTCTTTGTATCTCCAGATTCCAATTACTGCCAGCATTTGGAAAGTGATTAATATATACTGACTAAGAGCCAGAGGTCTTATTTTAGAGCTGCCACATATATTGTGTGGATACATATGTCATGTGAACATATTACAAACACAGACTATGTATTGACTGTAATATTTCAATAAGAGAGGGTTGCCCATAGATTCATCTCAGTTCTGCCTGACTACCTCCCCCTAAGTGATGGGCCTCGAGTCAGCGTCGTGGACATACACCCTCCACCGCCAACACCTGCCTCCGCCAGGACCAGCTGCAATGACCCTCCAGATCCATCAGTGGTGAGAGCCGTGGGCCTTCCCCTGACAGTCTCGGTACCAGCCTGTCTAAGATGGGTATCTCTTGAACTCTGTAGTGAATGCCGTCTTTACGAAAACAGAAAGAACAACAAAACCAGAAGGAAGCAAAGACAATTAGCTGGTCCGTTATTGTCCTGGTTGAGATGATGTCAGACCTTCAGGCACAGAATGCATGTTTACTAATACTTGCATATCTGCAGGTGTGCAGCTGTTTGTTTCCCTTCATGAAGGAGAAAAAGATTGTGAGCTCATCACTGCAAGGCTACTGTCCTCATGGCTCACTCTTTATAGACGTCCGTGTTGTAAAGTCAACCTTATTGGCTTTTCTTTGTCCACCACCTTAAGAGGCCACAAATCCATTATTCTACTGACTTGGAAGTCAACCCAGTTGGATCTCAGCCTGTAAAAATGCAAAATTGTTGCAATTCATATTTTCCATTCCTGTTTTTCTTCCTTTTACTGAGCAATAAAGTGATTTTTGAAAGAATCATGCATGTATAGATTTTGCTCCTGTTCCCCCCTACAGAACTAAGGGCTCAGAATCTCAGAAGATGGAGACAGATACCAACAGAAAAATAACGTTAAGTGCCTGACATTAAGGGCTGCCCGGGCGTCCACTTCAAAGACATCCATCTTGAGTAAGCACGTTGCCAGCTGCACAGTTAGGTGCCAGGCTGTGTACTCCACCCATGGCACTCCCCTCGTGGAAAGCCCCGGGTGACCTAAACAACTGACTGCTTGAGTGACCATGCTTGTCCCTTCTCACACTTTAACTCTTGCTCGTATATTTTAATTTTTCCAATTAAGAGTGAATCTACCAAAGCCTGTGCTCCTCACCCTCAACCCCCGATAAAGCCAGAATGCCAAGCCCACGCCCCTCCCTCCCCACCCCCGACTTGTGACCTTACCGAGGGGCCCCTGGGTGCACCATGTAACTTCCAGGACCTGTGAGTAATAAACCTGTTTTGTTCCCGAAGTTCTCCGACGGTTGTTGCTGAGGTGAATCCTGCAGTCATAATAAGAATTACAAAGACTGGTCCAGCCACTTGTTGGCTGTCGTTGGGGAAATGTCTGTAAGAGGGGAGGGGGGTCTCACCACAAATAGTCCAGACCCAGTAAGTGTCCCAGGCGCTTCTAGCCGAGAACATCAGTACTGATGGGCCGAGACCAGCCCCAAACCCTGTTGTCCTGTACCTACCATTGTACGCGCGCCGTATACCACGTTACGTACTGTATCAGGCTGCGCGCTACACTGTGGCGCCTACGTGTGCACGATGTGTAGCCCTAACAGGCAGACGGTTGTCTAAGCCTGTAAACTCAGAGCCAGAAATACATTCATCAAATGTCTTCATTTACAGATACAACTGGTTTCCTGAGGTACATCGCTCCTTTGGGCTGCAAGCAGGAAACCTGCGTTTTTCTTGGTTTCAGTAATCACTGTCAAATACACTTTGTCAAATCGCGTTTCTTTACTGGGCAGGTGGTCCGTGATGGGGAGCTTGGGGTCTTCAGGATTTCTGTCATCTCTGAGCTCTGGAGCTGTCTTCCTGCCTGACACGAGGCTCGGTGCTGCCCATCTCCAGGGCGCCACGGCCCTCCTGTTCTGCTGCCTGAGCTGCTGTCCTGGTACCGGTCTCGGGAATGAGGGCCTTGATTCGCTCTCAGGACGGCCATCCCCGCCCTTCTAGGTGCGCGCTCCTCAGATGAGGCAGCACAAGAGGACCCGAAAGGGGGCACCGCTGCCTCACGTGACTGCTCACCTGCTGGTGACATGGAGGTGACCTGGCCCCTGCCTGGTTCCTCCTGGTTCCATGTAACTAACATCCAAGTCTCTGCCGCAGGGCAGTCTGACACCCACAGTGCAGACCCCTCCACTGCCAGGACGCCCTGCGAGAGGCAGCCACGGCTCTTTTGAGCCTGGTCTGAGGCACACACACCTCAATCTCTTCTTCAAGTTCGAAATCCTATTTGTGCATTCAGATGGTCAAACTTCCGAGTCTCTCCTGCACTCTCTGGTGGTTTCACAAAACAGAGGGAGAGGGAGATGCCACATCCCCCTTCTCCCCGGCACCTACCCCCGCCCTTCGGGGCCTCTCACACAAGCTGGCTAGCCGCCTCCGACCTTCAATCTCCAGGCAACAAGTTGGCAGCTGTCTGTGTTTATGTCCATCCTCCGAGCTCCAAGGACACGCGTCAGCTTTCCCAAGAACGCCATCACCACACACGCCCGTCACTGTGAGGTTTGGGGACAGCAGGGCGATGCTGCCCGGTTATTCAAGCCCTCGTAACGTGACTTCTCTCCACGGCATTTCCATCCACTTGGAGCCATGCCACCGTTTTCCCCAAATTTCCCAAACAGCACCATCAACACCACAGCTTCCCTGGATGTACCTGGCTTCCTGATGCTTTAGTAGACGCTGCTACATGGTTAAAAGGGGAAGTTGTACACAGTTGAGAGGGGAGGGGAGGTGCCTGTGCTACAGAGAAGATGTGGCTTAAACACACACCTCAGGTTTTCTACCTAGAAAAGGCATAAGCCTCGGAGTCCTGGTGGGAGAGGACAATGATTCACACAAAAAAAGAAAACTGAAGAAACAAAGACCCCAACCCATTATCGTTCTGGGGGTCCTCACCAGGGAAATATTGAAATTCCTCAGTCAACTGGCAAAGACAAACATAACACAGCCAAACACTAAAACTGGAAAATCATTAATTTTCTAGACTCACATAAATTGTTGCTAAGCCCCCAGATGTTGCATTTTCTTAACTTTGAGCATTTTTTTTCATGCCCACCAATTCTTCCTCACAGAGTATTTACATCAAAGGCAATCATTTCTTAGAAAGAAATTGTGGCAAGAAAGAAAAAAAAAATTTCACAATTTTCGTTTGCCTTTATTTTAGTTCTAGGGCGCCATCTGCTGATCGCTACTCTTCTTACTATTGTTTTTTATACTTTTAAATTGGAGTATAATCAGTTTACAATGTGTCAGTTTCTGGTGTTTAGCATGTTTCAGTAATCTATAGACATGCGTGTATTTGTTTTCATATTATTTTTCATTATAGTGACTACAAGATATCGAATATAGTTCCCTGTGCTGCACAGTATGATTTTGTTGTTTATCTATTTTATATATAGTAGTTAGTATCTACAAATCTTGAACTCCGAATTTATTCCTTCCCACCCCTGGTAACCATAAGTTTGTTTTCTATGTCTGTGAGTCTGTTTCTCTTTTGTAAATAAGTTCATTTGTCTTTTTTCAGATTCCACATATAAGTGATGTCATACGGTATTTTTCTTTCTCTCTATGACTTGCTTCACTCAGAATGACGATCTCCAGGTCCATCCATGTTGCCCCAGATGGCATTATTTTATTCTTTTTTATGGCTGAGTAGTATTCCATTGTACAAATATACCACCACTTCTTTATCCAGTCATCTGTCAATGGACATTTAGGTTGTTTCCACATCCTGGGTATTATAAATAGTGCTGCTGTGAACATTGCGGTGCATGAATCTTTCTGAATTAGAATTCCCTCCAGATATATGCCTGGGAGTGGGACTGCTGGAACATCTGGTAAGTCTATTTTCAGTTTTGTTTTTAAATTTTATCGCTGAAGTTGATAACACTGGGTGAATTTGTAATCAAGAAAAATCAGCTTGGTTATGTACATCAGCCTCCATCTGGGGATCTGACCTAACCAATTTACCGTTACACCTTTGGAAGTAAAGCCATGAGAATAACACCTCTTTAACATGTGAAAGAACACCCGTCTCAGTCTGGGGAGGAGACAATGATAAGGACCTGCTCAGATGCAGGTGTGACCAGCAACCATGTAGCTGCTGAGTCTGTAGGAAGCTATGATGTGACTAGGTGTGCACAGATCAAGAACCTTAAAAGCATCTATTCCTTCCAACCACAGAATTAAAACTGAGCCTCCTTAGAAGGACCAGAGATGTGAGCACACATTTATGTGTGCGGCATTGGCTCATTTGTAACAATCTTTCCTATCCTTGCAGTTAGGGATATAGATATACATAGAATATGCAACCGTTATAATTTTAAATTAAAATGAAAAATTTAAAGAATGATTTGGGGAAATGTCTATGATACAATGGTAAAGTAAAGTAAATCCAAAAACTAAACAGTATTTTCACCATAGTCCCAGTTAGGTGCAAACCTTAGTTATCCATCAGTTCAGAAGAAACAATTTAAAAGAAGCTGTCGCTGCAGTTTAGGAATTACCACTCAGTTACAATTTCTTGTTTTGATTTCTCTTGTTTTCCAAAAATTATATAAATCTCTTTCACTTTTGTAATCAGATAATTAACATATTTCATGTAAGTACACATTTTTTTTTATTGAAAATGTTACGAGTATGGAAAAATTAAATTGCATGCTTTGTTTCCACCTAGTGGATGCAGGAGAAAGTGCACCTAGAACCATGGCTTTCTTTAAAAACTAAAATATTTACAAAGAAAACCAGGAAGTGGGAGGAAGGAGAGCAGAGGGGAAGAAAAAAGAAAAGGCCTAAAGACCACGTGGGCTGCAGCTGAACACACACACACACGAAGTCTGACAGCATTGTGTTTTAAGCAAAACTGCATCGCTGGTATGTACGCAGATCATGCAATCTCGGTCCAAATAACTAACCTCAGTGTGGCTTCTTTGATCTAACGCCGGATTCCTTGTCCTTTCTCATCCGTGACCACCCGCTCCTCGCCACCCACCGGCTGCCCAGTGGGCCCTGGCCTGAGCGCGCGGCAGCTGACGGCGACGCCCTCCCGGCCCCGCCCTGAAGGGCCCCAGCGGTCCTTCCCCTGGGCTTCCTGACTCCCGCCTTGTCTTCCACATACGTCCTCCTCCCTGCTGCCTGCGTGAGCTCCCTTCTGAGAATTCTCTGAGCCGCCTGAAAAGATCAGCTCTGCATTCTAAGCTGAGAGTCTCCTTTGCTGAGAGAGCCTTGCCTGCGTCTCGCCATGGTGGGTGACGCTGGGACTCCTTTCAGTTCTGTCAGCATTTGCTTTATATATTAGGTGCTCGTATGCTGGGCACATAGCTGTGTAATTTTTACCTCTACTTGATGGATTGACATTGATCATAACAAAATGACCTTTTTTCCTTCTTATCATTTTTTAGTTTAAAGTCTGTTTTGCCTAATATAAGTATAGCTACCCCTGGTCCTTTTGTTTGCTTGACCTGACTACCATTTGCTCAAAGTATCTTTTCCCACATTTTCACTCTCAGTGGATGTGTGTTTTTAGAGCTAAAGCGAGTCTCTTGTCCAGCATATTGTTGGATCTTAGTTTTTTTCTTTTAATGCATTCAAATTCCAAACTGCTTACAGTGGCGGACGGGTCAAGCCATGACAGAGTCTTTGCCTCCGATTGGGCTGCGTCTCCATTCGCTCCCTGCTCCCCATCACACCACTCTCTCTCAGGTCCCTGGGACTTGCCGTGAGCCACCCCCTCCACCTGGAACCCCTGTCCCACTTTATCAACCTGGAAAACTTCTGTTTATATTTGCTTTCTCCTCTGCATAAACTAAACATCTAGAGAAAGACAGATTTTTTTTTTAATAGTCATAGAAACCCAAGAAATGATCCTTCCAGTGACTGGCACTTACGCAAATTTTGTCTGCATTTCTCTATCTGGATACAGACCTCTCTCCAGATGAGAATGTACGTCTCATTCTGGAGACAAGACAATGGAAGCCACGAGAAGTTAAGTGACTTCAGTTTGGAGTTGGAAGCAATATTGCTGAGAGTATAAACTGTCAGATTTTTTGCAAAGCAATTTTCTCATTAGTGCTAGATATTAAAACCTCTGGCAGAGAAATGCTGTGTTGAGGGGGTTTTGTTTGTTTGTTTTACACCTGCAGTTTATGCCGGATGAATAACAAATGACAGCCAAGGACAGCAGTGCGAGTAATTGTACCTAATGCAGGGGTGGGGGTGTTGGGGAGGACATTGAGGAGGAGAAGCGTTCAGCGAGGAAGGAGAGGATGTGGGAGCTGAAGGAGCCATGAGACCAGGGCAGGGTGCATTTGGGGGAATATAGCTGGACCACGGATGATTTTCAAAAACTCCTTTTGATTAAGGTCTGCATGAAAACAGTCTGGCACACAGCACGCCCCGTGCCTACTTTACGTCCACGCCTTCCACTCAGAATCCAAAAGATGAGGACATCTTGAAGGCAAGAGGCGTCTCGGGCCCATCTTAACCAGTGGCGAAGATGGCAGAGCCATCAGACTAACCAGAGGACAAAGTACCCAAGAGAGAGGTTGCCGCTGACCGTTTCCATTTACAATCCTTCTCTTCTTTCCACTAAAAATACCACCACACACCATGTCAGCTACATTACACACTCTTTAAATATTAATTTCCTTTATTTTAAAATGGTGAACACATAAACATTGTTCAATATTAGACATCTGAGAGAGCATTTTCTCTGATCGCAGTAAAATTAAGCTACAAGTAAGTAATTTTGAAACTAATGAACCCCTTTATGTTTGGGATTAAGTCAAAGTTGGAAAAGGCAACAGTGCAAAGTGTCTCGTTTGTCCAGTCATGACTTGCCTTCTCAGGGACGTGTGACACGCCCACAAAAACCTCCCAGAACCTTCCACTGGGACATCCACACACCAGCTCCGATTTGCTGAGGAGGTGTTAAAGGCCCTGTATTTGGGGGGCTGCACTTGTGCACAAGTCAAGCAATCTCCCAAAGAACCTGGGGACTTCGGGAGCAGAAAATGGCAAGCATATACTTGAGGAAGGAGGCTCTCAGCACAACATATACTTGACTTCAGCTGAGGCTGAAGTCAGGGTGAATTGGGAGACGAAATGTGAGCACCAGGAGCATCAGGCAGAGCAGAGAAAAAGAAAACGATCACAATGAGAAGGAGAAATATTTTGAACTGGACAGTGATAAGAACACAGCATGACAGACCTTTGGGGACGCAGCTACAGCTGAGCTCACACACACAGAAAAAGAGAAAAAAAAAGAAACCAAGAAGCTTAATATCATCTCACAAAGTTATACAGAGAAAACCAGATTAAAAGAGGAATTGGAAGGCACAAACCAAAATAATGGTACTGAAAATAACCACACACACACACACACACACACACACACTAGAATCAACAAATCCAAAACTAAAAGGAGGGCAAGATTGACCAAGAGAAAGGAAAGAACGCACAAGTTACTAATATCAAGAATAAAAAATGAGATACTACTACAGACCCCACATACATTTAGAAGAGAAGAACATTTTATGCAAAAATGTGCACCAATGAATTTGAAAAGATAGATAAAATTTATTACCTCCTAGAAAACTTAAATTGCCCAAATCAACACAAGAAACAAAAACTCTGAATCCATCTATCTATCTATTCTCTGAATCTGTAGCTAAGAAGCAAATTTAATCAATAATTATAAATGTTTCCCCAAGAAAAACAAAATTTCAGACCCTAGGGGGCCTTACCAATAAATTGTACTAAAAACTCAAAGAAGGAATTAGACTAAATTTATCAAACCTCTTCCAGAGAATAGAAGGCAGTAGAAGGCACCTGCGTTTCTTTTATGACAACAACGTAACTTGATACCAACTCTAACAAAGACATCACAATAAAGGGAAGTCACAGAACAATCCTCCTCGTAAAATAAGTGCAAAAAAACTAACCAAAATTGTTAACCCAAATACAGTTATATATAAAAATAATAGAAACCGTAGAAAGTCGAGCTTATGCTATGACAGCATCAGTTGATCAGTGTGACACATCACATTAATGGGGTGAAAAAGATAAATCATCATCCTCATCTTAATAGATGGAGAAAATGCTCCTGAAAAAGTTCAAAAACCATTTACCCTTAAAAAAAAAAGAGAGAGATTAAAAAGGCAAGCCACACAGTAGTAGAAGATATTTGCAACATATGAAACCAAACTGGCACTCAGAATACATAAAGAACCTCTACAAATCAATCAAAAGATAACCAAATGGATACATGGGAGTTGAACAGGTACGTGACAAGACTGAATATTCCAATGGCCAATAAACCTTATTAATCTGCAGGGAGTTGAAAATTAAAACCACAGTGCGACATAAGTGCATGCCTATGGCAAGACCGACATTATGAAGGCTCAAGCATCACGTGAACGTCCAGAGATATCCCTCCTTCCCAGTTACACGACAGAAAGGTTTGAAAGGCAAGTGAGAAAAACGAGGACACAGTAAGTTACGTGGTTACTTCTCCATGCATTTGCATTCACCTGGTCTGCACACCTTGTCTACGCCAATCACTTGGCCCCTAGCCATACCCTGCCCAGGTTGCAGTGTTTTAATAAAGAGGTAAGAAGCAACAGAGAAAGGAGGGAGAAGTGGAGATGCTAATTGCAACAGTCCAGGCAGGAGGCACTGGTGGCTGGAATGTGAATGTGGAAAAGGAGACAAGTGGGAAGAACGGAATGCAATTTGGACAGAATCGAGACGACTTGCGGATGAGTTGGGTGGGGGGTGAGCAAATGTACGGAACAGAGATGATGTCCAGCTTGGGGTTTAGCCAAGGAGGGTGTGACGGTGCAGATGGGAGACCGGGATGGCAAAGCTGGGGACGGAGAAGGCGAGGAGAGGTGAAGATCAGAGCTCTTATTTTTTTTTCTCCAGGTGCCCCCAGGCATACATTTAAAGAAAGGCAGTTGGCAGCCACTGCAGAGAAAGGAAACTGTCTTAGACGCCGACTTAGAGTAACCCAGACACGAGTGCACCAGAGCAGCCAGACAGGGCGCACAAGTTGGTTCAAAGAGACTTTGAAGGGAGCAGAAGAGTAGCCGTCGTACCAGGAAGTAGACGAGGAGGCAGGCAGCTGGTGGGCTCAGCGGTACCAGGTGTTTTCATCTTGTCGCTTCACATTCCTCGTAGGTGAACAGGCAGGGTCGTGAGCCTAGAATGGGGAGGGGAGGGGAGGTCAGAGAACGGAGAAACCCGGAGGCGTGGAAGGTCGTTTCGGGAAGCAGCAGAGCGAGTGCACAAGGGGCTGCTCTGGAATGGCTCTGCGGTCTGAGAATTCGCTTGACACGTCAGCTCAAGGGCCTAGAAGCAGTTTGGTTTTCCTCACAAGCCCAGGTTAATCGGATGCACGTTAACAATAGCTGGACAGTCAGCCAGGGCAACAGGAGGAGAGCGCGGGGAGGGGGCTCAAGGTGTTTTTCAGGCGTGATTTAAAGGCAGCACTGAGACAGGAAGGGAGGGGGCAGGGCGCAGCCATCGAAGCAACGGCCCAACAGTTAGCGCCAAGACGGCAGAGAAGTCAACTCAGTCTGACTGAGGCCCCCGATGGCGGGAGATGGGACCCCCGGTGCGCCTTGGGATACACTGTGCACACTGCGACGTGCGAGCACGGTGAATGGCACTCCCACAGGCGCCACGGCAGTTCCCAGGTTAACAGTGGAAGGTCACGGAGAGGGCAGTCGCCCCGTTCCCGGGAACCCCCAGCCCTTCCCCAAAGCGGTTGGAACAATCCTCTCAGTCGTTGACCCTTGTTGGTTAAAGGCCAGCAGTCGCCGTCTCTGTCGCCTCAACGCCTGCTGAGACGGTCCGCACGCTGTCTGTGGGGTGTGCACCTCTGAATAAACCTGCGTGTACGCAGCAGTGGCTCACTCTTGATTCTCTCCTGTGTGAAGCCAAGGGCCCGCACTTGGCGGGGCGCATCCCAGGGACTCACCCGAGACCTGGGGCACGGCCAGCCTCTCGTGCCCCAGTTACCTTCCTGCATCGGCACCACAGAGCCGTCTCGGTGGAGAAGAGGTGGATATGTTGGTGGGGCTTCTGTACAATAAAGAAAGGGGGTGTCTGTGGACTGGAAATCCAAATGAGATCTAAGAGCTGTCGGTGGAGTTACCAGGATAAGTGGGCGGGGAGACCAGGAATCAAAGGTCTGGGAGGGGGTTACAGCTCTGGCCTGAGACGCTGTGGCCCGACCGAGGGAGACATGGAGCCAGGGGTGAGGAACCCAGGCGGGGGGAGGAGAGGCGTCTACCGTTGCTGTGTGGGCCACGGCCTGGGGCTGCTGAGGCTACGAAGCGTGGCGGCCAAGGGATCATAGAGAGGGGACCCTCGGTGGGGGGGGGGGGCTCCATCCCCGCGCCCTTCCCTGCCCCGCCTCCTCCTCCAGCCTTCTCACCGCACGCTTCCCAAGCCTCTTTCCTCTGGAGACACATCCGGACTCCTCGTGCACGGCATCCTGCCAGCCCCCTGGGCCTCCCCCTGGGTTTCCTCCCTGAGCACCCCGCCAGGCGTTTCCCACGGACTTCACCACCTGGGTTCCCCAAAGTGCCACAGACCCTCACACCCGCTCCTCCCGCGGTTCCCCGTGAGTCCCCAGAGCGCCTACACGCCGGTGACGCTGACCTCCTGACCCTTCCCAGCCATGCCCGCGACTCTCCAGCCTCCTAAACTCGATCCATCTTTCTTCCAGATGTGGAAGCCTGAAGACAGCGCCCACTTCCACAGGCCAGAGAGTCCTCCGGCCCTTGAGGCCCGTGGCCACTGTGCCCTTTGATCTGCGCCACAGGAAGCCAGGCCGGCACGCGTGTGAGCGACAGCCCGTGGGTTTGCGTGCAGCTCACGTCTGCCTGCAGTTGACTGCGGAAAGCACGCGGCACGGGTCCCTTCTGAGTTGTAAGTGTAAGTTCGAAAGACCTCAGTACTTCCAGACAGCCGACGTCAAGGAGCTGACAGACGCGGGCTCGCGCGGCCCGGCCCGGCCCGGCCCGGCCCGGCCCCGGGCTGAGGGCAGGCGCCGCAGGGGCACCTCCCTGCCGGGAGCGAGTCTGGGCGAGGGCGGCCGCGCTGAGGGTGTCGCATCATCACAGGTGAAGGGGGACAGGCTTCCAAGCCGACGTGAACAGCAGCTGAGAGGAAGTACGTCAGCTCCGATTTCCTGGGAAATAGGGCTCTTTTTACGCGCTGTGCATTGTTTGCTCCAAAATGCGCACTTGAAGACACTTTCAAAGGGCCTGTTTTTAGAGGAGCGAGAGCAATGTAAAACTGAGTGCGCTCTATTCTTGAACCCCTCCACGTGGCCGCAGCAGGAAGCAGCATCCACCTTCAGCAGCGGGAGCCTTCCAGACTCGACAGGCAGCGCGGCCACTTTGTACGTGGGTCGCTTTTTACAGCTCACGGCTTGCCGGCTCCGGGGGCCGCGAGAACAGCGGGCCCCGCCCGGAGCAAGCGCCCCGCGGCCGGCAGCCGGGGCCCTCACGTCCTGCATCCCTCTTCCCCTGTTGCGGTGAGACTGCGCGGTGGTGGTGCTGTTCCTCAGTACAGGGGGCCGGTCCCTCTGCACTGGGCGCGTCTTCGTGCCCTTCCCTGCTCTGTGCCTGAGGTCCTGGCCGGAGCCGTGCTGTTTATCAAAACTCACCCGCCCAAGGAGCCCCGAGAGCCCCCTCCTCTCATTGGCAAGGAGCTCTCAACCACGCACAGCAGAGGGACCAGACCACCTCCGGGTGGCGCAGTGCGACCAGTTTTAAACCCGCTCTGCCCCATCCCATAGAAATAATAGGTAACACACCAAAAATAACGTAAGGCAAAAGCAAGCACAGGTAGCTTCATGGACGGGAAATGGGTCAAAACACACTCAGAAGTGTGGGGCCCGAGACTGAAAGCTGCAGCCACCGGCGTCTAGGCTCCAGGGGTGGATACCGATGTGGTGCTCCCTTACACTCCCGGGAGGCCACCGCTCCCCAGGACGTTCTGGATGTGTCAGAGGACGAGAGCCAGGCGTACTGCCAAGCCCTGGGGCTGGGAAGAGGCTCTGAGGCTGGAGTAAAGGCCACACCCGGGCTCGAGGAAGTCGGCCACTTGTCGGTGCCACGCATTCTGCCAGGACCTGGCCAAGCCACGTGGTTTCAAGACTCTGACTTTATGAACCGATGATGTCACCGTGGTCCTTGTGTAGCCATGGGGATGGGCATTCCAAGCAAACAACAAAATGGCTAAAATAGTGATTATAGAGAAAAAACCCTGAAATTTGCTCTTCGTAAGCGAGATTTCGGAGCACACAGCAGAAGTGAGCACTAACCAAGAAAACTCAGCCCTGAGTGCATTCACTCCTGACTCGTGAAGTCGGTACAACATGCAAAATTGCTATCATAGAAATATGTTTTATGTTTTTGGAGGGATAAAGGAAGGGTGGGTCTGCATTCAAAAAGAAGTCATTATGAAGGAAAGCACTGGGAACATACGAACATTAAAAATAATTTTAAAAACCCACCAGTCTGAAATCTTAGAAATGGCCAATATAACCATTGAAATTTGAAGGAGCTCTTGAAGGAAAAGAGAAATGTTATCTGACCTTTTTCTCTCTTTGAAAGACAATGAAGTAAATCAGAAGATAAAACTGAGTAATTCCTGCCCAGAACACAGAAC
This sequence comes from Camelus bactrianus, assembly GCF_048773025.1. Classification (NCBI taxonomy): domain Eukaryota; kingdom Metazoa; phylum Chordata; class Mammalia; order Artiodactyla; family Camelidae; genus Camelus; species Camelus bactrianus. The sequence goes on from NC_133569.1 coordinate 24,821,960, forward strand.
AGAGAGAGAAAACAATTGGACACATGCTTTCATGGTTGAGAGCGCCACTGAGAAATGTCCAGATTGGAGGAGGAACTAAATAGCAGATTAAATAAACGTGAGCCTAATCCTACTGGGATGAAACATCAAAGAGGGAAGAAAGTTTTAAAAGCTACCAGAGAAGACAGACCTACGAAAGGCTGACAAGTAGAGAAGACTTTTTCATTCGTAACAAGGGATTCCAGAAGACAATAAATAGCTTCGGTCTTAAAATCACAACTCCAAATCTAGAATTCTGTGTGTTGAGCAGGAGAGAAAATGTATCAACCTAAGACAGGTGACGTTGATAGCCGAAGTACACACATTCAGGAGAAGGTCATCTTGGGAAGGAGGGAGAAAGCAGAAGGAAAAGACGGGCAGGACTGGGAAGTGGCTCGCATTCCATCGAGCCCAGTAGTGATGCTCCGTAGCATCTGACAAACCTTCATTACCTCTTCACTCCTCACTGACTTTGACCTGATAATTGGAGCCCCCGTCCACCTTAGTGTTAAGGCGTTATCATGGAAAATCCACATGCAAATGAGCCACACGATCACTGGGAACTAAACTCCACCCTGGAGGAACGTTTAGAGTGAAATCTGGAAAGGTCTTGTTTCATAGACCCAGAAGGAGATCATAACGAAGTAACATACTTTATGTAACCAAAGGGTGAACCTGATTCTCAGCGCTTGCAAAAGGCGGATTTGCGCACCTGCTCATGTCTGGAAGGAAATCTCAGGGCTCGGGACTAGGAACACCCAGTTCCCCTTTTCTGGGGCTGCATGCAGGGTTTAGAGAAATCCAAGCAGCCTGTTTCTGGATTTTTTTCCCAGGGCCAGACACGACGCAGATACGCAGCTGAGAACGCCAACCCGATAGCCAGCGAAACGATCATTCAACAATGAGGGTGACGCATAGACATTTACAAACATACCAAGTAGCTCACCATTCAGGAAGCTCTCCTTGAAAAGGGTGGGGAGCATCTAGAGTGATGGCGGAATATAAAAAATACAAGTAAGCAAAACTGTTTGTAAACCTGCTTACAAAATCGAGTGAGCTCATTCCAGTTTAAAAAATAACAACCAAAATTTTGTTTGTTTAAAAGAAAAGGTAAAATTGCCATGCAGTAATAAGACAGGTGCGAACCGGAGATTTAAAGGGTAGCAAGAGTACACAACGCTCCTTATTTCGTTCAGGAATTCCCAAGGCAGGGATCAGACTGCGAGCTCGACAAGAACAATTCTCATGCGACGGGGATTTCGAGAATCATAATAACACGTCTGATTGCAGTGAGTTCAAGAAAGAACACGTTTTCCATTTTGCTTTTCTGTAATCCTGAGCTGATAAACGAGAAGGTAGCCCAAAGCACAACAAGTGCATTGGGGTCCTCAGAGGCCTGTATTTATTCATCTGATGGAATGCATTATGGCATGTTCTTGTGCCCAAAGGTAGACGCGATGGATGTATTAAGATATTATGGATATATGCATATACATATAAGAGAGATTGAGGTCGATCCCTTAAGTTTTTAGAGATAAAAGAGGCAAGGTTAAGAGAGAGCAGGGAGGGAAGTTTTGAAGCCTTGGGGAGCAAGAAGAATGAGGGAGAAAAGGCTGAGGAAGGATTCCTGGCAACCTGGTCAGACAGGGCGAGGGGTCCACTTGATGCTGGAGAGGACAGTGGACAATACGGCTGGCTGTCATGGCTGTGTGTTCGGCTCTGGTCGTGCTCAGCTGCTTGCCTTCTTTCCCTAAGTAAGCCTGTTTTTTAACTACCGCTTAGGGTTTCAAGAACAGGTAGACTATTGGGAGAAAGGGTTAATACTGGGATTACCTATAAGGAACAGTGATCGTGTGAGATGAAGGTATTTAAGCAAGGAAAGGAGGGAGGTGGGTATAAGATCAAGACAATGGACGTATGATTGTTAACGGCTTGGACGGCTCTGAAAACATGGGTTGGAAAACTAAGAGGTGGTGGTCGGAGAACAAGATGCTCACGATGAAGATTATGAAGGAAACGTCGCCGTTGACAGCGCATCAGCTCCAGACTTTAACCACGGGGGTGGGCTTCTGAGATGACTTGGCAGAAAAGAGTGTTGACAGGCAGAAGGTGCAGGGATGGAGGGGCCAGGGTGTGGGATACATGGGTCTACAGGAACGTTGGAGCCACCAAATAGAGTGGCAGAAGTGATGGAGAAAAAGACGGAAAGCCAGCTGCTAGGCCCTTTCAGGAATGACAGGGCGCACTCTGCACATAGATACAAGGAGGGCGGGAGGTCATAGGACGTGGCCTTCAAAGCTGTGGGAGGTGGTTCGTGAGGAAGGAGGAACGGAAGTCGTGAGGTCCTAGTAACGAACAAGAAGACACATTTTCCACTTCCAGGCTTGAAGGTAAAAGGATGTGGAGAATACTGGGCACCCCTTGAGATGGCCAAAGGTGAGGAGATGTCCTCAAGGGAAAAAACAACACGTTTCAGTCAGAGTATTAAAGGGAATGACCCACTGAGAGGAGCGGCTGAGGGTGTGGTCCTAACCGCCGTCTCTGTGGGGCGCAGCTGAGAGTCTGGGAAGTTGGCAAGACCTCTGAGGACCATGAAATTTGGGTGAGGGGTGAAGCCTGAGGTGGCAGGGCTGCAGGACATTGTGGAATTAACACTAGCAATCTGTCAGGAATATGTGGGTCGACAGTTCTAATGGTGGCTCCTTTTGAGACGCTAGGCGGTGTATGAACAGAATCACGGCCAGAGGAGGGGCTTGGGTGCATACGCGGGGACCAGCTGGGGAGGCAAAAGCACGGCAGGGAATATACGCCAGTGCTTCTAGACGGAGTCCTCAGCCGAAGGGATTGGCGGAGGCCTGGAGGTCCGCAGGATGCCGGCCCAGCTGACTTGGGGAGCAGTGACTAACATGTGACACAAAGCATGCGCTTGCCTGGCCTGTTCTCTGTGCTGTATATTCCTCCAAATCCAGGGCAGCGTCAAGTGTTAGGTCAGGTGTTTGGTGTCTGTGATGCAGAAATCTTCCCGCTGGGAGGCATGACTGGTCCTGAGGCCTTTGCCCTCAGATCTCCATTAAGGGGCTTCACGAGTGGGATGAGGCATGCCCAGCCCCAAAGGCACTTTTACTCCAGTGGCTTCCACTCAAGCTGTGGCCCCTCACCTCCTTTCACTTGCTGCTACTGGGAAATGATGGATGGCCAGAATAACTGGGAGCCCCCAGATGGCCCTGGCTGAGTCAGTAGGCATGCAGTGTCTCCAGGCCAACAAATGACCAATGCATGGAAGGATTGGGTAGATGGCGCCAGGCTTCACACAACCAAGCTATGAGGAAACTGTCTGCAGAACACTGCGGACCACTGCTAGCATCTCAGACCACATCTTGAGCCCCGGATTGGAAGGACCCTTGCACAAGGAATCACGTACGCATTCATCAGCTCAGCACATCTCCATGCGGGTCTTTTTGTTCTAGGAAACCGGCAAGTCAAAGACCGTGATAGACACGGGTCGTGCTTTTAAGGAGCTCGTGGTCAAGAAGGGGGCCCAGTGGTCCAATCTCCTTTGCAGGTGGCAGAGAAAGCACACCAGAGCCTTTGCGGTGACCTGTGGAAACAAGGTGCTGACAATCCGAAGACCGCTTGGCTGGACACAGTGAACCAATGCTAACTGTTCGTTTCAAAGGCCTTCAGCCAACAGGGACCATCTCGGTATTTTCCCTGTGCTCATGAAGTATGTAAACGATCATATAGAATTCGTGCTTTCCGAGCTCCCAGGCACATCCAAACCTCTGGAACATTCCTGGCACGTCTGCTGAGAGAGCTCATGTTCTCTTAACGATGCCACGTGGGCACAGCGATTTCCCGCTTGTCAGTTTGCTCATTTCCTAGAGACTATAAATGTGTATCAAGTCAACGGAGATGCTTAAGATTTGCTTGAATCCTCCTTCTCACAGTTGACATTTTTATTCAAAAAGACGTGTGTGTGTGAGAGAGAGAGGGCGTTCTTATTCTCAGCTCTCCATCACTGTCTCACAGCTTTAACGTTTTCTTGCCGGAGGTTTCCGCTGGATTTAGGAAGGTGCCACTTACTGGGTGGAAATGCTGGTAATTGTCTCGGCTGATAACAGATTTCGTGACGTGTTGACACTTCTTGCTCTGTCAACGTCTCTCTACCTATTTTGGTATTAGCCGCAGTGCGTGGTGTACCATGGGCGTGTATACAGAAGGTGCTCTCTCTCTGTCTCCTCTCCCCCCTTACACGTGCGCGTGCAGACTCGCGTAGGCGTGGGCATAGTCTTGGCGAAAGATGATTATACCAGGAACTGTGCAAGTCTCTTTGAAACTGGTGACAAAGGAAGTAATTGGGAGAATGTCAGAGAAAGGATGTTTACTATTTGTATCTGATGAGCTCTGGGCAGGAAAGAGGTGGCAACGTCAAAGAGGAATTGAAGAAAGTTTGATTAAGTGCTTTCAACAAGTGTGTGGGCAGGGTTTGGGGAACTCGGTGCAGAAGAGTGGGTGCCCTGGGGCTGAAAAGGCAACCGGAGATGTTAGCTAGCATCACCTGATACCCAGGGAGGGTGTGGGCTTGGAGAAGGCTGCCCAGCAGTGCTTGTGCCGGCAGGGGTGGGGCTTGGCCAGCAGGGGTGGGGCTTGTGCCAGCAGGGGTGGGGCTTGTGCTGGCAGGGGTGGGGCTTGGCCAGCAGAGGTGGGGCTTGTGCCGGCAGGGGTGGGGCTTGTGCCGGCAGGGGTGGGGCTTGTGCCGGCAGGGGTGGGGCTTGTGCCAGCAGGGGTGGGGCTTGTGCCAGCAGGGGTGGGGCTTGCACTGGCAGGGGTGGGGCTTAGCCAGCAGGGGTGGGGCTTGGCCAGCCTGCACTAAGGCGCAGGCCCGAGGACTCAGCTCCAGCCATCACTGCTCCGTGTGCTGCCTCCCCTGGGCCACCCCTGCCAGGCAGCCAGGAGGCAAGGCAGCCTCCCCGTACTCAGAAAGAGGGAAGGGGTCCTCAGCGACAGAGGCGCTGCTCCGCACACTTTCTCTGCTCAGGGACTGTGTCCTGTTGCGTCAGCTGGGAATTTGCCTTATTACTCCGGTCTGGCTCTAAGAAGACGACGCAATACTTGGTGCGCTCAGCTGGAACAACACTCAGAGTCACTGTCACCTGCAGAGGCTGCTTTAGAAAAGGGAATTCCTGCCTCTCTCCGTCTCGCTCGGGGCATCAGCTCTGTTAGCCGTGCGAGACATCCCAGCAGCGTGAAACCCCGAATAGCCAAGTGCATTGGTCTCTTGGCCTCTCGTTCGGTACATCCAAACTCAGGGTAGAAATAGATGTCCCCAACGTCGTGTTCTCCTGTTTCCAGCTGCATTGCGTAGCACAAAGGCAGACCAGCTGACTATTCACACACACACACACACACACTCGTGGTCTCATTACTTGTGTCATTTCCATGGTTACTGGAAATAAGACCAGGGCACTGGACACTCTTCAATGGCTAGAAGAAGTACTGAGCCAATTGGCTGGAAGGGTTGGTGTCACGCTGTTGCGCTGTCCCCCCCTCTCCGGGCTGTGCCCAGGGACGCTCCCACGGGCAATGGCTGCTCAGCTCTGGTCAGAGGCAGGGCTGGGGTCTGTGTTGGCTCCATCCCCTCCAAGCTCACTGGCAAGGTCAGCGTCCCTCTTAGTGCAGAGCAGCACTGGAGCAAATGGGGCTGGGGCGGGAGCCCGGTAAAGGCTGGGGACCATGCTGGACAGTCCTGGCAAGCCGGCCAGAGCCCCAGGCAGCTTGCAATCTGCTGCCTCTGTGCTGTGACCGGGAGTCAGCGAGACTATTCACGTGCTCTTCAGGGCGGAGCCTCAGTTTTGTGCCGCCCTCCGGTAAACCCCACTGGCTTTCAGACCGGCTGAGGGGGTGTGTGTTCCTGGTGCTGGAGGCCAGGGCTGGGATGCCTAACACGTGGCGCTCACCTCTTGCTCCCCAGAGGACCTTGGATCCTGTGATGTGCCCTCCTCTTCTGGCCCCCTGCTGGGGGTGTGGGTCCCAGACAGATGGCGTCTCCTCCCTTCTTACCAGACTCCGTGTGGCTCTCTCTTTCCAGCCTTGGTCATGGAAGAGCTGCTTTGCTAGTCACCAGATCAGCCTCAGTGAGAGTCGCTCTGAATGTAGTTGTAGTTTTGTTGTGTTCATCAGGGGAGGTGAGCCCAGTGTCCCACTCTGCCATCTTGATCACATGTATTTTAATGAATTAAAATATTAACAGCTAAACACCTTTATTCTAAAACAAATCTGAGTCAGCTCAGAGCTACCAGGAAATGCCTTGTGCACACAGGCAGTGCTGTGCAGCTCCGGGTGTGCCAGCCTCCTTTTCCATCAAGTTCTTCCATGACCCCAGCACCTGCCGGCAATTAAAGGATCCTCAAACTACAGCTTGGCTTCTGCCTCAGCAGCTGGGCAGCCCACACCCCCTCAGAGCCCTGTCCCCACACACCAAACCACATCCTCCTCGTACCCACCCAACCCCATCCTCCTCTCCTCCCACCCCCTGGAGCAAAGGCTTTGTGGTCATCGCATCGCGTGAGCCCCCATCTCTAGTCTTCTTAAACCGACGGTCCGCCCAGACACAAGACTTGCACTGTATTTTTAGTCTCAGAAAAATCACAGACGGAGAGAGCTGTGTTTTTCTTTGTTTAGGAGGATTTGAGGAGTCGTAGGAAAAGATATGTGATGAAAATATCCTTAGAACATTCTTTCCGGAAGCACCCAGAGCCTTTCACTCCTGGAAGGCCCTAGTGGCGGTTTTCTTCATGGGCCTGAATGTGCCCCTCCTTCTGTTCAGCACCTGCGACTGACCAGCTGCTGGTAGCAGACAAGGGACTTCAAAAGTCTGGTCACATCAGGTCAGCAGCCGGGAGGGCGTAGCGCAAGTGGTAGAGCGCATGCTTGGCCGGCAGGAGGTCCTGGGTTCAATCCCCACCACCTCCTCCAAGAATCAATAAGTAAATAAAGCTAATTACCTCCCTCCGCTGAAGAGGCACCTGTTTTGCAGCAGATGATAGGAACATGGAGCGTTTTTGCATCCTCTGCTAGAAGCCCTGACTTCCCTTGAGATCATAATTATGCTTGCTTGATGTATGTGTTTGCAGAGCCACATCTCAGGGGCCTTGATGAGGCTGGAGAGCTGAGACTTTGCAAAGGCTCCCGCACCCTCCCCTAAAGCAGCGAAAAGGGCCAGCTCGGGACCTGCACCCCTGGGCGACTGAAGACCCTCCCCTTCTGGCAAGAGCTGTAACAAAAGCCATGACTCGAGCGTGTCATTGAGCAATGCGTCTGTAAGGAATAAAGGGACGGTATTAAACATTTTATAACTTTGGTGGTTTCTAGCTCTTGCTGCCCAAATAGATACTTTATTCCAATAAAAATAATCAGAGTAAGGGGCAGAGAGAGGATATGACAATATTTTTCAAAACCCAAGCCAGAAGTGATTCTCTACAAAGTATTTAAAAAAATATAGATTTTTTTATGCATTTCCCTGTGTAAAAAACTATATATATTTTTAAATATATATACAAGATCTTATGGTAGCTCACAGAGAAAAAATGTGACAGTGAATATATATATGTTCATGTATAACTGAAAAATTGTGCTCTACACTGGAGTTTGACACAACATTATAAAATGATTATAAATCAGTAAAAAATGTTTAAAAAAATAAAAATAAAATAAAATACAATGTATGATCTTTACCTTTAAAAAACATATAGATTTTTGGTTTTAGAAATTTGTTTATTTTTCCAGAATTTATATGTCCCTTACCATGTACCAGGTTTCACTGGGTACAAAGGAAAAGAATTAGACAAAGGTTGGTCCTCAGAGAGTGCCCAGCCTAAGAAGAGGGAATAATGTAAATATGAAACCGCAAGCTATTATTAAGTGGAGGTATATGGAAAATGCAATGAAGGTCCAGATGAAGGAGGGAGACACTCAGCACTGAGTGATGGGTGAGACTTCCTACGAAGGTGAACTTGGAGATACAGCGTACAAAGTCCCTAGCATCTCATGGGGCTGAGGGAGGGCAGGTGTGTCTTTGGGGTGCAGAGAATATAGGTCAGGGGACGAGAAATGTTGAAAAAGGGGAAGGAAGGCAGCTGGAGAAGAGGCATGTCTTCAAGCCAGCTGCCCGCATGAGTCACGGGAGAGCATTCTGCAAGGAGTCTGCAAACGGTGAGGAATACGCACCTTGTGTTGAGGGAGCTGGGTATTTATACAGCCCTGGCTGCAGGCCGCCAGAAAGGGTAGTGGAGCCTGCCACCATTGCAAGGGCAGAAGAGCCTTGGCTTGGCTTTGGAGAATTCCTGCAACCCCAAATATGCGGGTACTGGCAGCCAGCGGTTGATGGAGCATTCTGAACATTGAGGCCCAAAAGATGTGGGTGGTGCAAAGACAGGTCTTGCTACAAAGTCGGGGGTCGGGGGAGGACAGATTCCAAAGATGTCAACAGGTGGTCTGGATCCAAGAGTGCAACTTGTGAGAATGTGGGGAAAGAGAATGAGGTGACGGGGGAAAGTCCAGCTCAAGTGGACAGGGCTGTTACCAAGCAAACCAGAGACTCCAGAGGAAGAAGCGAGTTTACAGAAATGGAAGGATGAGTTAGGTTTTGGACTTGTGTGTCTGTACTAACACCAAATGGTTATGTCTAGTAACCATTATGCGACAGTAATTGATGTCTGAAGTACGTACAACCTCAGAGCCCAAAATGAGAAGAAGAAGGCCAAGGACGTTCATAATGGCATCTCTACCATCAAAGCATAAATCTCTGTGGTCAAAATGAGCCAATTTAAATTCTGATTTCCCCCCAGGGGTTTGATTTAGGCTGTTCTGTAAGGAGGTGCTGTCCAGAACCATGTTCCTGTTTGAAGCAGCAAATGCATCAAGCCACAGAGCTGCAGGGACAGAGGATGACAGTGCATTTAGCGGGGAGTACAAGTTCTTTTTTCATAAATAAAAGGAAAAATAGGGGGGAAAAACCCATAAATCTCCATAATAGCTTTATGACTGGACACAAATCCATAGATATTAACTAGAGAACAGTGACAATGCTGGGTGTGATGATGTCAGCCCTGCACTATGCAGTGGAAATGTTTGTTGTGTTGACAGGGGGTGGAGCCATTCTGACTTCCGGAGAAAGAGGTGACTGAGGACCACTGCTTTAAATTTGTTTCCTAGGAGACCCATGTTATGTTGCTAATCAACAATTCTGCTTTGACAGGTTTTACCTCCTATAAATATATCCCAATAGGAGTGTCCAGTGTTTCCTGATTCAAATCCAGAAGGAGCAGGTGTGTTCGTTGAGTGAGTCATGCCAGTAGCAGCCAAGACTGGGACACGGCAGAGCAGAGGCACTTAAAGGAATAAAAGCAAAGCTAGGAGGCGAGCCAGGCTTCCGGGATCACAGTTACTTGGAAACTGGGGACTCCGATAGGTGTGGTTCTTGTTTTTCATTTCTGCTAAAAGCAACAGAATCATCTGGGCTTCCAAGGAAAATTACTGCTTTAATAGATAAATGTGTTTTTTTTTAAATCCATTCTTATGTTGATAGACATTTAGTTTGTTTCCACATTTGACTGTGGATTAAAAAGAGAGACAGAGAGAGAGAGAGAGAGAGAGAGAGAGAGTCAATGGAATATTACTCTGCCTTGAAAAGGAAAGAAATTCTATCTCATGTGACAATGTGAACAAACCTGAAGGTTTATAAATAGATAATGAATGTGAATAAAACTGTATAAGTCCATGTATATGAGACACCTAAAATAAAGTCACAGAAGCAGAGTGGCATAGTGGGTGCCAGGAGCTGGAAGAGGGGGTGTGGGGAGCTGCTGTTCATTGGGTGGAAAATTTCAGTAACACGAGCTGCATGAGTTCCAGAGCTCCACTGTACAGCACCGTGTCTGTGGTTAACAAGACTGCACTGGGCCCTCGAACATCTATTCAGTGGGTGGATCTCACATGAGGTGCTTTTTATCATAATCAAGCAAGCAAAAGAAATAGATGAATATGTGATCAATGTCAAGAACTTTCTTACTTCCTTTAAATTCACAAGGTACCCGTGTCCTGATACACCGTTCACGCCAGTTCCCCAAGTCAAAAGACCCGCTTGACCAAAAGCCCCTCAGAGGAAGCTCTTTCCTAAAAAGTAACATACAAAGGTAACTCTGTGAAGGGCACTTCACTTCATTCTGAATAAATACATTGACAGGTAAACTCGTTATAATGATGAAAGCACATATAATTTCACACGTTTCGTTTAAAGGTCTCTTAAAACAGTGATGGAAGAGAGTCTTAAAGTACTTCTAGGAATAGCAGTGTTCTGTGAGACGAGCGTCCACATGTCCATCAACCTTATAAATCACAAAGTAATGTTTGGAGAAATGTTTAGACGATTCAAACAGGGGTGCTGGAGTGTCAGGCTTAGAAATGGAAGGAGGAAACTGGCGTCCATCCTCAAATTTTTTTTCGTTAATGAGAACAGTCTATAACAGGAAAGCAGGCAATGCTCTCTGATCTAGGACACAGATTAAAAGCTACATTCTGTAGTTAACGTGGGCTTTCAATATCATTGCACTGTGGTTAAGATGCTAAACAAAGACAGGGTAAACCCGTCTTAACTAACGCCAGGAAAACGGGAAACCCAAACTGGCAGTGGCACGCCCGCAAGGAGCTGTGCGGGAGGAAACGCCGAGCCACGTTTGTGGGAAGTGGAAGTGTGGCTTCGTGTGCAGAGGGTCACATCAACCATCGCGCTCCTGGATTCTGTCCTCTGGCCTAGGTAACTGTTCGTCCCTGCCCCTCGGCCCCGCCTTTCCTGCAGGTGCCGGCAGGCACACGGCAGGCGAGGCTGCTGGGCTGCACTACAGGGAGCAGGCCGCCCGGCTGCGATGGCATCCGCGCGCCGCAGGCCGCTCTGCGACAGCGGCGCCGGGCAGCGCGCGGAATCGACGGTAAGAAATGAACAGACCAGAGGGCACGTGCAGAACAGAGCGACACGGCCACACTGCACAGCACAGGGAGGTGCATGCGGGACCTGGTGGTGGCTCACAGTGAAAAAGAATGTGACGATGAATATGTGTGTGTTCATGTATAACTGAGAAATCGTGCTCTACACCGGAATTTGACACAACGTTGTAAACTGACCATAACTCAATAAAAAACGTTTAAAAAAAAAAAGAAATAAAGAAACAGCACTGATAAAGGTACCTACATAGGTAAAAAAACAGGAGACAGCATAAATGCACTTTTTGTTTGTAACTTCTTTTTTTCATCTGATTTAAAGCAATAATTATAAATCTAGGTTGATGGGTACACAGCGTGTAGAGATAACAGGGTAAGAGTTGGGGCAGCGACAGAGATACAGAGGAGGCGTGGTTTTACAGACTATGGAAATTAAGCTGGTATTAATGCAAACTAGAGTGTTATAAATTAATACATTCAGCAGAAGGGGAAGCAGGGGGTGAGAAGTGCCAGAAAACGTTCTGGGTTAAAGGCGCTGTGGTTTTAACCCAGGTATAGCATCTTCCCGTTGATGCTCTAGCAAGTTACCTTGTGCTCAGTGGCTTGAAACAGTACACATTTATTACCTTGTAGTTCTAGAAGTCAGAAGTCCAAAAGCAGCCCTGGGACTAAAATCTAGATGTCAGCAGGGACGTGTTATGTGTTCTCTCTGGAGTGTCTAAGGAGGAAGCCATTCCCTTTCTTACCCCCTTTCCAGACACCGCCCCCATTCCTTGCTTGGATCATGGCCTTTATAATTCTGACCTCTGCTTCTGGTGGCACATCTCCTTCTCTGACTCTGACCCTCTTGTCTCCCTCTTATAAGGATTCTTGTGATTTCCTCAGGTCCCCCAGGTAACCAGGATCATCACCCCATCTCTAGTTCCTCAACTTCAACACATCTGCAAAGTTGCTTTTACCAAGTCAAGCAACTCACTCACAGGTTCCAAGGATTCGGAGGGGGACCTCTTCGGGGCCATCACGGCAAGCATCAGTGACTTCAGGCTACCCCTGTGAGTACTGAAGTGTGACCAGGGCTGAGAACTACCCAGACAGGGCTCAGGACGCTCACAGCTGACGGTGCATTCAGGTCACCCGGGGCCTCGCACACTCACAGGTGGCCTGATGGCGCCCACACTGCCTTTTCAGAATCAGGACTTCTGAGGGTGGGGACTGATCCCGTCCTTTTGGAGAAGTTCCCCTGCATGATTTTTGAGCGCCTTTTGGACTGTAACACACCTGAGTGGAGTCATCAGCTGTCCCGACAGCACAGTCTCCTGAGAAGCTTCCAGAAATCTCTAGAATCCTTGGCAACAGTCTGAGGCCAGAGTCCCAGCCAGAGCTGCACACGGGCTCCCCCGGGAAACTGAATTTCTGGCCGAACTTCTCAAGTGCTGCTGATGTGCAGGGAAGTGTGACCCACCGCCCTGCGGAGGGCGTCACGGGGCCTGGAGGTGGACAGTGGCTGTGGCCGAGGGGGCGGCATCGTGGAGAGCTGACAGATGTTCCCGAGCAGGCAGAGGGCGGGTAGCAAGGGCTTTGCTTAGACCGAGCTCTTGAGGGAAGTGACTTTTCTCAGAGTCAAGCTCAGACACGTAGCAGAGAAGAGCCTGGAGGTATGTGGGGCCCCCATCACACATGGCCACAGACTGGGGCTGGGTGGGGGGCCTGAAACCTCAGAAATGCACTTTGTGCACGTTCCGCAGGCTGGAGCGTCCAGGATCAAGGTGCGGGCAGGGTCGGGTCTGGTGGAGCCTCTCCCCTTGGCTTGCGACATCTTCCTCCTTGAGTGTCCTCTTTTGGCCTCTTCCTTGTACACGTGGAAAGAGAGCGAGGTCTCTGGTGTCTCTTCCCACAAGGACGCCAGTCCTAACGGACTAGAACCCCACTCTTAGGAGCTCATTTGATCTTAGTTACCTCCTTCAAGGCTCCGTCTCCAAACGGAGTCACACTGGGGGTTAGGGCCTCAGTGTGTGAGCTGGGCCAGGGATGGAGGGGTGGACGCCATTAGTCTGTGACAAGAGGCCAGCAAAGACTTGACTCTGGGAAAGAATATGTGGGCTTCAAGTACAGAGAAACATGTTCAGGACTGGATTGTTGAAGCATCAGTAAAGTCCTCTCCAATCTAGTTTGAAACGCTATCAGCGTGTGTTGCTGTGATCAGTCCTATTAAAGGAAAAGTTACGTGAAGGGACTATATCTCGTGATGACAATGATGTAACTTTGCGGGGCAGAGTTCCAATCTGCCTTCTTTTGGGAAGCATTCAGACAACTGTGAAGTTTTAAAAACATTAGGGGTGGAAGGAACTCTGAAGTCATCTGGTGGAAATGTAACCGGACTCACAAGGCTCTTTGGGAGCCCCTAAATTTCTCTTATTCCCTCTGAAAATAAAACCCTTATCCCGTGTCCCATGAGGTGAAGTGAAAATTGAGGACGTACAAATTGACCAAGAAAAATATTACAAGCACAGGTCAAAAAAATGTGCCTCTAACTTTAAAAAAATGGAAGTAATCAAAGCTGGATGAAGCAAACTATGTTTTAAAATCTACCTGCTGGCGGCGGGAGGGTGTAGCTCAAGGGTGGAGTGTGTGCCGAGCGTGCACACGGTCCTGGGCTCAATCCCAGTGCCTCCACTAAAATAAATCAATGAATATGCAGATAAATAAACCTAAATACCTCCCCCTAAAAATTTTTAAAAATAAAAATACATTTTAAAAAAACCATATCTGCTTATTTCTGTATTTTTGAGTTGGTTAAGTGAAAGGTGTAATTAACTATCATTGTTAAAAGTTGACTGAAATCCTCAAACGGAAAAATCTGAGTGACTAGAGAAAAAAACTTGGAGAACACGGTTCTTAAACTCCAAACCTAAGCAAACACTCACATCTCCGCCCCTCGCCGCCTGACGTCTTAGGCGCAGGTAAATACTTCTAAACGTGCTCGCGTTACCTGCAGACCTCGTTTGGGAGCACAGAGCAGCACACGTCTGCCTCTGCAGTGTTCCTGGTCTGTAAAGTCTTCAAAGCAACAGCGCTAGACCAGGAAAGAAAAGGAGAGGAAAGATCACGAGTAACGTGTCTCCAAGTGGTCACTCTAGTCCCTTCTCTGAGCCTTAGATTAAAGGATGCTGCTGCCCGGGCGGGCTGTGGCTTCACATTACAGACGACGTCATTAAGACGCTTACGTCGGAACTTAGCTTCACTATTGCCCTCGATGGAAAAAGAAATAGTTGTCTGCTAGGTATTTGTAGATCCTGACCCGCATATGCAGAATAGATAAGCAAGATTACACTGTACAGCACAGGGAAACGTACACAAGATCTTGTGGAACTCACAGCGAACAAAAATGTGACAGTGAATATATGTATGTTCATGTGTAACTGAGAAGTTGTGCTCTGCACTGGAATTTGACACAACATTGTAAAATGGCTACAACTCAATAAAATAAATGTTAAAAAAAAAAAAAAGAAACAGTTGCCCATTAGGTATGCCACCAAGAACAAGAATGGATCCAGTATACCTAAAAATATCAATAATAAGATAACAATAACCCGGTTGATAATATTACAGGGCACTGGACCCCCGTAGTAGTTAAAAATCAGTGTAAATTTGCAGTAGACACAGAGTTTCATGCTAGAGTCCATGATAGAAGTTGGAGGTTGGCAAATTGTGGGCCAAATTCAGTGCAGCTAAGAATGGTTTTTTTGGATTTTGAAATAAAAAAGAAATTAAAAGAAAAAGGATATTTCATGATGAATTTAAAAAATACATAAAATTCAGTTTTCAGTGTCCTGAAATAAACTTTGGTTGGAACTTGGCCATGGTCATTCATCACGGATCGCCTGGCACTGCTTCCAGGAGACACGGGCAAGGGTGAATCGTTGGGACATGATAGCCACTATACATAAAAATAGATTTAAAAAAATTTCTTCTGTACAGGACAGGGAACTATGCTCAATATCTTTTAATAACCTTTTATGGAAAGAATATGAAAATGAATATATGCCTGTATACGCGTGGCAGGGACATTGCGCTGGACGCCGGGAACTGACACATTGTAACTGACTGTACTTCAACTGAAAGAAAAAAAAAAGAATCAGACTCAGGCCTTTCAAACAGAGTTTTACAGACACAAATTGGAACCAGTTTCCAAGCTAACTGACCCGGAAGCCTGAGCCAGGTGACTTCATGAGCTCTCGGAGGGTTCTACCTCGTTCTGAGCTTGCAACTTCTGGCCGTCCACTCTCCTCCCTGCGCGCTTCCCCAACCCCCCTGCAAGACTTCTGGCCACTTCCTCCGCCTTGGATGCGCACTACGAGAGTGTCTTCTCAGGAACCACACACACACAGGTGTGCACACACATGCATGCACACAGACGCACAGGTCTCTCTCACACACACCCGTGCACGCATACACATAGGGCGTGATTTCGGCGCTCACAAGAGTGCGAACTAGATTCTACTAAATCAAGCCTGTAGATTAGATCCCTTGTCCAAATAACACATGTATCTCCCCCAGATGGGAACCTCTCTGGCCACTGATTTTGAAGGATAAGCAGTTGCTCTTGGCTGCAGAGATTGGATTTGAAGACGTCCCAGTGGTTCCATTGTTTTCATCTGCTCACTCCACAACTGAACCTCTAGGTGGCAGCAGAGACTCACAGTTGAAAGGCATCTTATTTTGTGTGTGTGTGTGTGTGTGTGTGGTCCGTGTCTGTGTCCAGCTGCCCCAGAGATGCCTCTTCGAGGAAGACTGTTTTGGGGAAGACGTGCCGTGTTCTGTGCTGCTCACATGAGATGAGGAATCATCACACCGACAGCCTCCCTGCCTGCTGCCCAGGGTCAGCTGGAGACCGCAGCACCGCCTCCCACCCCACTCCAGCCGTGGCCTCAAGTCTGTCACTGGGTCGCTCCTGGGGGGCAGGTGGCCGACCCCCAGAACACGCCCGCTTTCAGTGGAAACGTCCCTCTGTTGCCTGCTTTTCCCCACAAGGCCCCCTTGGCCTTCTGTCACCCACACTGGCCAAGGGGGCAGTGCTTCTTTTCTTTTAAATCTGTTTGCAGTGACTCCCATGGGCGGGGGCAGGGAGGTGACCGAGTACACGCAGCAGCCCCCCCACCTCTTGGGCGGTGGGTGACAGTGCCCCAGTCCCTCCAGGCCCTCCGTGCAGCTGCCCCAGTCTCTCTGCCAGCAGCCAGAGGTGATCCTTACTCTGCGTGTTTCCCTCTGAAACAACAGAGGGAAACTCTGGCCTCATCTTTGTCACCTGGGGCTGTGATAAGAGTGTGATGGGAGGGGACCTGATCATTAAATCCTTGCAGGTTAAAAAAGAGCATTCGGTTTTCAGACAAAAATAGCGCTTCGCTGTACACCTGAAACTAACATTGTAAATCAACTACTTACTTCAATTAAAAAATTTTTTTAAATAAATAAAATAAATTTTTTTTTTAAAGTTTGGAAAAACAGAGAAGGGTATAGACATATACAGATCCCACGTGAGAGGGCCTGGTGCCCCCAAGAGGCCTTATGCACCTCTCGCAGGCCTCTCTGAGCCCCATTTTCCTCATCTGTAAAATGGGGTCACATGGCCTTACCTACCACTGCCAAGTTCGGAGATGGAGACAGTGTGTCCCGAAAGGCTTTGTAAACTGAAGCCACAAGCATGGGTGCTGGACAGGATGATGGCAATGACAAGGTTTCCACGTGGACGGTGCCAGGACATCTCCGAACTGCGGCTCCAGGCCCCTGATCCTGGGTGAGGGCTTCCCCGCTTCCTGCATTAGCCCGAAGAGCTCGGCGTGCCCTCCAGAGGCCCCGGGCCTTTCTGCCGATTGCACCACCGAGCACTGAGTGAAGCGCAGAGCACATGCCGAAGCTCCCAGCCCGTGGCCCCCGTGCGGCTGTCCTGCGAGCTTGCGGTTGCTGGGGCCCTGGGTGTGCTGGGATGGACTGTGCAGCTGGGCTGAGCGGGGGTCAGCGCTGGGCGGGCTCTGATGGGAGCGCAGAGGAGCTTGCCCTTGGGCGCCCTCCACGCCTGTCCCGCTGCCTCTGTTCACTTGGGTGCCTGGGAGAAGAGCGCGCCCACCCGCGTTCTGGGCCAGGGCCCCCATGCCCATGTTTGCCCTTCACCTCGGAACTGGCTTTCTGCTGCCAGCGCTCCTTCCACTGTGAAAGGTGCCAGCTGCCCAGCCCTGGGGACGCAGCCGGGCCCAGGGCCAGAGCTGGAAAGAGGGGCCGCCCCACACTGCTCCCAGGGAACTTGACCTTGGCCCTTAATTATTTGCATCACATTCACAGTCTCTGCGCATCCAGTTTCCTTTTCCCTGAGACTCCGGCTGCAGGTGAGATCCTGCAGTTTGGACCCACCTGTGTACATGGAAGGGTTTTTATAAGACTCTAGACATTGCTTTGAGTAGAGGAGAAGCTTGTTCTAGAAATGCAGCTCCTTCTTGCCCCCACGCCCCTCCAGGGCTGCCAGGGATCCAGGTCTGCATGAGGGTTCTCCTTAAGACAAACACCCTCTGCAGAAACTGCCCTCATTCAACGTCTCTACCCCAACCAGGCGCCCGAGAGGAGACAGCGCCAAGCTGGGTGACAGCGCCCGATTCAGATTCCCGAAAAGCCAGCAGGTGATGCGCTGCTGCAGGGCTCCCCGTCTCCTTCCAGGTGACTCTTCAATGATAAAACCGTTGAGCAAAACCCATTCTATTTCCTCCGCTCAGTCAGCGAAGTCAGTTTCAGAAACGCACTGAGCCTGCAAGATTTCGGGGTCACGGTTGGTATAAAGTGAGATGTGGGGGTTTGCAACAGCTCTGAGATGTCCTGCCTGGCTGTGTGTGTGTATGTGCGGGCCCCACTGCACACGGGCCAGCTTATAAATGGTCCACGCTCCCTCTTAGACAAACTGAGACAATCTTGTTAGAATGTTAAACAGAAAAGGAAACTGTATCCTGCCCTCTTGTTCAGTTTTTTCCTGCCTATTCAAATAATAATAATGATGATGTATTAATAATAATGATGATGATGATGATGATGAATGGTGTTCATGTGACCTAACTCCAGCAAACCAGTCAAAGCAAAGATGAGAAATGATGGCCGAGGTGTGCCCCAAACCCACAGCCTCCGAGCACACGCTGGCATGCTCACGGCGCTCTGGAGTGCCCTCTGGATCAGGAGGACAGCAGAGCCCTGTGCTTCTCGTGTCACGGACCCCAGGGGGAGCTGCACGTATCCAAACGTGCTCAGAAAGCACTTTGCAGATTGCTGCAGTGCTGACACTGAAAGAGAACTCTGAGTCTGCACGGGACGCGGTCCTCCGTGCAACGGCGGTTACCACGAAGTCAGATGGGTGTAAGTGCACGATCTCCCAGGTGCTGGTGAAGACCAGCTGAGCCTTTCTGAGCCGAACTCTCTGTGAGTCTCCACAGGCAGTGGGTGGGAGCCCGGAGGAACAGGACCTCAGCGGCGGGTGCTGGGAGCACCTGTCAGACGTGCATCGGCCGCAGAGACAGAGCGGCGGCCAAGAGGAGACGTCTGTCCGGGCCTGCAGCTTAGTGACTTGTAAGTAACGCGCCCCCGGTGGGAGGCCTGTGCGTGTCAGAGCATCTGCTCTGACAGATGGGACGGGCGTCGGCAGGTTTGGGGGTGCACTCCGGGGACCTGCCAATCACCGGCCGCCGGCTTTGGGAGACAACAGCCTTTGGACAAGGAAAGCCGTGTTAGAGGGCGGCTGCAAATGCATCTCAGTGCCGGCTGGCCCTGATCACAGTGACCCTCCCACCCACCTGCCTTCCCCTGGAGCCCAGAGAGCCCCCAGCTGGACTTCAGAGCAGTCCGGAGATGCTGCACGTGGAGAACGGTAGCCACATCTGCAGTCCTCACGGGGGGCCCCCGGACAAGCAGCGGCAGTGCCTGAAAACTTGTCAGAGACAAGAATTCTGGCCCATCTCACACCTGCTGGGCCAGAAGCTCCAAGGTGGGGCCCGTGGCTGTGTTGTAACAAGTCACCCAACAGGTTCCTGGATGAGCTGAAGTTTGAGGACCGCTGATCCGGCTTATCATCTGCTTAAGGACCAGGACGGCATCCTTTCCTCCTTTCAGTCCTATTTCCTCAGTGACAGCAGGTCATTGGACACAAAATGGGATCCTAACAGATATTTTTGAAGGGAGTCGAAAAAGAAAGGAAGGGACTCTGGTATCATTTCAGCTTCACTGCTTGAACTTGATTTCTGATTGAGAAGCTGAATCCAAGGAAGACAGCGCCTCTGGGGGGGTCTATTTCACACCCTCCTCCGGGAGCTAGACGCCCGCGGCGCCTGGGGCTGGTCCCCGCGCCGGCCGGACCTCGGGGAGGGCAGAGTCTGCAGAGAAATGCAGGACTAACGCCAGCCCTGTCCTGAACCGGGGAACATGCCACTTGAAATGACAGGATCAAGCCTGCAGTGCTAGGGACCCTGCCAATTAAGAAGCAAAGCAAAGCGAAACAAAAACCAAACCAAAGCAGCTCCCGAAGACACTCTTGCAGGGGACTTGCTGCAGTTTGAAGTAGCGGTGATTCCATCAGAGATGCTCCCAGCCAGGATGCGGAGAGGCTGCGGCTGAAAGACTGCACAGAATTCTCGGGTCCAGACTTCAGGGGAGCAACTACTGCCATCAGAGATGCCGTGCGGACCCCACACCAGGGAGCCCCTGCCACCTGCCCCCAGCACCCCGCCCCCCACAGCGGGGAGCGAGAATGGGCTTCTATTAGGCAAAGGATTTCCCCAAGTCACTTGTGCTGACAGAGCTTTCTGGGTCTTCATGGGCAAAATGGAGCTGTTAGTATCTTCCTCGAGTGCGTTTTGTGGGTGTTAAATGAGCCGTGCCCGGCCTCTAGCATCTGGTACATGCGTGATTATGCCAGTGATTTGGAAATGCGGGTTCCCATTGAAGGGGAGGAGAATCAACTCAGTAAGTCGTGATTCTAAATGATTTGTGCTGCTGTCGACCCTAAATGATTTGGGGGGGATTTGAACTTAAATCTTCTCAAAGTCACATTTGATATTCACTTTGTTATAGTTTTTTCTTTATCACATGTAGTAAGAGTAAGCTTTTTCATAAAACTTTTGATTCGGTTGTATCTATCATGCACTTGAAGGGCAATGGGAAAAATCATCTGAATATCGAAAAGGGTTCTGCATCCAGTTCTGGTGTGTGTGTGTGTGTGTGTGTGGTGTGGCGGAGGTGTAGGGAGCTCCCCACGCCACCAAGCAACTCAGTTCCAGCCATGTCTACCTGGACACAGCAGCAGATCCCACAGACTGAGGGCTCAATCCTTCAAGACTCTCCCACCACCTCCCACGCTTCAGATGCCAGTCAGCCAGTCACCAAGTCCAAGTTGTCACCTGAGCTTTGGGGCTGTAGATCAAAGGTTTCCAACAACCCTGTGCCTTGGACTTGATTAATTTGCTAGAGCAGCTCATGGAACTCAAAGAAACATTTGACTTACTAAATTACCTATTTTTTGGGGGGTGTTTTTTGGGGTTTTTTCTTTTTAAAGGATATCACTCAGGAACGGCCAGTTGGATGAGACGCACAGGGCTGGGCACGGGGAGAGGGTGCAGAGCTTCCACGCCCTCTCCAGGTGCCACTCCCCCCACACCTCCACGTGCCCACCATCGCGGAAGCTCTCCCAGCGTCGTCTTTTTGACTTTTTAGAGGCTTCATTACAGAGGCATGATTGATTAAATGGCCATTCAACTTCTGGCCCCTCTCCCCTTTCTGGAGGGTGGGGACTGAAAGTTCCAACCCTCTGATCCTATCATTGGTTCTCCCGGCAACCAGCAGCCAATCCTAGGTGCTTTCCAAAAGTCATCTCATTAACATAACAAAAGACACATTTATCGCCTGTATTGCTTAGGAAATTCCAAGAGTTTCAGGAGCTCTGTGCCAGGAATGCAGACAAGGACCAAACATACACATACATATGTTTCATTATAAATCACACCATCACAATATGGACGTTCACAGTCACCACAGTGGAGCAGAGGAGGGGGTACAGAAGCTGCTTAGCGCGGGGTGCGGCCACTCTGCTCTCTGGAAGGAAGTCCTGGGCCAGCAGAGCAGGAGTCTACACGCACTCAGGAGAGACAGTGGGACCCCAGGGCGCCCCGGAGGGACAACTCCTGGCCTGAGAGCAGCCTGTGAATAAAAAAGAGAGAACAGAGCACCCTCCTTGCTGGTTCTTCTTGCCCTGCAGGTAATCAGAGGAGCCGAAACCTCAGAGATCATCAGGAGGGAGGGGTGAGGGGTGAGTGTGTGTGTGTGAACAGAGACAGAGACAGAGACAGAGACATAGACAGAGACAGAGAGACCTGGAGGCACGGGAGGGGAATTCCCAGCCAGAGCTGAGCCCATCCTGTTTGAAGAGAAAGCAAATATTTGTCACCTGACCCCTGGCTGCCGGACCGAGCTCGCCCCTCCCTGTGCAGCTGGGCTGCTGTGGGGACACGCACGTGTGGGAACACAGGCCCCGCTGCTGCAGCACCGTGGCAGCCATTCCACTGAACAATGGCCTCGACTCCCCAGGGACTGGGAGCCGCACAGATGTGCCACGTGGTACGCCCGGCTTCCTTGTGCAGGCAGACGTCCAGGGTGGACACCCGCCGCCTCCCCTCTCAGCTCAAAGACACGCCTCTCCTCTCTTGTTGGAACATGGGTTTCTGAGCGCAAAGGCTCAGAGCCACAGGACAGGAAGCAGGTTCCCAGCTCCCCCTCTGGGGGTCCCTGGTGCAATTTCCTGGACCTCTTTCCTAAGAACTAGAAGGTTCTGGCTTGCAATTCTGGGAGGGAGGCCTGCCTCCCGGAAGCTGCCAGCTCCCCCTCTGGGGCCCTGCTGAGAGGCAGGACAGGGACAGGGTGTGAAAAGCTGGGGAGGTGCCTCTCGGGGCCAAGAGCATGCCCTCTGACCTCAGGACAAGCCGGGTCTAGGACTGTTGCCAAACTTTCTCTTGAGGGCGGCGGTGGGGACCCTGCTGAGAAGTTCCTCCCTGCTCTCTCTGGACGAGAGGGGGCACTTTCAGAGGCTCTGGGCCACCAAAGCCTGGGAGACACGAGACATCTCAGCCTATGGGGACAACGACTGTCCTGTTCCCCTTGCTCTTTATTTTTACCTTTTTGTTGCTTTTGGCCACTTGGGGCTCAGCAGAAACACCTCGCTATTTATCTCAAGGTCTTAATCAATCTTCATGACAAGTGTATTCTGAGAAATGCTTTTAGGGGCAGGGCAACACCAAGCTGCAATAGATTGACATTAAACATTTTTTTCAACGATCTGAATGAATTAGATTCTTATTTCTCAGTGAACATTTTCCCTTTTCTCACCCCCATTAAAGTACGTGTTCAGTCAATTGGCAGCGAACTTACGTGGGTTTTGGGGAGGAAACTTCGCTTTTAGGGCTGCAGGTAACATGTCAATATTGTGTCCACTCCCTATTGTCAAAATACCTCAGCTTTCGCATGGAACTCTATTTTCCCGAGAAGCATGGATTTTTTGAGATTCCAGACCTCTTCGTTTTGAATTCATCCATTCAACAAATGCGAGTGGAGTGCCGCTGACCACTGGAACGCCAGCCAGCCTCTCTCCTCCTAGCGGTGTGATGAAACATGGCTTTACAACCTGGGCCGCACACACAAAGCATCTGAAAAGCCACTTAGCGCTCTCAGTGTTTAGGCAGCCTGACTCCTGGCCACTTACCCAAAACTGTTGGAAGCAGAGGACTCTTGAAGGTAATTTCTGTGCACTCGTGTTCACGGCATGTTATTCACGGCGACCCAAAGGTGGAAACAGCTCGCGTGTGCACGGCAGATAAATGCAAAAGCAAAATACGGTAGCATACACACAGCGGGAAATTACTCAGCCTTAAGAAAGAAGGAAATTCCGACACACGCTACAACACGGATGGGCCCTGAAGACCGTATGCAAAGTGAAGTAGGCCTGTCACAAAGGGACAGGTGCGTGTGACTCTGCTCGGATGTGGTACCCAGCTAGCGGAGTCAGAGCCGGGGAGACGGGGAGCAGAGCGGTGGCTGCCGGGCTCTGCAGAGGAGGGTGGTGAGGCCTTGTCTAACGGCACAGAGTGTCAGGTTTTCGAGACGAAAGGGTTCTGGGGATGACTGGTGTTGACGGTTGCACAATGTGAGTGTATTTAATGCCACTGGACTGTACACTTTAAAAGGATTAAAGCAGTAAATTTTATATTATGGGTATTTTACCCCCAAATTAAAAGGCCTCAGTGTTTGGACAGCGAATCAGTCCCACGGGGCCGTTTCCATGGCAGCAGACCCCGGGCGTCGGTTTCCGACATGCAGCCCAGACCGGGCTGGGGCTTCAGGTGGCTCCAGTGCCACGGACGCCCACGGGTTTCTGTGGCGCTTCCGTGCGGGGTCTGGTGCTCGATGCTCGTTTGAAGAAGCTGATGTGCTGCAAACATGGAAAACGGACAAATCGTATCACTTCTCCAGACGACAGACGTATGGAGATCCTCTTCGGGGCCCACTGACATTGAAGAGACATCATCTGAATCCACATGGATACCCAGGCTCAGCTGCCGGTGCTCACTTCACTTAATGCAGACACCCTGTGTTCTGCCAGGTGCGAGGCCACAGCAGAAGATAAAACCTACGAAGTTCCCCACTCGAATGGAGCTTCCATTCTAATCAGAGAGATGGACACAATTTAATACATTGACAAAATTTATAAAGTGTATCTGAAGTGGGAACTGTCAACAGAACAAAGTGAAGGGGGGTTAAGAAGATGGGAACGGAGTGGAAACAAGAGGGGTGATATTATTTTTAAAAGGATCTATCCGACTACCTGTCAAAGGATCGATCCAATCTATCAAAAAGAAAGATACAAAAAGACAGAAAGGATCCCCCAAAAGACAAAGACAAAATAAGTTACACAGGACTGTTACTCTAGTGGGTAAATTTGTTTCTTACAGAAATAGTGGTTAGCCATTTCAGAACTAGTTTGCTTTTTTTTAACTGCAGTGTGTAGTTCAATTAATACATGTTACGTAAGCTGCAAGTGCGCCGCGCAGTGATTCACAATTTGTAACCGTTGCGCTCTGTGTCTGGTTATTATAGGACATTGGCTGTATGCCCTGTGCGGTACAGTGTAAACTTGCAGCTCGTTTTATACATGATGGTCTTAATCCCATACCCTTATACTGCTCCAAATACAGCAAATAAATAAATAAATAAATAAATAAAGTGTTTGATTATGCCCCCAAGAATAAAATCAATAGCCATGAGTCCATACTGATGTAAATACATGGTTGAACACGTGAATGAAATGGGAGAAACACATCCTCCTTACAGAATAATTCGAGTCAATAAACGCAGAAGGACTGAGGGAGGAACACCTGCCGTCAGCAAGTCTGACAACTTTGCGGAGAAGCAGGATATTAACGCAGCCTCAAGGTATCCATCCCCAAATGTTTCCAAAATCCTTATTCGTTTTAACATATGTCCACAGAGTCCAGAGGTGAAGCGGAGTTCCTGTCCTCTAAGGGGAAAGGAAAGGCAGTGATGTTGCGGTGGAGAGCCTTGGCAGACGCCATCTCAGCCGGGCGAGCCAAGTGGACACCACAGGGGACAGGTGATGGTGACACCATGGGCCCCTTGATACGATGCAGTGATACAGACACAGCGCTTCTGTGGTATTCTCCCCAAGCTCGTAACTTCAGTTCAATCATGAAAAAAACACCAGAGAAGCCCAGTTTGAGGGAAATCCTGCAGAATACGTGACTAGTATTAGTCAAAGGGTCATGGAAAACACCGAGGAAATGTCACAGATTGGGGGAGACTTCAAGAGACATGCACCCAAGGCAGCGTGGCGACCTGCGGGGAATCCTGGCCGAGAGAAAAGTCATGAGTGGGCGGTGTGGTCGAGTCTGGGGACCCCAGACGAGGTTGCCCGTCTCCAGCCGTGCCCGTCATAAACGCACTACGGTTTTGCGAGATGTTGGCTTTAGAGGAAGCCGGTTGAAGGAGCAGAAAGTCTTGGTACTAAGTTTGCAACCGTTCTGCAAATTTAAAGTTATTTCAAAATAATAAGTTAAATTAATAAAATGCTGTGGCCTTCTAAACCTTCAGATACCAAAGTGTAACAAAAACAAGTATTTGCCTCCGTGAGACCCAGACCTTCCACATATGAAAGCACAGAGGCTTGATCCTGGATGGTCCACAGTGAGGCCATGCCAGGCACGCCTTGGTGGCTTCTGGTGACAAACGCTGACCACTGGAGGTTGGGAAGCAGGCTTTTCTTCATGCTTCCAAGCTGAATCGTGGTCCAGTCATGGCTTCTTCCACCAGTGAATTCCAAAAGACCAAACGCAGTGCCTAGATTGTCTCTTTGTCTGGAAAAGACTCAGCTCCAACCGGAGATGCCTGCTAACTCAGGCTGATCACGGATCAGAACCAGCTGGCTCTGGACCCCGGACACTGCTGTCGTGGTCTTCAATCTGGTCTTGGGGTCTTCTTCTCCATTTACCCCCACTCAGTCTCCGCACACCAGTCAGAATGATGTTACACCAGGGGGAGAGCGCACCGAGATGTGTGCTGAGTGCTGGCAGAGAGACGTCCTCACCTGTCAGGATGGGAAACAAAATCACGACTGCACACTGAAGCCACCTCGCTCCAAAAGGGTCGACACCATCGTTTTAACGGCTGACCATCACCTCTGTCTACATAGACTTTCCGCAGAGATGACTTGTGGAATGCTCTGCGGAAAAGGGAGGGCAGTTAGGGGTGGGGGCTGGGGAAGAAAGGCTTTTATGACCTTCAGAGAGACACACTGATAATTCCAGGATTGAGCACGTTTCCCTTTTTCTTCTTCCCTCCAAAGAGATTTGTAAGGTATGCGTGGCTGCGTGTGTGTGTGTGTGTGTGTGGAGTGTGACACAGACAATAACATCAATGTCTACAATGGAAGGAACCCAGGACCAGTAACCAAGAGACCCGGTTCTAGTCCTGGCCTCACGACAAGCTGCATCTGGATCCACACCTGAACTTTCTACCTCATTGCGTCCGGCATTAAGCAGGGCATTTGAGCAGCAGTTAACTTCCAGAGCTTTTATCCTGTTATCTCCAATTGCACGAATAGCCACTCAGCTCCACGGTATCAGCAGCAGAAAGCTGTTGAGAATTCACAGGGTGTCTCTGGCACCCCTTCTGCCTGAACGCGCTCATCACAAACGCAAAGTGGCGATGAGCTGGCTTCAAGGCTTCTCGCCTCTCAAAGTTTCTCAGTGAGCCCTGGACAAAAGTTAACAGAATGTTTACAAAGTGCTTCCAGATGAGGTCAATAGCCATCCATTTCGTAAAATGGAAACGTGAGTTTGGATCCAGCAGGTCAGTGCTGCCGTCTGACAGTATATCAAGACCGACCTCACTATGAGCCGTGTCAGACCATCTGGTGTCAGAGACAGCGGTTCCAAACCGAAATGCCCGGCCATGCCCTCCTTTCTTCCCTAAGAGGCAGCCCTGTGATTCTAGCCGACCCCAGCAGGGAGGTCGGCGTGATTAGATCAGGTGAAAATGAACGGCCTCTCTCTTCCTTTGCTCTCGGGTGGCCGCCCCAGCCCCTGCCCTGACAACCAGGACTCCGGGGGAGGAGGGCCGCCGCGGGCTCGCCCTGCTGGGTCACGCTGCCCCCCCCCCCCCCGGGACCACAAGGCCTGGAAGGACTTCAGCGGGGCGAGCAGATGTGAAGCCCAGCAGCCCAGCTCAAAACGCATGGCGGGGCCCAGCCTGGCTGCCAAGCTGAGCTTCCAGGCAACTTGACAGAAACCCTGAAATCAGTGCAAACTCCAAAGGCGCCATCTCAGAGACCTGGTTTACCCTCCTCAGCATGCGAATTACTGCTGTGGCTGAGGGTCTCTCTGGGGTGTTCGCTGACGTCAAACATGGCTCAGTCAGCAAAACCACATTTTGACAAATTTAAGGAGAAACAAACCGAAACCATTCATGGGTTTAATTGTTCATAAAACGCAGATGGATTGAAAAAATTAAGAGGGAAAATATCTGGGCAAAATAACCCGGAGCAAGCAAGCACAACGCATGCAAAAGCTCGAGAGACTTCGCATGAGACATTGGGGAAAAAACGGAGGTCAGATCAGCCAGCCCTGTCGTCAAATCTCCTATCTCAGCCAGCCAGCGGCAGTGCGAGTCCCGTGTAAGGGGCCACACACCACTCATCTGTTGAAGGCAAGCCCAGGACCCAGGCTGCCACGGGGCAGGAAGTCCCCCCAGAAGCACAGGGCACCTCCAAAAACGCCCGTGACAGCTTCTCACAGCCCGCCACACCCACGGATCACTAGTGCTGGCTGCATTTCTATTGGCTTATGGCCTTTTTAACCAGGATAGACAGATAGATAGATAGATAGATAGACAGACAGGATAGATAGATAGATAGGTAGATAGATAGTTAGATAATTGATAGGTAGATAGATAGATAGGTAGATAGATAGGTAGATAGACAGACAGACAGACAGACTAGGTAGATCGGTAGGTAGATAGATAGACAGACAGACTAGATAGATAGATAGACAGACAGACTAGATAGATAGACAGACAGACTAGATAGATAGAGAGATAGACAGACTAGATAGACAGACAGACAGATAGACTAGATAGATAGACAGACAGACAGACTAGATAGATAGACAGACAAAATGAACCTGCTCCAGGGCCTTTAGAGGGAGCATGGGTCTGCTGGCTCGATTTGTAATCTGACCTCCAGAACTATGAGAACATAAAATCCTATTGTTTTAGGACACCCAGTTTGTAATGCAATACAGCAGCCTTGGGAAGCTAATAAAGACTTTGGTATCAGGGAGTGAGTTGCTCTGTAACAGCTGCTTAAAAATGTGGAAGTGATTTTGGAATGGGGCAGTGGGCAGTGACCAGATTAACTTTGAGGTACATGGTAGAAAAAGCCTAGATTTTCTTCCCAAGACTGTTGATAGAAGTCTGGGTGCCAAGATTTTAGAAGTGAGGGCTCAGGAGAACATGAGGAACACAACAGAGAAAGCTTCCGTCGTCTTGGAGAACGGGTATGGAGTCATAAACAGAATGTTGGAAAAATCTGACACTGAACGTGCTTTTGGTGAAGGCTCAGGAGGAAATGAGGACAGTGTATTGGAAACTGGAGGAAAGGTGATCTTTGTTACGCGGCACAGAGGACAGAGCCAAGCTGGGTGCTGCTGTTGTGCAGAAAGAGGAAATGTTACATAATGAACTTGCATATTTAGCAGAAGAGATTTTCAAGTGAGGTGTTGAAGGTGTGGTCTGGTTTTTCTTTGCTGTTTATAGTAAAATGCAAGAGGAAGGTGATAAATTGAGGCAAAACTACTGGGGAGAAAAGGAACCAAAAAAGGATACTTGGAAAAATTTGCAAAAGATACTAACATTAGGAGATGCACTCTCAAGAACGTGTGCTCTGGACAGAAGTCCAAGGGTGCGCCCGGACTACCTTTGATTTATTACGTGTGTCTCTTGGATCCACTCAGTCGTCTCAGCAGAGCCCGGAGTGAGATGGCATTATTCAGGAAAGGTCTGTGGAAGACACGTTTAGTGGTGTGGGTCCCCATGACATACATGGGAAGCCCACAAGGTTTTCTCACAATGTTATATCAGCAGAAACACTGCCAGCTTGTAGGGAAGGGGACAGAAAGAGGGAAAAAAAATGAAGGAAGGCTGTCGGACTTCTGGGGTTCTACTGGCGGGAAATGAGCGGGCGGAGCTGCTCAGCTGCAAACACATGCTAGTCTTCAAGGAAAGGAAGGGTGACCCTGAGAGCAGAGGATGGAGCTGTGGGTACACAGGGCAGATCACCAAGCGCCAGAGGATTATTCCCAGGCATCAAATCCAACGAAAACTTCCCCGCTGCATTTTAGTTCTCCTTGCGACTGGAGATTTCTTCCTGCTCTCTGGTTTCTCTCTTTTGGGAGAGGAATGCCTTCAGACTGTTATCTTACGGCTGCCCCATCGTTGTATTTTGTTTTCTAGTTTTCTGGGTCCGCAGATGGAGAGAAATTTTGCACCAAAGTCTCACTGATTCCTGACTTACACGATTAGACGATGAGATTTGGGCTTATTGAGCTGATGATTCTTGGATAAACTTTTAGACTCAAGAGTTGATGCAATGTGTTGAGCATCTGGGGGATGCTGAGGTGGGGTGAATGCATTTCACATGTAAGACGGACACTAATTTTGGGGAGCCAGTGGGCAAACTGTAGGGTCGGATGGTGGTCTCCAGAGAGAGGGGTCCACACCCTGATGCCTGGAACCTGTGAGTGTGAGCTTGTTTGGAAAGAGGGGCTTCACAGAAGTGATTAAGCAAAGGATCCTGAGATGAGGGGCGCACCCTCAGTTACCCAGGTGGGCCCTAATTTCAATCACGAGCGTCCTTACAGGTGACAGAAGGCACACAGGTGAGGAGGCAGTATGAGAAGGAGGCAGAAACTGGAGTCACGTGGCCTTCAAGGAAGCTGACAGCAGAAACTGGGGGAGGTAAGGACAGAGTCTCCCCTAGAACTTGTCCAAGCACAGCTCTGCCAATGCGTTGATTTAGGGCTTCGGGCCTCCAGAGCTGTGAAAGAATACATCTAGGACACTCGGGGACGTGCCGTCAAGGCCCAGAGAAGAGGCCCCTGCGTTGTTAAGGCGCTGGGACCCTGGGGGGCAAGCAGTGCACGGCAGCCTCCCCAGCGCAGTAAATGTGCGTTTCCCGGCTAACTGTAAATCATCCCAGAAGCATCTTCAGTGCAGAATCAGAACATTCTTCATTTAACCAGCACCTTAATTAGCCTGCTTTCAAAAATATTTAAGCAGAGAATTAAAATTCAGTTGTCAGGATAAAAATAAACATCACCTTATTGGACTAATTTTATTGTAGATTATTTGAATCAATTTATGTGCATCTATATATTAGATAAAATACTTTGGCCGTTTATCCTCTGGTACTAGAATCTGTAATGAATCTTTATCTTTTTTTTAATTAAATGAAAAAAAAGATGAATTCTGTTTCTAAACTTCTAAAAGATGGTTTCCTTTATTCCTTGGCTCTAGGAAATCTGAAATAATTTGCTTAAGCGGAGTCAAAATCTTTAGAAATTGTTGGCCTTCGTTTACAAAAGACACAGAGACAATCATATTGTTCATGGCCCTGAAAACCAGATGGTTAATACTCTTCTCAGAATTACAGGTCATAACCTGTTAGGGAATTGTGGGTTAAACAGAGGCTGCTACAGACGAGACATAGACATTGTACATTAGCAAGAGTTCATGGAAATCCAGTGACACAGCAGTAACAGTTAACACACACCAGGCTGCTGCCCACAGCTGAGCACTTCACAGGGGGGTGAGAAGCGGTCACTGTGGTTTCTTGATGCTCACGGCTCTCCGCTGTATCTCAGCCATCTCCATCCCGCCAGTCTTGAGCTTAATGGGGTTGACCCAGACAGGGTCTGGCTTTCCTTTATCTTTATTACCTGACAGTAGTGTTTGCCCCAAGGTGGAAAAAAAAAATCAATGCACAGGCAAAGATAAAACATAACCTCTGGAGAGCATGAAAATTTGGAGCCGACAGGCCGATAATGTTACAGGGAGCGTAATTTAATGCTCAAACGCATTCTCTAGGAAAAATACTGTATGATGTCACTCACATGTGGAATCTAAAAAAAAAAGAAAGAAAGAAAAGAGAAGACAGTAATGAACTCACCTGCAAAACAGAAACAAACCCGCAGACATAGTGCACAATCTTATGGCTACCGGGCAAAGCGGGTGCAAAGGGATAAATCTGGGAGTGTGAGGTTTGCAAATGTTAACCACTACGTATAAAAATAGATAAAAAACAAATTTCTTTTTATAGCACAGCAAACCATACTCAGTATCTTGTAATAGCCTTTAATGAAAAAGAATATGAAATGAGTATATGTATGTGTATGCATGACGGGGACACTGTGCTGCACACCAGAAACGGACACGTTGCAACTGACTGTACTTCAATTAAAAAAAAATTTTGAACATTCTCTAAAATCGATACTGCTATCATCATCATTGCAAGTAAGGCATCTGAAGTTTCATCCTTTCTCAGTCTACAGCGTATGTGAGCGGTCCTCAGCGCTGACATCCAGGACAAGGGCTTTCCTAAAGCAACAGCTCTAGGACCAGATTCACTGCCATGTGGGAGCGGCTGTCCCACCTTGTCCTTGAGTCACGTCAGCAAGTGTATACATAACAACTCAGAGAAGAATAAACCCCCGCCCTGTAAGAGAAGACACTCTGTATCAATGTTGTGGACGTTGGGTGTTTTTTGTTTGTTTGTTTTTTGTTTTTGCAGCAACAGCACATGAAGAAAGAATTTTGCCATCTGTTGAGGACAAAATAACTCTTCCTTTAAAGTGCTCCTCAAAAAAAAAAAAAAGTAGTCCTCAAAATGAGGCCTGCTACTTCCATTAAGGGTAGGATCATGGTGTTTTATTGGCTTTTAGAGCTGCTTGCAGGTCTAATTCCACCGTTTTATCATGCCGAGCCACTTCTATAAAGCCGAAGGTTATCTCAGGAAAGTCTCTTGTGACAAGCCTCTGAGGAGCCTGTCTGCGGGGCCCCTCCCCGCAGAGGGAGACACCCGAAGTGGAAAGAAGCTGCGAGCAGCCCCCCGAGGTGACAAGGCCCTGCTGCTGCGGGGCTTCTGGCGCTGGCCCAGAGGGGAGGCAGCCGGGCTCCGCATCCAGAGGAGGAAACAGAAACGGGGGGGGGGGGGGCGGTGGGGTCCCCCCGCTGCTCTGCCCTGCGGCCCTGGGACACGGCCTCTGGGCCCCAGGGTGTCCTCCGGGAAGTGCTCCGGCCTGGGAGGGGCGCCTGGAGGGCGAGGCTGGACGGACGGAGCCCAGGGAAGAGCTGAAGAGACACTGGCTGGGACGTTTCCAGAAGCGACTTCGAGCGGGGCTCCGGGGTGAGGGTGTTTTCGGAACTTCTTCCCCCGTGTGTGGCGTGCACTTCGCTTTCGCGCGCTGTGAGCAATCTGTTGCCCGGAACTCTACGTGTGGAAAGGAGCCGCAATGAAAGATTTCTATCAACTACTTCAAAGTAAGTATTCTAAGTGGTCAGAAGCACGTTCGTTACCGATTAAACGGCACCCTGCAGCTTTTATTTTTTCTTTGCAATTCTTAAAGCAAGGGAGTGGCTTTCAGTCAACAGCAACTTAGATTTTATTAAATCTAATGCCTCTATTTGTAAGTATGGATATGCATACACTACCTGTAATATTTTGGGTAGGATAGCCAACATTTTGCCAAAAAGTTTGACAATTCAAATGATATGGATCATTTCCTAAGAATGTCTAAATTGACAAAATTAACTGCAGAAATTATGGAAAGCCAGAGATGTTTTTTAACATAGAAAAATAAAAAAGAAGAAAAGAGATGCATGTGGAAGGTCTACTTTTAAAAAAAGAACCCAGCCCAGGCCTCTGATTCTTCCAAATTTTCAGGGTTCAGATACTTCTTACACTTAATACATTATGTAAATTTAAGTATCTTTTACCCACATCATAGTGTTACATGTTATATTTATTATATTATTTAAATAACTTATTTAATTGACATTTAATTAGTAAACTATTATTAGTATTTAATTTACTTATATAAATAATATATACATGCATATAGAGATGGAGACAGAGAAAAAGAATTCCAAGGTCATTACACTATGAGACTATCACAGCTGGGATGCTAAACATAGACAAGGATCGTACATAGACACAAAATATATAGGAAAACTCTAGTTCTTAAAATATATGCGAAAATCCTGAACTAGACGTAGCAACAACCACATAAGCAAACAAGCAACATAGTAAAGTAATCGTATCTTATGACCAACAGGATTTATCCTGGGAATCGAAAGTGTCTCATTAATAAAATTCATATATATTAAGAGATAGAACCATCTTAATACACACCAAAAAAGAGAAGGAAATGGACAAAATCTACCACCTATAGTTACTCTATAAACAAACTATCAAACAAAGCAAGGCAGGATATGGATTCCACCGAACCCGTGAAGAAGAGTGAACACCAGGTCCTCTCAGACTTTCCCTGAAGATGGCAGAGGGGCCGTGGGTGTGACTGGATGGTCTCCGTCCTCCCGACCCGCCTCGGCGTGGCCTTTTCTTTAAGTCCCTAGTGCTGGAAAGTCTGCTCCATTAGTCTCCACTCATGCTTGGGGACAGTCGCTCTGCTCGTAGCTGTAGCTTTGGTCTTACGGGAGGAGACCCACTCTGCCGTCCTGATCCGAGCTCCACAAACTGTGAGTGTCATAAGGAGAGCCAACATCTTCCCTGAGAAAACGACATGTGAGCGTTACTGAAAAAAGGAGGAAATGATGAACTTTGTGGAAGAAGGGATAACAGGAAGCAAAGAATTTGAGTTAAAATTAGCACGAACTGTGAAAGTAGTTATGGTTTTGGAGGTGAAAAACCACAGAAATAGAATTCTGGAGACAGAAGAGATCTTGGTAATAGTTTGAGGAACTTTGATTCTTTAGATGAAAAAATTTGGTCAAATCCCTGCAGTATGTCTCATGATCACTCAGTAGTGAGGCCACTAGAATCCAATGAACTTTGACTTTTAATTCAGAGATTTTTTTCTTCCCAACTAAGGAAAGCTACTTAAGTTTTTCCCCAAGGAAATGTCTTTGATTGGCGACATTTTTTTCTTTTTGTTGTTCAGAGACATGTCAAAACTATACGTTTTTTGAGATTTTGGCTCTTTTCCCCTTTTTGTCTCACTGCACTGGCTAGGAAAGATTGTGTTTTTCAAAGACAGACTTGTCAGCATCCTGTTACCAACTGAACGTGTCCTCCTAAAGTCCGTATTTTGAAAAGCTAAACCCCAGCGTGGCTGCTTTTGGAGATGTGGCCTGTAAGAAAGTAGTGAAGGCTGAAGAGACAGTAAGGGTGGGGCCCGCATCCAATGGGGTTAGCGTCCTTACATAACGACACACCTGGGGACTCGGTCTCCACGCACACACACTGAAGAACGGCCGTGCGAGGACACAGAGAGAAGGCGGCCATCTCCACAAGCCAAAAAGGGAGTCCTTGCCAGCAGCTGAATGGGCCAGAACCTTTATTTGGGGCTTCCAAACTCCAGAAGTGTGAGAAATAAAACTCAGTCGTTCAAGCCAACCAAGTCTGTGGCGTTTGGTTACGGCAGCCCAAACGGAGTGCTTCCCCTCCCCTCCCATCCCACAAGCTTTATACGTCGCAGCCTTCCTACCTCCTCCCAAAGCGGGAGGATGACTGTCTCCCTCTGAAGCTGCACGGGCCTGAGAAACGTGCTTGCCGTCGCCAGAACGTGGGAGTGAGAATGAACCAGAGCGGGTGGTTCAGAGACATTCACCGTTGCGCGATGCGAGGCTCCTGAGGCCTGGTCAGAAGAGGTCGAGCATTTTGGGCTGGTTCCTCCCCACACACGGGCTCTCCAGGCGCCTCCTCTCGAAGGGCTCTGTTTCAGAGCCCGGCCTCCGTGCTGGGAGAGGCCCAGGCCACATGGGGGCGCTGTGTGTGGGCACAGGGCAGAGGGCCCCGCCGAGCCCAGCCTCCAGGTCCTTCCAGTCTGGGCTCCAGGTGGGTCCAGCCCCCCGCCGGTCACGCTACCCATCAGTGTTTCAGATCCTCCCAGCGGAAGCCCCGGAGTTGTGAGCTCTGGAGCAACGTCTGAATTTCCGACTACAGAGTCTGGGAGCAGGGTAAATGGTTGATCTAAGTCACTAAGTTTGGGCTGGCTTTGTATTCAGCAGTGGATAACTGGAGCGTGGAATTACCTGCTGTAAAACTTGCTCAGTGGCGGCCACCTGACTAGCCCTGTTACTCCTACTCCTTGCGCCTTGTGAGGCGGAGACAGAGCCAAGACGAGCACGGGAGAGATGTCTTCTCCTGGACAAGCTAAAGGCAACTTTTGAAACAGTGCAGTGTCTTCCTTTCTTCTGTTCTTTTGCCCAGCTTTATACTTGATGATGAAAGACTCCAAGTTGCCGACTCCAACTGCAAATGTTTCTGAGCTCCTGGCGTTTGCTGATTTATGGTCAAGGCTAGTTGATCGTCATCGCCACATTGAAAGCGGAAAGCGTCAAAATGATTCAGGTGCTCCGTGCTGCGCTACACCAGCCCGAGGAGCCATCCTCCCCAGACGGAAGTCAGGGCACCTAACAGGGAGTGAACACATACCCCCCAGAGCAAGGGTGGACTTGGTCTCCTGTTAGGAAAAGACACCCAGGGCTCAGAAACACTCTTGCAGCCAACTCCTTGCCTGTTACTAGGCTGGCTACCGTATAGTTAATTGCCCAGCCTGGAAAGGAGGTGCTTTTCAGATTAAACTGGAACAACAGACGTGCATCCTGTACGATTCCACTGATGCAAAATTCCATGAAATGCGAAGTTTCCTGGTGACTGAAAGCACCAGAGACAGTCACTGGAAGTACCTGAGCGTCTGCCTGGGGTGGCCCGGAGGCAAACAGGAGCACGAAGAGACTTTCGGGGCTGACGGGCGTGTTCGCTGTCTTGATGTGGTGGTGGTTGCACAGCTGTGAACATACGTTAAACCTTTTCCAGTTGTGCGCTTCAAACACATACAGCTTATCGTCTGCCAATTATCTCCAGAAAGCTGCTTGAAAAAAATTCTGTTATAGACAAGGTCATGTCATTGAACTTTCTGCTAGCATTTTTTTTCTTTTTGTTTAAAAAATAAATAAAAGTATTACAGAAACATCCCTGCCTCCCAGTCTCTTCCTTCGTACTCCCTCCCACTTGGTCATTTTCCCAAAGCAACCCCTATCGAGATGCCGGTGTACTTTCCATGCAAGATTTTATACAGTACCTCTCTGTGTGTGTCTATTATAACTATTTTTTTCATGAGTTCAGAATAGTCACATAAGTATTATTGTTTAGGTAAAAATGCCAATTTGTCGTCATTGAAAAGGAAAGAGAGTTTCCTTTTCCACCTTCTTTTCGGGCCTGGTGGTCAAGTTGCCATCCTAGGATTGCTTTCTATGCATCCTTTGATTGTGATGATATTTCTTAAACACCATGTACTCTCTTTGGTTTCTGTGTTTGTTTTTCTCCAGTGTGTTCTCAGCAAATCTTATTTTCTGAAAGGTACTTGGATAGGATGTGAAGTTTCCAATCTTTCTTTGCATGTCTGAAAATTCTTTAGGTTTGTGCTCATGTTTGATGAATAGCTTGGTTGGCTTCAAATAGGATTTTAAGTTCCAAATAAATTTCCTAAGGGAATTCAGCCATTGTTCCATCATATTCTAAACACTAGTGTTTCTGATGCAAAATCTGTTGCCAGTCTTGGTCTTGTTCCATTGTAGTTCATGTGCCTTTTGCTGTGAGAAATTTTTAGCATCTTTGTTTTATTCTTCATTTTCTGAAATTGCTCCGATTTTTTTCTCTCATATTTCTCATCTCTCTGTACTGGGAAACTTCATCAAATGTTCCTTTTAATCAGTTCTATAAAATTGTTTTATTCAGATATTATGTTTTTAATTCCATGAATTTATTCTATGTTCTGATTTTTTTTCCTTCTGAACAGTAATCTATTCTTAGTTTATAGATTTAATTTCTTCTCTAACTCTGACTAGAGATTTAAAAATGTCTCTTCTTTTCTCCAGATTGTCTTTATTTCCTCTGGGGTCAGTTCTATTTGGCCATCCTTCTCCTCTCCCTTTTTTTTTTTTTTTTCTTTCTTCTCCCCCTTTGATTTTTTTCTTGGGGTGGGTATTTATAAATAAATCATATGGTTGATTAATTTAGACAGTTGACAAGAATTTATTCTAACATTACTCGTTTATGACTTCTCCCCAGAATTTGAGGATTTCTTGCCAGCCTGAATATAGGTGAAATATGTCAACTGGCAAATTTGAGGAAACAAATAATGGTAAAGAAACTGGCAGATACTCTTAAGCCTCAAATGCCAGAAAAGGACCCTGTCTCAAGCATCTATTATTTTAGGAGACCTATCCCCTCCTACTCAGGTATTTCTGCCTTCAGTCTGGGACTAAACACAGGTTCTGGGAAAGACAGTTGGAAGAGATTACCATGAACCCTACCCCATTCTCAGCATTGCTATGAATTTATCCTATTTTATATATTTTAATCCCAGGACCACAACCCACATAAACTACATGCATTAAAATCTGTCATTGGGTCCATTTTGGGGTGAACCCAAATTATGTTAATCTCCTGAGTTCAACACTTAATCCCGAAATCTGAAGATTTTCCTTCTTTGATTCATCAACTATGTGCTTACAAAGATTTTACCCATAACTTTGTAGGAAAATATACGCAGAATTCAGTGCCACCATCACTATTACTGTTTTGTGATGCTATCTTTAAACGTGGAAAAATTTTTACTTGGCATGAATTACAATCTTCTTGAATCGTCCATGCATTAATCTGGAACCTTCCCTCCACAGCAGATCCAGGAAAAAAAAATCATTCCATAACCTAAGAGTCCAGTTACCTTTGACTTCTGGGTAACTCTGGTTTTTATGAAAAATTCTCCTTCTAACCTCCAATAACCAGCTAACGAAATGGTGCAAAGTATTTGCTCTACCCATCAAACTAGTCTTTAAGAAATGACTGAACACTGTTTGATGCCCAGCAGTCTAGGAGATATAAAAAGTCCATAATCACAGTCCAGATCATCACAAAGTTCATAGTCTAGTGAGAAATGTGCACAAACAATATTATGATTTGTGAGATAAAGGCTATGGGAGAGGGGCACAGGATGCTGTGACAGCTCCTGGGAGGACACGGGTCCCAGTCTACAGCAACTGGGAGGGTTCTGTAAAGGAAGTGGTCCTGAATCTCAGAGGGTGGGAGACCACGTCTTTCCAGCAGAGAGAAGAGCATTTGTGAAACGTCCCATCTCATCCACTGGATCTATGATTTTCAATACATTATTTTTCTTGAAATAGTCAGTTTATAATGTGTCAATTTCTGGTTACAGTGTAATGTTTCAGCCACACATGAACATACATATATTCCTTTTCATATCTTTTTTCATTATAGGTGACTACAAGATATTGAATATAGTTCCCTGAGCTGTACAGAAGAGACCTGTTGCTTATCTATTTTATATATACTAGTTAATATTTGCAAATTTCGAACTTCCAATTTATCCCTTCCCACCCCTCTCCCCCTGGTAACCATAGATCGTTTACTGTGTCTGTGAGTCTGTTTCTGTTTTGTAGACGAGTTCATTAGTGTCTTCTTTTTCCCTTTTATAGATTCCACGTGTAAGTGATATCATATGGTATTTTCTTTCTCTTTCTGGCTTATAATCTAAGCCCATCGTCTAATGACAGTGTTCCACTTTGCTTGTAGTGCAGGTATAATTCAGTATTTCTACTTATGAATTTTTACTTGTATTTGACTACCCTACTCTTTCTTTTCATCCCTTACAACCTTGCTGTCATTCATTTAATTTATGTGTATGCCATAATCACCCAATAAGTTGTTGCTGTTATTAATTTAAACAAGCATTTATTAGATCAATAGGAATACGTTAAACAGAAGATTTTATTTTACCGTCATTTTCCCAGAATTCTCTTCCTCTGTGTAGACCCAACTTTCTGACCTGTATCATTTTCCTTCCCTCTGAAGAACTTCTTTCAAACATTCCTAAAAGGCAGATCTACTGACAACCTATTATTTTAGTTTTTATTGGTCTTGGAAAGTCTTTATTTCTCACTCACTTTTGAAGGAAAATTTCACTCTATGTAGAATCCTAGGTTGATTTCTCTTTTCTTTCAATGGTTTAAATATTTTGCTCCATGTTTTCAGTAAGTTTTTTTTTTAAAGGGGACAGAACACTTTCTTAAAAGAGCATCTTCTTGGGGTGCCAAGCAGGTACAACCAAGGCGCTCTGGGGCTGTAAGAAGCAGAGCCGAGATACCATCCTGTTCAAGCTTTCTGTCAACTCTGACACGTCGCCTCCTCCCCCACCAGGCAGCCTCCACACAGGATAACCCATAGCA
This sequence comes from Camelus bactrianus, assembly GCF_048773025.1. Classification (NCBI taxonomy): domain Eukaryota; kingdom Metazoa; phylum Chordata; class Mammalia; order Artiodactyla; family Camelidae; genus Camelus; species Camelus bactrianus. Next base: position 24,861,098 of record NC_133569.1, read on the forward strand.
AGGAGGGTTCACGTGATGCGGACACAGGTCCGTGAGTTAAAGGCAGTCATTCCTGTTACTGACTCTCACGAGACGGACCACTGCAAAATGCGCAGAAAGAGCCTCCGGAGATGGTACAAAATGCCCTTTTGATGGGGGGCCGTATTTCCATGATAAGCCACATGCACAGCTACCGTGAGTCGGAGAGAGACTGCGTTGGCACGAAATAGGAAATCAAAGACTGCCGAATTATTCTCCTTAGGAAGATGAGAGTTTTAAAACGTATTTTTATTATTACTCCTGAGATGATGAGGACAGAGAAGTCAGGAATGGGAAAGAAAGATGACCTGTTCCTCTGGAGGCGGAAGTCCCAGCTGGCTGAAATGGCAAAGAGGCAATATTTTTTAAGGAGCACAGATGTCTAATATTTAGTTTTAGGTTGTTTGCTAAGCATGCGGATGCCAGCAGTGGTGGCTGCAGCCGGCTCAGACTGGGGCACAAAAGCCAATTGTCACATTGTCAAGAATTTCACAAGCTGGTTGTTGAACTTAGCAATTATTCAGGATTAAATCACAGAAACTCGCAATAAAGAAAACATATTGAAGGCAAAGGTAAGAGATACTCAAAACTTGCCACTTCCTAATTGTTTTGCCGGCACCGCACACCTGCGCACTTGAAGTCACCTGCCCGTATGGCGTGTGTCTGGTGGAGACACTGCGTAACACCGTGACGGTCACGCCGTCACACAGCGCACAGTGATCTCTTCCTGGCTGAGCCAGTGCTGTCAGGTTGGGAGCCGGAAGTGTTTACACCGCAGGATTAGGCAAATGCTTCCTACTGGGGCGTGTCTGTTTGGAGAGCAGGTTGTTAGGTTTCTATCAGAGCCCCAGCTGGTCAAGGGCACGTCTGCCTGAAAGCAGCCACTCAGAGTCCTTGCTCTACCACTAGCCAGCGGTGAGAGCTGAGCAATTACTTAGCCTTCTGCCTGGCTTTTCTCTTGTGGTTATTTTGAGAAGCAAGTGAATCAAAATGTAACTTAATCCATTATTGGTGTTTTGTCATTGTTACTTTTATTTACACAATCATATTAATGACATACGTATCCAGTACAAATGCCTGACATCTTCCTAAACCCTCAGAAACACACACCAACTCCTGGCTTCCCGCTGGTATCCATGTACCCTGTCTACATAGTTAAAGAATGAACAGCTGTTAGCTGGGGCACCTAACCCCTCTAACAAAGACAACATTCCCCTGCTTCTGTTGGCTGTGATGAGTAACGTTTTAAAACCCAAAGTGTCATGGAAACAGCTACTTACAGCCTCCCTCCCTTAAGTGACAACTGAGTGGCAGCCTTGTCTCTGCCTTTTCACCTTTCCCTCCTCTCTGCTGGTTGGATGTGGACACAATGGCAGGATCTTCAGCAGCCATTCTGAACTCTAAGGTAACTGACTGAGTGCAGGTTCCATGATGGAGCTGCAATATGGAACTTGCCTGGGTCCCTTCCAACGCCGTGGAGCAAGGTCTCCACACCAACCCTTTCTTGGGAAAGAAAACTGTGTGTCTACACTGTTGTTCCACCTCGGAGTGTGTTCCTTGAAACAGCGGACCTTGTGAAAAGCTCAGAATCTCATCCTTCTTCAAAGCTGCTGGTCTGTAGATTAATAAAATCTGCATTTAGCAAAGTCATTGGGTGATTTCTTTGCAAATTAAAGTTTGAGGAGTGCTGGGTTAGGCCATTTTATTTTGGCTATTCTGACTTTTGGCTGAGCCCATCCTAATGGCTTTTGCCCTTGTGGGATCAAATCCATGCAGAGCCACCAATGGGAGGGACAGTGGGTGTCCTTGGGCTCTCAGGATGAAAAGGAACAACAGAACATGGTGCGGTGAGGAAAATGTATGAGAGGCAGGGACCGAGAACCTGCCCCCCTAAAGCTCTTCTTGGGGAAAACAGGGAGTTAATGGCTTTTTCCAGAACTCGAAGAAGAGGACTGCAGTCTTGCCCATCAGGAGGTCCCAGGTGATACCTGAGTAATAGATTGAACATCTCACTCCTTTTTGGTCAACAAGCAGCTCCTCCAGGATCCTGGAGCTTGGAAATCTGATTCCAGGCATTGCACTATTGCATCGGGATCCCTGTTTTGAGGTTATCAGATCAGAGTAAATTCCTTGTTCACTTTTCCCTTCCCTCTCAAGTCTGCTGTGTGGGTTTTCTAAGGGATCTCTCACTTTCTGTCTGTAGTACAATTTAAATTAGTTATTCTCACCCCCACGGTTTTCATTTCTGCCTAGCCACACTTGGCGGCCCTCTCCATTGTCTTTCTGTCCCTTCCAGCCCCCTCAGAAATAATAAAGCTGCCATCCTGGCAGGTTGTCTCGTCTTCCCCACAGCTCTTTGCCGTCTCCATCCAGCCAATGTGCATGATTCACTTTTGAATCCAAGGCTTCACAAGACATAAAAGTCTGGGAAAGGAAAGCTCCATTGGTTCCTACTACTGCTAAAGCTAGCTTGGGAAGTGTTTTAAAACAGAGGCTTCATGATTATCTAGATATGGCGAGGCCAACAAATCGGGAGACAGTGATGACAGCCACTGAAAGACAGTGTGTTACTTACAGTTCTCAGGAGGAGGGAGCGTGCCCTGCAGGGCCACTGGGGGAAGCATCAGGGGCGGCCAGGAGGCAGAGGGAGAGGGCAAAACGTGGCCAGAGTCTGTGGAGTGACTTTCGTGGGAAGGAATTGGCGAGACAGAGAAAGCATCATTAGCTCGTTTGGGATTGGCTGGTTTGAATAATTTCATAGGGCTCTGGGATGTAGAGGCTGCCCCCCCAAAATTGTCTGGTACCTGGCCCTGGGGTGATCAGGGCAAAGAAATACAGGCCTGGAGTGTGGAAGCCTCAGAGAGAAGGAGTGGGCTGGATCAGCTACTTTGCATACAAATAGCACGCTCCTGGGTGGGCCATCTGCTATCTCCACGGATTAGCTCGTCCTAGGAAGAGCAGTGCCTCCTGGTCAGCAAGACTCCAGCCGCTGGAGGACCAAGAATACAGAAAATCAGAAGATATGGTAAATCCAGGAGGGCTGAGAGGAGGCAGTAATTTGGCCTCAAAGGAAGAAGATTTGGTTTAGAGAGAGACAGAGAAAATTCTAAGTCAAATAAAAGCCCAAAAGGCTGATCTTTGGGACAGATGACAGTGAGAGTGGGAAGGGCAGTTGAGGATGGGGGCTGTCAGCTGCCTGCTGAGAGCTGTGCCAGGACCCTTGGACCCAGGTGGTGATGACGAGAGAGGGCCACGCTGGAAGGTAGAGCTTGCTGAGCTTCTAAAGTAATCTCGGGATGGTCTCGCCCCAGAGTCAGGCTCCGTGACTCCGTGAGGGGTCCTCTTGCCTACAGCACCGTTAGGCTGGTTCTCTGACACCTGCAGCCGAAAGTTTGAAATCAGTATAATGAACACAGAGGGCTGGGGGACAATAAGGAATGGTTTGGACTCCCAGACATAGGAAACAAATTTTTGGTTACCAGGGGGACAGGGGCTGGGGAGGGATAAATTGGGAGTTTGGGATTTGTAGATACAAACTACTATATATAAAATAGATAAACTGTATAACTGTATAACACAGGAAACTATATTCCATACCTCGTAATAGCCTATAATGGAAAAGAAGATGAAAAGAAATATATGTATATTTGAATCACAATGCTGTACACCAGAAGTTAACACAACATTGTAAACCAAATATACTTCATTAAAAAAAAAAAAGAAAGCAACAATTTGGGACTGGTAAAATCTGACCCAAATATGAAACTAAATGATTAAGGGGAGAGCAATGATCATAATATTTTTAAAAGATTATGGCAGCAATAATGCATAAGAGGACTGGAGAGGAAACAGAACAAAGGAGAAAATATCAAAAAGAAATGAACAGGGTTGGATGAGGATCCAGACAGTGAAAATACAAAGGAACGGGGAAATCTGAGATTGCTTCAGAGCATGGCCCCTGAAGCTGGTGACACCGGGTAAGAAGGGAAGCTCTTCTGAGCCCCTGTGACCAGGACAGTGTAGGTGCCCCACGAAGAGGGTTGTCAGGATCCACAGTCAAGCAGAGGCGGCCCAAGTCCAGGTCTCCGGGCAGGTCCACAAGCTCGTGGTTGCCCATCACGCACCCCCAAAGGCCACGCAGGTCTCTCACCTGCGATAAAAAGAAAGGTGATATTTATGACCTTTGAGAATAAGCAAATGCCCCTTCTTGGAGCAAGGGGAAGGTGTACTGATGCTCTGGCTTTCCAGAGCGGGGACCACGTCATCTCATTTTTTACTTTACCATAGACATCCGTGCTCAGTGATTGTCGTTGTCTGACTCACAATTTAATATGAAGAAACCAAGGCTCAAAAAGTTGAAGTCTAGTCGGGGAGCCGGTGGCAAAGCGACTCAGTAGCTCTGGTCCGCGTTTTAAGGACAAGCGCACGTGATGTTTTAAGAGCATCACGTGGTTTTTTTTTTTAATCTGGTGTAAGATGCTTACCATTTTAATGGCCTCAAAGCACCTCCTGAATTAGCCAGCGACTCATTTTACTCCAGAATTTATTAATAGCGCTGATAACGATCACCAGGATGAAATATAGAACAGAACAGATAATCTCTATAAACACGGGGATTAACTTTTTTTTTTTTTATCTTCATGGCAGGATCTGGATCAAAAGCTTTCATGCATCTTGGGTCCTACATTTCAGAGAAGAGTTGGGGAAGAATACAGGGGGGAGCGCGTGGGAGTTTGCAGCCGACGGTGGGAGAGAGAGGACTGTTTATGGGCACGAACGGAGCGTCAGTTTATTTGTTCACCGCCTGCGGCTTCACAGACGGAGCGAGGAGCCAGCCCACGCAGGGTCAGTCAGGCCCAAGCAACACAAAGGCACCAGTCTCTTGGGGTTGAGGGTCCCCTGTCACCCGGGAAACACCACGGGGTTTTCTCGGCGTGGGTCTTTGTGGGGGAGGATGAGCGAGCTGGCATCCACTTCACCAAGGCAGCCCTCACCACGCGGCCTGTCTAGGCGAGCAGCTGCCTGGCTGGCCGAGACCAGGCAAAGCCCGTGGCCCCTCTCGCGGAGCGCGGCGCCTCGGGCCCGGGCGGGGGGCGCGCTGTTCGCCGTGCGCGCCTAGGAGCCCCTGCCCCGCCGCCGGCGGCCTCGGACAGACACACACAGGGCTCACCCAGAGGCGCCCCGCGGCCCGCGCCCTCGGAGCGCCCGCCGGCTCCGGCAGCCAGCGGGCGCCAGTTCAGACCGGGAGCAGCAGGCACTGAGCGAAAGCGGGAGGCAGAATACCCTTTGATAAGGAAATATAAGCCAAAGGCCTTAGTTCTGGCCGTTTTACCCATATGAATTCAGAGTGTGTACTTTAGATTTTGCAATGTGTGGCTCCGGACCTAGATTATTTTTAACTGAAGTACAGTCAGTTGCAATGTGTCAGTCTCTGGGGCGCAGCGCACTGTCCCCATCATGCACGTACACGTATATTCAGTTTCTTATTCTTTTTCACTAAAGGTTATTACGAGGTATCGTATACTGTTCCCTGTGCTGTACAGAAAGGGTTTGTTTTTATGCAGAGATTTTTAAATGTCAGCCAGCATACAGCTCTCTCAACTTGGCTTCAGCCATGCCTTGCACCCTGATTTTGGGGTGCTCTCATTCCTGAACCGCCCCCTCCCTGTCCATCCCCCAGGCTGCCCCAGACCCCCCAGCGACTCCAGCCGAACCACAGCACACGACGCTGCCTGATGCTTTTGGCCAGCAAGGCCGTACCAGAATCCTCTCAGACCACCGCAGGACCCTGTGTTTCCAGAATGCAGAGTTTTCTGTTGCATGACCCAGATGAGCCTCGCTGTCTCCTCCCGGCTTGTGGGTCAGCTCCTGCCCGGTTTACTGCGTCTCCGTGAGAGCTTAATTCCCAGGTGCCTGTTATCAGATGCACCAGTTTTAGCCCTGCGTTTTCTGGGTCAGCTGGATAATGGACCTGACTTACCGGCTGATCACTACTGCGTTGTTTTTGAGGGGCCATGATTAGTTTCCTGGGCCTGCCGTGATAAAGTACCACACACTGAGTGGCTTAAGACAGCAGGAATTTATTGTCTCACAGTACTGGAGGCCAGAAGTCTCAAATAAAACTGTCAGCAGGGCCACACTCCCTCTGAAGACGCTACGGGAGGGTCCTCTTGTCTCTTCCTGCTTCTGGTGGCTGCAGGTGTTCCTTGGTTTGTGACCGCATCGCTTCAGTCTCTGCCTGTCTTCACGTGGCCATCGTTCTCCTGTGTGCCTGTGCCTTCAGATCCTCTGTATATGTCTGTGTGTGCATGCATGTCTGTGTAGGTATGTGTACACGTCTCTGTGCGTCTGCGTGTATACATGTGTTTGTGTGTACATATAGGTATGCATGAATACTGTACGTGTGTATGTATGTATGTGCCTGTTCACGTATACGTGTGTTCATGTGCAGGTGTGTGTTTAGTTATACCCCTAAGTAAGGCAGAGCATGGGAGAAAGATGAGGACGAGGGCACTCAAAAGGTGAGCCACAGGATAGCACAGCCTGTGGCCTGCCTGGAGGAGGCCATGCCCAGCTCCAGACCACTTGCCCTGCAGCAAAGAAAACTAATGGGGAAAATTGCTTTGAGTGGGACTTGGAGGACCCAAGGCCTGAGCTGGAAGGAGGAGACTGAAAAGCAAAGTTAAAGTCCTGGGCCCGAGGGGCTAAGAACTGTAGGAACCACAGGGAGCCTGAGAGAATGATGGCCCCCGAATGTCCCATCAGCAGGCTGGCTGGAAGACTTTGCGAGCGGACACTGCATCTCCATCCTCAGCGGTGTTTGTATAAGTGATGTGACGGGTGCTGGTGAGAGTGGAGAAATCGGGTCACTTGCCTCCTGGGAGGGTGGCCTGATGAAATGCTGGCTGCCCAGCTACAATGCAAATGTTAGGTAAACAATGAGTCGATGATCCTCAGTCAGTCGCAAGTGTGATGAGACCTACCCGCGCTAAGATGTTATTCAGCGTCTGCCTGAAGTTCATATTTAACCGGGCATCTTCCACTTGTATTTGCTAAATCTGGCCACCTGACCTGCAGGGCCCCTCAGGGCACGAGGAGACAGTGTGTGAGGACAGGCCCATCCTGCCCTCCTCCCCCACCCCCAGCATCCGTGGGGACCATAGAGATGGGGTGGGAGCCAAGTCCCCTGGACCCTCCAGACATCTGGAGCTGTAACATGTTCAGTACTAACCGGACGAGAATGAAAGAGGGAAAGAAAATGAACCCCAGCCGAGGCCAGGCACTCACGAGGGGAGACCTGGAGCGTCCGAGGAGTCCTCGCTCAGGGGAGCCTGCCTACAGGTGGGGCAGTGGGCATCTCGCTGGTGGGGTGTCGGAATTAAGTCTTTGTCAGTAATCAGTAAGTGAAGTGAAGGGACCATTAGTAAGTGAAGGCGAGGAAGAGACTGGGGCATCCCTCCTTACAACCAACTTTAACTACCTACCTGTCACTTTTCTCCTGGAGTCTCATCAGCACCATTGTCCATCCCCCCAGTTTGCCCAAGTGGAAGATCACTCTGCTACCTAGCTCATGCCTCTCTTCTCTACCCATCAGTAATCACCTGACCAATGCCGGTCATAAACAGGACAGTCTCTGCCTTCACCGGGGGAGGAGCGTGCATTGGGAAGGATGCTCTAATGGGAAAATGCAGAATTGCTTGATGGGAAAGTGGCAATTAACTGATAGTGGGATGGAACGCATATGGAAGGAGTATCTGAAGACTTCATGTTTAAGCTGAGCAACAAAATTGAATAGGAGTTGCTGAACCAGAAGCCTGGGAGAAGGGAGCTGGGGGAGTCTCAGGTATAAGGAAGAGCAGATACAAAGGCTTGGAGGTGGGGAAGTCATGGTGTCTTCCAAGAGCAAGAAGACTGTCCCCAAGGCCAAGAGGAGGAGGAGGGTGAGGGACTGGGATGAGCAGAGCCTCAGAACCGAGTTTGCAGAAGCCAGATTTATCCAACTGGAACATAGTCCAACAGTTCTCCTGGTTGCCCCTGTGCACTGGCACAGCCCCCAGCTGCCCAGTGTCCTCCTCCAGGGCCATCTGCTAAGGTCTCCCTGCAGTGACCTCTGCAGGGAGGGGAATGATGCTCCCAAATGGCTTGGGGCTCCCGGCTGTGGCCCTGGGCTACCCTTCTGACAGTGTCCCCTTGTCATCTCCTGCTGTTCTGTCCTGCTCCAGGGAGCAAGTTTCTGTCCCACCCAGCCCACTGCCTCCCACAGGTCCCGGTGTGCACGGGCTAGGGCTGCCATGGCAAAGTACCACAGAGCGGGGGTCTTAAGCAAAAGAAATATATTTTCTCACAGTTCTGGAGGTTGGAGGTTTGAGATCAAGAAATCCCTCTTCTGGGCTTGTAGACAGCCGCCTCCTCCTGCATCCTCCCTCAAGTGGTCTTCCCCCTGTGAATGTCTGGGTTCTGATCTCCCCTTTGTAATGGCAGCCCAAGCCAAATGATCCAGACTCCCTCCCATTTGTGTCAAGGGCCAGCATGGCAACAAATCAAGTTCATAAAGGTACATTAACATTTTAACATTTTATTTAAGCTCAGAATATCACTTTAAAAAAATCTGATTAAGCAAACAGTAGTTTTATCCTTTGTTGTGAAACCAACTCATTGCTGATTAAATGCAAGTAGCTAAATATAAACTCCCAGAACAGATTTTCCATATAAAGTAAATAAAAACATTCCCCTTGGTGGGTAGGAGGAGAAGCAGAAGCTGGTAAGAGTCACTATCATTTGAGGACATCACCTTGAACAGATCAAGCTCTCTAAAGGACTACAATCTCTTCTCCAATACAATTTAATTTACTCTGTTGGCTTTACTAATCACTTTGTTCTTATAAATAGAATACCCAGCCCCCAGTTTCACTCATTCCTTATCATTTCTCCTATCCAGATATCCAGCCACAGAAACTAATACCCTAATGGAAATGTGTTTGTGTATTTGGTTTTGGTGTTGGTATGTTGGAGAATTTCACCATCTTCCAGTTTCTTCAGCTTTGTGACACCTATTGAAAGTCCTCCTTTGAGAACCTGGAGCCCCAGAGTTGCATGGTTTTTACCTGGTGGCAAAGTGGGCTTATTTAACTTCAGCTTCCAGGACGATGGAGTAGCTGTAAGTTTCCCTGCTCCTCCTACTAGCTACAGCTAAACCTTCTGAACACTATGTAAACAACAGTCTAAGAAGATTCTAAAAGCTGGAGAGAAGTGGCACAGTGTTTTGCAATTGTTGAAAGAAAACTCAGGCTAGCTATGGACCTTGGGATGAAGGAATCAATATGGCAGCCATTCCTGGGTTTTCTTTTTGTCTCATACAACTGTGACATGAAGCTGAATAATATGCCAACAGTAAAACCTCAACAAAATCATTCTTTCTTTAGCCAAAGATCAAGGGGACCCAGCCTAGCAAGACATGATCTTTCATATGATAAATGCTCTCTTCTGAGCTAAATCCCACTTAAAACTGTGGCCTAACCCTCACCCATGCCAGCAAAAGCCAAGTGGGAAGCTTTGACTTCCATCCCCTCCAGCCGGTAAAGAGGCATCCTGTCTCCCAGTCCCCAACCAGAGCAGTGTCACAGAAAGCCAACTTAGGCAGAACATTTAAATGCAATTCAAATTCTCCTCCCATAATCCTCAAATTTGCAGATTCCAATAAAAATAACTCATCATAGAAAGATTTCAAACTTAATGAAAAAGGACAATCAATAGATCAACGGCAAGTTGACAGATGCATTTGAATTCTCTAATAAAGACTTTAAAAGCATCATCGTAAGAATGCTTCAATAAGCAATTATGAACGTGCTTTAAACAAATGAAAATTCTGGAAGTCTAAGCAATGAAATAGAAGAGGTAAAGAAGCACCAAATGGAAATCTTAAAACTGGGAAATCAATAGCAATAATAAAAAATAAATGGAAAGACAATAGCAGAATGGAGGGGACAGAGGAGACTCAGCGAACTGGAAAAAAGAACAATAGAAATGGCCCAGCACAAGCAACAGAGAGAAAAAAATCTTCAAAACTTGAACAGAACCTTAGGGACCTATGGGACTATAACAAAATATTTAATATTTGTACCATTAATGTATTGGAAGGAGAGGAAAAAGAGAGTGTGACCATAAAAGTACCCCCAAAAAATGACTGAAATTTTCCTGTATTTAGGGAAAAATACCATCTATAGACTTACAGATTTGAGAATCTGAGAGACTTTGAACACTACAAACTCAAAGAAATCCACACCAAGACACATAGTAATCAAACATCTGAAAAATGAAAATAAAGAACATATCCTGAAAGCAGTGAAAGAGAAATGACACCTTACCCATAGGTGAAAAACAGTTCTTATGACAATGAATTTCTCATCAGAAATCACAGAGACCAAAAGGAAGTGGCACAATGTTTTGCAATTGCAGAAAGAAAAGAAATGTCAGCCCAGAATCCTATATTCTGTATATGAACCCAATATGTAAATTAACCCTATATATTTTTCCTATATGTGAATAAAGGAAAAAAATCAAGACAGTTTCAGATAAAACAAACTAATATAATTTGTTGCAATCAGAACTACCCTAAAAGAATGTCTAAAAGAAGTCCTTTAAGCAAAAGGAAAGAATAAAAAAAGAAATCTTGAAACTTTAGGAAAGAAGGAAGAACATGATAAGCAAAAGTATAAGTAAATATAATAGGCTGTTCTGTGCTTGAGTTTTATAAATAATGCTTGCCAGTTTAAGCAAAAATTATATCACCATCTGATATGGTTCTAAATGTATTTAGAGGAAATATTTAAGGCACTCATATTATAAGAGGGGGACAGGGTGTAAGGTTTTTATGCTTCATTTGAACTGGCAAAATGACACAGTGGACTGATAAGAAATGTATGTATAATGTAATATTTAGAGAAACTACTTTTAAAAGGCTATATCAAGAGACACAGTCAAACCACAATTGTTAATTTAAAATGAAATATTAAAAAATGTGTATGCGATCAACAACAGAGTGGAAAATATGTAAGGCAAAAACTGATACAACTGAGAGAAGTTCCATAGTTGTAGACACAGACTCCTATGTTCCTCTCTCAACAATCAATAGAACCAGACAAAGCAAATCAACAAGGACACAGAAGAAAGAACTCAATAACACTATTAACCAACAGGTCTAATCCACATGTATAAACTACTCCACACAACAACAGTAGAATACATATTCTTTTCAAGATAAATGACATTGTGGGCCATAAAAAAAAATCTAAGAAAATTTAAAAGAATTAAAATCATGCAGAGTATGTTCTCTAACCAAAATGGAGTCAAACTAGAGCAATCAGTAACAGAACAATAAGAGTAAAATCACCAAACACTTACAAATGAAAGCATTTAATTTTTTTTTATTGAGGTATAATCAGTTTACAATGTTGTGTCAATTTCTAAAGCACACTTTCAAATAATGTATGGGTCAAAGAAAAAATCTCAAAGAAAATAAAACTGTACTGAATTGAATGAAAATGAAAATACAGCATATCAAAATTTATGAAACACCACTAAAGCAGTGGTGGGAGGGAAAATTATAGCATTAAATGTGTACATTAGAGAAGACAAATCTCAAGTCAATAATCTAAGACCCCACCTCAAGAACCTAGAAGAAGAAGAATAAAATAAACCCAAAGCAAGCAAAAGGAAGAAAATCATAAGTATAGGAGCAGAAATCAATAAAATAAAAGCAAAAAAAAAAAAAAAAAAAGAAAAATCAATGAAACAAAGAGCTGGATCTTTGAAAAGACAAGTAGACAAACTGACAAAATAAAGAGATGACACAAATCACCAATATTAAGAATGAAACAGAGGGTTGGGGCTTTAGCTCAGTGGTAGAGCATGCCCTTGGCATGCTTGAGGTCCTGGGTTCAATCCCCAGTGCCTCTGTTAAGGGAAAAGATAAAAAATAAAAACAAAACAAACCAACAAACAAAAAACACCAAAAAAAAAAAAAAAAAAAACCAGTGAAACAGAAGATATCATTACAGGCCCTACAAATATTAAAAGGATAATAAAAGAATGATATGTACAAAAATTTGACAGCTTAGATGAAATGGACTAATTTCTTGAAAAACAAACTACCGTAACTCCTAATATTAAACAGATAACTTGAATAGCCCTATATCTCTCACAAAAATGGGATTTGTAATTCAAAATCTCCCTTAAAAAGAAACTTCCAGATCCAGATTGTTTCACTGGAGAATTCCACCAAATGTTTAAATGAATAACACCAACTATATACAATTGCTTCCCCAAAATAGAAAGGATTAATTTATTTTATGAATCTAATATTACTTGATACAATACTAGACAAAGAAACTGTCCAAAAAAAACACTGCAAACATTCCTCATAAATATTAATGTAAAATACTCTTTTTAAATATTAGCAACTAGAATTCAGTAGTATATAAAAATAATTGTACACCATGATGGACCAAGTGTTTTTTTTTTTCCCCCAGGAATACAAAGCTGGTTCAGTATTTTAAAAATCTACCATACTGACAAGCTGAAGAAGAAAAACCACTTAATTATATCAATTGATTCACAATAAACATTTGACAGAATTTAATGCCCACTCATGATTTAAAATAAGAAACTCTTGGAATATAGTAATAGGAGTGGAACCTCCTCAAATTGATAAATTGTATCAACATATATCCTACAGGTCACATCATACTTAGTGATGAGAGACTGAATGGTTTTCCTCTAGGATTGGGGACAAGACAAGAATGTCTGCTCTCACTATTCTCATTCAACATAGTACTGGGAGTTCTAGCCAGTGCAATAAGGCAAGAAAAGTGAATAAACTGTATACCAATCAGAAAGGAAGCAGCAAAACTGTCCCTGTTTGCAGATGACCTGATTTTCTACTTAGGAAAACTCATAGAATCTATAAAACAATCCTAAAACTGCCTTAGCTGAGCAATGTGGTGGGATAAAAGATAATCACACCAAAAAAATATAATCGTACCAAAATCAATTGTGCTTCTGTACGCTAGCAATGAACATGCAGACCTGAAATTAAGATATAATATGATTTACAGTAGCTAAAAGAAATGAGATACTAAAATATACATCCAATAAAGCATGTATAGGACTTGTACTGCAAAATGCTGATGAAAAAAAATCAATAATTGAATAAATGGAGAGAAATATTGTGTTCATAGATTTGAAGACTCAACATTATGAAGAAGTCAGTTCTTCCCAAATTAACTGATAGGTTTTAACACAATTTCTTTCAAGCTCCCAGAAGATTTTTCTTGTAGGTATTGACATTATTCTAAAATTTACGTGGAAAGGCAAAGAAATGAATATATCTAAAATAACTTTGAAAGAGAAAATCACGTAGGAGAAATTCGTCTACCAGTTTTAAGAGCTGGTGCAGAACTACAGCTACAGCGCTGGTGGAGGGACAGATAGATCAATGGAACAGGAGGGAGAACCCAGAAACACACCAGTGCAAATACACTCAACTGATTTTTGACAAATGTGCAAAAGGAATTCAGTGGAGGAAAGGGAGCCTTTTCAATAAATGGTCCTGGAGCTTTGGGACACCGCTACACAAAACAGGAACCTTCACTAAATTCTTGCTCCTTATAGAAAACTTAACTCATGATTTATGAACATACTGCTTTAAATTTTTTTTTAACAAAAAAGGCAAAAATACCTTCTAAGGCTAGGGAAAATGTCTCAGATTGTACACCAAAGCATAAGGCAAAAAGGGAAAAACCATTAAATTGAATCTCATTAAAATTAAAAACGTTTGCTCTGCAAAGGACCCCCCTCTTAAGAGAACTGGGAGAAAATATTTGCAAACCACAGATCTGACAAAGGGCTACTGTCTAGAATCTATAAAGAACTCTCAAAACTGAACATTAAAAAAAATCCAATTAGAAATGGGCAAAAGACATGAAGAGAAATTTCACCAAAGAGGGTACACAGGTGTATGAAAAGATATTCAACGGTACATTAAAATCACAGTAAGATATCATTACACAACTGTCAGAATGGGGAAAATTTATTTTAAAATGGTGACAGCACAAGATGGAGGTGAGGATGCGGAAAAACGGGATCCCTCATACATTGCTCGTGAGAGTGTAAAATGGAACAGGCTTCTGAAAGCCATTTTGGCAGTTTCTTAAAAAAAAAAAATCACATAACTACCATATGACCCAGAAATTGCACTTCTGGGCATTTATCCCAGAGAAGTGAAGGTTTAAGTTCACACACACACCCACACACACACAAACTTGTACATGAAGAGCCAGCAAACTGGAAATAAGTCTGATGCCCTTCAATGGCTGAATGATTAAACGAACTGTGGTCGTTCCATAACACGGAATACCACTTAGTGACAAACCAGGAGGGACTCTGGCACAGCAGCGATCTGGATGAATCTCACGCTGCTTCTCTGAAGTACGATCGAAGTTCCAGTCTTTGCACAGCCCGGTCTGTGAAGCGGCGTCCCATCACTTCGGCTGGGTTCAGCTGGTCAGAAGCGAGTCACGGGTCCAGCCCACGCCCAGGGGAGGGGTTTTCACAGGAGTGAGCGCCCCAGGGCCGCTCGGGAGGCTACCTGCGGGAGCAGGTAACCGCGCTCCCGTCAGGGCGGCCGGAGGACGTGGGCGCCGCCGGCGCAGTTAACGCGGCCCGCGGCGCGGAGAGAGCCTGTCCGGAGCCGCCTTCAGTCGCCCCGGAAGGATCGCTTGCCCGGGGGCCAGCTCGCGGGGGGCACCTGGCGGCCGTGGCCTGCGGGGCAGCCGGGGTCACCTGGCGGCCGGGGGGCACCTGGCGGCCGGGGGGCACCTGGCGGCCGTGGCCTGCGGGGCGGCCGCACTGACCTGCCGCCGAACGTCGCTGGGAGACCCGCACGAAGCCCCTCCGAGAACCTCCCGACCACCCCTGCCCCGGGGCCGGGCAGCTGGAGCACGCATCCACCCGTCGTCCCTTCCCCGGGCTCCACCTGGAGGGGCCGGGACCGCACGTGGGATGGAGGAAAGAGGAAGACGGGGGTAAGGGAGGGGGAAAGCACACGGCCGCTTCTGCAAGCACCCGGTGTGCGGGGCCGGGCGGGCGGATGCAGGCGGCCTGAAGACTGACTCCAGTCCGTAAGCGGCCGTGCGAGGTCACTCCAGGGCCCCCATTAGGTGAAAGGGAACAGAGAGGTTTCCACCCGGGGGTGGGGAAAGATTACCTCCATGGCGTAAACGCCACAGGGACCACAGACGATGAAAATAAACTCAACGGTAATGATTTCCTTTGGGCGGTGTTTGTGCCAAGTCCCATTTAAAATGTGCCAAGTCCCTGCCCCTGCGTGGCCACGCTTCGTGACTGGGCGCTGACTGCGACAGAAGAACACTTTCTGTTGCATAAATGTAAGCCACAACTGTCCCTTGAAACTCCAACAACCCCTTCTTGCCACACTGTATCCAGTCACAGGCGCGTTTGCTCTGACTGTGTCTTTCACGTGTGTCCAGCGTGGCGCTGTGTGGAAGGATGTAGCTACAGAGCACGTGAAGGGTGAGGGGTGGTCTCACAGCCCTCAGAGCATCGCTGGGACCAGCCAGGGGTGAGGGTGGGGAGTCACAGCCTCCCTGGAAGGACGCCATCCTGCTGGAGCCCCTGGATTCCAGGAGGGCCACTCCAGCCTGACACCTCTCAGTCCCTAATCATCGGTGATCAGGGTCATTCAGCTGAGAACCAGGGCTTTAGTGACCACCGCCTGGAGCAGAGCACAGCCCTTGGAGAAGCTGGGAGGTTGCACGTCCACCTGTGTTCACAGCTGACTGGTTAATGTTGATTGAGCCCTGGTTTCAAAAATGGCTGATCTGGTTACCTCTCTTGGATGCACCTTAGAGACTTTTAAACAGAAAAGTGAAGATTTTGGGTCCAGATCAGCCATGAGGTCTGGGTTCTGCCACCCACTGGCCCCAGGCCCTCCAGCAGGTGGCTCTATCCTGCAGCCTCAGTTTCCCCAGATTTAAAACTGGAGGTCAAACTGCATCCCCTCCAGAGAGGTCTTCTGAGGGCACGTGAGATGGTGTGGGGAAAGCAGGCAGCCGGTGTGCCTGGCTCCCAGGACCCTTTGACAGGCTCCCCTGGCTGTGCCACCCAGTTACAGAACACAAGAGAGTGGGTGCCTATCTCCAGGAGCCAGCCCTGGAGAAGGCGAGCTCTGAAATCTCTTCTCTACTAATGCCTCTTCTCTCTCCTTCTTTACCCTCTCCCCCGGAAGCACTCCCCGGGGCCTTGGAAACCAGAGATGCCGGCTCCTGATGGAAGCAAAGACCTGTGCTTGTCCCTGCTCACAGCAGAGAAGACTCTGCCCTGGTCAGTCAGGCCTCCCTCGGGAGGACCACGCTGATGGGGACCGAGAACCCCCCCGCCCACTGCCTCCCCTCTGCCCTCTAAACAAGGCAACCTCCATGCTCATGGGGCAGGCCTTTGTCAGGAAACAGGGGAGCCAAGTCTGAGGAACGTTCTACCTGCTGAAGTTCACTGTGCGCCTCTGTTTCCAAGGACGCCGGCCAGCATCTTTCTTCACCTGGATGGCGGCAGGCAGCTACAGAAAGGGACCCCAGGGCCCGCTGCAATCCACGGCCCTGTGTCCTCCTCGCTCCCTGAGGCGGGGCTGGGCGATGGGAGGTCAGTTCCATGATCAGGGCCCAGAAGGCTGTGTGCTGTCTCATCCACCGTGCAGGAAGCCAGCTGCCCTGATGTGGGCAGCCTCATGAGAGGACCCCCGGCAGGGACCTGACAGCTCCAGCCAGCAAAGAATGGGGGCTTCAACCCAACACGTGCGAAGACCAAGTCCTGCCCCCAGCCCTGGGAGCGAGCTTGGAGGAAGACCCTCCCCGTTCCCTCTAGTTTTAAGAGAACTGCGGACCCTCCAACACCCAGATGACAGATGACACCAGATGAGACCTTGAGCCAGCACCACCACAAAAGACACACCTGCGTCCCCGACCCCCAGAAACTGAGAGCTAATAAAGGTGCGTCGTTTTAAAACCACTAAGATGTGTCGGGCAGCAAAGCCCCTGTGTTAGGTTTTAAACCGTCCGAAAAGCCTCCTCGAGCTAACCCTTCACTCCCATCGAAACACTCTCATCACTACCAATAAACAGCGCGTGGGAGACCGATGCCCAATCCTAACGCCCGCACGGCCACCTGGGTGAGTGTCCGGCCTCGTGCCTCCGCTCCGGGGCGACGCCGGCTCGCGCTCCATTCACAGCCCGGGCGGCATCCTGCCGCTCCCTTAATCCACTTTCCACTTATTTTTCTTTTAAACAGGGCCAGGCTTTTGAAAAAGAAAAAATGAGTGGGGCCTCTCATAATGCTGCCCACCGTCACTGAACCAGAACCAGCGCGCGGTTCCGGGGCCGCCGCGCCGCCGGGCTCGGACCCCCGGGCCGCTGGGCCGCTTCTGGGTGAGTCCCCCCCACCCCCCGGCCTTTCCCCAGAGCCTTGTCCTGACGTCCCCCAGGTGCGCGGCAGAGGGAGGTCGTTGTCCCGGGGACAAGTCGTGGTTGTTCTTTCATTGTCTTCCCCACACAGAGGTGCTCCAATTTACCCTTTTCATGAGTTTTTCATCCCGTTGTTGACTGTCATTTTTTTCACTTCCTCCTTGTTGTCGCAGCACAAATGGAAGCTCACCAGTCACCAGGGGACTTTTTGTGTCTCCTGTCAGCTGGGCCTTCGCACCGAACAGACGCAGAATGATTAATTTCCTGTTTTCAGTCACAACGAAGGACACGCTTAGTCACCTTGTAAACCAGGGTCCAAAGATTATTTTTCCAGACACTTTTTTTAATTTGTGGTAAAATATAAATGACATAAAATTTACCATTTTAATCATTTTCAAGCGTACAGTTCAGTGGCATTAAGTCCCTTCACATCATTGTGGACCCATCAACCATCATCCGCCCCCAGAACTTTGTCATCTCCCCAAACTGAAACTCTGTCCCCATTAAACACTAACTCCTTCCCCCAGCCCCTGGCACCCACTCTTCTCCTTTCTCGAGGAATCTGACTACGCTGGGTCCTGCGTATAAATGCAGTCATACAGACCTTTTGTGGCTGGCTTAGCTCACTGACCGTAATGTCCTCAAGGGTCGCCCTCACATGCAAACATGGACACACATAGACATCAAAGGCAAATGTCTGTCTTTGCTGAGTTTTACGAAAAAGAAATTGTGATACCGATAGATAGATAAATAGATGGATAGACAGACAGACAGACAGACATGCATCTTCTTTCTTTACTTCGCAGTGTACACATCCCTGCAGTTCAACAGATGTGGATTTAACTCAATATGTTTAATATCTGAATAACATTCTATACAGGATGTGTAGCAACTTCATCCAAACACATCCCGTTAGGTGGACTTGCGGTTTTGTGCTGGGACATGTATCGTTATGCACCTTGTCTCGTCCAGTCTAACCTCAGCCCTGTCTCTGACCTGAGGAGGGGCTCCCTGACCACCGTGGTTCTAGGGCTGATCCTCAGGACCCACCCTGGGGAGGGGGCAAGGCCTGACCTTTCCCCTCTCAGACATTCCCTGTGGGACGTAGACCTGCCAGGGGTGGGAGGGGTGGGAGGGCTGGAGGGGCGAGTGGAGAGAGCAATGCCTTATCTTATTCTTACCTCGTTGGCGATGCTTTAGTTGGATATTGGTGCCACGTGGATGACAGTAAGCATATTCACATGGCTGTGCAACCGTCACCACCGTCCATCCACAGAGCTTTTTCTTTTCTTTCTTTTTTTTTTTTATTGGAGGTACTGGGGATTGAGCCCAGGACCTCATGCATGCTGAGCCTGCGCTCTAGCAGTGAGCTATACCGTTCCCCCATCTGCAGGACTTTTTATTTTTCCCAAACTGAAACTCTTCACCCATTCAACAACGACTTTCCATTCCCCTCCCCCAGCCCTGGCACCCACCCTTTTCCTCTCTGTCTCTCTGAGGGTTTGAGCTGACTCTTATTGGGAGCTCCTGCGGGTGCTCAGAAGATAGCCCTATGTCCCAGGACCTCAGTAGAGTCACGTACTGCATGGGGCTGTCCCGAGCTGTTGGGCACCCTCTCCGGGGCGACTCCTGTGGGTTCACGCCCTTGATTTCCATCTGCTCTCAGGAGCCACGCCACTCGGCCGCTCCCACTTTGCCCTCAGAATACCCTTACCAGTTCCTGACTCAGAGATGTCACCGAGCCAGGGTTAGGCGCCAGCTCAGGGGCACACACGCACACACAGTTTTCCAGGAATTCTCTCAAATCCCCCGCATTTCGCAGATGCTGGGGAGACCCCCCCTGCAGAAACAAAGCACTCTGCAGTTCCTTCAGAGAGACTTTCCCTCCCCCTCGTCGCAATACCAGCCTTCCCTTCCGGGTCCATCCGAGGACACGGAACAGGTTCTGCTGCCTTCTTGGCAGGTGTCCCCGGAAGGCCTCCCCTCTCTTGGAAGGCGTGGGCCCTTTGTTCTCAGGGCAGCCCGAAATCGGAGGAGTCCCCATGCCAGCCTGCTGCACGGTACACACGGCTGCACCTTCCCTTATGGATATAAAATGAGGACTCCAAGGGTGAAGGTGGGGGGAGGCGCTGGGCCACAGCAGGGAGGTGAGAAGGTGTTTCTTTGGCCAAACGTTACTCCGGCTCCTCTGAGCCATTTCAGGGCCCCCCACTTGGGGACTCTGCATTGTCCGATTTTAGCAAAAGTCCTGAGAAGCCAGTTTAGCCAGAAGCCCCTACCCTCCATATCTGATTAGGTTTCTCATCCTCCGTCCCTCCATCCCCACGCTTGTCCCTCCCGCCCCTGCCCTCAGTGACGTCCAGTCACCCGGCCTGACTTCGGCGGGAATTCTGTTAGGGCAGTTTTGCCAGAATTCCCCCTCACCCTCACTGTTCCTCTTAGTGATTTTTCATCCATTGACCCCCCCGTATTCCTCCTTGACCGTAGATCCCCGCTCCCCCGCACTGTATTCAGAGTGGAGCCTGGCCTCCCACACCAGGGAACCCCGTGGTAGGGGCCCCTCCCTTGGGTGCAGTTGGCCTCACAGTTCTTTAACAAGTGCCAGGAATCAGGTTTTCTTTTTTTAATTAAGACACAATTAACGAGCCTTATTCTGTGAGTCTCAGGTGTACTACAAGGTGACCTGATATTTCCATGGGTTATGAAGTGGTCAATGTGGAAAGTCCAGGAACCATCTGTCCCCATACAAAGTTAGTGTATATTGTTGACTTTATTTCTTATACTGTGTATTGTATCCCTGTGACTACTTATTATATAACTGGGTTCTTCTTTATCTCCTTCACCTATTCTGCCCAAACCCCCACAGCTCTCCTTTATGGTGACCATTCATTCATTCTCTGTATCTATGAGTCTGTTTCTCTTACGTTTTTTTAATTTTTTTTTCAGATTCCACATATAAGTGAGACCATGTGGTATTTGTCCTTCTCTGTCTGATGCACTTCACTTAGCATGATATCCTCTAAATCCATCCATTTTGTTGCAAACAGTAAGGTTTCTTTTTCATGGCTGGGTAATATTCCATGTATGTATATACCACACCTTCTTTATCCAGTCGTCTGTGGATGGACACTTAGGCTGTTTCCATTTCTTGGCTACCGTAAATAATGCTGCTATGAACGTTGGAGTGCATGTATCTTCTTGCATTAGTTTCTTTTTTCTTTGGATAAAATCGCAGAGGTGAAATCACTGGATCATATGGTACATCTACTTTTAACTTTTTGAGGAACCTCCACACTGTTTTCCATAGCATCTGCACCGATTTACATTCCCACCAACAGTGCACAAGGGTTCCCTTTTCTCCACGTCCTTGACAACCCTTGTTATTTGTTGTATTTTTGATGATAGCCATTCTGACAAGTGTGAGGTGGTTTCCCATTGTGTCTTTCATTTACATTTCCCTGATGATTAGTGATGTTGTGCATCTTTTCATGCGTCTGTTGGCCATCTCTATGTCTTCTCCAGAAAAATGTCTATTTAGCTCCTCTGCCAGTTTTTCAATCAAATTATTTGGGGAGTTTTGATGTTGACTTGTATGAGTTCTCTGTATGCTTGGATTTTAAGCCCTTATCAGATATGTGATTTGCAAATATTTTCTGCCATTCAGTAGTCTGCATTTTCATTTTGTTGATACTTTTCTCTACTATGCAAAAGTGTTTTCCTTTGGTGTAGTCTTGTTTGTTTATTTTTGCCTTTGTTTCTTTTGCCTGAGGAGATAGAATCAAAGAAATATATTGCTAAGACCAAGAGTGTACACCCCATATTTTCTTCTGGGTTTTATGGTTTCAGATCTTACATTTAAGTCTTTAATCCATTTTGAGTTTATTTTTGTATATGGTGTAAGAAAGTAGCACAATTTGATTCTTTTGCAAGTAGCCATCCGGTTTTCCCAACACCATTTATTGACGAGGCTATCTTTCCCATATTATATATAAGAATATATATAATGCTTCCATTGCCATGGATTAATTGACCATGTAAGCCTGGGTTTATTTCTGGACTTTCTGTTCCATTTATCGATGTTTCTGTTTTTTATGCCAGTACCATATTGTTTTGATTATTGTAGCTTTGTAGTATAGTTTGAAATGTGTGTGATTTTTTACTTCCAGCTTCATTTTTCTTTCTCAAGATTATTTTGGCCATTCAGTCTTTTGTTTTCATACAAATTTTAGAATTACTTTTCCTACTGCTGTGAAAAATGACATTGATATTTTGAGAGAGGTTGCATTGAATCTGTAGACTGCCTTGGGTAGCATGCCATTTTAACAGTATTGATTCTTCCAATCCATGAGCACTGTGTATCTGTCCATTTCTGAGTGTCATCTTCATTCTCTTCCTACAACGTCATAGTTTCCTGAGTACAAGTCTTTTACCTCCTTGGGCAGGTTTATTCCTAGTTATTTTTCCTGTTTGTTGCAACTGTACCAATCACACAACTATATTTTAAAAGATCATTATTCAGTTTTTAAGTTATACTGTCATTCCTTCAGAATAATTTTCTAGTTCAAGAACCAATCTAGAAATCTTGGGAGATGCTAGTTATGAGGACATGGAAGATGAGGTCCCTGCCTCTCTGGAGGAGACAGAAAGAGAGAGGCAGCATCAAGAGCCTCCGGGGGTCACCTCTAACGGGTAGAAAACTCCAGTGAAGGGAAAGGCTGGGGGTCCAGGCTCCTTCGGGGAAAGGATGACGCATTTGCTAGTGACCTGAGGCACACATGAGCAGCCTGGGCCACTCGATGCTGGCAGAAGGCAAGGTAAACATGAGTTGAGACTCCAATCTATTCTTAACCTTGGAATCAGCCGTCATCCTCAGAGAGCAAAGGATTTCTGGATCACAGTGGCAAACAGATCAATACAGAACCCCTCTCTTGCAAAGGTGACAGAAGGGGACAAATAGTGTAACCGAGCAGGACCCTGCGGGGCTTCCAGGGTCAGACCCCTCCCCCATCTCCTCTGTGGGAGCTCCTCCTGAAGCACCCAGATAACAGTATCTCATGTATATTTCCTGAGTTTTTCAGATGCTAAAAACCACAACCAAAGGGAAGAAATTAACTCCTTGATCGAGAGCATGCGGTCCCCAGACCTCTGGTGCCTAGGGGTTGATAGTGTTGACCCCCGTTTCTTCAACATCACCCAAGCAGAGAATTGTGCACGAGCTGATCATGTACCCTGCAACCCACTTCCCTTGCCCTGCCGTTAAATATGCTTTGCTGACACCCTTCGGGGAGCTTGGGGTTTTCCTGGGCATGAGCCACCCCATCCTCCTTGCTAGGATCTGCAATAAACCTTTCTCTGCTCCAGACACCGATGTTTCAGTCTGTTTGGCCTTGTGGTGCAGCGGGCGCATGAGCTCGCCTTCAGCAACAGTAGCTCCCAGCGCACTGCTGCTTCGGTGCGGGGAAGACGCTCAGCCGAGCACACGGGCCGAGGACCGCACGGCTCCCGTGTTACTTAAATGGACCAGCGCTCAGGTGCAGGCGTGTCCCTCAGGGCGGAGCTCACCCAGGTCCCCGTGGGCAGGCAGGGGAAGTCACGGGGGACAGAACCCGCGGGTCCAGAGTCCCTGTTTACAAAACGGTCAGGTTGAAGCCCTGCTTGCGTGTGATTTTCCTGTTCGGAAATGGATCTGCCCCCCCGCCCCGGGCGGTGTCTCAGCCATGAGGCTCACCCACAGCAGCAAACAGAGCCAGCGACGTCCAGCTTGCCACCAGCCAGAACAGAGCCCGTCCCCAGCCCCAGCACTGCAGCTCAGGGCGGACTGCCTTACACAGGCTGTCCTGGCTCCCCTCTAGGAAAGCAGGAATAATAATAACTGTTTTCTCCCGGGTAGAGCAACACAAGATGCGACCAACAGACGTGTCTGTAGCCCCGCAGAAGGAAAACCACACGGTGCCACGCCAGTCCTCAGCCCGGGATTCACGGACTGAGTTACCTGCATCTGAAAACGCCACAGTTTCCGAGGCCAAAACACCCGTCCTACCTGAGCAGTTTAGATAAACTTCTATTTAAGAGTTTAAAAACAAAGTGGAAAAAATAATCCACTTTCCTTTTATTCGTTCTAAGACAAAATAAGCTAATGGGGTGTGTTTGTTCATGTGTGTGTTTTGTGTGTGGGTCTGTGCGTGCACGTGTATATGTGTGTATACACACGTGTATTTCGGTGCACAAATGGATGTGTCCCTAGGAGGGAATTTGTATATCTCTGCACTTGAGTGTGTGTGTGTGTGTGTGTGTGTGTGTGTGTGTGAAAGCGGGTCTGAGTTCCTGCGTGTGCACATGTGTGTTTCCTCCAGCGGCAGTCACTTCTGGTCCGGTTCCCTCACTGGCCCAAGGCAGTCATCGCCCGAGACCTGATGACCTATTGACGCTAACACATCTCTCTCTTTCTCTCTTTTTTGGAAGGAGATACCTCCAGCTTCCTTCTTATTCTTTCTTTTTGTATTTTTATTTCTTTCGTATATGTAAACTGTACATGAACATTTTTCAGCTTTATTGAGGCATAAATGAGAAATAAAATTGTCAAATATTTAAAGTGTGCATCCTGACGCTCTGATGTCCGCATATAGTGTTAAAGGGTTATTTCTGCCTAGGTAGTTGCACATGACCGCTCGTAGCAAATTTCAATTTTGCAATACAGCGTGAACTAGAGTCACCATGTCATACGTTAGATTCTCAGACCTTACTCATAACCAAAAATATATCTTTTTCACTTTTACTTTAAAAAAATGTTCCCTTTTACTAACCTCTCCATATTTTTCCCAACCCCTAGTCCCTGGCGACCACTTTTCTGCTCTCCGTTTCTATAAATTTGACTTTTTCTCAGAGTCCACGTGTAAGTGGTGTTATGCAATTTGTCTTCTCCGTCTGGTTTGTGTCACTTAGCACAGTATTCTCCAGGCCCATCCGTGTTTTCGCAGGTGGCAGGATTTCTTTCTTTCTCATGGCTGAATAATATTCTGTTACATGTATATTCGTTTTCATATTCTTTTCTCACCGTGAGCTACCACAAGATCTTGTACACATGTCCCTGTGCTGTGCAGTATAAACTTGCTTATCTGTTCTATATATACCTGCCAGTATCTACAAATCTCGAGCTCCCAGTCTGTCCCTTCCCACCCTCCTCCCCGCTGGCAGCCACAAGCTTGTGTTCTGTGTCTGTGAGTCTGTAAAATATCCCTAATTATCAATGGTGCTGACTTAGTTCTGCAAAGTGCTTGGCGTCTAGGTCTTCAGAAGAGAGCTCCCCGCTCCCCACTCCCTTCACTAGCTCTCCTGCAGGTAGCAGAGGTGAGCGTCCCGGGGCAGGTGAGCGTCCTGGGGCAGGATTCCTGGAGGCTTCACCAGTGACTGGCTGCCCACGCGTGCCGCCAGCCCTCTGGGTCTGCTGGGACCCCTCGCCTGCCCGCGCTGCTTCGCTCGGGTGCGCCAGCCGTTGAGAAGAGGGGCCTAGCCTGGTAAGAGCTTCCCGCCTTGACCTCCAAATCTTCGGGAACAGCTGGGAACGCTGACCTGGGGGACAGGAGGAAGAGGTCTCCAGAGATCACCAGATTCAGGGCACGGGGACAAGGCTCTCCTTTCAGAGCTACAGTGAAAGGAATGCAATTGTACGCGGAAACTCAGTGGTGCTCTGCATCAACCAGCATCTCTGGGATTACCTGAGTCCTTACCACCAGACGCCCCGTTGTACTGCAGAAACAAAGTTAAACTTTTTAAGGGAAAGTCAACCTCCATTAAAATCAGGTGGGGTGGGGAGGGGAAATTGAGTTGATTTTAAAGCAACTGATAGGGATTTTTCTGAAAAGACATGTGAAAGCTGTCCTTTCGTGATGCGCAGTTCTAGAGATGAGTCCAAGAGATCTCGATCTTTATGACGAATTAAGGGTGTGTCAAACAATTGTCAGCTCCCAGAAGGAATCTGTTTAAAATACAAAGTTTGCTCCAATGAATAAATGGCCATAGATGAGGACTGATGCCGACATCAGAAGGACAGGAACCAGCTTCATTCAAATAATAGTTTAAAATTAAAATGTTTGATGAGCGGAGGTTATGAAATTTCTCGTTTCAGACACTTAGACAACTACATTGTAACTTCAGCCTGCTTGTTTGAGGTGCCCCTTGAAACCGTCACGGACGTGTACTGCAAAGGCACACGGTGTGGCGCAGGGAGAAGGGATTTAAAAGTCTGAACCCCTGGGTCGTGAGCCTGAAAGCCGAACGACCTTGAGCACCTGCGACCTTCAGCAAATCATGTCACTTCTCTGAGAACCAGGATCCTCCTCAATTAAAAACAAACAAACAAACAATGTCCCTCCCCCACCCCCGCCACATTGAGTTTTCAGGGTGATCCAACGAGATAAGGCGTGTGAAAATATTATGTGCTGCGAACTGTTATTTGTTGTGATATGATTAGTCATGGGAATATTAATAATTACATTTCAAACATGATGTATTTAACTCCCACCCGAAACAACACCCAACCTCAGCGGTAAACACAGACATGCTAATGTCCTGCCTGGCCAGTCCCAAAACGCAAACACAGCAAAGCCTGCATTTAGCTCCGAGGTAACCACGTTCACTTGGAGCGCCTGACATGTTGACAACCATCAGCTCAGTCAGTTTACGGGGGGAATGATCAGGAAGACTGTTTCTATTTACCGAGATAGAGAGGCAGGTCACCTGTCTGAACGATACACTTTTTGATGGGGTACTTGGTGACACAAAGACACAAGTCTGAGCAGGGCGGGTGTCGCTCAGTGGCAGAGCACATGCCTAGCATGCATGAGGTCCTGGGTTCAACCCCCAGCACCTCTGTTAAAAAAATAAATAAATAAATAAATAAACTCAAGTACTTCCCATCCCACCCCCAAAATAAACAAAACACAAGATTAAAAAAAAAAAGTCTAAAAAACATCTTCCTTTTTAAAATTCTTTAAGATCTGCAGCGATGTGTTTCTTCAATGTCTAGACCGAAATCAGGAGAAATTAACTATGGCCATTATTGCCAGTAAGTGCAAGACAGCTGAGTTGTGTGATGTACAGGTGTCTGGGGGTTTTGACTCTTTGGATGACCTTCTGATGTTTTCTGTTCCTTTTTCTGCACTTTCAAGCAGTTTTGCAGGTTTCAGCAGCTTAGGTGGGCATGAGAGGTGCCCCCCAGCCGTGGGAGCTTAGGATGACGGTCCAGAAGGACGACAAAGAGGACACAAGTGTGCCTGTCCGAGGTGGACTGCTTCCTGTTATGAAGATCCAGCACGAGAAACGAGATGCAAGCTGTTGGCTAAGGAGATGTGAAGGATGGTGTCCAGCCTGGTCCACTCTTGTAACCGAGGAGGGCGAATGGCCTTTCTGCGTGTTGACAATTGATTCATCCTGGAAATCTCATTCGTTCATGAACTTTAAAAAACGCTCCGAGAGGCTGGGCCTCACAGAGTATGTGGGACTCTGTGTTCATTTTGCAGGTGATTAAACTGAGGCCTGGTGGATCATTGACTTAGAAACCCGAGGCCCAGGAAGGATCCGGGATCCAATTACCAGCTCTTAGCCCAGCCCGGCGAAGCCCTGAACCTCTGACTGTGCACAGCGTTCAGCCGATACAAAGTTGGTACCAAACCCTGGAAAACCTGAGTCACGTGGACGCTCGAGGGCAGTGGCAGGTGTGGTAGAATGTCCAGGGCTTTGCTCAAACGCCGAGCTTTCCTGGAGGCTGCAGAACTGAGGACTGCCGTCGACTTTCAGACATTCAGTCTCTGCGTCCTCCCAGTATCGGCACCGCATCTGAGGAAGTCCAGGCGGAGTGCTGGGCCCCCGGCTGCTGGGCCGACTCGAGTTCTTGTGCCATCTTCCAGGGGAGCAGCGGGGAGAGTGCTGGCAGCGTGTGCTCAGAGCCACGGAGGACCGGATGGACCAGGATCTTGGAACCAGGTGCCCGACGGCCCAGCGCCCAGCCTGACGACAACCTGTGTCCCCCGGAGGAAGTCTACCCATTTCTCTATTAGCTTCAAATCTGGCCTAGCTGAGCAAAAAGCAGCCTCCCGTCGGTGCTGGGGGAGGACCTCCATGCTGGAGAACTGCATGACGGTGTTGGGCACCCTGGCAGGGACACCACGGTGGGACCCAGCAGGCCAGCATCGCCGGAAATGAGCGGGGCTGGCCCCAGCCAGAGCCCAACCCGCCGTGCTTCGGCCCCGTTGCTTCCCCAGGACGGTCCCGGGAGGCCTGATGCAGCCTTCCTCTCTTCCTCACTCTGCAGCTTTCGGCGGATTCCCCCTCATAGCTTTGCGGGTAAATGGGATCACAGACGTTGTATGAGTTAGGTTGGGTTTTTATGCCTTGGGCAGGCAAGACGCTCTTCATCTCATAGATGAAGCTAGGTCTTCACCTGCGAAAAGGTGTCCTCCTGCCGAGCTCAGCGTCAATCACCATGAAAAAGGAAGGTTCGCTTTTAGTTGAGGGATGCTGGCGGACCCCTTAGAGGGACCTGGAGTCAATCCCCTGGAAGCTCCCCTCTCGGGGAGAGAATTAGTCCTCGGCAGTCGTTTTCTCAGTTAGCTTGCGGCCTGCTGAGTTTTCTATGGGGAGGGGAGGCCGGCGGCGGGAGGCAGCGCGCGCTCAGCCGCCGCAGGCGGACTCACGGCGGAACCGCGCGGCTCCTGGCTGCCGCGGGAACGGGCGGCCCTCGCAGCCCCGCCGGGGGGGCTGACTGGCGCGGGGCGGCGGTCTCAGCGCTCAGCCCCCCCCCCCCCCGCAGCACCAGGACTGCCGCCCCGCGGGAGGGCCGGGCGGGGGGGGGAGGGGGGGGAGAGAGCGCACGGCGACCCCTGTCACCGCGCAGGAGCGCCGCGGGCCTTGGCCCGGCTGTGGTTCCCGTTGTCATTAAGAATAAATAATGATTAAACATAAAAATAAAAGCAAAGCCGGCAGCTCCCGGCTGTGGCTGAAGCAGCGCTGCACAGACGCGCAGTGTTGGCAGCAGCCAAGCCCTCTTTCCCTGCGGCCCTTCCATTCTGTGCACATGCAACAAGTATTTACGACATGCCATGGAGACACAGATGAAGAAGATGCGGTGTCCGTCCCCTGAGGAGCACACAGTCCAATGAGAAGACTGACGTTGAACAGTCACCACACGGAGTCCAGGTGTCGAAACCAACACACATGCAAGAGCCC
This sequence comes from Camelus bactrianus, assembly GCF_048773025.1. Lineage (NCBI taxonomy): Eukaryota > Metazoa > Chordata > Mammalia > Artiodactyla > Camelidae > Camelus > Camelus bactrianus. The sequence continues at coordinate 24,889,870 of NC_133569.1, forward strand.
CAAGGACGCAGGGAGGTCAGGGTAAAGGGAGACGCGCAGGGCAGGTGCGAGGGGATGCGCGCTTGGGCGGAGACCGAGGGTCCCGGGAGCAGCAAGGTGGGGAAGCACTCGGGATGGCTCGGGAAGCCAGGGCATAAAGGTGCCTGGGAGGCGGGAGGACGCAAAGGTCACACGGGTGTGGGCTCTGACGATGGCTCTGAGCAGGCGACGTCAACGCCATGCAAGCCGTTGCCCTGGGGTCCGGGGCGGGAAGGGCTGCAGGCAGCTACAGGGGAGGCAGAATGCCCAGAAAGGAGCTTACTCTGTAAAAGAAGGGAAAAGTTTGGACCGGGGGACCTCCTGCTGTCTAGAACTGCCCTGATGGACAAACAGAATACCCGAGGCACATCTGCAATTGTATGTTTTCTAGAAGCCACATTCAAGACATGAAAAGAAACATGTGGAATTAATTTTTTTTATAATAAAAGCCATTTACCCAATACTACCAAAATATTATCATTTCAATGTGCAATCAGTACCACCAAAAAGCATTAATGAATTGTTTTTCAATATTTTTTCTATACTGTCTTCAAAATTTGGTGTGTATGTTACACGTACAGCCATCTCTACTGAGACTGGCCGTATTTATTTTTTCTTTTTTCTAGTTTTCTTTTTGTTTATTGAAGTACAGCCAGTTTACAGTGTTGTGTCAATTTCCGGGGCACAGCACATGCTTCAGTCACACGTGAACACGCAGAGATTCCTTTTCATATTCTTTTTCATTGTAGGGGACTAGAAGATACTGAGCGTAGTTCCCTGTGCTGTACAGTGTAAACTTGTTGTTTATCTACTTTGTATACAGTCCTCAGTGTCTGCAAACCTTGAATTCCCAATTTGGCCCTCCCGACCCCTCCACGTGCTCCTCAGCCAGCACGAGGCTGGTGGCAGCTGTGTGGGACAGCGTGGTTCCAGACTCCCCAGTGTGCGTCAGAGGTGTTCTCTATTCGGGCCAGAACTGCCCTGAATGCCCCCCTTGCTGCTTTCTCAGAAGATAGATCAAAAGGGAAGAGTTTCCACTGCCAAAAGGCATATGGTACTCCAAGCCTTCACCCGTAAGCCACAGGACTAGGTTGGTGGGAAAAGTTGTCTTCAGATAAACACACACTGCATGATTCCCTTTGATTTCCCGAAGCTTGGAGGGGAGAGGGTGCAGAGTGCCATTTGCATTTTAATAACACTGTCTCTTGCAAAATGATTCTCAACATTCTTAACGAACGCCTCCCAATAACAATAATTAACATCAGAAGGGGCTGTGCCACCACTCGCTAATGAATGCCCTCCCAGGCATGCCCTCCCAGGCAGACCCTGTTTTGATTGACTTAAAGCAAAGCTTCGGAGTTACTCAGTTGGCAGCAGGCCATACAGGGAGCTGGGTTTATGTAACTTGTTTCCCAGAAAGAAAGCAGCTTAAGTAACTCATGTCAGACCCCAAATGGGATCGCCATAGAAGCAGGACCCGAGCACAGGGAATCTGCAGCCAAGTTCTCAGGACTTACGATCTCAAGACGGGAACTAGGTCCCCTTTGTAGAAGCACCAAGCAGGCAGCTGCGACACTGGCAGCCTCACATGGGTGTGTTGGCTCTGCCCTATTGGCTCCCATAATCCCGTGGCTCATGCTCCACCCAACGCAGGACAAGTTTGGTTGAGGATTCGGTCATTTCCAAGGGGCGGTTGGGTTCCCCAGGACTTGCTACAGCTCACTCCCTCAAGGCTTGGACCCGGCCTGGCATGCAGAATTCCCACCTCGAGCTCCCTAACATCCTTGGCTTCCCTCCAACACTCAGTTTTGACAACAGTGTGGTGAGATTTGCACACATATGATAACCTTCTCACACATGCTGTCGTGGCCCTGCAGTAATTGCAGAAATGACAGTCATGAGAGAAGCTGACTCACTTTGACGTAACATGAATGTGCCAAACACTGAACCAAACGCTTTGCTATGAATGAGCTCAGGAAGTCTTCTCTACACCCCCACGAAATCCATCTCCTTGGTATCTGCATCATGCAGGAAGGGAAGCCGGGAAAGGTGAGTAACCTGCTCTGGTAGCTCAGTAAAAGTTGCTGAAGCTGCCTGGTTCCAGGGAAGCAGCTTTAAACTACTAGACGACACAGCTGATTGCATTTAGATGTGAAACTTTTGTATGATTATGAGAAACGTACACTGTGGTGGACAGAATTAAAAAATGACCCCCAAGATCCCCCCTCCCTCATACGCATTCTGAGTAACTCCTTCCCTGTGAAGGCAGAACCTGTAAATATCACGGGGCATCATGCTCGGGATTAGATTTCTGATCTGTTAACTTTGCCTTGATCGAAAGGGAAATTATCCAGGTGGGCCTGACCTAAACAGGTGACCCTGGAAAGGACTGGACCCATCCTGGAGGCAGACAGATTCTAAGTGTAGAGAACCTATAAAAGAAGCCACGTGGCAAGGGCCTGAGGACATCCTGTAGGAGCTGAGAGGACCCCTAGCTCATAGCAGCAAGAGAACAGGGACCTCATTCCTACAACCACAAGGATCTGAATTCTTCCAACAATCACATGAGCATGAAAGGGGACCCTGAGCTGCAGAAAAGAACACAGGCAGGCTCACACTTCGAGAGCAGCCTTGGGACACCCTGAACAGATGGTTCAGCTGCTTTCCTGAGATAAACATACGTGAAGTCTTTAGATTTTCCTTTCCTCATCTCGTATCAGCTGGGACTTCCAGCATGCTACTGAAAATACATGGTGAGAGGGAACATCCTTGCCTTTTCCTGATCTTCGCAGGAAGGACGGAAGTTTCTCACCGTTAAGTATGACGTTAGGTGTAAGGCTTTTTTAGATGACAAGGAAGTTTTCCTTCTATTGCTGTTTTTCTCGGAGTCTTTAGCATAAATGGATGTTGGATTTTGTCAGCTGCTTTTTCTTCATCTGTTGACTTGATTGTATGATTTTTTTCTTCTTTATCCTGTTGATGTGATGGGTTCTATTAATTGATGTTAAGCTGCTAAAGCAGACCTGTTTACATGAGATAAATCCCACTTGCTCATGGTGTATAACTCTCCTTGTGCGTTGTTGGCTTCCATTTGCTAACATTTGTTGAAAAATTTTGCGGCCATGTTCATGAGAAATAATGGTCTGTAGTTTTCTTGTAATGTCTTGTCCAGTTTTGGTATTGGAGCAACGCCGATCCCACAGAATGAATTAAAACATATTACTTCGCCTTCTATCTTCAGGTAGAGATTATAGAGAACTGGTATAATTTCTTCCTTACCTGTTTGGTGGCACTCACAGGTGAACTCACCTGGGCCTGGTGCTTTCTGTTTAGGAAAGTTACTAATTTTGGATTCAAATGTGTTGCCTTTGTTCTGTGTTCCTGGATTTGTCTTCCACTCTTTTTCTGCCTTTTATGGTTTTAACTTAGCACAACAGTTATACTTTTTTTCTTTACTTCTTTTAGTGGTAGCTCTAGAGTTTGCAATGTACTTTTACATCAAACCCAAGTCCAGTTTCACTATGTGGGTAATGTATCTTTCAACAAAAAAATAATCTTAATTTCTTCTTCCTGTCCCTGGTGTCACTGCCATCATTCACTGCACTTATATATAAGTGTACATAAACATATGTCATATTTGTAAGACATATAATTAAATATGTCATTGGTATTATCATTTTGAACAAACTGTTACCTGTTAGATCAATGAAGAATACAAAAAAATAAAAGTTTCTCTTTTGCCTTCACTTATTCCTTCTTCGATGTTCTTCCCTTCTTTATGTGGGTCTGAGTTTCTGACCTAATCATTTTCCTTTTCTCTAAAGAATTTCTTCTAGTATTTCTTGCAATGCAGATCTACTGGCAACAGATGCCCTCAGTTTTTGTTTGTTGGGGAAAGTCTCTATTTCTCCTTCACTTTTGAAGAATAATTTCACAGTCTGCAGAATTCTAGGTGATTTCCTTCTCTCAACTCTAAATATTTCATTCCACTCTTTTCTTGCATGCATCGTTTCTAAGAAGAAGTCATATGTCATTCTTATCTTTGTTCCTCTGTAAGTAAAGTGTTTTCCTCCTCTGGCTTTTTTCAGAGTATTTGTTTTCCTGTAGTTTGTAAATTATATACTTAGGTATAGTTTTTTTGGGGATATATCTTCATTGGTGTTTTCTGGGCTTCCTGGATCTGTGGTTTAGTGTCTGACATTAATATGGGGAAATTCTTGGTCATTGCCTCAATTCTTCTATTCTTTTCCATCCTTCTTCTCCTGTAGGTATTCCCATCACATGTATGTAACACCTTCTGTAGTCATCCCACAGTTCTTGTATATTTTGTTCAATAATTTTCAGTCTTCTTTTCCCCTCTTTACTTTTCTGGTTTTGGAAGCTTCTACTGACATATCCTCAAGTTCAGAGATTCTTTCCTCAGCTGTGTCCAGCTTCCTAACAGGCCCACCAGAGGCATCTCTGTTACAGTGATTTTGTTCCCATTTATTATTGATTCCTTTTTAGACTTTCCATCTGTCTACTTTTCAAGTCAGTTTTGGGGGGATGAATAATTTTAGGTTCACAGAAAAGTTTCAAAGAGAATGTAGAGAATTCTCATATAGCTCTCAGTCAGTTTCTGTTCACTCCAACCTTGTGGTCTTATGTTGCCACACTTCATCTGTTGAAACCAAGAGACCAGCATTTGTGCATTCCCATTAGCTAAAGCCCAGACTGTGTTCAGTCTCTGTTCAGATTCCCCATTAACGTCCTTTTCTGTTCCAAGTTCAAAGACAGAGCGCCACATCACATTTAGTCATCATGTCTCCTTCGTCTCCTCACATCTGTGATGGCTTCTCAGTCATTCTTTGCCTCTCACGACCTTGACAACTTTGAGAAAGTGCTGGTCATATATTTTGAAGAATGTCCCTCAGTTGGGGTTTGTATGATGTGTTTTCTCATGACGAGACTATGTTTATGGGTTTGAGGGAAGATTACCAGAGGGGTCCTTCCCACCTCACCACATCGGGGACACAACGACACCCTCATTCATCTTTATTATTTTTAGGGTAACTATAGCCAAATTTTTTCACTAGATCAATTTTTATGAATTCTGTGGTCACAGTCTCCTTTCTGTGATTTTGGTGTGTCTACAATTATATTGTGACTATTAAACACACAAATCTAATTTAGCCAGTTGTCATGTCAATAAGAAACACATTTAGACCAGGGCAATGAGATGTGCAGAGTCAACCGACCCACCAGTTGACTTTGGAGCTCAGCCCCACAGCACGGTGCATCGATTTGGGATAATTCAAGACTGCTAATGGGCACGGTCGACCAGACCTTGCATGAGAGGCAGTTGCAGTAAGGGTCCTCTGACTGCTGGACTAACGGACAGCCTGGCCCATGAGTGGCCTGTCGGAGGTCAGCACCCCCTCGGCAAACCTGACTTTAGGCTTTACCTTTGATTGTAAGTTGGGAAAGCACAATGTTAGTCTTCAGTAAAACTCACATCTGCCGTTTCTGGGCTGTTTTCTCACCTAAGATGCTTCTTGCGTTTTAACCCCCTGGCCCCCAGAGCTATAGGGCTTTCTCCTTTTTTTCTGGTTTCAAAGGGCCTGATATTAACCATTTACTCAGTCTCATCTGAAACCAGGTCTGTCTCTCAAAACGACGTTTATTTTAAGCCACATCCCCAACTAGAAAGGGAGACTATGTCAGGTGTCATAGGCAGACGGGCATTTTAGGGGAATGAGGAGCCTTCCAGCTGACCTGCAGTCGCCGCCACTTTGGGTGACGCTGGAAGCCGGTATGCGGGGAACTGGCGAGGCTGGTGGAGGGCTCTGATCTCTCTCGGACCCTTGACTCTCCTGCAGGTGTCTCCTAGAGGTCCTCCGGGGGCTCAGGGACCCACAGCCTGCCCAGCGCACTGCATGGAGAGGCACGAACCCTGAGGCAGCACTGGTCCCCTGCTCTCATAGGCCTCACCTGCTATGCCATTTCCCTCATGTCACTGTGACTTGCTGGCCGTGACCCCTCCCTGACCCCGGTCTTGGTCTTCAGGGCCCCACTGACCTGCCCAGTCGCAGGCTTCCTGGGAAACGTGGTGCCTGGACTGTGCCAGGATCCACTTCAGGTGTCCCTCCTGAGTCAGCGGGAAGCGGATGAGGGCGAGAAGCAATGTGCTTTGTGTGCTGCCCTGGCAGGACCCACTGTTTCTTGTTTTCTCCTTCCTCTGCTGGCCAGCACGGCTGGTGAGTCTTCCTCAGGTCAGCCTGGCCTGGGGACCGTGCCCTTGCATGGAAATTTTGCCCTATAGTTGCCCTACACACAGGCCAGCAAATGAGCCACTCCTGGTAGGGCTCAGAGGGCTGGAACCATGCACCTGAACTGTGTGGTCCAGTCACAACTGATGGGGCTCATGTTTAAAAAGTCCTTTGAGAGAGGCTGTGGAGAAAGGGGAACCCTCCTACACTGCTGGTGGGAGTGCCGTTCGGTGCAGCCACTGTGGGAAACAGTATGGAGAGTCCTCAAAAGACTAGGAATAGACTTACCATGTGACCCAGGAATCCTGCTCCTGGGCATATATCCAGAAGGAACCCTACTTCAGGATGACACCTGCACCCCAATGTTCACAGCAGCACTGTTTACAGTAGCCAAGACATGGAAGCAGCCTAAATGTCCATCAACAGATGACTGGTTAAAGAAGATGTGGTATATTTATACAATGGAATACTACTCAGTCATAAAAATCGACAACATAACACCATTTGCAGCAACATGGATGCTCCTGGAGAATGTCCTTCTAAGTGAAGTCAGCCAGAAAGAGAAAGAAAAATACCATATGAGATCGCTCATATGTGGAATCTAAAAAACAAACAAACAAACAAAGCATAAATACAAAACAGAAACAGACTCATAGACATAGAATGCAAACTTGTGGTTGCCAAGGGGGTGGGAGGTGGGAAGGGACAGATGGGATTTCAAAATCATAGAACAGATAAATAAGATTGTACTGTATAGCACAGGGAAATATACACAAAATCTTATGGTAGCTCACAGAGAAAAAAATGTGACAATGAATATATGTATGTCCATGTATAACTGAAAAATTGTGCTCTTCACTGGAATTTGACACAACATTGTGAAATGATTATAAATCAATAAAAAATGTTATATTGTTAAAAAGAAAAAGTCCTTTGACATGAATAAACCCCAGAATTCAGTGGTGCCCTGAACTGTGTGATGATTTCAACCATTCTTGCTACTTCACCAAAGAATGCCTTTGGCATTTTAATGTTCCCAATTACTGTGTCTTATTATTCAGTTATTGAAAAAAGAAAAATGCATGCTGGCTTCCCAGAAGCATTAATGCTGTTACTCCCCAGGAGCAGAAGCAGTCCCTTTATTCATTACACAGAGAAGGGAGAAGGGCTCAGCTGAGTCAACAGTTTTCATGTTTCAAAGCAAAGTGTGAGTAATGGAGAATTAAATAGGAACACAAAGGGATACTGGCACTCCCACATTCACAGCCGCTTCACTCACGATAACCAAGAGGTAGACGTGCCTCGAGTGTCCGTCAATAGCTGGACAGATAAACAAGATGTGGTCCATCCACACATAGAATGTTCTGAGAGGAAGGCCACAGCATGGAAGAAACTTGAGGACAGGATGCTAAGTGAAATGAGTCAGTCACTAGAGGACAAATGCTGTACAAGTCCACTTATGTGAGGTCCCGGGAGTAGAAATAATTCTACCTAATAAAACTGAAAAAGGAAAAAAAAATATATATGTATTTTTTATATATATATATAACTTATCTTAAATATAAATATGTATAAAATATAAAAAATATATTCCTGGTATTTCTCAAATTATGTATGACTTAACATCAAAGCCCCCAGGAAATACTGATTGGGAGGAATAAAATTCATGTTCTACAAACTCCTGGAGACAGAAAGCAGGCGGGCAGTGGCCAGGGGCTGGGGTGGGCAGGAGGCGTTAGTGTTCACAGGGTACAGAGTTTCAGTTTTGCAAGATGGAAAAATTCTATAGGTGGACAGTGGTGATGGTTGAACCACAATGTAAATGTATTTAATGCCACTGAAGAAATGGTTAAAATGGTAAATGTTATGTGTAATTTACCACAAATGTTTAAGTAAATAATTTTTAAATTATTAAACACAGAAAAAAATAATGTAGAATTAAAACTCTTACCAGAAAATGTTGCAACTCATCTGATAAGCTGAGGAGAGCCCCAGCTGAGGGTGATGACCAGGGGCCCACTCCCTCAGCCCCTGGCTGCAGCCCAGAGCCAGTCTGGGTGGCAGAGCTGAACGGCGGGGCTGTCCACCAGGACAATGTGCCCCCACACAGCAAGGGCTCAGCGAACCCACCAAGAGATCCCGTGATCCCCACATCCAGCTCAGAACCTCTGTGTGTGCGAAACCATCGGAGGCCCTTAGTGGTGAGATGGCCCTCGGCTCGCATCGCCAGACCAGGCCCAGCGCCATGTCACTGACCTCAAAGACACAGAAGCCCCCAGGAAAAGAGCTGAGGATGAATTTCTTGTGTGTCTTTCATTTGAAAATTCACACATCCTGTTTTCCCTGGCCCTCGTGCACAGCCCTCGAGCAATCACCATTCTGTGAGCTGATGGCCCCCAGGGGAGAGGCCAGCCGTGGCGGCCAAGCACAGGCCTGTGGGGACACTCGTGGGCCCAGCGCTGGCCGCAGCGGACGCCTACCCACCCTGTGAGAGGCTGGGTTTCCTCACTAGCTGCTTCCCAGATCTTTTAAAATATATATATACTTTTCAATTATATATGATACATGTATACATATACTCATTTATATTTATAATTTTAAATATATCATATATACAAAATACATATTATATATAAATATACATTTATTTTATGTTTTATTATATATTTTAACATATATTTTAAACATATAAGTATACATATATTTACATTTTTAAATTTTACATATATTTTAAAACATATATTTATATATATATTTTATATATATATATATATATTTTTTTTTTAAGTAGAAAAAGAAGTTTATTACTCCCACTCAGTATTTCCTGGGGGATTTGATGTCAAGTCATTCATAATTTGAGAAATATCAGGAATATATTTTTTATATTATATATATATTTATATTTTATATAAGTAATATATATATTTATATATGAGTAATATATATATTTATATATAAAATGCATATATATATATATTTTTCCTTTTTCAGTTTCATTAGGTAGAATTATTACAGTTCTACTGCACAAACACACATATATTTTGTAATGGGATGGGATGGGATGGGAGACTCAGGCCACGTGAAAGGTGGCCCCCAACAGTCAGCGTCCAGCCAGGTAAGCAGCACCACCACCCCCTCCCAGAGGGTTCAGAGTCCTGCATCACTGTGAGCCAGCAAGTTTTGATCACCCTAAGAGATGGTTTTATTTTAAGTGTACACAGGTATAAAATACCAACGTTGGAACTCTCCAGACACCTTGGGGGTCTAATGAGAAAGCTCTTTGGCGGAAAGAGGGCTGTGTCAAGGCCTTTAAAACATTCTGTGTGAGCCGTCAGCTCCTTAGAAAGAAACCTCAACAGATGCCCAAAGGCTGGCAGACTCCTCCTCCCATTCCTTCTGAGATGCTCCCCAGCAGAACTGCCTTGGTCCCTACACCCTGGTCGCTGTCACGGTGGCTACGATAGCCTCCTGACAGGTTCCCTGGACACACTCAGTCTCTCTGAACACGTCTCTCAACGCAGTGCTGGCCCTGCCTTTCTCCTTGTAAAGTCCCTCCCTGAGTCTGTTGCCTCAGAGACCAGACTTCTCCGTGGAAGAAAGCAGGCCTTCAAGACTTGGCTTCTACCTGTGATTACATTTCGTGCAGAGGCTCAGCCCTCCTTTCCTCTGCATCCAGCTGGACCCCCAGCTCCGGCGTGAGGAACCACCGTGCTTCCCAAACACACCATGCTCTGGTCTGCAGCTTTATACAAGCCATCCCACGGGCTTGGAACACCCTGACCCTTCCTGGCCCTTCGCCCATCAGACTCCTCTTCACTTTCAGAATTAACCCAGCTGCCCCTCCGGAGGAAGCCTAAGGGATGCTCCCAGGTCCTGCACTAGCTGGCCTTTATCTCTGCTCCTGCATCTCCCTGGACAAACTTCCATCACAGCCTTTATCACGGCTCACAGATCAAATGGAGATTCCCTGATAAGACCATGAGCTCAACCAGGAGAGAAAACATGAGCTTTCATCTTTGTTTCTTCAGGGCCTAGCATAATACTGGCACACAGGGCATATTGATGGATTAAGGGAAGGAAGGCAGGCAGGAAGGAAAGAAGAAAGGAGAAGGGGGTGGTGTAGGGACAAAAGGAGAAGTGGCCGTTAGCACTCAGATGGGGAAGAGATGATAGCTTGGTACGCAGGGTTATAGCTGACAAATTCCCATGGTTAATAATGGATTTTGGAGCCATTTTTTAAAAACATTTTTATTAAGTTATAGTCATTTTACAATGTTGTGTCAAATTCCAGTGCAGAGCACAACTTCTCAGTTATACATGAACATACATACATTCATTGTCACATTCTTTTTCGCTGTGAGCTAACACAAGGTCTTGTATATATTTCCCTGTGCTACACAGTATCATCTTCTTTATCTATTCTACATTTTGAACTCCCAGTCTGTCCCTTTCCACCTCCCTCCCCCTTGGCAATCACAAGTTTGCATTCTATGACTGTGAGTCTGTTTCTGTTTTGTATTTATGTTCTTTTTCTTTTTTCAGATTCCACATATGAGCGATCTCATGTGGTATTTTTCTTTTTCTTTCTGGCTTACTTCAATTAGAAGGACATTCTTCAGGAGCATCCATGTTGCTGCAAATGGTGTTATGTTGTCGGTTTTTATGGCTGAGTAGTATTCTATTGTATAAATTTATCACTTCTTCTTTATCTAGTCACCTGTTGATGGACATTTAGTCTGCTTCCATGTCTTGGCTATTGCAAATAGTGCTGCTGTGCACATTGGGGTGCAGGTGTCATTTTGAAGTAGGGCTCCTTCTGGATATATGCCCAGGAGCGGGATTCCTGGGTCACATGGTAAGTCTATTCCTAGTCTTTTGAGGAGTCTCCACACTGTTTCCCACAGTGGCTGCACCAGACTGTGCTCCCACCAGCAGTATAGGAGAGCTCACTTTTCTCCACAGCCTCTCCAGCGTCTGTCATGTGTGGATGGAGCCGTTCCTTTTGCCCATGTTCTAGACCTAATGTTTGAAGCCTGATTCTCCAGCTCTTGTCTGGGTACAAATCAAGAAAGCATAGCACCAGCCCCACTGCTGGTCCAATTTAACGCACAAATTCATCTCAAACTCTAAAATGGAGCGCAGATCTCTTTGGTCTCAGAACCACTGTGGTTGGTAGGTCTGCCCGTCGAACTTGGCTTCTTAGATGAAGTGAGGCTGCCCTGCATGGGTGTCTTCCAGATCATCAGACCCTCAAAGACTAAGGACTCTCTCTGCAAACTGACTTTCCTTTGAAGATCAGGCCACTTCTGGGAAAACTGGGGGGGAGTGCCGTGTCTACCCAGGAGAACAGCCACCTGACGGGCTGCGGGTTTACACGTTGTGCAGAGAGCCGTGAGTGCTGCAGGAATGCTGCCTCGGGACGAGCAGTCCTCATGCGTCAGCTGCAGGACAAGGCAAAATGCATCACCTGTGACCAGGAGGGGGGAAGTACGGTGCCCACAGCAGTGGCCTCTGCTCTCTTGTTTCAACTAAAAGCAAGGCCTCAGATTTCAGGGGCCAGCCAAGCGTGAGAATGTGTGGGCTGACTCTTCCGAGCAGTCGCTTCCTCTCGGTAGTCAAGAAGGTTGGCTCGGCATCCTTGATCGATAGAACCCTTCTGGGGCCAGCATGCTGGCTTCATCCTTCTCGTCCTGTGAAGTCACAGGGCGTAATTACTGACACGAACTGCAGTGAGAGGGCCCCGACGAGGGGAAATGTGGATGGATTTCAAGCAGGGAGGAAGAATGGAGCCCAGTGGGAGGGCCTTTTGAAAAGTGCAATGAAGGGTATCATCCAAGTCTGAACCTTGCTTTGAGAGCCCTTGGGGCAAAGCCCTGGGGCCTGCACCTCTCCTTTCCCCACTCTGGCCCAGCTCCCTGCACCCCGTTTCTGTCTGGGCCCTGGTCCCGTGGCCCCCGTGGCAGCAGCATGTCCCCAGCTACCACTCACTGAATTCCCTGTCCCGATGGAAGCAGGTGGTAAGTGAGGCAAGGTGTCACCTACTCAAGGCAGGATCTTTGAGAACCTTCTAGGATCCAGCGAACGAAGTGGTTAAGGAGAAACAGCATCACTGAGAGAGCTCTCCAGGAGGGACTTCCTTCCTTCTGTTCCCTCCCCTCCACTGGCGCAAGTGGCCACACGGCACAGCTTTTACCACCGGGACAGCCTGACTCCAAACACAGAGAGGTCAGAGATGTGAGCCCGGACACTGGCTGATGTGATCAGCTTTTACCCAGAGATTTTCACAAGCCCCCCGGTACCAGAATGAAACAAAACTATAATCTCTTAAAGGTGTGTAAATCCAAAGGGAAATATCTAGGACGGAGGCTGCAGCCCCGGTTTCTGTCCTGAGCCTCAACAGGTGACACCATGTCAGCAATTGTCCTCACGGTGACGTGCAAGTTTCCCTGCCGATTATGGCCCAGGCCTCCCCAAGAAGAATAGGGGAGGACAGGCACCCTCAACAAAGGGAGAAATGACTAAACGTCAACTGCAACCAGCAATGCCAAGCACGTAGCAGTGGTCACTGAGTGGTGACTCTTCCACTGGAGTTACTGTGATTACTGCTGGGACCCCAGGCTCCCCATGCAGTGTGCTTGCTTGCGCGGCGCGTCGCTCAGCTCTGCTGCCGTGGCAGAACACACAGACTGGCGGCTTGGACGGCAGAGATTTCCTTCTCACGGTTCTGGAGGTCGGGAGGTCGGTTCTGTTGTGACGTCTCTTCTCCTGTCTTGCAGGCGACCGAACGCCCATGACCAAAGGGAACGGGAGCTCTCTGGTATCTCTTCTTATAAGGACCCTAATCCTGGGGGACCAGGACCTCACCCTCATGACCGCATTTACCTTTAATTACTTCTGTAAAGGTCCCATCTCCGGATTCAGTGACAACGGAGTCTGGGGGCCAGCACATGGGTGCAGCACACAGCACCCGGTCCGTTCCTGGAGGCGCAGCCCCGAGCACTAAGCCCAGCTTGTCTGACGCCGGCATCTTCGTCTCTGTGGTGACGGCTCACTCACAACTCACCCCTGGGTCTCAAGGCCAACAGGCACCTGCCGTTGAAGGAAATCTGGGTGCTCAGTAACATCTTAAGGGACAGTGGAATTCTGTGAAGACTATCAGCTGGATTTTGATTCCAGAACCACCTTTTAAATTTGTAAAAGGAAGTAGGGAAAGAAAGTCTTTAAGTGAACCCATGGTCCCCTGTGGAGATCCAGGTGCCAGAGCGGGGTTTGTGGCCGTGACTCGCAGGTCTTGCCCCCCCCCGTAGGTGTCGCTGAGGGAAGGGGCGTTGGGGGGGGTCTACCTACACGTGCCAGCACTGAGCCCTCGTCACGCTCAGTACCTGGTCATCCAGGCCTCGTGTCCCCTGCTGGTTCACTGTAACTAAGAATGTCCCAGGCAAGGCAGATCTGAACACAATCTGCCCTGGCTCCTTCTAGAAATATCTTCAGGGGCTCATGCCTGACTGCTTGAAAACATTTTTCCCTTGCTTCCTGGCCACTGCCACCCAGACTGTGTTGTCCTGGGAGTGGATGCACAGGGACAGCCTGTCCTTCGAGTGTGTTGTGTTGCAGTTTGCTTTGTTAGTGTCAGTTCTCCTCGGCCTCAGCACACTGAGACCGCAAGCGTGTCCTCCCCGTGTGCCAGCCACCGTGCACTCCCTCAGCACGGGGAAGGGAGCAGCTCGCTCACACGCCCTCCCTACACGGGCCCTGGGGCAGGTTTACACCCGCCCTGGTCCCCAGCAGAACGCACAGCTGGGAGGGAGCGTGTAACACTTCAGAGCCTCACCTCTGAGTCAGGATCTTTGGCAGAAGCGTGACAAGACTGTTTAGGCCTTTCTTGAAATGAGGTTCTGGGATGAGCTCCAGGAAGGACCCACGGTACCTTCGACCGCACAGCGTGTTCTCGGGCCATGAGATGCTTCGTGCTGATCACGTGGCCGTGTGTTTTCTGAGAGGCTATTTCCACGACCCAGTTAGGGCTTCAGTGAGCAGCTTCCATAGGAAACTGGACTTTTTCTTCCTCTAAGATATTTTTGTTTCCAGATTAGTCTGGACATCGACTGGATCACACACGCCCACCACGCATGACCTCCTGCTTTGTCGTCCTTCTGGACAGTTGTCCTAAGATCCCACTGCTGGGTGGCACCTCTGATGCCCACCTAAGCCGCTGAAACCTGCAAAACTTCACAGAAGTGCAAAAAGGAACAGAAAACATCAGAAGGCGATCAAGAGAATCCAAACCTTCCGACAGCCATACATCACACAACTCCGTTTTAATTGCATTTAGTTGTAATAATGCCCACAGTTAATTTCTTCTGATTTCGGTCTACACGTTGAATAAACCCCTTATCACAGATCTTTAAGAATTTTAAAAAGAAACCTGTTGATTTTCTTAGGCACTTGCCAGCTTACCATGGATCTCCTGCCTGAGCACGCTGCCAGGGAACGAACACAAGACACACCCAAAATAGAGGCTCTGGCAAAGGCCCGGGCGGCGTGTCCTCGGGAGGCGGGGAGCTCACGTCTCGGAGGTGATGAACACCGAGTTGACGGACGGTCCTGCCGCCCGGCGTGGCCCAGTCGCATCTCTCCTTTCCCTTGCAGAGCTCTAGCAGGCATAGCATTTATCAGCAGCAACAGCAAAAATCCTTCAATTCTGATTTTGGCAAGGAAACAGCAGCAAGCCACTGAGCTGCAAGCTCGCGCGGCGGATGCATCTGACATGTGTTCACGTCGCGCGGGGACCCTTCGAGTCACGCGGGCCAGGCCGCGCGGCCACGCTGTGCGCCGCGGTGAGGACGACCCGGACGGCCCACGGCCAGCCGTGGCGCAGAGCCGCTGGTACGGCGGCCCCTGCCAAGTAAGAAGGACACGGCCGTCACCAGGAGAGGTGCCCTGAGGTCACCAGGCGCGTCTCCCAGGGCAGCCTGAGCGAGGCAGGGGGGACGGGCTCTCAGAAGCCCCGTGGAAATGAACCCACTTCTCCTGGCTGTCCACAGTTCCCACATGCGTTTGGCTACTGATTCTCTTTGATTTTTCCAAAGCTCCTGTGACATCTGAACTCGGGTCCCAGGGAACACACGTGGCATTTCCAGCCTGGCACCCATGAAGTTCTAATAGGAAAGTCAAGTTCTCGCTGAGAAGGAACCCCCAAGTCCTGAATTCGCCAGGGATTTTTTAAAAATTGAATTTAATTCCTTTAAAAAGGAAAGCACTGAACATTTGAGGTTTGTTTTATTAGAGGGTGACAGTGGCACTTAGAAATTTGCGTCTTCCCCCACATTTGTTGTGGCGTGGATGAGACAAGGCCTGGCCAGCTCAAGCTCTGTCTTGGACGCTAACCATCCCAGCAGCGGCTCCGACCCTCCAGGAGGCAGGTGCCAGGAAGCCGTGCAGCACGTCCCCTACCCGGTGCCACAGACACTCCAGAAAGGCAGCCGCCGCCCACCCCAGCTCTGTAAGGACACAAATTGACAGGCATTTCCGGGGAGCTCTGTGTATTAGTCACTGACTCTCCAGCATCCCAAGGAGAGTGGCCGTTTGCTTGGCTCCCTACATCCATTCCAGCCCCAGATGATTGGCTTCATCCAAGCATGGACACCCAGTCTTCTTGTTGGTCATGGTTGAGGAGCGGGCATATGGCCCAATTCCACCTGGTCAGACTGGGGAGAGGCCCCCTTGGGGACGTTTCTGGGTGGGAGTTATGCCTTCAGTGGGGTTCCCTGGAAAAGAACTCAGAGGGGGAGTTTCGCATGCAGGCAATTTATTGAAGAGTATTCTTGGGAGCAACAAATAGAAGAAAGTGTAAAAAGCAAGACTGGGCTGAAGGAGAGACCCCCTGGTGGAACTGGCTGCACAAAGACTTCTGCCAACATAGCGATGCCTGTGGAACTGAGACGGCCCCTCAGAGGCCAGCCCTAAAGGAAGTCAGGGACTGGGGAGTTTCCTCCCGCATCTGGTCACTGTGTGGGGCATCCCCGGGGAGCAGGCGCCGCCTGCTGCGAGACCCGATGCCAGGAGGGACTCTGACGCGAGCCGTCGGCAGCAGGACCGCCACCAGCCCGGGGAAGGAGTGCCTCAGTCGTGAAGGGGTTGTCTGGGCGCCGCACCGCTGTGCGCCGCAGTGTGTCCCTGCTGTGCTCAGCAGTCACCAGTGTAACCGAGCAGGACCCATGGGGCCTTCCAGGGTCAGACCTCTCCCCCGTGTCCTCTGCTGGAGCTCCCCTCTGAAGCACAGTTAATCTCATGTGTATTTCCCGAGTTTTTCTGATGCTTAAAACCACCACCAAAGGGAAGAAATGATGATCGAGGGCACACAGCCCCCAAACCACCTGGCGCCTGGGGGTTGACAGTGTTGACCCCATCAGAAAATTGTGCACCAGCTGATCACGTACCCTGCGGCTCCCACTCCCTCACCTGCCTTTAAATGTGCTTTGCTGACACCCCTTGGGGGGTTTGGGGTTTTCTTGGGCAGGAGCCACCCCGTCCTCCTTGCTCGGCCCTGCAGTAAACCTTTCTCTGCTCCCAATGTCAGTGTTTCAGTTCATTTGACCTCACGGTGCAGTGGGCACACGAACTTCCCTTCGGTGACAACAGCCTAGTGTTGTAAGGTCACCCCAGTGAGGGTAGCTCCTTCAGTATCTGGCCTTGTCTTCTTCCCAGAGAAATAACCAAAGAAAACTGGTGGAGGGTACCACCACCTGAGCCACAGCAACAGCTGGTACGTATCATCTCCCTCCTTCACTCTCCATCCCAGGTTCTCCAGGCTCTGGGTTAGCACCTCTGCTGGTCCAGGGGCCACACCTCACGTGCTGACCCTCCTGAGGCTCCGAGCTTCCGCTCACCAAGCCCTTCTCCGACTATGGCTGCAACCGCGTCTGTCCATTTCCCATCCAAGTGCAGCAACTGCCAGCTGGGTCCCCTGGGCAGACATATCCCTGCGCCTTCTGATGAGCAGGACCAACAACGCTGCCAGGTGCCAGCTCCTCGCCGTGCCCCCCGGGTGCCTTGGTGTGAGGAACTCAAACGGACCAGGCAACCAGCAACGGTATGTTTAACAGGACGCTCGCTGAGACCCCTGGTGGGAGCATCCCCCCCAGGAAGACGATCTCTCGATCCCCAGAAACTAACGTTGCTGAGAAACACAAACTATTCCCCGAAGGGAGCCCTGGGAGTGATGCTAAGTGGGTACATGTCTCCTTCCAGCCCTTGGTTCCCAGCACCAGAAAACGGTCATGCATCCTGGACGATGTTACCTACACCCGAGGAGTGTATTTCCAAGTTGGCACCACCGCTGGGTCTTCTCAAGTCCTTTGAATGGTTCCGTCAGGCCACTGGCAATTGGCTGATGTGATAGCAATAACAAGATCAGAAGATCTCGTGTTCAAGTGTCCACTGCCATGGTGCCTCCTCTGCTGTAAACCGGGCCCCTCTGTCCGAAGGGATGTAATGCAGTATTTCCTGTAAGTCATGAGACTGAGGCTTTACAAGCAGGAAAGTCAAACCCTTAACGAGAATTTAAATCAATTTTAGTCAAGATAGATTTCTTCCCTTCTAGGGTGGAAGAGAGCCAATGCAGTCACATTACCACTGACTGGCTGCTTGGTCTGTTGAGGGACGCTCCGTGTTCAAGTATCAGGTTGATGCTCCGGCAGCTGTGGAAGCGAGGCCAGCCTTGGCTAGTGGGAGCCACGCACATGTGACCTCGCCCCGCCCCCACCCCCACTGCTCTGTCTGTGCACCCAGTGTGCCAGCCCTGGGGGGGCCCATATCAGAGTCTGGCTAGCGCCAGCCAGCCAGTCCTCCGTTTAATGGGTCATTGAAGCCCTTTGTGGGACAAATGCTCTCTGGTGCGTGTCAGCACGTGACTCAGCGTTTTTCACTTTTCATGGTCACGCCCACGGGTCTGCACGCCCGCCTACCCTCCAGCCCTCCCGGGACCAGTCTTCTAATCACTCCCCTGATGCTGCTCACCGAAAGCCAAGTCATGGAAAGTGGCCCCTGGCTCCGTGTATATTCTTACAAGCTACTTCTTTTTCTTTACAAGGTAAATTTCCAAGTAAGCTACTCAAAACTCCGACCCCCGGGAGAATTACCCGTCGCCGCTGTGTCTCCAGGCTGCCCTGATGGGGCTAATAGTGCAGTCAAGTGTAGCAGCGGCCCCTTCTGGGCCCAAACCCACAAACAAATCTACTGGTTTCTGTTCGTGAATCAAGTTCTTCCTCCTCCATCAGCCGATCATAGGAGTCTCCCATCGGGCCGTGGGTGTGAGCTGAGGGAGAGGTGTGGGTGCAGCCGTCGGGGGTGACACAGGGACCCGAAGTGCACACTCATGCTGCTTAATCTGCTCCCCGGCCAAGCCTGAGCCCGGTTCCAGAAGCACCACCTTCAGCTCATAGTGGAGTGCCATCTGGTGCACCCAGCCTTGACGTGGTGAATCAGACAGAACCAAGTTCATGATGGGCAGTGCTGGCCACGTGGCGAGGTGCTCCACCTCCACCAGGGCCGCACCGCCTCTTCGGGGCTGGTATTTGAATGGTGTGTAATTCTCTGCTATAAATGGCGTGATCTGGCTTCCGGATTCGAGGGGGTCTATTCCTTTATTGTGGTCTGCTGTAAACGCCACAAGACATCTTTTCCCGTCACAGACACACCTACGTGGAGGGTTGTGTGGCACAAACTCCAGGCCATTTGGGCCTCATCCTGGACCTTCTGTAGAGCTCCTTTCCGCTTTGAGCCTCACTGAAAACTGGCAGACTTCTGTGTCACTCAGTATGTAGGTCAGAGAATCACTCCAAGATATGGCATATGCCCACCCCTCTCAGAGTGAAGCCTCAGTGGGACCACCAGCCTGGTTTTCAGTTTGCACTTTTTGTTCTTGGTGCCACCTCCTGGGTTGCCCCTTCGCCACGTGCCCTTTGTCCCGCCATCCCCCTCTACCTTCTCCACCCCGGACTCCCAGCCTGTGGCTCCCAGCTCTCTGTGCCTGTGGGCACCTGTAGATGTCGAGTATTAATAGTGGCCACTGAAGGTGTTTCTTAATCATCCTGTCTTCTGTAAGGACAGCCAGTCTCAGCCTTCAAAGAGAAAGCACACATTTTTGTTTGCATTCTTCAATTTGTTTTTTTATCACTTTTTTTGGAGGAGGGAGGCAATTAGGTTTATTTATTTATTATTATTACTTTTAATGGAGGCACTGGGGATTGAACCCAGGACCTCGTGTGTGCTAGGCATGCACGCTGCCACTGAGCTCTACCCGTCCCCCAATTTGTTTTTATTTGTGCCTTGCTTGATAACTATAAGAGCGCATGTCTTTTAAAAATTATTTTTGAAATTTTAAAATTAATCAAATACCATGACTGGAAATGCTATGAAACCAAACTTGAGTCCACTTGCATGCACGCAGCGGAGACAACCTACTGACCCTGGGTTGTGGTGAAGGAAAGTGCAACATTTGTTGCAGGCGCCAAGCAAGGAGCACCAGTAGCCAGTGCTTGAAAGACCCAAACTCCCCAGAGGCTTCCAGGGAATGGCTTTTAACGACAGGATGAGGGAGGCGGGTTGTAATTGGGCGATCAGCTCATGGACATTCTGATTGGTTGGCCGTGAGGTCATCGGGAGCCAACATCATCAACCTTCTGGTTCCAGACAGTCTGGAGTCCACATGCTTCTTCCACCTGGTGGGGGTTTCAGTAAAACAGCCCAAAAGGTTTGGCTCGGAATATTATCTACGGCCCTTGAGGAGAAACGAACGGTCCTTGATTTTGTCTAACGGCTGAACTATTACTGTTTCGTCCTGCTTGACTGTTTCCCTGTCTTTCTGCATTTTCTCCCTCCTCTGATTAAATGCGCTCTCTGGAATTACAGGAAGCCAAGGAGACTAGAGTTTTTCTACAGACAAGAGGCAGGCAGAGGACATGTAGTGGCGGGGGTGGGGGGTGGGGTTCTGTTCCGGGAAGGCCCCCTAGGGTCTGCTCAGTGACAAAAACAAACTTGTGTCTGCAACTTACCCTGAAGTTTAATAACAACCAAGACACACTGATGAACAGGAACAGGTAGACGATAAAGCAAGTACTGTACAGCAAGATGGTGTTTCAGGGTGTGGGGAAACGAGTGCTCACGGTAAAATTATTTCAAATTTCGGCATGCTTGGAATTTTTCATAATAAAATGTTGGAGGGAAATTTGAGCAATAGTCGTTTTAGAATATGTTTTATCCGATGACACAGAGCATCCGGTCTGCTCAGGGAGGCGGGAGGTGGGACGGTGGGCGCCCATGCAGCTGGGAGAAGCAGCCGCCACTGGGAATTCTCTGCTTGACCCCTTGACTTAACACAAAATGCTTTTGGGGAAGTGTTGCTCATGCCTCAGGCAGAAGCTCTAAGCCCCACTCGAGCTCTTGTGTGGGGACAGGGGGACACTGACGGCGTATTTTGTAGAGCTGATCTCCCAGAGCCTGTGCCCAGAGCCTCGCCCCTCTGGGTGGTTTGCGTGGCTGTGTTCCATGGCTCCAAGTCTCCTCATCCAGGAATCTGTCCCTCCTGGGTCACACACCAGGTTCCAGGGAAGAAGCCTGGGCTGTCGCTCCGTGGGACACCTTCCAAATCCATTTCCCATCTGTTTGCCGCTGGAAGAGGCAAAGCAAGTCAATGTCCCGTCTTCAAGGAGAGGCTGGTTTGTCTGTGATGAATTTGTTTAGGAAAAAATTGTGCCCAAGCCGTGCCTGGGTTAACAATAGTAATACCATAGAAAAATGTACGTAAAAATGCCTGTGAGGATTATTTAAACAATTCCTTCTGTACTCCCCCTGGGCAAGGAGTGCAAAGACGTGTTCGTGGATGACACAGGAGCAGGACCTCGAGGGGCAGAAAACAGAGGCTGCTATTTACACAGAAGCGTCCTCAAAACCACGGAGCTGGCTCTGCAGGGGCTCTTCTGAAGTGAAGGGAACCCCAAAGATTGTGAGAAGTGACTGTGCTCCGGGAAATAATAACTCCAGAAAGTTGACTACTCCAGTAATGGCTCCATTTTTAAAGTGAAGGGTCCATTTTGAGGGAAACAAAAAGTCTTAAATGCTCACCCCCCACTTAAAAGTGACCAGGAATGGGCAGGAAATAGTCAAGGAAGCCAAGAGGGCAACCAGCTCACCAGGAACGCGAACAGGACAGTGATTATAAGGCTAGAGCCCTATATGGCTTTGAAGGTCCAACTGGGTTTGTATTAAATTAAGACTTAACTCTATGGCCAAGGACAGTCATTAGAGATTGTGAACCGCGGAGTAGCCAAGTGATGCTTCTGGAACCTGAGGGGAGAGGGTGTGTGTGGAGGGAAGACCGGCCCCTTGGGTTTCTCCATCCAGACCGGGCTGGTGTTCGACAACCACAGAAAACGTGTTACCTGGCCTGGGCGTGCTTGTCCAGGGACAAACGGTAGGACCGGAAAGCCAGAAAGCAGAGTGGGAGAGTCAGTAAGGCCAGGTCTCGGAAGGCTCAGAGCACAAACCCCCAGGGAATGTGAGAAAAGCAAGGGAGACAGATCTGCTCACCGCAGTGCGGTGTCATCAACGGCTGGGGGTGCAGAAGACCAAAGCCCCCCAAGCTGCACAGCCTCACGCTAGTCAGAGCAGCCGCAGACCCCGGGCCACCCGCGGGTGCTCGGGACAGGCGGGCTGCACGTGTGGTGCTGCAGGTGGGCACTCCCCATCCCCGGTGAGGGACTGAGGGGCTGACAAACCTGAGGACAGCAGTGCAGACAACACACAAGAAACCATACAAACACAACTGAAGGAGATCAAGGGCAGGGTGTTGGGGGAGTGGGGAGTGAGGAATGAAGGCAGGATCTAAAGCATCAGAAGCACTGTGACACTCGTTACAGCCCCAGGTTCCCTGGGAAGTGGAATTCCAGTTCCCCCGCCCATCATTCTAAAACCTGAGAACCAGCTTGCTGGAAAAGCAGGAGTGTACTCAGCTACAGGATCTTAGTGTAGACCTCGAGCCTTCTGAAATGAACTTGAAAGTTTGTGTTTGCGTTGGCTTTTATTTTCTGCTTAAAGAACATAAAAGATCATCTGATTATCAAAACGCTACCATTTAACATCATTGATAGCCTTTCTATGAAGTCATGAGAAAATGGAATCACAATCAGATGATACCAGATCTGAAATTATCAACAGCTACTAAATGTTTAATGAACGATCAGTGTCTGGGCTAATCAGTGTCTGGCCATGTGGACGATCTCATTGCTCCTGGAGGCCGGCAATACAACCACTGACATTTTATAGATGGGGAAGCAAAGCCTTGGAGGTGAGTTTCCCCAACGTCATGAAATTGGTCAATTGCAAAATTAATTCCCAGGCAGCTACGAAATAGCCAGCTCAGCCTCACTGCTGGAGAGACAGTTTCCAGACGCAAAACCCCTCCAGGGGCTCAGGGGAAGCTCCACGGTTCCTTATTCTGAAACCAGCAGGGCAAGGAGAGCCACTGTCGAGGAGAGTCCTTCTCCTCCCTTCTTGTTTGTGTCATAGCTCCACAGTTCTTTGAATAAAATGAGCTGTAGTCTGTAATTTTATAGCACCTGGCGTATTTTTGACTTTTCTTAAAAATCATCTTCAAGGGAAGGCCTATTCCCAGAACAGCTCATTCAAGAGAAGTTGCTCAGGGCAGGCTGCTCGAGTTGGCTGTTCTTTTTCATATTCTTTGTATTATTATTATTATACCAATGTTGTGTATGTGTATATTTCTTCCAAAATATAAAAAGAAATCACTTCATTTTATGAAGCATGTAAAACCCCAAAACCAAACTACTTTTTAATGGGAAGATAAATATAGATAGGCCCCTCTAAATTAAAAAAATAAAAACCGTGTAAGAACCCTACCACCCCAAAAAAGACATCAAATTGTGTAGCTCATTATAAGAGTGATCCCTGGAAATTGTCGGGTATCTAATAGAAATACAAGTTTAGGAAATATATTAATATAATATCCCACATCATTAAGGAAAATGGCATATTCACATAATAAATTCTGGGAAAAAAAAGAAATTTAATATTCAATCCTACTTTTAAAAAATGAGTAAATTATGACTTTAGGAATCCTCCCTTAAAGTAATGACAGCAACAAAAAATTAGCCCAAACCAACAGTTTATTTATTCGTTCCAGAGACACCTGTGAAGCACCAGCCACTGGTGTAGGTACTTAGGATACATCAGCGAGCAAAACAGAGACCTCTGCCCTGCAGGGATTACACTCGAGCCGTGAGACAGTCAAGGGAGACAGAGGACAAACAGCAGACATAATATGCACGTAAACTTCATAGCATTCATGCCAGTTATCTATTGCTGCATAACAAACACCCCCAAACTTGGTGAGTTAAAAAAGTGATATTATTACCACTTACAAGTCAATGGGTCACCTGAGCTCCACTGGGCAGTTCTTCTGCTCCACACGCCGTCACTGGTGTCGTCGGTGGCCAGGGGCTCGCTGGAATTGGATGCCCAAGATGGCCCACTCTCATGGCTGCCAACTGGTGCAGGCTGGCAGCCGGGAGCTCAGCGGGGGCTGTCAAGTAGAAGCACATACGTGGCCTCTGCGTGAGGCTGGAGTTTCCCACGGAAAGGAGGCCAGGTTCTAGTAGAAATCATCTCTCCAGCAAGTTTTCCATGAGGGAGGAAGCCACACCTGCCAATCTTCTTCAAGGCTTAGCCCGGAAGTTGCATGACTTCTGTCATAGTTTATTGGTTAAAGAAGTCACAGACTTAACCCAGATTCAAGGGGTAGAGAAATGGGCTGCCTCTGGACGGGACGCGTGACACCTATGGGATAAGTTGGTGGAGCTACGGAGAAAAGCAAAAAGAAAGCATAACGGGAAGAACTGAGATGGAGGTGATTTTTAAAAAGGTGGTCAGAACAGGTCCCATGGGGAGTGAATGTCTGAGTAAAGACAGGAGGTGGTAATCCAGGAAGGGCGGAGCTCTTGGTACATTCTGGAGGTAGAGCTGAAAGGATTTCTCAATGATTGGTTGAGAGTGAGAGGTGAGACGGGAAGCCTCTAGACACAGCTGCCATCAGCAAGAAATGGACGGCAGAAGACGGGGCGGTGTGGCAAGGAGGGCCAGCATTTAGCCTTGGCCACCGTATACACAGACACCAAATGGCGATGGCCAGAAGGAAGCTGGACATGCGCCTCTCAGGCCTGGAGCAGAGCCAGGTTGGAGCTGCAGACCAGGGGTCTTTAAGCCACAAAGCCGGTGAGCTCACCACTGGGCCCAAGTGATGTGAGGGGGCCCTGCGGGGAGGGCAGACAGGAAGCTCCGGGGAGCTTTCCCTCTGAAAACTGGGCCCCCCGGCCCCTCCCAGCCTATGCCTCCCACGCAGGCCACTGGTGGTCAGTCCTGAATCCACAGGGTGCCCCAGGGGCTCGTGGAAGGGGGAGCCATCACTGTCCATCTCATGGGCCCTCCTGCCTTTCCCACATCCACCTCGCAAAACGCGGGAGGATCCTGAGGGTGACGGCTTGTCTCTGGTGGAAACCTGGAACCCTGGTGGCCTCTGTGGGGGGAAGGTTCTGTGACCTCAGTCCAGCATCCCCACATATTTTCTGCTCAGCTTCCTGGGAGCCAGAAACCCCTCCCAGGCAAGCGCCCAGTTGTGGCTTGTTGGTCCCCTCCGATGAAAGCAGACTCTCCGAGCACTTGGCTTCACCGAACAGCCTCACCGGGGGCCTCACTCCTGCTGCTTGTGCAACGCCAGTGAAGCCGTGCTCTCTTCTCCTGACCCGGCTGTCACCACAGCTCAACCAGAAGGTGCTTGGTGATTCCACAGCCTCACGCCCCGCACGCGCACAGTCGCCACGTGTGGGTTGGGACGTTCTGCATCAGGTATGCGTGGTCTTTATTTCATTCCTTTCCTGCACTTTCCTGGTTTTCCATGAACTTGAGGCATTTTTACATTTGAAAAAAGAAATACATTTTGGCGTCATCCGAGTAGCATAAATAGCCCCTCACCCAAAGCCCCAAGAACAGGGCCAGAGAGCCTGAGCCAGGAGCAACAGCCGAGACTTGGCGGAGAACCTGAGCTTTGAGTGAGTAGAAATATGACCAAATGGCTGCCTGTTTTTTTCTTAATTAAAACATCTCCCTTGACTTAAATAGCATGAGCAACACCCAAAAGAGGTTTTTATTCCTTAGAAGTTTCCCCCAGAATAGAAACTGCCCACAGCGTTTTTCTTGGGAAGAGGTTCGTATGGCAAAACTCACTGGTGACAGCCTTCAGCTAACGCGCCCTGTTACGCGAAGCTGAACAGAAAAGCAAGGTTCTGTTTGCCGCTTTCATTCGGTTACCCAAACCCTGCCAACTGGGGTCGACACACACTCAGCGAGGCAGGTGCTCTCTGCATTTGGACTCCCGGCGTGTGCATTCCTGAAATGCCAGCAGCTCACACGCTGGCCTGGTTCGTTTATTAGCATTTTGGTCTCAGAGCTG
This sequence comes from Camelus bactrianus, assembly GCF_048773025.1. Classification (NCBI taxonomy): domain Eukaryota; kingdom Metazoa; phylum Chordata; class Mammalia; order Artiodactyla; family Camelidae; genus Camelus; species Camelus bactrianus. The sequence goes on from NC_133569.1 coordinate 24,915,658, forward strand.
AGGCAAGTGGTCCAAATCCTTTTCTTATCCTCCTCCGGGGTATTTGAGACCCCAGCCAGAGGGAAATTCTGGTGGTGCTCCTTAGGTAAGGATAAGGTTTCAATGGTCCAGTCTCTCCAGGGGGCCGCCGCTCCACAGATGAGAAACAGCCAACCAGAACTTACGCAGCTGGCCACCCCTCTGTAAACCCAGCTCCTGGGGTTTCGGTCTGGAAATACAAGTCCGCAGATGCAGTGAGACTCAGCTGTGGGCGCTGCTGCGTAGCTGGCTCGTGTCGACGCACACAGGGGCCCCTGTCAGTCTGACACATAAAGATAGGGAGAGAAATGAGTTTTGTTACAGCTCCTGCCGCCCCAGCAGAGAGAAACCAGGTAGAATTTAACAAGGTCACTGCAAGCAACGTCTCTTTTGTTTTTTTTTTCCCTTAAAGATCCATTTGCCTGGGTCGACCAGAGTCTTGCGTGTCCTTCTGCTGGGTTGCTATGGCAACGCTATTCGTGGTAAGTGCAGGACAGTTACCAGTTCAGTCTCTGGACCGCGTCCCCACCGGAGGCTGCAGGCCCGCCCTTTCCACTTTCCCCTGGCATCAGTGACCGCGAGGAAAGGAACGCGTCCTGGAATGGAACAGCTCAGCGCTTAGGCACCTGGCGTTTGCCGTCCTTCCCAGCAAAGGGCACACGAATCAAGGGGTTCTGGGGGCGGGGGGGGGGGGTGGTGAGGCGAGGAGGTTGGTATTGGACCCAAACCAACAGTAACAGCCCAGATGTTCAGCTGGTCCTGCGATCCAGGGTAATTATTTTTGCCCTCTCGACCATGGTTGGAATTTTGGTTAGATGCATTTCCTAATGGGAAAAGTTTTACTGAAGAATTTTTTTAGAACAGAATCTTGGAGTCACTTCCATGCATGTTGCCAACAGAGCAGACCAGGGCTGCAAAGAGAGACCAGGAATCTCTGTGAAGGATGCGAGCGTGTGTTAACGGTGTCTCGTCTGCGTTTTGAAGGCGGACACAGGAAACCCTGCAGTGGCCCTGGGTTAATGTAGAAAATGGTCCGGACCGCAGCCCCCCAAGTTCACAGCTAATGCGAAACGGCTGGGGACATCCTGATACCCGAAGAGCAGGGCTTCTGCCTGCTGCCTGGGACCCTCCGGAGAGCTCGCCCCTCCTCTGACTCCTGCATCGTCGGAAGTGTGTCTCCTGGAGCAAGTGACAGGGTAGCCTTGTCATTCTTATGCGGCCCTAGCCATATTACTGTTACTATTATTTCATTAATATTAACACTCAAATGGTTCTGAATTTTCATTTAAATTGCCCCTCCTTCCCTGTGTACCGTTAGCCCCATATAGGAAAACGAGATATTTTACTGATTTTAAGCCTCTATTTTAGCTGACTTTGGCAAAGCCAAACTCCAGCAAAACTCAGCAGGTCATCCGCCCCCCAGATCATTGGGAAGGGGGTCCTTCTGCACCAGCGTCACAAGGGTAGAAAAACCCGGGGATTTCAGCCAGTACTCTTCTGACACAACCCCTGGTTGGCTCAGGGCCTCTGGTGACAACGCGGAGCTATGACAAACAGGAGGGGTGGAGGGCGTATGTGCTGCACTGTTTGATCTTCAAAGGTCAGGCCGTGCGTACGAGGAGGAGGCAGAGGGCAAGCTAATGTTTCTGGGGCGTTTCTTGCCAGTTCTAAGCAAACGTGTTCCAGGAAGCTGGTTTGTTATTTTGGCCAGTGACTGCTGATCACGATGCACGGAGGGGTCCGGTTTTCGGTTACAAGGAGTCCTGGCCGTTAACGGTATTTACATAAATAAGCCTTCAAGTACTAGCTGAAGGTGTAATGTGGGAAAGGGAACTTCAACCCTGTAGCATTGAAAGACAAATAAATAACGGTGGGGACAGAAAGGGGAGGAGAATGAAGCTCTTAGTCTGTGACTGTTCTTTGAATCCATGCGTAAGAATTTGCCACCTGCATTTTCCTTCCACACAAAATAAGTAAACTTCCAAAAGTCAGAATGGATGCACCTAACATGCTTAGAGAAGACCTGGACATTCTAATACAGTTTAATTGTTCTAATGCGTTTTGTAACCACAAATCAAGCAAGAGATTACTTTTTCCTGCAAGAAGATAAATTAAGAACCACCACTTACCCTTCATTATTTTTACAGACATTCCTATGAAAAGTGGTTAAAGAAGATAATGTAGGCATGACCTCTGGGACAGCATGGAGACAGAGGGGACGCTCCAGACAAACCAGTTCCCTTCTCTCTCTTTTGAAAAGCAAATGACTCCCATCCAAGTACTAACCAGGGCCGACCCTGCTTAGCTTCCGAGATCAGCCAAGATCGGGCACCTTCAGGGTGATGTGGCCATAGACTATGCAATACCATCTGCAGCAACATGGGTGTCCCTGGAGATTGTCCTTCTAAGTGGAGTAAGCCAGAAAGAGAAAGGAAAATACCATATGAGAGCGCTCATATGTGGAATCTAAACAAACAAACAAACAAACAAAGCATAAATACAAAACAGAAACAGACTCATAGACATAGAATACAAACTTGTGGTTGCCAAGGGGGAGGGAGGTGGAAAGGGACAGACTGGGATTTCAAAATTGTAGAATAGATAAACAAGATTATACTGTGTAGCACAGGGAAATATATACAAGATCTTGTGGTAGCTCACAGAGAAAAAAATGTGACAATGAATATATATATGTTCATGTATAACTGAAAAATTGTGCTCTACACTGGAATTTGACACGACATTGTAAAATGATTATAAATCAATACAAAAAAGTTTTAAAAAAATAAAATAAAAACCAAATGAAGCTAAACAAAATTGGGGCCAAAACCATCGTGAAAGAGAAAATCATTCACCTTCAGAGTTGCAGATGAAATAAACCAGCCAAACAAGAATAATAATTCAAAGAAAAGAACTTGTAAATATGGTGGCCTATTAGAACAACAAGATGTCATTCGCCTCATCTTCCAAAAATGTGTAAACGACACTGCCTCACTCTTCACGGGAACCCTGGAAAGCTGGCAATACAGACACAGTCCCTTTTCCAGGAACAGTCAGGGAAAGGGGAACTGCCTTATTTAAGTTCACACGTGGCTTAAAATAGATCCAGAATCCCCAGTGCTACCCGGAGCACTGGCCCAGCTCTGCCACCGCCTTTCAGCTGAGTGACCAGTGCTGGGATGGGACCGATGGGCGGTGCACCAGGCAGGACCTCCCGAGGGCACCACGTCCACCCACGCTGGCTTTGCCAGTGCTCCTCCTTGTCCCCCCGCAGGGACCAGGGTGCGTGATGGTGAACCCTCTCACACAGATCACGACTGTGTTCCTGGCTCTGCTTTTTTTTTTCAATTGAGGTACAGTCAGTTACAACGTGTCAGTTTCTGGTGCAACGTCCCAGTCATGCACATACATACACAGATTCATTCTCATTTTCTTTCTCATTAAAGATTATTACAAGATACTGAACGTAGTTCCCTGTGCTCTATAGAAGAAGTTTGTTTTTTTATCTATTTCTTATATACAGTGGCTAACATTTGCAAATCTTAAACTCCCAAGTTCATCCCTTCCCACCCCTTTTCCCCGGTAACTGTAAGATTGTTCACTACGCCTGCAAGTCTGTTATCTGTGCTTTTAATTCTTACTTAATTTTATATGAAGTTGTAGGTAACACTAGTGAATGTACCTAATAAGGTAACAGAATGAAGATACTGACCTGTGATAAGATTCAATGAATTATAAAAAGGAACAGTTTAATTAAACAGGCCGTGTTTTCACTTAAAAAAAAAAAAAAGGATTCCTTGATCTGATTCTTATTTGCTTTTCCGGTGACTTCCGGCCCCCTTTTCAGTCATTCTCACTTTCTGGGCAGGACAGCAGGACTGCTTTCTCAGCCCCAGATGCAGCTCAGGCCCGGCCAGGCCTCAGGAGGGAAGGTTTGCTCCCGAGACCCTGCTGCCTGCCCCACAGAGAGGAGACAGCCGTTTCCTTGACCCCACAGCTCTTTGCTGGAAAGTGGCTGTGGACTCCGGTGGGTCCAATGCCTTCTTCCTCGGGGCCCTTCCCCTGGAAAGGACCAGAAACCTGGGCAGCCTCCGGGGAGCTGCCGCCCCCGCCCCCAGCCTGCTCCTGTGAACACTCTAGACGAATGCCCGCTTTCAGGCAGGGCAGGGCGCCCTCAGGTTTGCTAGACCAGAAACCCAGCCGGGCCGAGCCTGGCACCTCTGCAGGGAGGGCAGCTCTAGAATCCCACCTCCGAGACGCCCGCTCTGGCTCCACCCCAGCAGCGGGGGCGGGGGGCGGGGGTGCATTTTGTAAAGAGAGATCTGGGGCCAGCCCTAGCAGGGCAGCACCCCATGAGGCATCCCAGGGCCCCTCCTTCAAAGGAGGCAGCGAAGCACAGCCTGGCGAGGCTCCAAAGCCCCTGGACAAACCTGTGACCCCAGCAGGTGCCCAAAGCCGAACCTTCTCCCAGCTCATTAAATAGAGACGGTGTATATTTATGTGTGTGTGTGTGTGTGTGTGTGTGTATACACACACAAACATACATATGCACACGTATATAAGTATATATAATATAAACACGTACTTATGTGTATGAATGTACATAACCTTCTGCCGCTAAGCACACTGCAGCCACCGCCTGCGAGCTGTGACGACCCTTCCCAGGTAACCCACGGGCCCGCCCCTCCAACCGCACCCCAGCCCTCCTGCAGGACCCACGAGGCTGAGCTTTACGGCCATCAGGTCTCTGTTCCCCTCTGCGGTGTGACGACCTGGGTACAGTCCTGCTCAGCGGAGTCTGGCCGTCAGCTTCCACACCAGAAACAGGGACACATATACGGATACGCGTATGTTCACGAGTGCACACACAGACGCCTCGAAGCGTTTAGAAAAAGATTAAGGCCTCCCCTCTCCCCATCAGGTCAGCGCACTGCACCCTGTAATGTCATTAACAGGATCAGCAATGGACAGGCATGTGAATATCATAATTAAAAAAATAAAACTAAAAGTTCCCCGAGTAAATTCTAAGCCGCACCCCAGGCGCCTGGGGTCCCCATGCGGGCCTCCCACGGCTCTTTGGCAAATTTCACCCACGAGGACCCCCGTGAAATAGTCTCCATCTCCAAACAGCCCCTCGTTTTCCTTAGGACAGGGTCCAGCACCAGGGGCTCCCCATGCCGCCGGGCAGAGCCGGCCAGAGAGGCCCGGGGCGGCTTGGGCTGGCCGGCATCCGTGTGCTGGAGCTGCCTGCCAAATGCTTGCGAATTTGGGGACCAGCTGTTAGGCATGACCACTACTAAAAATTACAGCGTATACACTTACAATTAAATAAATGATACTAAAGCACTAGGTGATAAATACCGACCGAGTGCCACCTCTGCTTCGCCACACCGCGTACTCTGTGACTTTCAGGTTCTTGTGTCTGTGGTGTCTGTCTGGGGGAAACACTTCACAACGGCGACGACCACGCAGCTCGTTCCAACTCCATGCTTGGTGACATCGTGTTGGTAGCTGGTGCCCTGCCATGACGGAGGCTTTACATCGTGGAAACTGGCACGTGCGACAGACTCGGGGCCCACCATGCACACACACACACACACACACACACACACACATATTTGAAGAGTCCCAGGACACCCTTAGTTTGGCCCCCTAAGCTCCCAAAGGTTAACAACTGGAAACCAAGCATCTCTCGAGTGGCCTTCCCAACGTAAGATCTTGAGTGGACTCCCAGGTTGGCGCCTCACCCATCACGCCAGAGGGGGGAAGGTGCAGGCAGGCCCAGAAGGCTGCAGCCACCTCCCCCCGCCTCTCACCTGAGCTCCACCCTCACCTCCAAGTCCCCAAGTCCGGAGCCCCTTCTCAGGACGCCCGATGACCCAGCCTGGGCGCGCTTCCTGCTGCTTCTCCCCGGCAGCCTTCCCTTCCAACTCTGCCCCTGAGCAACTCACTGCCAGTTCATCCTGCCCGCAGGCATGGGCAGCCTGGGGACAGGCCGAGGGCAGAAAGGAAACCCCAAGCCTGAAGTTGATCAGCAAAGGAGGGTCCACCCACAGGGGAGTCAAGCGGCCAAATCCAGCCAGTTCCAGTGGAAGAGAATGGAGAGACTGCTGGTCCCCCGCCCCGAGCCTTTAAGGACCCCAAGGCCACATCTAAAGTGCTTTTGGGAATTGCTGTGTCAATGCGTTGCTCAGTGTCCGATTCCCAGCCATGGGCAGGGACCGCAGTTTGTGTGAGAAGGGTAGTAAGTCAAAGGGCCAGAGGGGAAGGGAAGTCATGGTAAGGGAAAAGAAGATTCTGACCCGGCGTGATTCAGGGTAGGGGCTGAGCTCCGCTGCTAGCTGGCTGTGTAGCCAGGGGCAAGCCACTTCCTTGATTTCACAGATTCTCCATAAAACAGAGGCAACATGAAATCCTTCTTATTGTGGCGGTGAAGTGAGGAGCCCCCATGATGGACACACGACGGGAGGAGAGGTGAGGCCGTCGGGGGAAGGCTGAGGCCGCCCCGGCCCCGCGGGGTCCCCGCCCCCGGTGTGTGGTCCCCGGGCAGCCAACGCTGCTGGGCAGGAGCGGTGGCTGGAGGGAGCTGGGAGAGAAAACTGGAAGGAAAACAGAACCAAAAAAAAGGAAAAAGAGAATGGAGAGAAGCCACGAGGCCACAGAGGCATCTGGCGGTCACTGTGGTGCTGAGGCTTCAGCCAGAGGGACGCAGCCCAGGGTACCGAGACCCGGCGGCCGCCGCCCGCGCTGCTCGCCTCTCCCCATCCCCACGTGGGGTGAGACACGCATCTGAGCTGTGTCTTCTCCCCCCATCGGCTGTTCCCCTTGCCCAGGGGAGGCCGGCTCGGAGGTGTGTTTTCCATCCAGAGAACGGGGACTTTGACAAACAGAAACAGAACAAGGTAACCCCGGGAGCACCCCACCCCCGGGTGCTCGAGTGTGTCAGAGATGGCTTGTTTCTGTCTGAACTGACACGGCTACCCCTGAAGGTCTGTCCACCTATACGTTCTGTTCCTTTCGCTTTGGGAACAAAACAAGCGGTGTGATGGGCAGCGGGCGGCTCCCTGCCCAGCGTCCCAGGTGCCAGGGGCAAACAGAAAGGCTCTCGCAACGCCCCGGGGTTCCCCGTAATTCACCCCGGACGACCGGAAACACGTTCAGGGGCAGCGGATTTCATCAAGCTTTGCTCCGCACCCAGCAGCCTGTGTGAGACGAACATTCAGACCACGGAGCCCAGGAAAGGCCGAAGAGGACCTGGCAGCGCGCCCCAGCACTGCTGCGGGCGGCGGGGCTGGGAGATGCCGCTCCCCCGTCAGGTGGGGCTGCGCAGGACCCCAGAGGGGTGCGTCCCTTAGACACCAGGCAACGCGGGTAAACATGAGACCAGGTCTCACAGTGCAGAGGTCGTGCCGCCAAGGTGTGCAACCAGCCCCCCGGGGTGGAGGTTCAAGTGCAGATTCCCGTGCCCCCTCCCCCGGGGGGGCGACTCCCAATTGATTTCTGCCTCCTTCACTGATCACCCGTTACATCGTCACCTTTGTGAGTCGGAGGTGACTCAGGTGCCACCCCTAAGTTGTGGGAGTCTTCTGACCCCCCGGGGATACTGGTGGCTTTTTTAAAATAGTTTTCCAGGGACTGTAATGGTTCGGTGATGCAATGGCACATGTCTGGCACATAAAAAGTGCTCAGAATCCAGTGCTTTGCTAACGTAAGGCACACGTGCTTCTCAGATGCCGTGGGATCCTTTGTGTTCTGTATGCATCCCTGTCCATCGCCTTCCTGGTTCCTGGTCGGTCCAACACACAGACGTGGGGAAGGGGTCTTGCTGCGTCTGCGTCCTTGCAGGCTCTGGCTCTTAGCAGCAGCCCAGTGCCCTGCTCCTCCCACAGCCGCAGCCAAGGGGTGTTCCACATTGGGACAACAGGGGTCCCTCTGCAACACAGCTGTTTAACTGAGCCAGTATTTGCAAACAGCCCTCCTCACCCTTCTTGACTGAAGCAGGAAAGGCGTTTATAAGATGGCGTTAGGAAGCACGCATCTCGGGGAGGGCCTGAGGGCCAGACGGGGTGGCTGGGAGCCCTGGCCATGCAGGTGGCACAGGTGTGGGATGGGACGGTCCCCCGGCCTCCACCACCGCTGCCTCTCAGAGCTGCACGCCTCCCGCAGCCTGTCAGAGGGCAGGCACAGAGGGTCCTTGCTCACAGCATCTTCCAGGGACACGGACCACACACACTGCGGGGAGCCTGCTGCCTTGTGCAGGGAGCCGTGAACATGAGCTTCTTGTTCCCTGCCTGTAAAGTTCAGGGCTTCTGAAGTCCCTGCGTATCCTGAGCACGGACGGAGTGCTGGCATGGACCTGGCGCCCCAAGGCGGGACGGGCCTGGGAGCACTGGGGAAGCCCTTGGGGGCTGGTGTCTCTCCTGGTGCCACCTCATCCCTGCTGTGTTGGCTCCTGAGCAGAGAAGCCTGCACCTCCTCCAGGGACACAATCCGCTGACTCTTAGCCCCTCTCAGATGCTGACCATGGGTGGCAAGTAGCTGTGCGAGCCCAGGTTCCTGGGGGAGCCCTGAAGATCTCAGGAAGCATCTTAATGCCCCCCAGCTTTCTGCAGATCTGTTGCTCCCCTCCCGGCGCAGCATCCCTGTTCCCTCTGCCAGACGATTCGAGTGCTAGCCAGCTCCTAACTACACCTCCACTCCTCCCTCTGCCGAGCAGCAGGTTCCCCACGGATGCTCTGTGTCTCACAGCCCTCCACCCGGGACTCGAGACTCCGCATCCGTGAGGGCGGGACCCTGTTCGTGCCTCATGTTCCCCCAGCCCAGCCACCGCGGCCACGGCCACAGGCGGGCTCAGCCCTCCCAGCCCCGATGACCCTTCCCTGCTCACAGGGGTCCCGGCCACCTCGGCTGGCAGCTCTGCAAGGACCATGTGAGGTGAGGGTGGCGCCAAAGGAAAACGGCTCGCGGCCGAGAGAGGAGGAGGCCAGAGGTGGGGACAGCACACCCACAGCCTCACTCGCACATACACACCCCCTCGTCCACACGTGCCCTCACACACATGTCCACAGATGGTCGCACACCCGCATATACACACTACACACTCATCCACACACACACACACATACATACACGCTCTCACGTACACGAACTCACACACACACTTGGGCACGCACTCGTCCACACGCCCGCACATTCACACACACGCACGCATACCCACACTCGCCCTCTGACCCCGCCCAGAGGCGGGACTCCGTGGTGGCACCGGCGACTGAGAGCGGAGGGCCTCAGCGGGGCACCCAGCCCACCCTGACGACAGAGGCCCCCCGTGTCTCTAGAAAAGGAGGAACAGAGACCGAGAGCAGGAAGGAGTCCCACCTGCTCTGTCACCGGAGGTGAGAGGAGCCGCACAAGGGACTCTGCAGAGCCGCCGCCAGAAGACAGCAGGAGGCGGGGGCCGAGGCCCACGTCTGAGGTCGGCGTGGCCTCACGTGGACGAGGCAGCCGTGGGAGCTCTTCTGCGGGCGGTGGGCGGTTCCTTCTTGCCCCAAAGCCAAGCCTGGCGCGGGTGCGCGTGGGGTCCTGAGCTGCGGAAGCGGCCCCGGAGGCGCAGGGGATGAAGGCAGAGGGGGATGGGAAGGAAGCAGGGAGTTGGCTGGTTAAGTTTCCAGGGTTTTGCAAGCCAGCTCTTAAGGCCAGTTATGATTCAAAATTGTTCTATCAACATGTAATTAAATGAATTAGATCAAAACAATGGCTCGGCTAACACGCCTGGCTCCCTAACCACTGCAGCACGTTGTCTCCCATCAGCAGCTCCCGCGGCCTCTGGTCCCCAGCACGGTGCTGCCACCGAGCTGCCGCCCGGATTTCCACCAAGGCGCGGCCGGCGGCGTCACGGAAAGCAGCAAACACTGCAAACGCAGGCGTGCGCCTTTCCGGAGAGCCCGCCGCTCCGGCTTCCTCGGTACCTGCCTGGTCGGAAGGTGCACGGCTGTGCAGGCTCCCTGGGGGTAGTCCCCTGACCCAGGACCAAGTTTCCCCGGATGCTGGAGCAGCCGTGAGCAGAGGGCCGGGGGTGCCTTGAAGGAAGCTCCCCCCACCCCCGCCCATCAGCCGGGGAACTGGCTGCAGCCAGCGAGTGGCGGGATCTGGTGGGCAAATGCGTGGGTTGCAATGAACCAGGGACAAGCGTTTTCTAGAAGATTCCCTCCTCCCTGTAGCGAGTGGGCGGAGCTCACTCCAAGGCACTTCCGGCCCTCTCCTCACGGCTGCTCCAGGTCCAGAGAAACCTGGTCCTGGGTCAGGGGCCGGGGGCAGGCCCCGGCGGCTTCCCTACCTCTCAGGGCTCTTCTCAACCTTCCAGCATCCGTCCCCCTCCCTGACATCTTAAACACGCCCGGCTTGCCTACGCCTAAGTCACCCGGGTGTCTGTACTTCTAACTCACGCCAGGCAGCCCCCAGCCGGCCAGCCCGGCTGCCGCGTGGCTGACCCCCGCCCAGCCCTTCTCACCGCGGGAGCGGTGCGCCCCGAGGTCCCCGGAAGGGGAGACGGCACATTGTGCAGGTGGGGCGGGGATGAACGGAGCGCAGAAGCCGCCCAGGGGCTTACAGATCCCGGGAGGCCTGAGCCCAGGGAAGCCAGCTTTCTCTGCAACTTTCTGTCCTTTCGTGTTAACGTGTCCTACAGCTCAGCACGCCCCGCGGGCAGGGGACAGCAGACCCCACGAGGACAGGCTGTGTGGGATGAGGGGGCGGGGGTGCTCCCGGCAGCATCTCGGGACCCGGGACCCAGCCGTCCGCCGAAGCCTGACAACTCAGACCCATTTTATAGAGATCAAGTGCGTTCTCCTTCAGTGTATTTCTCCCTCATCCAAAAGCACCAGTTGAAGATGATTTCCTGACTCAGCCATGACTTGACTTGCAGTCTTCGAGTGCATTGTGTTAGCGAGCTTATTCTGTTGACTAATTTCCTTTTATTTTCCTTGTAAAGAAATCGAGTGGCTGCAGAGACACAACAGGAGGAAGCAGTTGACTCAGGGGGACCCCACGTGGGCTTGCTGGCAGCGCGGCCATGGGCGGCACTGGGAGAAAATAAGGCTGCTGGATGGACAGCTTTGCCTGGGGGGGAAAAAAAGGGATTCAAGTTTCTGGTGTTTCAGACTTGAATCTCGGCTCTCCAAGCAGGGGAGTGAGTCAGAGGGAAAATTAATCAGATGGTGAACGCCCCAAAACCTGGCTCTGAATTCAACAACACAGGCTGTGGAACTGTCATTACCTGCCGCGAACCCAAACATGCCTGAACTCTGCAACCCGTCCCCGGGCGGGTGTGAGCGGCAGGCGACACGTCAGGGAGCCACCCCGTCAGAACGTGACCTCTGTGAGTTCACACGCACCCCCGGGGCCCCAGACGGCCACCCTCACTCTAAGGGCGGCAAAGACACAGCCCGTCTCTGTGGCTTTTCTTTTTCTTCTCCCCGCTCCATCAAGCCCGACGTGCATTAAGTCACTGGCGCTGATCAGGCCTCTTCAGGGGCGGAGGCCAATGGCTCCATGCCCATTTCGCAGATGGGAAAACAGAGGCAGGGCTAGTTGAGCATCAGGTGTTGATTGTGTTAGAATGCTTAGAAATGGGCCTGATGCACCCCTGCCTAGACTCACTCAGCAGCGGTTTAAAATCTTCAAGAGGTAAAGCATCTTCCTCCATTTCAAGCCAGAGGTCCTAGCGAGATTTTCACATGGACTGTCGTACGTGCATTCCTTGCGTCAAACACCTCTTGATTCCTGACTTCAGATTACGAGACGTCTGGTATCTGTGTGCTGTGTCTACCTTTTTTGCTCAGCGGTGATGTAGTAAAAGCTGTAACAATGTTAACTTCCTGAAGCAAAAGGCAGACAGGCACGAGTGCGAGTTGTCTTTTCAATGAGACCGCTGTTCTCACAAGCCACGCCACTCGTGTCAAATACGTCAAGACACTGGCCCGTCCCCGTCCTGCAGGCGCTGAGTTCAATCTTTCTCCCGCATTAAGATCTAAGTCCTTGCATTTTAAAGCTCTTTGGTTTCCCACTTGGCGGTCAATTCTGTCCTTGTGTCATCGTTCGATTTTCTAAGATTTTAACCCTTTTAATCATTCTATATTTTTCCTATATTTTGTGGCTACAGGAGCAGACAGCATCATAGGAGGCTGGGGTGGCCATTTGTGGCAGTTTTGGAAGATTTCAGGATCTCAGGAGAGAGCCTGCTCCTTTTGCTTCGTTTGTGAATCTGGAGAAAGCCGTACCCTCTCCCAGACGAGGCTCCCGGGCAAGTGAACTGGACAAGGTAAGAAAAACCCCTTCTCAGAGGGGTGATGTCCTCCCCCAGGCCTCCCCCCACCCTCAGGGAAGAGGCCCTGCTCACAAGGGTGAGAATACAGTGTCCTGCAGAAGAGGGGGGGGGGAGAGCTTGGCGCTTGGAGGCATGAAGGCAGAGGGCTGGTCTGTGGACAAGGGGATACCGTGATTCTAGGGAGAGCCGTGAGTCACAGGGGTGGTGAAGGTTGGGGCTGCATCTCTTAGAAACCTGTGGGGACTGGCAGGAGCGGAAGGCAGGGCCGCTGGGTGCACCTGTCGGGGCTGGGTTGCGTTGCCCTGGCTGCCTCCGTGCCCACAGCAGCCCCAGCAGCTCCCCTCCTCCCTCTGGGTGGGCATCTTAGCCACCATCCCGATGAGCCAACTATCAGAAGCTTTCACCACGTTTTCTGGGCGTAACCGGAAGCCCAGTGGTATGCACGCTAGTCCCCTGCACCTCTCTGAGATTGAATTTCTTACCAGTTGGCTTAGTGGGACTTGAAATTCATCTTTCGTTGATTAAGAAAAATAACGTGACATCTCTTGCACATGAGCGCGGTGGAGCGTATCAGCCAGCATCAGACTGAACTCCCTAAAACAGAAGCCATGTGTCAGCAGTTTAAAGGAGACAGGGACTGTTTTTCACCTTGCGTAAACAAACTTAAAGTAGGCAGTCCCAGGCTCTTTCTAAAGTTCCATTTCACCATCCTCGGTGAGTGGCTTCCAACTGCAAGGCTGCCTCCTGGTCCAATATAATTGCTGGCGTGCAGCCATCGTGTCTGCATTCCAGGCAGGAAGAAGGATAAAGGTGAGAGGGCAAGAAGGCGCCAGCCAGCTGTTCTTTTTTCTTTTAAGGTGCTTTCCTGGAAGCCCCACCCTCCTGTGGCGAAAAGTCAAGAGTAGTCGCACCTACTTGCAGTGGAGGCTGAGAAATTTGAATTTTGTAGCTGGACTCATGCTTATCCCCAATAAAATAAGGACATTCCTGTGGCAAAAGAAGACAAAAGAGGTGGGTATTGACTGGGGAAATTGTAATCTCTGCCACATAAAATCAAATTAATGATTAATATGTGTACCTACCCTCAAGTTTTTGCTTAGAATTTCTCAGATACCTGGAAATCTGTTTTCCTTGGATTAGAAATTCCTGACTTTAGTGATTGATAGTTCTTCATTACCTTACCTGTACTGTTATTTCAAAACTCTTTACATTAAGGAAGTATTATAAAAAAGAACCGTAACATTTACCTAGCTATCGGCTGGTGGAACAGACAAGCCACGCTTCTAAAATGTCCCCAGGACTCTCTGTGATTCTCAATAAAATGAAGCTGTCATTTAACCAGCACAGAGCCAGCCACGGAGAACAAAATAAAGACACATTTTGCACCAAATATATAAGAGAAGATATTTTCCATTCCTAACATTCTTCAAAAGGGTGGGCTGGCCTTCCACTTGGACCATGATTTTGACCCACAAATAGGATAGACTAGAAGGAGAATAAGAAGAGAGATTTTGCTAAAGCATTTGGGTGGGATTTCAAAGAGAAAATGAGAGAAGAAAAGGGCAAAAGAGGGTGCTTTGGCTCAAATGAATCTTTGGAAGTGAGGTTAATTTAGCTCTGAAGGCTGGACCACAGAGGGAAACAGGAACTCGTTCATTCTGCCCCCGAGGGCGAAGCAAGGATGTGGGGGGACAGCCTTCAGGCAGAGGATGCTTGCGGAAACCAGGAGCTGGTGCAAAGCACCAGAAAGACATGGCTGCTCCCCCAGACAGAGGGCAGCACTGGGGCAGGAGAAAAGGGAAGCCACACTCTCTTCCCACATGCAGCAGGGGAAAGTCATGATGCGTTTATGTCTGACCAGATGACTCCTGTAAGTATATACCCCTTGCATTAATTTTCAGGCATCTCATCCACCTTTGGAAATTTGCAAATAGATTCAAGGTAGCGACATTCCTGCCCATTGGGCAGTCCCCTCTTCACACAAGAGTGGTAGTAACTTCTTTGTCACTGGGGTCACGTGAGGCATTTTCTACTCACGCCCCATCACCATCAGATCTTTCAGGGACAACCACCTGTGGAAAGGCATGGACATTCAGTCCCACGCCCAGCACAGACAGGTGTATCCAGGCAGACTGCAGCCTCGGCCTGGAGAGCCGCCGTCAGCTCTCACCCCGCTGAGCACGTCACCTGAAACCTCACTTCCTCTTCCTTTAGCAGGAGATGTTTTGACGGCGGAAGTGTGTTTCGGGGTCCGTGTTCCTTGTCCCACTGGTTCACTCTAAGTCTTTTTGTTGGGACGACGCTATACACCTCTGGAAACATTTCATTACCAGCAGCACAAAATATCAAGACCAAACAGGAACATCTAGGAAGAATGCCGAAGGGTCAGGAAGGATGAACTTTCAGCGTAAAAACTTTCGGCTTTCTTCTTAAGAGGAACAGGCTGAGCTTCACAATCAGCTGCAGGGCAGGGAGGGTTCCCCGGAGCGCGCCCAGCGCTGACTGTTGCTGGGCCCAGAGCAAAAGTACAAATGGAAGTCCATGAATCATAGGCTCAGTGTTTTAAAGTTGTCGATCAGGCTCATAGACTGTCCAATAGGATATGTTCTACTCCTCCACCTTGACAACTATTCCTCCATAATGACTTGGAAGGCCAGACTGCAATCTAGAAGCTTCTCTTTCCTTGGCGGCACTGACATGGCGCGGGAAGACCCAGCTTCCGGCCCTGGAGTGCGATCACGGCCCTCCTTTCCCTCTCGCCACGAGGGCCTCCCATGCACGTCTGTGGCTACATTCATGCTCTATCCACGCCCTCCAGAACTCCTTGGCCACCCTCAGGCCTGGGGTGAGGTCCACCCACAGGAGCATCGTGCAGGGTAGGACTCAGGACCAGGCCCAGATCTATTTGGGGGCAGGGAGAATATTCTAGAGGTAGTGCAGTTGAGGCAGGAAGCCCCATAAAAAAGATGGGCAGGGCCCCCAGGCAGGGCCACTGCTCTCCTGCCGGCGCCATCCGGTTCCCTGGCCCAGCAGCTCTATCTCCCTTTTTGCCTCTGAAACGGCTTACTTACCCCTAAAATTCTATTGGTTCCCTGAGCTCACTCCTGATTGGTTATTTCCTTCACTCTTGATTGGTCCATTTCCCTCACTCCTGATTGGTTATTTCTCTCCCTCCTGATTGGTCCATTTCTACAAAGCTTGTTCCTAATTAGTCAACTTTTGTTATACCTTATTTGCATGTGATGTTGCAAAGTGTAAACTGACAGCCTATAAAGGCCTGTGTTAACCTACAGACGACGTCCAGAACTTGGAGTGTTAACTCCTCTGGGCTCACTGGTGTAATAAACGTGAGTTCTCCAACTCTCCGCGTGCTGCTTGGGCTCTTGCTGTAATCCAGGTTGCTGTCACAACTGAGCTGTGACACGTTTTTCTACAACACAGTGTCTGGGCAGTCTTGACCCCTTGGCTCTGTGGACCCCATATTCCATGCGGACTCAGAGCAAAGGTTTTCCTTGGCCAGGTCTAGGGGCAGTAGAGCCCTGGAAGATAGAAGAATTGCAAGAAAGTCTGTGAAAAGTTCTCTGGAGTGTGCTGTACACAAAAGGCAAGTTCAGTAAGCTCCCATGTGTCACCAAGAGCTGGAGGAACCTAGGGAAACCTTTATAAGCAATTTAGTTAGGTCTTAAAGGATGGATAGACTTGAGAAGGAAGACAGAGTCTTCTAGGAGAGACAGCATTTGAGGAGTCTGATTAGAATAGGCACAATCGGAAAGGAACTTGGAGTTTGGAATAAAAGACGGTGAAGGAAGGTTCTTGAAGATGGTGGGCATCCATGACGGCGGGCATTGCTTGACTAGGAGAGTGTTATGTGCTAAGCCACGTCCTCCTAAAAAGGCCTGCTGAAGCCCTAACGCCCAGCACTCGAGAACGTGGCCTTGCTTGGAAGTAGACTCCTTGCCAAGGTAGTCAAGTTAAGATGAGATCATCAGGGTGAACCCTAATTTAACATTGCTAATATCCTTACACAAAGACTAAATTTGGATGCAGAGACAGACACACACAGAAAGAAACCAGTGTGATGCTGAAGGCTGAGAACAGGGTGATGCATCCACAAGCCAAAGACCACTAGCAAACCAGCAGAAGCCGGGAGAGGAGCCTGGAGCAGATTCTCCCTCACGGCCTCCGAAGAAACCAAGCCTGCCGATGTCTTGATGGTGGACTTCCAGCCTGCAGATCTGGGGGACAGTCAGCCATGTGGTCTGCGGTTACAGCAGCCTGAGCAAACTCGTGGATTGAGGTCTCCTGTGTTCTGCAGAGGGTGGAGAGCCGTGGAATATTCTGGAGCCCGGATGTAACATGATCAAAGCCATATTCTGGGAAGATTGATGGGACAGGTGTGAAACGTGGCAGGTGATGGAGGGGGCTGGTGTTGGCGAGGGCACGTGGCTGCTCTCAGCAGGGTCCTTCAGTGCTTGCAGGCTGATGCAGGCGCTTGCCAGCAGTGGCCGGCGTGGTTCCCGTCTGCTTGTCCTTCTCCATCATGACTGTAAGCTCCCCAGAACGGGCAGAGCTGGCATTGGTGACTTGCGCTGCAAGATGAGAGGGCCTCACAGTGTGGAGCCACTCCCCAACACCCAGGCAAGGCCGCCCTGCGCCCACTGCGCCTATGCATCACTCTCTCTGTGGATTCGGTGATAAGGAGTGGTCCAGACCCATCCATTATACTAGCCAGCAAGGAAGGTCCCATGTCCTCAACGGGAGGGTCTCATGACAGAACTTGCGGCCACTTCACTGCAAGGTTAGTGAAATGAGGACAGACGTGGGTAAGAGGAGGGCCCCATCCATGGCCACGTTCTACCTGAATTTGCACTGTCACAGGCTTACAGCGAGGGCTTCATTTCCCTTGTCTCCATCCAGTAACCGCATTGCTTGCGCTGCCTCTCAGCCCCTGTTGGGAAGTCAGTTTTGTTCTGTCTCCACTCGAGCTTGGGTCCACCAGAGACTTCAAGGAAAGAATGGTGCGTAAGGGCGGACGCGGTACCAGGAGAGAGTCTTCAGCCCTCGCTAGAAGACAGGGGAGAACCCACGTCGCCACAAAGGCAGCACTGTCATTTGTGGCCCCCTCCCCGAAGGCCCCCGACCTCTTCGACTGTCTTGTGCACCTAACCCAACAGAGACTAGGCTACACCGTGACGACACACACCTGAAAGTCTCAGCGCTGGGGACACGCAATGTTTAGGTTCAGCCCAAGGGACATGGACAGCCCAGATGCACCCTGCTAGTCTCCGCTGCCCAGAGGCCAGGCCAGTGGGGCGGCTACCAGCCTGAAAGCTGCCAGGTGCCGTGTGGAGGGTCAGAGGCTTTGAATTGAAAATCACATGGTCAGCATGGAGGTGACGTGGTTCACTCAGCTTCCAACTCATGGCCCACCCAAACCCAACAAAGCCAGGTTTAAGAAGGGTTGCTCTTGGCTTCTTCGACATGGAGATGGAGGACTGTCAGACCTGGCGGCCTGCAGTGATGACATCACATCCCCCTAGTCCTGCAACTTGGCATTATCCTCCCATTTCACAGATGAGGCTCAGAGAAGCTGCATCTTCTCTGCATCTGCAGAAGAACTTGCCCGAGGTGCCAAAGGTGGATTCCAAAGATTATATCTTTTCACTCTCATTTGCCTGCTTACTGTTCTTTCTCCCTCACTGTCACACACGCACGCGCACATTTCATACACATATCTCCTCACTCCTACCTCCTTTTATTTTTCAACTTTTAAAAACGTGAGTGCTTGGTACAAACAAAACTCCTGAGCTGTAGGTAACCCTCCGTCTTTTGGAAGTTGTTCCTCCCTCAGATGTGCAACTTCACAAATCGAAACTGAACTCAAACTACTTAAATTTCAGTTCCAAATGTGATCAACGTAAGAATAAATAAAAAGACTCATGTTTGCCTTGTGTTTAAGATGCTCATTATTTCGTGTAACATCAAAAACGTTAAGAGTGAGTGTAGGACACAGCTGAACTCTTGTAAGAGTTCACTGCACACATAGTGAGAATCTGTAGTTTTGCTCCTCGCCTTTGGAACTTAAAGGGCCGTGTTGTCGTTCCCCACCCCGCTGTGGGGGTTCCAGGGATGTGTCAAAGCTGAGACTGCAGAAGATGTGAGCAGACTTTAATTGCAAGAGTTTCAACTGTTCTAACAAACAGTTACAGATGACAGAATGCCAGCCGGGGTATAAGAGACGAGGAGTGTTTGTGCTTTAATGTGTAAATCCATTATAGCTCTATTGTGAGGGCACCAAAGGCAACGAGGGAGGGTGACTCAGAAAATAAATACTCTGAATAATCCTGACATCACGACAGCTGACAGGAAAATGCCTCTGATTATGGGAGACACTTTGGGCAAGAATCAGTTGTTGTCTGTTCCTGCCAGAACTGCAAATGACCTTGAGAAGACCGAAATTAATGGAGCGCTGTGAAGGGGGAGAAAATCATGGTGGGTTGATGAGGGAACGTCTCTTAAGAATTGGGCCTGCGGAATGACAAAGAGGATTGGAAAAGAAATGAAGGGAACGTGCCGTTTAGAAAGGAGGTTTGGGGATTTTTTTTTGAATGGGTAATGTGTAATTTTTTCAAGTGAAATGTGGAAACCTCGCTCCCACTGAGGTCTTTCTCTCGTCTCCTTTTTTGTCTTTGCCCTGAGTATCGGATGGTGTTAGGATGTTTGCTTCTGTCATCAAATACAATTTTTAAAACTCCTGAGCAGAAGCATAGTCTTAGTTTGCGTCCCTGTATTTCTGCTTTTTCCATTTATTTCCTTCCACCATCTTAATGCTCCAAGATTCTTTCGTTTAGCTTTTCCTATCTGTTTGAAGAATTGCACTGGGCAATCTTTAGGGGTAGTTCTCTAGAAGACAAATTCTTTGATTTCTCCTTTACAGGAAAAGGTCTTTCTTTCCCTCTTCATTCCTAAAGGGTGGTTTCATTGGATTTAGCATCCACAGTTGACAGGTCTTTTCTCTCAGCCCTTGAAAGATGCCATGGGACATCCTTCTGGCCTCCACGGTTTCTGATGAGAAGCCCAGGCCATTTGACCTGGTGTTACCTGATGGGTAATGGGACACTGATCTGTGTGTGTGTATTTAGATTTCAGAAGCATCATGGTGACGTGTCTTGGCGTGGGTTTCTTTGCATTTATCCTATATGGGATTTGTTCAGCTTCTTGAATCTATAAGTTTGTGTCTTTTGCCAAATGTTGGGTGTTTTAAGCCATTCTTTCTTTCTTTTCTCTTTTTATTGAAATATAATATACTTACAGATTTGTGTTAGTTTCTGGTGTACAGCATAGTGATTCAGTTGTACATGTATATATATATTTTTTCAGACTCTTTTCCAGTATCGGTTACTGTAAGATATTGAATATAGTTTCCTGTGCTACACAGTACGTTCTTGTTCTTTATTTTATGTAAAGTAGTGTGCATGTGTTAATCCCAAACTCCTAATTTATCCCTCCCCTCTCCTTTCCCTTTTGGTAACCATAAGTTTGTTTTCTAGATCTTTGAGTCTGTTTTCTGTTTTGTGAATAAGCTCATTTGTGTCATTTTTTTAGATTCCAGATGTAAGTGATATCTTATGGCATTTGTCTTTCTCTGTCTGACTCACTTCACGTCGCCGCTATTTCTTGGCGTGTCCTCTGACCTTCATGCTCTCCTCTCCTTCCTGCACTCCAATAATAACAACATTCCATCTTTCTTATGTAGTCCAGGTCACTGAGGCTCCATTCATTTTTTTTAAGTCTATTTTCTTTCTGTTGTTCAGATGGGATAAATTCCACTGATCTGTCTCCAAGCCAGTTGCCTGCACACCGGCAAACTGCTGATGAAAGAAACTAAATGGGGTTGATTCACAGGATTAGTGTCCATTTGGTGTCTGTGGCCATGATTTAAATTGAAACCAGTCAGTTCAGTTGAGTGATGGTTTTACAGTCAAGTTCTGCTTGGCTACAGATAGAAATGAGTGATACTCCAACTGAGGCAGGCTCGGGTTTTGGCGAGTAACTAATGAGGAACAGGGATCAAGAGAGTTGATTGTAATGAGAACCCATGGTGGGAGCTGGAAAGGTCATTGAATGGATGGTCTCAGGGGAAATAAACTGTGTTTCAACTAAAAAAATGAGTCGGTGTTCATGTTTTGGGATGCTCAGAGTTGGGATTTTATGTACTGGTGAGCACACAGTCCCAGATATGATAGAGTGACTGGCCGAAGTGGGGAAGAGGAGAACGTGGCTGAAGATGAAAAAGTGGCAGAACGGTAGCACAGGGGCCATCTACAAGGTGACTGATACCATTTATTGTCCAAACTGGAACACTTTGGAGAGGTGTCAGTGCTAATTACTCCAGGACAGTAGATCTGAACTGGGGCTATTCCAGAGAAACCACAATATATGAGCACTGTAGTCACTCACGAGGTTGGTGACCCCACCGTGAATGGTCACCACAATACAGCAAGGCACAAAGTTGTGTCTGGTTCTCAAGTCTTCAATGACTCGGGAGATAGTGGCAGTAAGCAATGGTAGACAATGCTGGAGACAGATGGAGTCCATCCTGAAGTATCAGGGAGTTTGGGTTAGAAAAGAGAGAGAGGGGAACTTTGGAAGGAAGAGGGAGAAGAGGAATCAACTCCACTTCCTGGTCTTATCCCTTAAGATAAGCATCTTATTGAGATGTTTGCAGTGAGGATGGTGTACCTGGAAGACAGGTAGTTGCTGAAAGGTGAGAGCAAAGGTTAAAAGAGAGCCTGAGGGCACAAGGCTCAGCAAATGGTGTGATGGGAGAGAGGGACGTGCCACAGGGTCACACTGGCCCTTTCAAGGGCCCTGGGGGGTGATGGGTCCTTCGACGTCTATCAGTGATAAATGCAAACAGGATGAGGCATGATGGGCGAGAGACAGGATCAACCCACTGATGGAAAGCTGAGGCCCCTCTTTGCAACGCATCACCCAGGAGGGAGAGGGTGAGGGCAGGGCAGGAGTGGGGACGCGGAGTTCCCACCACGAGAACCAGTGCTGAGGTGGAGGCTCAGACGACGTGCGCCGAGACAACCCCTGTCTTGTTAGTGTTGCCTCTCGACTTGGCATTTCCCCTTACGTTCTAAGGAAAAGTCTGAGTTTCCAATTTCCCCGCCGGCTTATTTCATTCTACATTGAAATCAGATATTGTCTAAAACATATCCTCATCTTCCTCAAGCCTTATTTTCCTAGAATTTGAGGATTTACAAATTACATGTAAAAGCAATCTAACCAAAAGACAACATTTAAACAAGCCTACAGGACGACAATTGTCTGGTTTCTTCAATAAACAATACGTGTTCTGAGAAACCTTTGCATTCCTCCCAGGCACAAGACCGCTTTGGAGAAACTGGGAAACGGGAAAGTGTTCATTAGAAAGAGAACCCCTCTCGGGCTGCGTAATGAAAAAGGAATATTGATTATTCTCCATCTCAGTGCATTTTCCCAAGAGCAATCAGATTAAAACCTTCTTTTACTGACCAGAGGTAAAAATTCCCAAATCAAGTTGAAGGGGCCAATGAACAGTAGGCCAAGTTCTGCTGGTCCTCATAACGTGAACAGGACCCGGGGAGTGGCTTGGAGGAAGGGCTGCGGTTTCCAGGAGGTGGACGTAAGAGCCTTGCCCCTGGTGCTCAGCTCGTGCGTGCCGCCGCCTCGCAGGCGGTGCTCATGACTGAACGTAGTTTATGACCCCATGTGGGTCTCCAAACAAATCATTTTTTACCAACTGTTCCCTCTGGGTCACTGAGGACACTTATTAACAGACAGCTTCCTGTGCCTCAGTGGTCTGGCTTTACTCCCAGCACATCTGTCATTAACGTGTGAGGTGTTCTCACGCCAGCAATCAGGTTTCCAGCCCCCCGCTCACCCACTGGGTGTCCCGCAAGTCAGGTCAGCTCGGACGCCAACCACGCAGAGCCAGCTTAGGCCCCGCGGGCTTAAGGGCCCAGCCTTATAAGACTGGCCTCAGTCCAGATGCCAGTCACAAGCGCTGGGTGCCCAGGGTGCCACCCTTCTGTCCAACTTGGCTTCAGCGTCAGGGGTGCTCACAACTGCCCCCCTTTCCAGTTGGGTCATTGGCTGGAATGGCTCACAGAACTCAGGGGGGTTCTTGTAAAGGACAGAATTCAGGGGCGGCGTGAAGAGATGTGTGCGGCAAAGCATGGGGCCGGGGGGGAGGCAGAGCTTCCGTGTCCCCTCGGGGACCTCCGCCCTCCCGGCACACGCACGAGTTCACCCACCCGGAGCTCCCCGGGCCCCATCGTCGAGAGGTGGTTCACTACACAGTCATGAAAGGCCACGTCACTGGTCATTGGTGATTAACTCAGCCTCCACTCCCCCTTCTCCGGAGGAGCGTCAAGGCTTAGAGCTGAACGTTCCAACCCTTTAATCAAAGCTTGGACTTTCTGGAGACAAGCCCTCATTTTAAAGCTACCTTGGGGCCCCCAGCTACCAGTCATCTCATTAGCAAGCAAGATACTCTTATCACTCCAGAGATTCCAAGGGTCTGGGGGACTGTGTGCCAGGAAGCAGAGGCAATAACCAAACATGAATTTCTTATTATGCCACAATTTCCTAAACCCTGTGTTCTTTTGTCAAATATATGTTTTTTAAATTTCAGAGAAAAACCGGAAAATGTGAATATCTCAGCTTAAAGCAGTTATTTTGCCTAACTTTTCTTTATGTTTATTTGATTTGAAAGACCCTTCATTCTTGTTTTCACTTCCAGTCACCTGCAGGATGCACACCGTTGAGATGCGTTTAGCCCACTCAGTAGGGACCGCTACACTATTTTTGAAACGCAAGAGGAATAAAACTGGTTGCCAACTCTTAAAAGCCAGAAAAATCTCATGTTGCAACTATCCAAGGGTCTGTTTTCTCTTGGAAAGCTGTACAGTTTGGCAACCGCGTGCTCCCCATCCACAGAGGACGCGGCCCCTCCTTGTCACTGGAGGCCTACCAGCGCTTCGTACCGCCCACCCCAGTCAGACTTACTAATTTCTGCGGACGAATTGTCCCTGCAGACGCCGAGTCGGTGACTACAGCTAGCAGAGAGTACTCACCCCCCTCGATGCAGAGTCTGATCATACATCCCATTGCCATTCCCAGGTTACAAAGGATGCTGCAGTTCCCCAAAGTGACTGATACCTTGAGTTTCCGCCCCGACACCCAGCCGCACCAAGGGGGCCCAGGCTCTGGGGATTCCGAGGTGGACCTATTTATACAGCCCCTGCCCGGGTGCGTGGTGGAGACGCCCACCTGCTTTGTGGCCTCTGATGCTCCGTGTCTGCCCGGGGCCCAGCTTTAATGACCACGTGGCTCCCACAGCTTGTGGACCTGACGTCCAGTGTTCTCCTCTTTATCATGCACTTGAGATGCGCTTGGCTTCCTTTCGATTTTCATCTACTTATGGCCCCACCTTTTGGGTTTTCTCTCCACAAGCCCATTCCGTAAGAAGGCAGGATAAGAATAAATAAGATGCAGACAGACCCGTCTGACGCAGCTGGCAGCGGCTGTGGCAAAGGCGTGACCAGGGTGACTCCCGAATACTGGGGATGCGCACTGACCTCAGGCTGGGGGTGAGGGAACGGCGTCCTGGAGGATCTGATTTAAGCGAAAATCTACGTGTAAAGGGTCAGATTTCGATGAAGACCTGTTGCGTTTCAGGAGCTGCAAGCACTTCCGTGTGGGTGAGAGAGCGAGGTGGGCGCGGGGCAGAAGTGGAGTCCGGAGAGGAGGGCAGAGGGCAGATGGCCAGAGGCCCTGAGTGCCGTTGTCGGAGAATTTAGATGTTGTCTCAGAGCAAGAGGAGCCACGGAAAAGAAGCCAAGTAGAAGGGGAACATCACCACGTCTGCTTCTAGAAAGATCCTTGCTATGGAAGGCAAAAGGATGGAAGTCATTTGGAAAAAGAGGAATTTTTCAGCTGTTGCAAAGTCACTTCTGAATTCATGCTGTACCATCCATCCCAGGTCATGATGGGCTGAGAAGTAAATGGCACCGGCGCCCACCCGCCCCAAGGAAGAGACCCTGGGACCCTTGGGCATGCACTCCAACAGAGGGACACTGAGGGCGTCTGCAGTGAAGTCACCACGATCAGCTCCAAGCCTCCGAGTGTCCACCAAGTGAACAGTGGCGAAAGTGCTCTGTATTCATGGCCCAGAGAACCTCACAGCACTGAACGTAACCAACAACAGAGTGGAACCCCAAACTCATACTGCTAGTGGAAAAGTGAAATAAGATAAAAATCACAGGACAGAAGAAGACAAGTTGCTCACAGACAGGCGAGTCACATCCCACAGCTCAGAGACGCAGGTGCTGGTGGTGTAACTGGCAGAAGAGCAAGGAACAGAAACCGGCCTCGCGGCTGCCCCTAGAAGGAGGAAGACAATTCAGGGAACGCTGGGATATTCTTTTCCTTGGCCTGAACACTACATGGTAACATGGCTTTTTTAAAAAAATATACTATATATTTGAATTTTATGCTATCTTCTTGTGTTATATTTCACAATTATTATGGATGGTTTTTAAGCATGGGTGGGAAGACATGATGGGGGCATGAGCTAAAGTAGTAGATAGGGAGAGACTGGCCAGGTAGAGCTGGAGGCTTGGGTGACCGATGGAACCAGGAAACCAGGAGCACGTAGCATCCAGGATCACCCTCGGGTTGAACAATGGGTTGGATGTGACGCTTTTCAGCAGCATGGATTCCAGGAGCAACAGGTCTAGTGGGCTTGGGAAAGTGGAGATGAGTTAAGTTTTAGACTTGCTCAAACTACGATGCTCAGATCCACAAAGAAAGTGGATGCTGGGCTGGGGCTCAAAGTAGAAGTGTGGCTGGGAATTTCAGGTTTGGGAATCGTCAACATTAGCAATTAACCTAAGATGTCAAGCAACGCACGTGTGTAAAATTGTGTGTGTGTGTGTGTGTGTGTGTGTATACGTGTAGATAAAGAAAAAATAAGCCTTTGGGACCTTCTGGAATCTAAACGTCTAGTTTTAGTGGAAGCCTTGTATCAGGGAGTTAGAAATAAAGGATAAAAATTAAAGAGGAAAGCAAGGCAGGGAGGCTTCTTCTGAAGACGGTGTGTAAAGGGGAGGGCGGCCGGCTGGGGTCCGCGGAGGGGCTCATGCCCACTGTGTCGGGGGGCAGGCCTTTCCTCGCGTCTGTCTGTCGCTGTGGTAAATGCTGTTTCTGTGAAGCAGAGGAGATGCTGGCGCAGCGGTATCTGCAAGAAAAGATGGGACACAAACTCTCAAATGCTGGGACCAGTGCAGAATCGGAAGAAAAATACCCTCCCCTAGCGAAGAGGGGGACGGCCAGCCACGCAATGATGGATGCAGGAGCAGGGGATGGGGTCCTGGACCTTTCTGATTTCCTGCAGACGGCTCCAAGGGCACAGAGCCCGGAAGTCCCAGGAGGTAGAGCGAGTGACTGAAATGTCCTTTCTCGACTTCACTCCCAGTCTCAGGTCGGCCAGCTTCCGGCATTACAATTTACACAGAATTTACACTTTGTAAGGGAACCAAGTATTTGGGGGAACGAAGTAGGGCAGCATCAGCTGACCTCCTCACTCGGGCTTCTGTAATTGACCTTAAGCCTTGCAGAAGACCGCAGAGAGGTCAAAGGGCAACTGACCGTTGTCACAGGCAGCGGATTTCACGTTAGAAGATGAAGCACTAGATGAAGGACTGCCCTGAACTATGCCTTCTTCCCAGTTTTTTTTTGGAAGGTGGGCATTGGTCCAAATTTTCCCTTGAAGTCTATCCTCACATTTGTACTTGGCACATACAGAAAAGGGAATATTCATT
The DNA here is from genome assembly GCF_048773025.1 of Camelus bactrianus. Lineage (NCBI taxonomy): Eukaryota > Metazoa > Chordata > Mammalia > Artiodactyla > Camelidae > Camelus > Camelus bactrianus. The sequence continues at coordinate 24,941,872 of NC_133569.1, forward strand.
TATTTATTAATTTTTATATAGTACAGTCAGTTGCAACGTGTCAGTTTCTGGCACACAGCACAGCGTCCGGGTCACGCACATACATACATACATTCATTTTCTTATTCTTTTTCATTAAAGGTTATTACAAGATATTGAATACAGTGCCCTGTGCTCTACAGAAGAAATTTGTTTTTTTGTCTATTTTTATATATAGTGGCTAACATTTGCAAATCTCAAACTCCCAAATTCATCCTTTCCCACCCCCTTCCCCCCAGTAACCGTAAGATTGTTTACTATGTCGGAGAGTCTGTCTCTGTTTTGCAGATGAGTTCATTGCTGTCCTCTTTTTTCCTTTTTTTCTTTTTTAGATTCCCCAGATGAGTGATCTCATATGGTATTTTTCTTTCTCTGTCTGGCTTACTTCACTTAGAATGACGATCTCCAGGTCCATCCATGTGGGCTTACTTCGAATTTTGAATTTTGATCTTTTCCAGGGCCAGTGGTATTCAGGACGATACTCTCCGGTGATGCTGCACAGTGGTGGCCTCAGCTCCCAGCTGGCCACAGGATCATGAGATTAAACAATGAATCTACTGGCAGCTGTTCTGAACCAAGACATCCGTTCTGTTTTTCACGTTCAGTTCACTAGTCAAAAATCCCTGGAGATGGTCAACACTTTGTTATTAAATAAGCTTTGGATTGGAAGATTCCGCCCAGCTGTAGGCTGCTGCCAGTGCTCTGAGCGCGTTTTAGGCGGGCTAGGCCAACCTGTGACGGTCAGTAGGTTAGGAGGGTTGGATGAATTTCCCACTTATGTTTTCAACTTGCAATGTCTTTATCGGGACATAACCCCACCGTCGTTAAGTCGAGGAGGATCTGTAATAATGTTTGGCGGAAAACGTCTATGGATGGACCACTTTAAGCAAGATGTCCACGGGTAACGATGGCTTGTGTCAACAGTTTACGTCTGCGAAGCACGCTGCTGGGGCGTCACACAGGTGTCTGGACTCCAGACCGTCAGATGCAGTTGGTTTATAACTGAAACGCCCCTGCTCTGTGCTAAAATCTGTTTTGCTTCTCAGCAGCTTCCTACTGTTTATGTTGGTCCTTTTCCCACGCAGTTTAACAGAGTGAGCTGACCCCCTCCGTCCCCCACGCTGCTCCCTCCTCGGGCCCCAGCTGCCCTGACCGTCCTGCCGTCCAGCACTTCTGTCTCGGGGCGGCGGGCCTTCTAAACCCTCTGCTGGTTTCTTTGCCTCTCACGCCACAGCAAAAATTGGAAGATGCTCCAGGGTAACAAGCAGTGGGTGGAAAATGGCCCTCTTAGCTCCGGCCGGGATTTTGGCCCATAGAATACAGCTCCCCTGGGGTGCCTCCCTGCCTTTCCAATGCGTTTCAGCAGACGTACATTTTATCTGGCTTTTACCATGGTTCTTAGCAAGAACACTGCTCTGCTCTAAACTATTCCATCACTTCCAGAAACAGAACTCCTATATTTCAGTTTCGAAAAGGGAAGACCTGCCTCCTCACCACTGTGACATTTCTATACAAACCACATGTTCCACACGCACGAAGGTGCTTACGTTTCAGATTTTTGCTGGTAGAAAGGTATGGTTTGTGTTTCAAAAAACCGTTATCTCATTGTCCCCCAAGCAAGACAATTACTACAAGAAGTCCAGACCCTGTGGGGCTCCGAGGGAACTGGGAAAACTGACGGAAACCTTCTCTTCTCAAGATGAGGGGTTATGCCCCCCAAGAGAAAGACACCTGTCGTGAGGACGAGAATTCTTTTACTTCTCCAGTTTGCGCTTTTTTCTCCTTCTTATGACTTAAAATATTTGAAACTAGTTCGTATGCACAGGAGATGGAGTTTGTGATATGATTTAGAAAAGGGGAGAAACACTAGACGCAATGTCCCCGCACTTCGTGGCTGTTGGGCACACGCTGTTATCCAAACAGCGTTTTGCTGGCCCAGCAGAGCTGCCACTGAGCCCGCCAGCCCAGTGACAGCTGTTTAAACAGCAGAGCGGGTCCGGGGAAATTAAAGGTGCTGGGCTGGGCCCGCGGTCTGCAGCTGCTGGAAGTGGGGGCAAGAGGAGGGCTCAGTTCCATAAAAACCCCATCGTCACACGTGCCGGCTGCGCTGGGGCTACCGAGCCCACTGCACTGGCCGAGCGTTCAAGATCAAAGACCCTGGAAAGAATGACAGTGCCTTCACTTTTTCCTCTCGCTCTCAGCTCCTCTACCTAATCCGCCCACAAGCCCCCTGGTTTAACTCCAAAGCACGTATCTAAGTCATCCACGCTGCGCTGACCCCGCTGCTGCTCCCCCAGGCCCAGCCGCCTTTATTTCACGCCTGGACAATTGCAGTAGCCGCTTTCACGGCCTTCCCACGTCCCTTCCTGTTCGCCTTCAAACTCTTCTTCTCCTTGTGGCCAGATCACAGTTATTCTTTTTCAGCATAACTGCAGTTGTACCACATCCTGGCTTAAAGCCTCAGGTTTCCCTCTGCACATAGAAGTCACACTGGGTTCATGCATTCCTCTCCACCTCATCTCACGCCGCCTTCCCCCAGCTCGCCGTGTGCCTGCCCAGCAGCCTCCTCCCTGTGCCGTCGCAGCCAGCCTCCTTCCCACTCCAGGACGTTGTCCAATGATAAGCCTCCCTTTGCCCCAGATCCACCCATTTGCCTGGCTGCCCCTAATCCCAGTGGCTCAGCTTAACCATCAATGTCTTAGATATGCCATCCTGACCTTCAGAGTTGCCCCCACCACGCTGGTCTCTATCGTTGACTTGGCTTGTTTTTCTCATAGCCTGTCTCACAGTTTTATTCATTTCCTTTGCACTCTGTCTGAGCTGCTCAACCACACGTTCCAAGAGAGCAGGTCCACGTCCATTTTCTCTTGATGACTGCAACCAGCGCCTGCTGGGGCTGCCTGGCAGACTCAAGGCACTTAATAAAGGAATGTGCGTATGGATAAACAAATTCATAAATGTGTGGATAACATGTTCTCCACTTCTAGAGTTGAGTAGACATTTTCTTCCAGAAATACTGTTCAAAGTAGAAGCAACCCAAGTGTCCACCAATGGATGAGTCGTGTCTGTCAGCACAAAATGTGGTGTATACACGCATGCTGTGGAATATTATTCAGCCTTCAAAAGGAAGGAAATGTTACAACATAGATGAACCCTGAGGAAATTATACCAAACGAAATAAACCAGTCACAAAATGACAAATACTGTACGATTCCACTTACATGAAGTCTGGAAAGTAGTCAAATTTGCAGGCAGAAAGTAGAATGCTGGTTTCCAGGGGCTGGGGAGTGGTAATGGGAGTTAGTGTTTGATGGGGACAGAATTTCAGTTTTGCAAGAGGAGAAAGGTCTGGAAAAGGGTGGTGGTGACGATTCCACACCTGTGGGAAAATACTTAACACGACTGAACCATATACTTTAAAATGATTACAATGGTAGATTTGATGGTATATGAATTTTACCACAATTAAAACTCACAATGTTCTAAAGTCCTGCATGGGGTAAGAAGAGATATTCTCTATGTGATGTGTTTGTACAGATAAAGGGAAAGACGTTGATCTCATTTCCTGGAGAAGTAAGATTGGAAAGAGGTGGGGGAAATCTACTCTTTTTGTATCTGTCTAAATCGTTGATTATACATTTATTTACATAACTTTTGTAATGAGGAGAGTTTTCAAAAAGAGTTTTAAGAAGAAGCACCGGTGTGACTTAACTCCTGCCATAAAGCTTTCTGTGAATGAGGAAAACAGATCAATCCTCAGGGCAATCTGACAGGGCTCGTATGAAACACTGGGAGTCTCTTCCTGGCGTCATTCTAGGACCAAATACACAGGGTACCTGTTGTTTAAAAGAGATTCTCAGATCCCAAGAGTAGGTGGGACAGCGACAGGGGGAGCAACAATGTAGGGGTTTAAGCGTGTTCATCTTACCCCTTCACCAGCAGAACTCGTCAGAAATAACTGTTCGCAACAGGAGCATCGCACAACCCTGAATGCGATTCCCTGGCCTAAAGATGCATATTTTGGCCACGTATTTCGAGAGTCCCTCGAGTAAAGAACAGGGACCTCTCATCCCAGGAAGCAGAAGCACCAACACCAGACCCTTGGGTGTCGGTCCCCTTTCTGAAGACCCAACCCTGAGCAGGAATTTTGACTGCAGACTGTTTTGTTTTGTTTTGTTTTTTTTAACCCCACTTCCTGATTAGAACCCAGTGCCCACAGAAGATGACAGACACTTAACAGGCCACACCACCAAATGAATGACTCTCATTCCTCCAGAGAGGAATGTCCCTTCAAGGGCAGAGGCTCTAGGACAAAGGGGCAGTGGCTTCTGCGGCCGGCCAGCTGAGTTTATAAGGGTATTTCCTCCACCAGCTGTTGGAAAATGCACGCTGCCCCAGCGCTGTTTCAAAGGCAGTCTCAGGATGGGCGGATTCTCCTGTTAAGCTGCCTGACGCAGTCTCCGCAGGGCTGCTGTCGGCCCGCACGTAGCTCCAACGTGGAGACGAGAGCCTGGGTCTGGCTGAGACAGCGCGCCCCTCACCATTAAGGAGGAGGATTCCTCACCCGGCAAGTGTCCGTCTCCATTACCGGAAGGTCTCTCTTCTGATAGTGTGTGTAGAGGGGAGGGGCTCTGAAGTAACCAGGGGCAAGAGGCATAAACTTGGACTCTCCAGGGACAAGGTGACCCACAAGGTCATTCTAAGTTATGTAGTTGCATCATTTTCTATGAGAGAGAGAGAGAGGAAAAAAAAAAAACAAGCTGAAGTGTGTAGCATGTGCTACCAAACCAACGTACCAACGAAGGATGCTAGAGGATTATTAAGCTCTTTTAAGAACTCTAGTAGTATAAAAAACTTATTGCCTAGCATAAGAAATATAGTAAAGGAGGAAATAAATTAAGTGGGAGCTTTAGATCCATGCAACACACATGAAGTACAAATACGGTAGAAGCTTAATTTGTTTTGAAAACGACAGCAGAACAATTTGTAAACCTTCAGGCAAGTAAAAGCAATTCGGAGTCTTGAACTTTGAATCGGCAATTGTTTTATCTAATTAGGTCAAAATTAGAAATTATCCCCCCTTTTTTTTTATTCACAGATTTTTAATGAAGTCCACGTGGGTGTCTGTTTATTCTTCAGTCAATATTGAGAAATTGTATTTTTCAAGAACTGTGTCTGATTTTTGTCCATTTTAAGATAGATTGCATTTTGTTTTTTCCACAAGATTTTTATTTCTGACATTTAAAATACAATACTAGAGTCCAACTTTTCCAGTTTTGTTGAGGTGTAACTGACTTAAAACATTGTATTAGTTTAAGGTGTACAACCTAACAGTTTGATACACGTATGCACTGCAGAATGATGACCATGGTAAGTTTAGTTTATACCCAGCATCTTACATAGTTGTAATTTTTTCCTTGTGATGAGAACTTTTAAGATCTACTGTCTTAGCAGTTTTCAAATATGCAATACAATACGGTTAACTACAGTCCTTACGCCATACATTATACCCCAGACGACCTAAATAAATGGAAAGATATTCGTGCTCATGGATTGGAAGCATGAATATTAATAATGTCCATGCTAACCAAAGCAATCAATGGATTGAATACAATTCTTGTCAAAATTCTAACGACATTTTTCACAGAAACATGGAAAGTTATCCCAAAATTTGTAGGAAACCGTAAGAGATTCAGAATAGCAAAAGCAATCTTGAGAAAGGGCAAAGCTGGAGAGACCACACTTGGATTTCAACCTATGTTCCAAAGCTATAGTCATCAAAATAGTATGCTGTTGGCCTAAAAACAGGCACGAAGATCGAAGGAACAAAACAGAGAGCCTGGAAGACAAACCCATGCCTACATGGTCAATTAATCTTTGACAAAGGAGCCAAACATATATGATGGGGAAAAGACAGTCTCTTCAATAACTGGACAGCCACCAGCAGAAGAGTGAAACTAGACTCCTGTCTTCTACCTTCTACAAGAATCAGCTTGAAACTGTAAGATGAAACCATGAAATACCCTAGACATCTGGTCTTGGCAACGAGGTTTTTTTGTTTTTTGTTTTTTGGATTTGACACCAAAAAGAAAGACAAAGCAAAATAAACAAGTGGGATACATCAAACCAAAAACCACCTGACAGGAAAAACCCATCAACAAAATAAAACGGGCAACCTATAAAATTGGAGAAAATATTTCCAAACCATCTATTTGATAAGGAGTTAATATCGAAAATGTATAAAGAACTCCTAAAACTCAATAGCAAAACCAAACAATCCAATTTAAAAAAGGTCAGAAGAACGGAATGTATATTTTTCAAAGAAGACACACACACGGCCAACAGACACATGAAAAGGTGCTCAGCATCACTAGTCAGCAAGGAAGTGTAAATCCACACTGCGAGGAGATATTATTACCTCACATCTGTTCAAACAGCTATCGTCCACATAGACAAAAATGGCTGGGGAGGGTGTACCTCAGTGGTAGAGTGCGTGCCTGGCATGCATGAGATCCTGGGTTCAATCTCCAATACCTCCATTAAAAGATAAATTAAAAATAAACAAATAAAAACATATACCCCCCAAAAAAAACCCAAAGATGCAACAAGTGTTGGCAAAGATGTGGAGAAAAGGGAATCCTTTTGTACTGTAGGTGGGAAAGTGAGTTGGGGTAGCCACTGTGGCAAACAGTATGGAAATTTCTCAAAAGATTAAAAATATAACCATCATAAGATCCAGAAACTCTACTTCCGGGTATTTATACAAAGAAAATTAAATCACTATCTCAAAGACATACCAACATCTCCATGTTGATCGCAGCACTATTTACAATAGCCAAGATATGGAATCAACCCAAGTGTCCATCAGCAGATGACTGGACAAAGAAAATGTGGTGTATGCATACAATGGAATATTATGCAGTCATGAGAAAGGAGGAAATCCTGCCATTTGTGACAGCATGGGTAGACCTGGAGGACGTGCTCAGTAAATAAACCAGATGGAGAAAGACGAATACTGAAATACTGTGTGATCTCACTTCTATGTGGACTTTAAAAAGAATAAACTCAGAGAAACAGAGAAGATTGGTGGTTGCCAGATGGAGGGGGTGGAGGATGGGGGAAATGGGTGAAGCTGATCAAAAGTTACAAACTTCTGGTTATAAGATAAAGGTACATCTTATAGTTATAACAGTCTATTTTAAACTAGTAACAATGTAAGTTCAAACACATACTAATGCTCTCCATTTTTACTCTCTCCCAGCATGTTTCACATTTTGATGCTGCAATTTGCACTTTTAATTTGCATATCCATTAATAAATTCTTGCAATTATATTTACTTTTATGAATTTTGTCTTTTAACCTTCATACTATATTTATAAGTGATCTACCCACCACCATTATTCTGAATTTAACTACATATTTACCTTTATCAGTGAGATTTATAACTTCCTTATGTTTTCCTGTTACTAATTAACACACTCTCAGTACAGCTTGATTAACTCCCACTAAAATTTCTTGTAAGGCCAGTCTTGTGGTCCTTTGGCTTTTGCTTGTCTGAAAACCTCTCTATCTTTCCTCCAGTGCTGAAGGACATCTTTTCTGTGCAAAGTATTCTTGGTTGGCAGTTTTTTTCTCCTTCAGCACTTTGAGTATGTCATGCCTTCCCTTCTGGACTGCAAAGTTCTGCTGAAAAATCAACTGATAGTCTTATGGGGTTACTTTGTATATAATAAGTTGCTTTGTCTTATGCTGCTTTTAAGATTCTCTCCTTGTCTTTAAAGGTTGACTGTTTAATTGTAATGTGTCTTGATGTGGGTCTCTTTGGATTCCTCTTACTTGGAGCTTTCTGAGCTTCCTAGATCTGGCTGTCTGTTTCTTTCCCCAGGTTATGGACATTATCAGTCATTATATATATATATATATTTTAATGAGCTTTCTGCCTCTTTCTCTCTATCTTCTTCTGAGGCTCCTACAATGAGTACACTGGTGTGGTCAATGGTGTCCCTTAAGCTATCTTCACTGTTTTGAATTATTATCTTTCTTTTTGCTCCTGATTGGATGAAGTCCATGGGCTTGTCTTTGAGTTCGCAGGCTGTTTCTTCTGCATGATTTAATCTGCCACTGAAGCTCTCTAATTAAACTTTCCAGTTCAGTTATTATATTATTCTGCTTTATGATCTTTGTTTGATACTTTCCCGTATTTTCTACTTTTGTTGAAATTCTTCATTTGCTCATGCATTGGTTTTCTGACCTCAGTAAGTATCCTCACCATTAATTTGAATTCTTTATTAGAGTTACCTGCATTTCATTAAGGTCTGCTTCTGGGGTTTTTCTTGTTCTTTTATTTGAAACACATTTCTCTGTTTCTTCATTTTCCTTTATCACCTGTGTTGGTTTCTGTGCCTTAGATAAAATAGCCACCTCTCCCAGTCTTGATGGAGTTAACTTTTGTAGAAGACTGACTTTATCATTCAGCCCAGCTGTACCTCTTGGTTGTCTCAAACTTTTGAGACTGTCCAACTCTTCTTTTTTCTCATTGGCTCCCAGTAGTTGAGTGTGAGCCAAGACCCATTTCAACACGCTTTCTTTTCTCTTTAGCCATTGTGTAGGAGCTGCTCAGCTAGTTTCTGGATTTCTTTCAGAGGAAATTGTTTCATGTGTAACTGTAAGCTCGATGTGAGAGGAGGTGAGTTCAGGAGTCTCCTTGTTGCCACTGTGAAAATTAATAAACAGAAACCTCATTTAAAATGGAGTTGGGAGGTCAGAAGGAAGGACTCACATGCCCTAGCACTCCGCTTCAACTGCAGAGCCAGCACAAAGAGGTGCGCCTTGTGTCTCTAACAGAGAGAAGGCTACTGCTTTGCTGCTCAGCAGAAGGAAGGGAGGAAGGTTTTCTCCACTTCTGGCAGCAGTCCAGCCAGTGAGAGACTGTCACACTCAGCCAATGAAAAGTCACCACTCTTCAAACTCCCAGTTTCCTCCAGTGGCCCCTTTGTTTATGACATGCCCTCCCAACTTCCCCACCTCCTCTATAAAAGAACGTTCCCCTCCTTTGTTCTCTGAACTTTATGCTTCGGCATAGGTTACACATCCCAGATTGCGATACTTTGCTGTTCCCAAACAAACCCATTTTTCTCTGGTAAAATAAACTGGCTGTTCTATTTTTTTAGGTCAACACCGTCTTGGAATGGAAACCCTGACTGTGTTTTTAAAACCTCAATCAGTAGTGATATTTGCTTTTCATTTCTATTATTTATTAGTAACTTTCCCCTCTTTAAAATCCATCTTGCTAGGGTTTTGTCCACTGAAACTTTTAGCTGTAATCTTCAATATTTCCTTCATCCCACTTTTCCTAGGTTTGCTCAGTTATGCTTTTTTTCCCTCATTGTCTTGGTTAAATCTTGCCCTGTTAATTTTCCACCTTTCTATTTTTGCTCTGCATCTCCTATAAATACAATTTTATTTGCATCCCACATGCTCTGATATGGTAGCATTTTCAGTGTTATTCAGTTCTAAATATTTTGCTGTCCTCAGTTAGCGTACTGCATTTCTCTTCTTATTGCAACAAAACATGTATCTGAGAATGTAGACTTTATGGTGTCAAATCTTGGTGTCTGTGGAGTCTTCCACTCGTTTCCTGTGTGCTTGAAGGAAGTGTGTATCTTTCAGAGTTCAGCCTGTCTTCCATACTTCATCTTAGCCTTTTCCCTGAGCATTGTGCTATTTTTCCACACAGATGCCCCAACAGAACCAAGCGTCTTGGTGATCTCCCTGGCCCACTTGACGGGGGTTTTCATTTTCCATCACTGAGGTGCCAGCCGTTCATTGCCCCTTGTTTAGGGAAGTGCACTTCTCCTTACCAGACAAGGCGGCTCTCCCCCTCCTTGAAGTCTTTGCCCAGATGGACTCATACGCACCCCCTTGTCCTGGGCTTCGCAGCACCTGCTCTGGTTCCCAGCTCTAGCTCCAGGTTCCCTCTCTCCTTCTGGAACTGGGGTCTTAAATGTGTTTTCATCCACATCTTGACATGTTCATAATGGGAAGAAAGAAGGCTCATGTGAGTCCCACATATGCCCTATTGTCCTGGAAACCAGAGTCCTAGTGGTCAACTTCGTCTGCCTTCTGCTTGAGATTTCAATGAGTTTGACAGTGTCTCCTTACTGGGAACAGAATTTGCAAATATTTGATGTTTTTGAAAGATGAAGAGAACAGGGAAAGATCATGATGTGTGTGTGTGTGTGTGCACAAGAGACACAGAGAGACACTAAATCCCATTTTATGTCTAAACCGCTCTCTTTTTGAACCGGCCTTATTGATACATAATTGACATACCATAAAGCTGCCCCATTTAAAGTATACAGTTCGGTGAGTTTTAGGATATTGACAAAATGCATGTAAGAAAAGTCCCCAGCCAAGGCCAAGGTAAAGAAAACAAATCCGTTTGTGACTGAATCCTTCTCAGCAATCTGACAATCTCCTCTACCGGGAAGCCTGCCTTGATTTCCTCACACAATGAAGTGTGACAGTGTGTGTCCCTGTGTGTGCCCAGGGAATGTGTGGCTTCCTCTTGGTGTCCTGGTGGAGATCGGCACACAGAAGTGGCCTGGAAGTGGCCCAGGTGTAATCTAGGAGATTCACACTGTGGGGGATGTCACCTGGGGTCCACTCACTGCTGATGGCTCAGGCCATGAAGCACCTGTCACCTTTCAGGATGAAGGAGAGAAAGACGAATGGAGGAGCTGATAGAAGGAAGCAGATGGCCAGGGTCACCCAGGTTCTCTGGTAACTACTGCAACACACAATCATGGGCTGCAGACACCTGTCTCTAACTTTGCTGGTGAGGACACTGAGGCCCTGAGAGTTGGCCTGAAGCTCTGGACACATTTTCCGTTTAACTCTGTATCCCAAAGAGGTGGTAGCAAAGGCCACTTCTGAAATGCCAGCGAGGTGACCCGGCATTCCTTTTTAACCCTGAACATAAGCATAAGGCTATTTCTTTTTTTTTTTTTTAACACCATTTCCAAAGGATGATCATTTTTTGCCAAGTATCTCTGCAAGGAAGTTGCGAAATTTGAAATGATTGAGCGTGTCTAGGTTCAGATCAACCATAATTTTGAAAACAGCTTTATTGAAATACAATTTACATACTATACTGTTTACCCATGTAAAGTGTAAATTTCAGTGGCTTTGTGTATCAAATTGGTTATTTTTAAATTATGATAAAATACACAGAATGCAAAATTTGCCATTTTGACTATTTTAAGTGTGCGATTCAGTAGCGTTAATTACATTCACAATGTTGTGCAAACACCATCAGCATCTATTTCCAAACTTTTTCATCACCCCAAACAATAACTCTGTAGCCATTAAGCAACACCTCCGCCCCCCTCCTCCTCCCAAGCTCTGGCAACCTAGAATCTAGTTTCTGTCTGTATGAACTTGCTTATTCTAGATATTCCATATAAGGAGAATCATATATTATTTTTGCTTTTGTGTGTGACTTATCTCACTTAACAGTACGTCTCCAAGATTCACCCAAGATTCATAATCAGAATGCGGTTCTGATATATGTTGTGAAATACGTTTTATGAGTGAATCACATGCCGTTGCATGTACAGATGACATTTGTTTGTAGTTCATCCACCTGTAGACACTTGGGTTGTCGCCACCATTCTGGACTCTTGTAAACAGTGTCGCCATGAACACTGGTGTACAAGTGCCTGTTCAAGCTCCTGCTTTCAATCCCTTTGTGCCTATTCCTAGAAGTGAAGTTCACACATGATACGGTAATTCAGTATTTACCTGTGTGGAGAAATGCCAGACTCTTCACAGCACCGGCGTCGTTTCTCGGTCCCACTGGCAGCGAGCCCTCGTAGCCCACGTCCTGGGTGCGAAGTGGCCTCTCACTGTGGTTTGACTTGAATTTCCCCTGCGTCCAGTGACGCTGCGTGTCTTTTTATGTACTCCTTTGCCATTTGTATGTCTTTGGGAAAATGTCTGTTCAAGTTCTTCATCCATTTTTAATCGGGTTGTTTGCCTTTTTGCTGTTGAGTTTTAGAAGTTCTTTATAAATTCTAGTTAGTAATTCCTTATCAGATATATGATTCCCGAGTATTTGTCCCATCTTTTACGTTATCTTTTCATTCTTGAGAATGTTCTTTGACATACAGAAGTTTTAAATTTCGCTGAAGTCCAATTTACCTACTTTTGCCTTTGGCTGCTTATGCTTTTGGTGTCATATCTCAGATTCTGTTGTTAAATCCAAAGTCATGAAGATTTGCCCTTATGTTTTCTTCTGAGAGTTTTATGATTTGGGCTCATATTTAGAACACGGATGCATTTTTCGTCGTTTTGTACGTGGTCTGAGGTAGGGGTCTGGCTCCACTCTCTTGCACGTGGCTATGCAGCAGTCTCAGCGCCGTCTTTTGAAAAGAACACTCTTTTCCCTTTGAACGGACTTGGTACTCTTTTTAAAAATTAATTGACCATAGATGTGCCTGTTTATTTCTGAACTCTCAGTTCTATTCCTCTGCTCTCTATGTCTCTCTTCATGCCAATACCGCACTACTTTTATTACTATAGCTTTGCAGTAAATTTTAAAATCTGCCAACTGTGCTTTTCCTTTTTAAGATGGTCTTGTTTATTCAGGGAACTCCTGCAAGTCCATAGTCATATGAGGATCAGCTTTTCCATTTCTGCAAGAAGGGCCATTGGAATTTTGAGATGGATTGCATTGCGTCTGTAAATTGCTTAGGTAGTATTGACGTCTTAACAATGTTGAGTCTTCTTACCCATGAGTACATTTATTAGGTCTTTTAAAATGTCTTTTTTAAATATTTTTATTGAAGCATAGTCAGTTTACAATGTTGTGTCAGTTTCTGGTGTACAGCACAGTGCTTCAGTCATATAGGAACATACATGTATTTGTTTTCATATTCTTTTTCACAGTAGGTTACTACAAGATATTGAATAGAGTTCCCTGTGCTGTACAGTATGAACTTGTTGTTTATCTATTTTACATATATTAGCTAGTATCTGCAAATCTAGAACTCCCAATTTATCCCTTCCCACTGCCTGCCTCCCTGGTAACCATAAGTTTGTCTTCTGTATCTGTGAGTTTGTTTGTTTTGTAAATAAGTTCATTTGTCTTTTCTTTTTTTAGATTCTACATATAAATGTTATCATACGGTATTTTTCTTTCTCTTTCTGGCTTACTTTGCTTAGAATGACAATCTCCAGGTCCATCCATGTTGCTGCAAATGACATTATTTTATTATTTTTATGGCTGAGTAGTATTCCATTATGTGTGTGTGTGTGTATACATATATATATATATATACACCATAGCTTCTTCAAATTTCTAACAATTATTTCTAAGCACCTTCTATGCATTTAAAAATCAGAGAGAATATTTTCTCTAATATAGAATTTAATTCCATTTTTTTGTCTCCAGGATTTTTAAGTCTCTTACTTTAGATCAGTAGTCAGTGATCATGAAAAAGCAATATATTGTGGTGTTAACTGTAAGAAGGTTTGTCTGGCATTGGGAGAGAGTTAAGTAGACAATGAGCCTAAAAGCAAGTTCTCTCATTATTAAAACCAGCACCCCTAAGTAAAAGTTAATCAATGATTTTTAAAAATTAGACTGTGTGAAAAAATCTTAAATTCTGTGTAGGTAAACGAAGGTTTTAAAACATTGATCTGGAAAGAAGGATCTGACATATTTGACAAGTAGTTGATTTTTTTCCCAAAGGGTTTACATGATTCCAACGTCAAAAATGAACAATCACATAGGAAACGGAGCTGAGGCACTTTGCAAACGAGACGTAGCATTGGCTAATGAACAAAGAGAGAGGTTCTAAAGCTCATTCATGAGTCAATACAGGCACATCTTAACAGCGAAGTGCCTGGTTTTACCCGTCAGATGGGCCTTGATTTAAAAGTTGAGTAACTCTCTGTATGTGAGGGAGGCTGTAAACAGACTCATACCCTGATTATGGGAACGTAAGTTGGTGTGACTCTTTGGAGAGTGGTTTGCAACATCCGTGAAAGTTTTAAAAGAAAATACCCTCTGCTATTTCCTGTGTGGAATTCTTCCTACAGGGACGCTCACAAAGACGATGCCTAGTCAGCCATGGAGGGAAAGTCTTGTCATCATTGCCTGTGAGAGCAAAACCAAGTCAAAGCAGAGAGACGACCTGCACATCCATCAGGCAGGGACCACTAACGGCCATGCTATCGAGTCCAAAAAATAGTCTGCATTTTATATGACAGCAAATCATATGCATATACATTTTTATATAACAAGTCATACACATTTATGAATGTGTTTTATATCTATTAATATAATATGATAATAATGTTTACTTGTATAATATATCATAGTACATAAATATCATATTTCTTGGGCACTTTAGTTGATCTGTGTGTAAGAAAGTAGGTGGAGATGAAAGACATATTAAGTGAAAGAAAAGCAGGGGCCTAAACTACGTGAATAATGATAAAAAACGATCCACTGTGTACAGATTTTAAAGGCATCTACGTGCAGGCACGTGCACAGGATTCCTCTGGAAGTTTCCACAGGACTCCGCTAAGCAGCGGTCCCCTCTGAGCGGCGGGTTTTGAGCTCAGGGCAGAGTGGAGGGTGTGAGAGACACTCAGACAGCTGCGTCGGTTGCTCCCGCGCTCTCCGGAGTTGTACGATATTCACTGTGATACTTTTACTAAATAAAAGTCAGTTTTAAAAAAGTCAGGAATCTCACTTGAAATGAGTACCTTTTAAACTTTTTGCCAAATGAGTGTGACTTTGGGTTAATTAGCTCACTTCTTTATATACAAAAGGTCCTAAAATGATTAATCCCTTTTAGTGTAAATTATTTCAGTTATTGAAAGACACATCAGAACATGCACACACACACACAGCCTTATTATTCCCTAATTGTGTTTGATCTGTGGCAGGAAGAAGGCCGTGTGCGTGTGTGTGTGTGCGCGCGTGCGCATTGCTGTGCTTATGGCTGGGGATGAGCAGAGTCAAGGCAGGCCCACTGGGGACGGACTGAGGGCGCCAGGTGGGGTTACTCGCAATCCGGAGACAAGGGCTCCCGGCAGAGTCGATCTGGATTTTCCCCAACACTCCCTCCAGCCTGGTCTGTCGTGAATGTGAGGTGGTGTCTATTGTCCCCCAGACACGTTGCCCCGGCGTTGGGCACGACCACGGGCTTCGACACAATGGAGCCGGTGCCCCTTTACATCCGCCGTCCCCCCCGCCCCCCAGCCGTCCCAGATGCCACCGCTGCATGACTCATTTTTAGGTCGCTAATATTTCCAGCCGGAAATTAGCAGACAACGTGAGACGGCAAGTTTTCCTTGACCTTCAAGGATCCGTGGAGACAGAGCCGTTGCCTCACTCTCTCTGTCACCTCCCCGCAGCTGAGAGTGGGGCACAATTCATCCTAAAAGTGAAATTGTATTTCAGCTCAGCTGCTTGTTTAAGACTTTTTTCCCCCCTTATAATTTCCAATCTAGTTGTTGATTTGGGAAAAAAATCAGATCTAGACTGTAACCCAAGAAACATCTTCAGTTAAATTTGTGGCTTAGTCAATTAACTTTAAACGAAATATGACCACAGTAGAGGGTTCAAATAGATGTGAGGTGGGTCAGATCCTGGACATGTGAGGTGCTGGTGGACGCTCACGTCCAGTCCTGACTCTAGACATGCAGGTCTGGGGGCTCAGAGCACGTCCTTTAAATTTTGACACCTCGACAGAAGAAGCCTTTAGTAACCCGGGATCTTCCAGAATCCGAAGCTTAATCCCATTTCCCATCCTATGTTAGGCAGTAAGGGATGTTCTCTTGGAGGACCGTGTTACACCCACATGCCACAGACAAATGGGGAATATTTGATTTAAAGATGACCTTCACTCCCTCTCTTTCCTCCTCTCTCCTCGGCATCCTCTGTGGGGACCAGTTTCAGACCAAAGTCAATCCAACCAGGTCCTGCATCTCCCCCTGCTGAGTGGCCCAAATGTGCCTTTGCCTCGGGATTGCAGAAAACACAGTAAAGTCACCCTGCCCTTTCTAGAGCC
The DNA here is from genome assembly GCF_048773025.1 of Camelus bactrianus. Classification (NCBI taxonomy): domain Eukaryota; kingdom Metazoa; phylum Chordata; class Mammalia; order Artiodactyla; family Camelidae; genus Camelus; species Camelus bactrianus. Next base: position 24,957,976 of record NC_133569.1, read on the forward strand.
ATAGGCAGCTGGCCTTGAGGGACATCAGAGAATTAAAGTACCTGCATTACACACACCCTGGTCACAAAGCTCAAGAGTGTTCATTTTTTGCTGACCCATCCGCATCCATGCATAGATGGGCTGGGAGCTGTGCTGCGGCATCACAGATCTGCTTTATGGTCTCAGCTCGGTCTCCAGGTCCTCATGGTCCTTGACCCCAGGTCCAGGGTCCACTGTGTCCTGCACAACCTCTGACCACAGCCCCTTACGGAATGCCGCAGCAGGTACTCAGGGACCGGGGCCAGGCGTTGGTGTTGTTCAAGCACCCCCGTGACTCAAGTGGAAGCCGGATGCGAGAGCCAGCGCCCCAAGGGGACCCTTAGCATGCCCCCGTTTCATAGAGAGCCACTCAAGCATTATTGAAAATAATAGGATCTTGGGGAACATCTCAACAGAGCAAACAAGGGGTAACGTTTATATGGTTGCATGATAGACTATTTGGATCAGTCCAGATAAAAAATCACGTGTCAACATGGATACATCTCTACCGGGCTCTGCTTCGTGGAAACAGGAAGTCAAAGGATGACACATACACTTCCGTGCCATCCGTGTAACACTGAAACCCCGTGCCACAGCGCTGCTGCAGCGCGAGCGTGCGGAGCCGTGGGGAACAGGCGGGGTCGTGTGCGGGGCTTACCAAGGAGCAGCAGCCCCGCCCGCCACGCTTCGCTGAGGAGGCCCGCACTGTCCATGGGGCGTGGGGCTGCTTTTGCTTTAGACTGGGCACCGAACCCCACAGCTTGTGACCCTTCTCTTACCTTCTGAAACAGCCTGCACTCTGTCTACAGAGCGTGCGTCTTTCTGAATAAATCCACCTTCACTCAACTGTGGCTCGCTCTTGAACTCTTTCCTGCGCAAAGCCAAGGACCCACACTTGGCGGGGCGCGTCCCAGGGGCTCAACCAAGACCTGGGACCCCGCCCTCCTCTCGCCCCACGTCTTTCTGTATCAGATGCGCACGTATCAGAGCTCACCAGATTGTCTACTTTGAATATGTGTGACTGTTTTTATGTCAATGGTCTCTCTAAAAAGCTATTTTTAAAAAGAGACAGCAGGAGAGATGTGTGAGTGGCTCGGGGGAGGGAGGCAGGGGGCACATTGGTTAAAGGGAGACTCAAAACTCCGTCCCAGCTGACCGGTTACCACGTAAGAAGGTGGACATAGGGTTGCCAGAGGCTCCCATTTTTCAAGAAAACATGGAAGTGAGAAAAAATTATATATGCCTCTTTAAAATATAACTTATTTTTTCTTCCCTAAACACTTTAGGCTAAAGAAAAGAAAGAAGGCAGTAGGCCAATAGCTTATGCCTTCTGATACACACATGAAAGCGTAGATAATGTAGTAATATTACAGATACTCCTGGTCACCCAGAGAGACCGCACACCTCTCAGGGAAGTGACCGCCTCCCGGGCAACCTGCGGGGCGGGAGATTACAGCTCAGGCCAGAGAGCAGGCAGACAGGTGTTCAAATCCCATTCGAATCCAGCTCTGGTTCTCAGCGGCTGTGCGGCCCTGAGCGAGTTACCTAACCTGCCTGTTTCTGCTCCCTTGTCTGTGAACAGGAGGCTTCCCCCACCCCGGGAGCTGCTCTCGGCTTGGAAGGCCTAGACACACGTCTGTGATTTGCAGGCTTCCTCGCTGTGAGCTGCTTTTGCTCCGTGACCTGTGACTGTGGTTATTGCTGGTATTATCTGTTATTGTGGCTGCCGTCCCTTCTCCCCCCAGGCCTCACCCTTCTGTGTCTCTTCGAGAAGATACTGTGCTCCCCTGTCTCTCTGCTTCAACAGGAGGCAACATCTTCAGGTATTTGGAATCTGAGGCATTGTGCGAAAGACGCAATGCCAAAGGAACCGCAAATGGCCTTTCTGGTCGGTGGAAGCCCCGTTTTTAGTCGAGTTTGTCGTTGGGAAGTGCGGGCCAGGAGCGGTTTGCGTTTTGGTGGTGACTTTATATTTTGACCCACCATGGTAAGTTAAACCCCGGCAACACACCAGCCAGCTCCTGGGACAGACTCCGTCTCAAGTCTCCTTCCCGTGGCCCGTGCTACGGCCTGCCGGCTGGCACCCCTCCATGCTCCCCAAAATTGGCTAAGACGTGGCCAAGGGCACATCAAGCGTCTGTCCCGGCTGCCAGCATCTGTCTCCAATTTGTGAGAGTTTCCGGGGCTCCTCCCCACCTGTGACCTTGTGGTAGAGGTGGCTACCCCCCCACCTGCCCACGGTGCCTGCCGTGTTCTGTCTGGAAAGGCGCCCACCTGACTCAGATGGGCGGGCAGGTGAGCGACACCTCTCTGTCTGTTTGTTTCTGTCGGGGTGGGGAAGGGTACAGCTCAGGGGTAGAGTGCGTCCTGGACGTGCACAAGGTCCTGGGTTCAATCCCCAGCGCCTCCATTAAATAAATAAGTAAGTGGACAAATGAATAAATCTAACCCCCCCGCAAAAAGAAGACAATCTATTTCTGTCTGGGTCAGTGATCTCCAGCAGAGCTCTCTGTGAAGCTGGAAACGTCCTGCATCGGCGACCGCCAGCGCGGTCGCCACCAGCCGCATGCGTCTATTGAGCCTGGAGGAACTCAATTTTCAGGCTAAGTTTACTTAAACAAATTTAAATTTAATACGAGTGGCCACGTGTGGCCAGTGACTGCAGTGCTGGATGGCACAGGTCTAGATGTGTGTGTGCGGGCAGCTCGCAGGGAGGGGCGCTGCGGTGTCCAGGCACAGCCAGATTGTGCATGGGTCTCACTCAGTAAGTCACCACTGCTGATGGCATCCGTAGGCAACACAGATGCCCCTGTGGGTGATAAATGTCTGCCCAAGCCTTTTCTGAGTCCTCCTTACCGTCCAGAGTGAGACCAGCCACTTTCCCAGCATCACGTGGCTCATCAAGGTGGAGAGGGGACATGCCAGTCCGGCCAGCCCCGTCTCCTCACTGGAACCACTGCTCTCTGCCGCTCATCTGCAGAGAAGCCAGCCCGCCCTCCGTTTTCTTTTCTGGGCATCTGCCCCCCATGCAAAGCTGCCCCTCTCTCCGAGCTGGCCTCCCCTGGGCATGGCCCAGGCTTATCTGGGCATCATTTGGATGCATCTTCTGCTTCTGCTGGTCCCTTTGTCCCCTTGGAAACCGTGGCTTCCTCCGAGACAGTCCCAGCAGAGTTTTTGGAAGGGCATGCGTTCAGATCCCCGCTCCGCCCCGGGGGTGTCCCTGGCCCTCGGAGAGACAGCCCAGCTGTGGCAGCCAGAAGTGTCTGGAAGCATCCTTTCTTCTATTGTTGGGAAAAGCAAAAAGGGAAGGTCTGCTGGGGCTGTGGGACGACCCGAAGGACTTCTCAAAAGAGCAGATGTCCCAACCAGCCCTCTTTGGCTTGGCACCTGTCTCCCTCACGGGGAGGGGGGGGCGGGGGCTGGTGGCACGGTGATGCCCCCGGAGCAGATGGACCCGACTCAGGGCAGGCCCGCAACTGCACCGCTGTGCGCACCGCTCAGCGGCAGAGCGACGCAGCTGCGGGCCCAAGGCTGCCTGACCGGCGGCTGGGGACTGTGGTCACGACAGAGCCCCACTCACATAGATTAGCTTGAAAACCACTTCTGGAGCCAAGGTTTCTTTCTCCAGACAGTTTTGGCTTTGGACTGTGTGTTCGTATCTGCCTTCGTTTCCCTGCCTGCGTGTTGACACGTCTGAATTACACACGCGCGTTCTAGACCTGGGAGACTAAGCTGATGGGGCGAAAACGGCTAATTCCCACCGGTGCCTGCGCTCTCCTTTCTTCCTGACACAAACCTGCATGGTGTTCAGCAGCTTCCCTGGGCGTCGCATGAGACCACGTGGCTGAATTCTGGCCAGTGGGGTGGAAGCAGAGGTGACAGTCCCCGCCTCCCAGACCCGCCCATGAAGTCGGCATGTAACCCCCGCTGTTTTCTCCCACCCGCCAGGTGGATGGGGAAAATTCCAGGCACCAGGCTAGCAGGAGCCTGGATTCCTGAGTGACCGCGTGGAGCCGAGAATCCCCTCCGACCCCACACAGGACTGAGCTGTGGGTGACAGGTACACTGGCATGGCGCCGAGCGCGTGCGGTTTGGCGCTGTCCGTTACAGCAGTTAGCCACCAACAGAGAAGAGCTCCTCGCAGACAAGCAGGGTCACTGTCAGATCAATGTTGGCTAATCTCACTTTCCCTAAACAAAGTGTCTTTACACGTGACCTTAACAGCAGCCAGAGTGTTAAAGAACGGTGAACACCTCAGTGGTAAATAACAGGGAAGCAGGTGGATCCCAGCCACAGCCGGAGAGACGGTGCCTTCCAGGGTTTTATCCATCTTCCCCTCAATCTCTGGCAAAAGACCAAATGCCTTTCTGTTGACATGGCTTTAGGCAAATGCCATGCAAGGATATATATATATATGACTGGGTTTGGATGGCCTTCCCCTTTATATGAGTGTCGTAATATCCAGATAGACAGCGTGAGGAAGAACATTTCTGCACAGCAAATGCACGCAAATTTCCTAAAGCAGAGAGGACTTGGGGTCTTCCCGCTCTCACAGAGGGGCAGGCTGGACCGTAGTAGACACAGGGGAAGGGGCTCTGAAGTGGGGTGGGGGGCAGGTGGACGAGGTCATGCCAAGCCTCAAAGGTCCATCTTAGGAGTTCAGATGGTTTAGCTGAAGGGCGAGGAAAAACAATGGGTTTTAAACATGACTGACTTATGGCTACAAAATCCACGTGGCGGCCCAGGAATATAATAGGAAAGTGTCCTGTGTGAGAGGTGCCTGGACCTGGAGAGAGCAGCTGCAGAAGCCGTAGGTTGGGGAAGGTTGTTATCTTTGGGGTGGGAGATCCTGAAGTGCTTTTAAGACGCTGAGGATGACCCCATAGAGACAGACGGTCTGAAACGACAGAGAAGGTAAGAAAAGACGGGATGCAGGCAGCACACTGAGGAAATGCACTTTGGGGAGAGAGGGGAGCCTTAGCTGCCCCGGGAAAGGGAAAAGAGAAGGTGTGCGCGGAAGAACTAGACTCTGAGGCTCTGGGGATGCAGAGGTGAAGGAACGGCATAGTGATGGACCAAAGGGGCAGCAGGTGAGGATGGGGAAGAAACACAAAATGACAAAATAACCAAATACAAGACCAGGAAACCTGGCTTGGTCAGGTAACTCCCCAGGCGGGCACCCAGGGTTGCTGTAATAGGTTTGGTGGCCCCTTCCGTCCTTCACCGTGTTGGGCATCCTGGCTCCTGCTGTGGCCCCCAGCATCCCTCTGAGTCTCTGCTGGAGAGCTGCCGGCAGGCTTCGGGAGCCACTCTGCCAGCTCCTGAGAGCTGGAAGTGCCTGAGGGATTGCTTGGATCTCTCCCCACGCCAGTCCTCACCCCACCTCCTGCCCCCCGATGGGACGACTCTCAGATGCTCTGGGAGAGCTCTTTCTGGGGCTTGCCGGGTCCCACAGCCCTACCGTCCTGGTCGCGCTGTTTCACCTGTCTCACAGGGAAAATGGGAAGATGGATGAGTAAATATGGATGATTGCACGACTCTAACCCAGCAACAGTAAAACACTGAAGTCTAAGTTTCTGTTGGCTTCAAACCCACTTGAAAGCAATTCAGCTGCGAGCTGGTGGACAGGAAAGGATTCGGGGGTGGAGATGATTTATATGGTCTATGACACTGCGAGGCTGTCGGCATTATTTTAGAGCTCTCTCAGGGAAAAGACAGTCCCCTTCAGGAGGTGATTTATCACTAAATACTTTCAAAGACATGCCGAGAAACCCAGAACGCGTGCGGCGAACCTGGCCTTCCTGTACCTGCCAAGCTGTAGGAACTGTGAATGAAAAATGTCACCTGAAGTATCAGTAAGCAAAGAACGCTGCGGCCGTCAAGTCTGCCCCCCGACAGTGAGCGGAGGGAGCTCAGGGTGCAGACGAGCAGGCAGCCTGGCCTCTGCAGCCACCCCCAAGGGTGCCCCCGAGGGGACGCAGGATGGGAAGGAACAGGACACTGGCCCTAGAGGGCTAAGGTGCATGTCAAAGGGATGGTTTCAATGGGCCCAGACCTTTGCAGCTTCCTGTATGTAAAAAAGTGCTAAATGCCTTCACTTGAGATGCCTGGTCTTCTTTAACAGTAACCTGCCGATGTTCCCGCTTGCTGGTCTTCGCTGCAAAAATGCCTGTGTATCCTGGCCCCTCCCTCGCCCCTCGGGAGCAGTCTCTTACAGCTATCTGAGAAGCTGCCTCCCAGGCTCGAGTCCTCAGAAACTTCACCCAATGAAACGTCACTCTCAACTGTTAGGCTGTGCTTTTTTTTTTTTTTTTCAGTAGACAGAATACGATCACTTTCTTGAAGCATCCTTGCATTCACGGCTCGGAGTCCCCATGCCGGGGAGCAGGTCATCACCAGGAGTCAGCAGTCACAAAATCAGGGAGCTTCACAAAAGCAGGGAGAGCCTGGCTCCAAGTCTTCCAAATGGGAAAAAAAAAAAAGTGTCTGCACAACCACCTTCTATATATTAATTGTGCCTTGCACTCCGAGAGCACAGGTGCTTGTGCACCCATTTTACAGACGTGCAGGGCAGGAGGGCTTTCTCAAAGTCCAGACAGGACTCACTGGAGCAGCTCGGGGCAGAACAATCATCATATACTCACGGTGGTCGATTGTCAATGAGTCTACCTCCCTCGCTAACCTGCGACCTTCTATCTGACCTTATAGCCCAGCACCTAATCTGAAAAGCAGGAAGCCTCACTAGGAGTCCCTGAGAGGCCGTGTCCCTGCGTGGTGTGTGCCCCTCTGTCACACAGCCCTCCTGGACGCTCCAATCACCAGACTCCATCCACCAGACTCCATCCAAACACACTCACGTATGTTTAATTATGAACTGTCCTGGAGTGGATGACTTTGGATTTATCCTATTTGCCCAATTTAGGAAGCTTCCAGCCATTATTTCTTCAAATACGTTTTTCCCTCTCACTCTCTCTCCCCTCCTGGGGCTCTGATGTTACCAGTGTTAGGTTTTGTCTTCATGGCTCACTGGTCCCTGAGATGGTTTCTGTCTTTTTTCCTCCCCTAGTTTATTTTCTCTCTGCTTGGGTCCAAATTCTTGGACTCTGTCAAGTTCAGCAATCTCGTCTTTGTCATCCTCCTTCTCCTGAGCCCATCCTGTAAGCTGCTCTTTGTTGGCTGGTGGTTTATTTTGGTTCGGGTTTATTTTGTGATGGTAATATAGTTCTATACTTTTCATAGGCTTCTTCTTTATAGCATCTATTTTTTTGCTGACAAAATATTTCAGTTTGTTTCAAGAGAATTCAGAGTTGCTGGTTGAAGCAGTTTGATCACAGCTGCTTTGAAATCCTTGCCAGATGCTCCCAACATCCACTTCGTCTCGGTGCTGGTGTCTGCTGACTGTTGCTTCTCATTCAAGCTGTGGTTTTCCTTGTTCTTGGTATGACAGGGGATTTTCAGTTGTGTTCTCTCAACACCAAAGAGCCACTGAGCTTTTTCCCTCAGTATAACAAAAATCAAAACCCTGTGTGTATTGAGTGCAAATGTGTAAATGGACAAACTTTATTTTTTATTCCCACTTCACATTTCATGTGAAAGTTTACAGATAACAGTTTTGACTTTGGTTTTTTCAGGGGGGAGAAGTTGCCCTGATGGCCTATGATGACATCATGTTAATTGCTTTCAGGACAGTTACATGTCAGTATTGAAATTTGACGTTTAGCTGCCATCTCGTAGGTAGAAATGAATGCTCACCAATGCACATGTGTGCATGTATTTTGTGTTTTGCTGCATTGCCCACTGCAACTGATAAGCTAAGGAATCCACATGCCAGGTTTGTGCTCGGCTTGCAGACACCACAAACTGAAAATTATAAATCGCGGATACAGTCATTTGCTAATTTCACTGCCCTTTTTGGTATGTGAATGTAGGAAAGTCATAGGGTTTATAAATTCAATTGGAGTAAATTTTAAAGCCACGTGTTTTATGATAAAAGGTCTTTAAGTTAAGGTGGCCTAAACACTGGCAGCGTATATTTGTTGTGAAGAGAATTACTCTGAGATTTACTTTTCTGATATTGAAAGTGACTTAATAAAGCACTGTTTCCATTAACTTGGAAAAAGTAAAACCTGGCCCTGGATATTTGAGGTTTCATGCGACTCCGTATGTCCTTTAATCATCTGTTAGCAGGTCACCCTCTGTTGAGGGGCAGTGCAGGGACCAGCAAGTCCAGATTCCCTCCGGACCCTCTCTTCATGCATGGGTAGGAGGGGAGAAACTCAGCTCCCTCCTCACCCTGCCGACGACTTCCCTGAGAAGGCACGTGGGACTGTAGCTCAGCTCCCCGTGGGATGCGGCCGACACCGGGGGAGGGGGCCACAGTGCCAGCCAGTCCCACCCCCGCCCCCACCTGTTCTGGCCCAACAGCCATGCCAGGTGGGAGGAGGACCAAGTCCCTCTGGGGGACCAGCTGGTTTGAATCCAGCCTGGGACCTGCTCCTGTAAAACCACAGGCAAGTTCCTTAAAGACCCAGTGGCTCAGTTGCCTTTTCTGAAAAATAAAAGAAGGTAACAGTATGTAACCCTGAGTTCTGTTATGAGGGTTACACGAGTTAGATGTGGCCCGTGGATCCTGGGGGCTCGTCAGGTACGCAGGCTCGCAGGCCGCTCCCCAGGCCTGGGGAACAATCCTCTGCATTTTGACAAGATGCCCAGAGGACTGAAGTCAGAATGCCCTGATCGAAAACATTTACAATGGCAAGTTTTGAAAAGCAATGATCTAGGCTAAAACAAGCCCAACTGTCTTGCTTTTTTCCTGCAAAAAAAACCACAAGAAACCCCGTTTCAGATATTTCCCTCACCTAAAGAGATGTTGGATTCAGCTGAGGACACTGGGAAGGATGGCCTCCAATCTAAATGCTACTCACTGGGTATTATAGAGTCCTCTGTCCCCTCCCTGCCATTCTTCCAAATGATGGCATTTTTATTAAAGGTGACATTTCTTCAAGAACCCTTTCTGTGCGGTTAAGTTTTTACTTTTTGCATTAACCTCGCATCCAGTAATGAGGAAGTACTCAAACAAAATGAGTCAGAGTTTGTCAGACCCTGGAGCGCGGATTAACACAGGCATCACCGTGAAGGCGTGCACGGCAGACCGGAGTGGCGCGCGGTACCCGGTTCCCCCACGATCCTTGGATCAAAGAGCCGTCAGGCGGCGTCCTTCCTGTCTGTTACACAAAGAAATCTGCTTCATGTTAAACTCTCCTTGGGAAAGTGTTTTGAATGATCATAGAAATGCTTTGCGATGTGAACGGAGAAAAGATGGCGGAGAACGCAAGCAGTTCTGTTCTTGCCTACCTGGTTCCTCTCTGCCCTCGAGCAGGGAAAATGTGGCAGCCGGGGGATTCAGCTCAGGAAAGTTTACACTTGGTAACCCTCAGGAGCCAATGCTTTTCATGATCAAAAAAAAAGAGTGTTGGATAAAATTCAGCGCTCACAGAGCAACAGCCAAACAGAGCCTTGGTTTCGGGGGCTGAGGCTTTGGGACCTGGCTGGTAGATCTATTAGGACCACACTCTGGAACTTCTGTTTGTGGTTTCTCACCATCAAGAGTCCTGCAGAAAGGGGATCTGAGCAGCAGAACCCATCGTAAACCCAACGTCTTAGCACACGTCGGGGCGAGTGGAGGTGTACACCCAGCTTTCTCCTGCAAGCACGGAGAGCCAGGCGGGGGGCATCAGACACAAGGCTGAACCCAGAACAGCCAGAGGCCACTTGCTCTATGTCCTCTGCCCCTGCCCTGTCTAACAGGCGACCCTCTTGTCCACCAGCCTCCCCCAGCAAACCCTCGGCAGCCTCTCTAAAGCCTGTGCTCCGGGTTTCCCCCAGCAGCACACCCTAACCACTCTGCAGCAATCTAGGGCCACTTCCTCTTGTTCCTTCCTTCGTGGCGTCCCGCCTTACACCGCCCGCGGTGTGGAGATCTTTCACGCGCGTCTCTGCTTTCCAGCAGAGGCAGAGAGCATCGCTTCTCCTCGAGTCCTGTTTGTTTCTGCGGGAAACAAGGACACGTGTCCTGTGTCTTTGCCCCGTCACCCGCCTCTGCTACCTGCTCGCTCTCGTAGGACGTAAATGTAGTATTTTAGCTTCCAGGGTCTGATTCTCCACTTGTGGCACGTCGGCTACGCTGTTGTGTGGCTCGCCCGGAACTGGTCCACCTTTGCAAACACAAACAGAAAACCAGCTCCGGGCGGCGCGACCAGGGATGTGACTGGGCGGAGGCGGGAGTTTCCTCCCAGAAGTGACTGAGGAATCCCATTTCATCAGGAAGAGGAAGGAGAAAAATGCAGCTCAGCGGGCCCCTGCGTGGCCCCTGCGTCTTGCCTGCGTGCAGCCGCCGCCGCCGCCACCTCCCAGCAGCACCGCGTCTGCCTCTGGGAAGGACAAAGGGCCGCGGCGGCGTCTGCCTGGGGTCTCGCTTTGTTATCACAGGGGCGCCAGGAGGCAGGTAGCAGCCGCTCCGTTGCTGACAGCGAGAGGGAGGGGGCCACAGGACCAGCCAGCGGTGTCAGCCTCTCTGCAGCGCGGGGAGTGCGCGCGGGGTGGGGGGGGGGGAGGCGGCAGGACCAGGCAGACCTGCGGGGCAGGAGGGAGAGCTGCTGCTCCAGCCTGAGTCAGGCCTGCCCCTGACCTCGGGGTGGGGGGGACACGCTCCCGTGGGTTTCAAACCGTGCCCTGCAGAGCGGGGTGGACCTGCCACCTGTGAGGGGGCCAGGGAGGGAGGCAGAGGCTGGGGACCCGCACCCCATCTTTCCATCCGAGCTGCTGGGCCCCTGTTTCACACACTGGACCTCTGCATGTGTTGTCATCTAAAACAAAGTTTCATTCGGTTGTTAAACTATACTCAATGTCTTGTAGCAGCCTATAATGAAAAGAAGATGAAAAGGAATGTTTGTAGGTGGGTGACTGACATGTTGTGCTGTGCGCCAGAAACTGACGCAACGTTGTAACCTGACGACACCTCAATTGATAAAAAAGAAAAAGAAGAATTTAAGGCGCCTGGCCTGCAAGATAAACTCCAAAATCCCCGCGGAGCGTGCTGGGTGCCTGGGACCTGACCCTTCCCCTCCGTCCGGTCCTCTCGGTCCCACACCTCCCCGTGGGCTGGTCCTCTCTCCCCAGCCCGGTGAGCTCCCCCTGCGAGGCTCTCTCTCCTGGAGGACGAGGTGCCACCTTCTCTCCTCTGCCGTCCCGGCTTTGTGGCTTCCGCGCCACGGTCACCCTGGCTTTGCAGGCTTCACCGTGCCATGAGGGCTCTTGCTGTCCGGAGCACACGCCCTCTGAATTCCCGCTCCCAGTGTGTCCCAGGCTCTGGAACAAAGCGACAGCCGATAGACGGCCACATGTGGACATGCAGACCGATGCAGGGAGGGGTAAGGCACTCCCAAGGGAGGAGGTGGGCCTTCTGTTCAGGAAACAGCAGAAATGGCCAAAACCTGCCTGTTCAGGACCAGGGCTTGGAAAAGAGGATGCCACCCTCCACAGGCTCGGGGTGACTTGCCAGTTTAATCTCACCTACGTTTTAATGTTACTTCTTAACGTAGTTGATTTACCCCCAAAAGGAACTAAAATCATAGTGAGGAACTTTCTGTCCGTCATGATTTTAAAAGATGCAATACATAATATGCATTTGTAATTTTTCAATCATTTGTTGTTTGAACGACTAATACCCAGATAACAAAAAGTGTCGTAAGAAGGGGTATCCGTTGGTGTCAGAAGCCAAATATTTTGAATACAGATGAAGAATTATAAAATAAACACTTAAAAAAATCCTTTGCTAAGACTGTGAATGTCGTATTCCCAAAAGATGACCTGAAACACTCCAGAAAATGGAAAAGGTGAACTTCAGTTGCCTCTGAGGGGAAATGTCGGGGGCGGGGGACAAATTAAGGCCCACCGCCAGCCTGCCGGGTCTGACGGCGCTGGGACGTGTGGGAAGAACAAAGCACGTGTGCATCAGGAGGGGATGCAGAGCCCTGGGCCCCGGCACCCAGGGGACGCCCTGGGGGTCAGGCCCCGCCCCCCCCACAGGTGAGGAAAGACGAAGTGCCCACCCCTCCCCCAGGGAAGAACACGGCCTGAGCCCCAGATGCCAAAGGGCGTCTCACCGGCTCACCCCGAGGGCCGGCAGTCAGGGAGGAAGCCCCGACCCTCCCAGCCTTCCCTCTGCAGCAAGTGCCCCCCGCAGCTGATCAGCAGGGAGAGCCGGACACTCGGTTTCGTCTGAAAAGACACCAGCACCGACCTGCGCGCCTCTCTCCGCGTGTGACGCTCAGGATGGAGCAGGGACAGGGGTGTGGAGGTGTCTGGGAGCAGACAAGCTGTCACAGAAAGTAAGGAGTTTCTTTTTGTCTCTCTTCAGTCGTCCAGCACCGAGCGGCCGCCTACTGCGCGCCAGGCACCGTGACGAGTGCCGAGGACACGCTACTGACCAAGCCCCACCGCGTCCGTGCCCCCCTGGGGCTTACAGCCATTGCCGGAAAACAGCAATTCGCCAAGGGATTTGTGCAAGCAAATGTGAAGCTGCACCGAAGACGTGTGCCAGGAACAGGAGGAACGGCCTTTCTGAATTACCTGCGGGGGGGGGGGGGCAGCGGGGGTGCCCTCAGGTGGCTGGTGGCGAAAGGCGTGCCAGCAACCAACATGGCAGGCAGAATGTCCAGCCAGGCTGCAGGGCCGTGGCTGGTGGACACAGGGGTTCCCCCAGATCACCTGGGGAGAGTGAAAATGAGGCCACCCCCTGCCCGTACCCCCAGAAACCCTGACGCAGGCGGTGTGGGTGAGGCAGGGGCTCCCCAGATGACTTCAACGTGCAGTGAAGCTTGGGAAGCACCGCACTGGCTGGAGGAAGGGCATGAACACTGGGGTGGGTGAGGAGGAGGTGCAGGGCCTTGGGGAGCACGCACAGAGGGCCCCCTGTCCTCTCACTGGGGGCAGGGGGAGGGGACAGGATCTGAGGAGCAAAGTCCGTGTGACTGCAGCCCCGTCACCAGCTGGGGCGCCAAGGACGTCCAGCTAGGTTGGGGGCAGGGCCACGCCCCCCAAGGGATGATCCCCAGCTGCGACCATTTCCCTTTTCACTTCAGGCCCAGCGCTCTCGTCTGCGGACAGGAGTACATGAGAAAGTCTTGGGATTCATCACAGGACGGGGATGTTTGTTTTGCAAAGGAGGGAGGCCTGATTCAGGAGGTCACAGGGGTGTGGACATAGGGGAATTCTATTGTTCAGTCCAGCAGGTGGCTGAAACTACGAAATACCAGGAGCATTTATAGGGCCCTCCAGGCAGCCGCTGTCTTGTTTGGTCACCCATTAGTCTCACTGGCCTCTTCTGACCGCTCCTGACTTGGCCTCTGGGCTCCTCCCCGCCACACACACGCTGAAGTCGACAGCCAGGCAGGCAAACAGTGGGCTCCTCCCAGAACAGCTGGGTTTTATTCCTACTGCTCAGAAATGTCTGCTGCATCCACATTGTCAAGAGGAAGATCCTGCCCCCTGATCTGCAGGACTTTCTGCAAAAAAGTCTGGCGGCTGAGCCTGGGAAAGGCTGGTTGTCCCCCACCCCCTGATGTTCCAGTCCCTCCTCCTTCTCAGCTTCCGTCTGCCCACAGCCAGCCCGACCACCCTCTCCACTCTCAGAACCACCTGCCCGCACCCTCTGAGCGCTGCCACCGCCCACCAGTCTGCTGTCTTTCCTTCCTCTCCTGTCATCCCTCCCCGTGGCATCACTGGCTTCTGGACGTCCGCGCACTGTGGCTTGGTGTTTGCTGTCATCCCCTCCAAGGAGCGTGGGGATTTCCTACATGACCAGCCGTATCCTGTTTTGTGTTTTCTCTAGCTTGCTGCCGGATGTGCCTCCTCCTTTCTCTGCGGTCAAATGCCTGTCTTGATTTTTCCTTCATTTTGAAGTTTCTGGCTTCTGAACCCTTGGGCTTGCTAGAAAGCGGACCTCCAGAGGGCTGGGGGAGGGGGACGATAACAATATCTCAAATGTATCTGGCTTCTTTCTCTTAGAAGCTCACATGCATTCCATGCGTGTGATCTCATTAGCCTCCCAGATCTCTGCAAACCAGGAAAGTGACAGGTGTTTACAGGGAGGGCACCAGCCTTAAGGAATTTCTGCTCAATCATAGGGTGAGTCACAAGGACTTAAATAGAAAATGCTTGAGTTGCAGTTCGGTTCTTTTTCCACTCAGTTGATTGGCAGTTACAGCTTTTAAAAAAAAGAAAGAAAAGTAAACAACAATTGGATGCTTACACCACCCAGATAAGCAAGTTTCAAACTCGCTGGTGGCTCACCCACTGGGACCAGATGAAATCAGCGTTCTCTTTGCTCGGCATGATAGGTTCCCCGGGTGGTAGCTGCCTCCTCCATCACAGGTCCACCCACTTTTCCCGGCCCCTCACCCTCCCTTGAATGGCGTGTGGTTCTCAAGTCCTGTTGCGGTACCTGGATGTGCTGCCCGGGGCTCAAGAGTGACAAAGCTCAGCCCACATGCACAGTGTGACTTTTCTCTTCCAGACTCATTCTCCTTTGCTCCTTCTGTCTCTGTCTGTGAGCCCCAGAAAGTCATGATTATTTTGTTTGATTCTAATTCCTTCTTTCCATGGCTTTAGCTCTGAAGCTGAGAGCAGAGGACAATGCCTTTTCGTCTATAGTTCCAGCGTGAGTAGTTTTCAACTACAGCTGTGCGTCAAAGTCTTTACACACTTAAAGCCACCGTGATTTCTGAGTCAGGAGTTTGGAAAGAGAGGGTCTCTTGTGGGGTCAGGGTCCGACATCATCTGAGGCTAACTGGGCTGGCCATTCGTGAAGGCTCATCCCACGGCTGGCAGGTGGTGGTGGCTGTTGGGGGACAGCTGAGCTGAGCTGTCAACTAAAGGGTGTCATGGCCTCTCTGACATGGTGGTCTTGGCACAATCAAACTTCCTGCATGGAGCCTGGCTTCCTGTAGAGCTAGGGTCCCCAGAGAACCAGGCAGAAGGAGGCATGGCTTTGCTGGCCTCATACTGGAAGTCACATAACATTACTGCCACCATATTCTATTGGTCACAGGTGAGGCATGAGTTTCGCCCAGACCAAGGGAATTAGACTCAACCTCTGGACAGGGGAGTGTGAAGTTCACTTTGCAGGAGAGCACATGGGCTGGGAGATACGGCTGCAGCCTTCTGCAGAAAACAGCCTATGGCATGGCACCTGTGCTCAGGAACCCTCCACAGATAATGCCGAGCAGCCAGATAATAGAAGCAAAAGCAAAAACAATCAAAAGGGACCTAATTAGACTTACAAGCTTTGGCATAAGCAAAATAAAAAGAAAGCCTATGGAATGGGAGAAAATATTTGCAGAAGGTGAGACTAGCAAGGGCTTAATTTCCAGAATATATAAACAGCCCATACAACGTAATAACAAAAAACAAACAACCCAATCCAAAACCAGGCAGAAGACCAAAACAAGCAACTCTCCAGAAAGACCTACAAATGGTCAATAGGAAGACATACAAATGGCCCATAGGCACATGAAAAAATGCTCAGTGTCGCTAGTTATCAGAGAAATGCAAATCAAAACTACCATGGGGTATCACCTCACACCAGCTAGAATGGCCATCATTCAAAAGTCCACAAACGACAAATGCTGGAGAGGCTGTGGAGAAAAGGGAGCCCTCCTGCACTGCTGGTGGGAATGTACTTTGGTGCAGCCACTGTGGAAAATAGCATGGAGATTCCTCAAAAAACTAAAAATAGACTCACCCTATGATCCAGCAATCCCACTCCTGGGCATATATCCAGAGGGAACTCTAATTTGAAAACATACATCCACTCCAATGTTCACAGCAGCACTATTTACAACAGCCAAGACATGAAAACAGCCTAAATGTCTATCCTAGATGACTAGATAAAGAAGATGTGGTATATTTATACAATGGAATACTACTCAGCCATAAAAAATCATAAAATAATGCCATTTGCAGCAACATAGCTGGACCTGGAGATTGTCATTCTAAGTGAAGTAAGCCAGAAAGAGAAAGAAAAATACCGTATGAGATCACTCACATGTGGAATCTTTTAAAAAATACAAATGGGAAATATAGCCGCTATTTTATTACAATAAATATAAACGGAGTATAACCTTGAAAAATTGTGAGTCACTATATTGTACACCTGTAACTTACATAATATTGTACATCAACTATACTTCAATTAAAAAATAATAATTTCCATTTATCTCTAAGAAAATGAAAAGACAAATGGACTTATTTACAAAACAGAAACAGACACACAGACACAGAAAACAAATTTATGGTTACCAGGGGAAGAAATTAGGTGGGAAGGGATAAACTGTGAGATTTGCAGATATTAACTACTATCTATAAAGTAAATAAACAACAAATTTCTTCTGTAGAGCACAGGGAACTATATTCAATGTCTTTAGTCACCTATAATGAAAAAGAATATGAAAACGAATATATGCGTGTATGTGCATGGCTGACCTGTTATGCTGTGCACCAGAAACTGACACAGCATTGTAACCTAACGATACTTCAATTAAAAAAAGAATTAAAAAAAATTGAGCAGCCACAGATGAAGCTGCTGTGCCCCCTTGGCACTCAGAATGGCATAACGGTGGTCCCAGCAGTTGCAGAGGTCCCTGGGGCAGCATTTCTCAGTGTCACTCTTTGAACCTCCATCAGTTGCCCCAGGATGCTTATTAAAAAGGAAGATTTCAGAGCCCCCACCCAACTGGCATCTCTGAGGGCAGCGCCAAATGTGTGTGCTTTAAGCAAAGCCCCGCCCCAGGACAACTCTGAAGTGCTGTGCAGGGAAGTTGGAGAAAAGAATCTGTAAGGGGCTCTAGTAATGAACCTGCATAAAACGTTCCTCCAGAGCTCAGTGATTGAGGACAACAGCCGTGTATCCCCTCCCTGTTCCTGTGGCTCAGGATTCAGGGCTCGGCTTTGCGGGGTGTCTCTGACTCAGGGTCTCACACAGGTCGTAGTCAGGGTGTCGGCTGGGCCACAGTGACCTCCAGGCTTGCTTTGGGAAGGACCAGCTTCTGAGATCACTCCCGTGGCTGCTGGCAGGTCCAGCTGGCAAGCCGTGAAGACAGAGAGCGCGCGCAGGATGTAAATCACTGACTTTTGTAACCTCATCTCGGAGGTGACATCTCAACACTTCTGCCATGTTCTCCTTGTTAGAAGCAAGCCGGAGGTCCCGCCCACCACCCAGGGAAGGGGCTACACGCAAGTGCGGAAACCGGAGGGTGAGGATCACTGGGCGAGCCTAGAGGCTGCCTGTCGCAGGTGGCAGAAGCGGGGATTGAGTGCAGACCGGCAGGGAGCTGGTTGCCGGAAACTAGGGAGATGAGCAAACAGGGCATTGCCGCCGATGGGTTCTGATAACAAAGCACGAAGCATCTCAGAGACGGCCCCATCTGGGACACTCCCGCAGCTTCAAGTTACAGGAAGGGGTGAAGCCTTGCGTGAGCTAGAGGAGAGAGAACAAAAAGGTGGAGCCTCATTCGTTTCATCAGCACTGCTTCCCAGATCATGGGTGGGGAGATCATTAAAATGGAAGTATTGGGGTGACTTGTTAGAAATATGACGCAGCAGCTCCTTTGCCAGAAGTTCATCATACACTAAAATGTGTGCTCCAAGTCCTCCATCCTCCACATTCTGAAATAGAGCCCGTGAGGAATTTGCTATTATGGGACAGGAGAGTTAAAATGAAGCCAATTTCAAGTTCAACCTGACCTCCTAACCTGGCACTATGAACACAAATGGCTGGAGAGAGACAGAGAGAGAGCAAAGAGAAATGTCTCTTTCCAGCCTTCCCAGCTTTGTTTTGTGACGTTCAATGCAATTCTCAACTTTTTCTCAACATCATGAAAATTATGATTATAATCCCCCACTGGAGAGAGAAGCATCTCACACGTTTATTTATTCAAACTTTCCGCAGAAGAGGATGGAGAAACGCAGAGGGAGAGAAAAATGCATGCATGCAAAAAACAAAACAAAACAAAACAAAAAACAGCCAAAATGATCTAATCTGGAAGAAAAGACAGACTGGAGACAGGGTTGGTCCTGCATGTTCTGGACCACACTGAGCGCATGTAGCTCTCCATGTGAATTCGGACAACACACACCTTGCACCAGGAATTTGCTCGCCATGGAGGTCACCAAGAATTGACCCAGCACGGATCTGTGCTGACAGTAATAAAGTTCCACTTGACCTGCTCCCCCCGCAGAGCACGGAGCCAGAGCAAAGCCTGGCTGGTAACTGTGGGCCACCTCCTTCCAAAGCTCATTCAAGAGAAGAAACTGCTCCGTGACAGCCCCCTTGCCAAGAAAGGGGCCAGAACCCAGAGCTCATCCTGGTGCTTCACATATGGATCCTCCTCAAACTTGGACCCCTTGGTCCTCCAGCCTCTGCACCTCAGAAAGAGCCAGTAGGAAATACAAGGCAGGGCATGGACCTCAGCGACCTTCCTAAACTAACTGATCATTAAGAGTGACCAACCTTCATCAGGAAGGTAGACCCCTCCCCTCAATCTGCAGCCCCCACGATGCTCCCGCCTCGCTGAAAGACCTCGCCCCGATTGCAGGCTTCTTCAGCATTCTCAATCGAGATTCAGTATTAGGGTCATGCAGGCTCCCGAGTGCGGTCTCAGGACGCGCCTCCCTCGCGGCAGGCAGCCACCCCGAACGGACACAGCCGCACGCCGCCTTCCCTCACCCAGGTCGGGAGCAGCCTCTGTGGCAGAGGTCAGAGGAGCAGAGAACGGCCGGGGGCCCAGCTTCCTGGTTTTCCCTCTGAGGAGCAGGCACACCCCTGGCTCCCCGCCCCTTTGCTGCCCTCCTCTGCCGTCTGAATCCGGCCACCTGCCTTCGTGAGAGCCCGGAGGGGTCTTTCCATGCCTTGGTCTGTTTCGTGCTGAACTGCACTCAAGTTCCCTTTGTCCTTTTCGTCACAGGACTTGACTTCCTCCAAATCAGGGACCTAAGGTCATTTCAGTTTTAGGCAGATGAAAAATTACTGCCGTACATGTTTATCCAACAAGCCACAAGAGAGGTTCAGGAGTAAAGGTTCCCTCCCCGGTGAGACCGGGCCACGTGAGATGATCGCTCGCCTCGGGGATGTGTTAGTTTACGCAGGGGCCTTTCTGTTGGTTTCAGAGGACCCGGTGTGGTCTCTAACGCCCGGGGACGGCCAGAGCGCCCGTTTCCCTCCTGCCCCACGTTCCCAGCACACACGTGCTCCAGGTAGGACCACTGTCGCCCTGGCACGGATCTCCACAAGGCAAGAATGAAACAGAACAGTTTTCCACACATCTTAGGGGCCTGTCCCGTGTTCTGTTTCATCCCCAGTAAAGAACGAAGACACCTTAAAGCACCTGAGCCACTCCAGAGGCGAGTAGAGGGAAGCAAGGTGAACTGGGAGCCTGAATGAGAATGTCTGCACCGACCTCGCTGTGACTGTTACTTTGAGGATCAAATGAGGCCACTGGGTGGACGTGCCAGGGAATGCAAAGCACCACGCAAATGCAAGCAAGTGTGGAAACACTGCCTGGGTTTCGAAAGAGCTGGGCTTGGTCCTGGATCTGTCGCGTCATGTGATCTTGGGCAAGCGCGGCACTGCCTCCAGGACCCCCGGCTTTCTGAATACATGGTTCTCCCGGCTGCGTGATGCCCACCATGCTGGCCTCGCGGGAGCGGGCTCTCCATGCATCTCAGCTTTGGCACTTGGCTCTGAACCGCCCTCCCCTCCGCAGCTGCAGATTTCATACAAGAAAAGGGTACTCAACAGAGGCCCCCTTGGGGTGCAAGAAAGCAAGCCGGGGGTGGGAGCAGGTGCAGCGTCCTCGACCATCTTTGCAAAGGTCACGAGAGGAGGCAATGTCAAAGAAAGTCCTTTGGGGGCGAAGCAGGCTTTGAAAGCGGGGTGTCTGACCAGGCTTCCTGTCAATGCACGTTTCGCTCCAACCTGGCAGGTCTCTTGCCTGCTACAGCTCATTTCTCACTCTCCTGGGGAGCTGACAACTCTCAAAGCCAGGGCTCCCTGCCAGGAGTGATCACAGACGGTCCATATTTATTTCAGCGAGAGACGGAGAAGGTGAAACACCCTCCTCCCACCGATTCCGACCACAGTGACCGGCACCTAAAGAATGAAGTCCTTGCGGCCAGGGGGGTCCAGTGGGGCATCGTGGCCAAAAGCGCAGCTGGGCCCAGGCATCCCCAGAGCCGACGGTGGACCCGGGAGGGCCAGGCGGGGATGACTCCATGATACGCAAGTTCGGGTTTATGGGTCCTAAAACCCTAACTATGGTGACTTGGTGACGTGACCTTGAATCTGAGGTTTGAAAGGTGACACTCCTGTGATACCTCACAGAACAACGTCTCCTCATGTTCGCACCCCTCAGCCTCTCCCCTCCTTCCCTCTCTTCAGACGCTGCCTGTTTCTTGTGTGCTCAGGGCGTCAGGGCTCCCCTGCAATGTGGACAGTGGCCGGAACAAAAGACCATGGGCATCTGAATTTAGAGCGGAAACAGCCCAGCGGCAGGGAGATGAGGTGGCAGGGGGTGTGATGCAACAGGCAATGCGGAGCGAAGCAGGACGGACAAGCCCTCCCCAGAAGGCGTGGGGCCGCAACGTTCGCACTTGACCCAGAACTTCTCCGGGGGTGGGGGGTGGGGGCAGGTGACGTGGAGGAGGGTGCCTCGGGCAGAAGGATGCATTTCCTTGGATTTTCAAGGTCTCACCCATCAGCCTTTCCCTGGGAATGATCGATTCTGTGTCTCTGTGTATACAGTGGAGCTCTGTGACTGCAGAAGGAGCGTCCAGCACCAGCCACAAGCGTGTCTCACAACAGCCTCCCCCGCCCTCGAAGGAGATCCTGGAGGCGGCCGCGCCCGAAGCCCGTCAGCTCACTGCACCGAGCAAGAACGGAGTTGTTCATTCTGATCTTACAGGAAAAGGACCTCCTTTCCACACGTTTTAAAAAGTACTTCTCTGTACTTGGCCACTAGTCGGCAACCACAAAGTGAGCTTCAGTCTCAGACAGGAGGGTCCTATGCCCACCCAAGCCTTTTTATAGCTTGACAGTAACAAACAAAGGAAAACAAAGCAGCAAGGCTTATCAGTTATGCTGAGGGCAAGCAGCACCCAAGCCGGCACAAGCGGGAGCGTTTGCGGTCAGTGACCCGAGCTGCTGGTAAGAGAGGGACATTTTGTACCAGCACGTGCTGAGCTCAGCCCAGCTCAGCCCTCTCACTTGCTCTGAGGACAGTCTGGCCGGAGAGGGAACCCCCGTGCTCCGTGGGTGCCGCCTCACGGGAAATGCGCTGCGGCTTGAAACCGAGGAAGAAGCTTGGGCAAACGTTTCTGGCTCATGAACGTGCTTGTCAAAGCTCTGCGCGGCGCGAGAGAGGGAGGACGCGTCCTTGCCGGGGGCCCAACTTCCCTTCCCTTCTCGAAAGCCCCGCGTGTTCCCTTTCTGATCACCAGCGAACTGCCGCATGGCCTCGGTGCCTCTTTCTTCTCTGAACTTCCTCTCCTCTTCCTTAAACTGTCTGCTCCCTAAGAACCATGCCCACCCCCCGCCCCCAGCTCCGGGTGCAGCCGTGAGCACCCTCCGTCCTGCCCCTTTACCGTGGGCCCGGGGTGGAGCTGCCGGTTCCCTCGCAGGTGCTTGGACGCTGCTTTGAGGTGGGTAGCTAGCTTTCAGCCTCTTGGGAAAGCCTTTGATCCCCATCCCATTCCCTCTTCAAATCCCATCTCACTCCCTCCCTGATTCCCATCCCATTCGTCTCCATCACCCTCCCTCCTTTCCAGTGGCAGCAGGCACCCTGCCTTACAGTATAATCCAAATGGGGCCACCTAAGGGCTCCGGCTGGTGGTGGGAAGGGAAGGGAAGGGACAAGGGAAGGACGAGTTGGGGTCAATAAATAATATGCATTAGTGTAGCAGGGAAGGACAAACCTGACTCCGTGTTAGACCTGCCCCTTTGGCTCTGACCCTGGGCTCTGTCTCCTGGGCTCAGTCGTGCTGGTTCTACACCTTTTGTAAAAGACTGTTGTCTATGGCCTGAAATAGACAGGAGAGCCCGTTCTCAAGGCTCTGACCTTTAAGGGTGTAACACTTCCCCAGTCATATAAAGATAAAAAGTTGCAGCAGAGAATAGCACTTGTTGCTGGAGGTTTACAGGGACACCATGACCCGACCCACGGGGACGGCTGCAAGATCAAAGGATTCTGACACCAAGAATTGTGCAACAACCAAACACACCCCCGCCCTTTCTTTAGTATAAAAGGAGCCTGAATTCTGACTTGGGTAAGATGGTCTCTAGGACATTAGTCCCCCATCTTCTCGGTCTGCTGGCTTTCCAAATAAAGTCATTGTTCTTCGCCCCAACACCTCATCTCCCGATTTACTGGCCTGTCGTGCGGCAAGCGGAACGAGTTTGGACTCGGTAACACTATGACTCCCGCTATAGATAGCAGAGTGGCTGGTTGTACCAAGTAATGATAACAAAGCTACTCACCATTGCCCCGGAGCCGTGTCTGCTTAGGGAGAAGACGCCACTCCTTCCCTTGTTCCCAGTCGGTCTGGCCCACACGAGTCCTTGAACCAAGATGAAGGTGGTGCAGGACGCCGTCGGGCATCCCATTCGCACGAGCAGCACTTCAGGACAGCTCTGAGGCCAGCCCCCACCTCGACAGGGGGCCGATCACGCCGCTGTCCTGGCCGCCTCCTGCTCCCAAACCAGAAAGTTGGATGCGTGCTCAATACCCACCCAGCAGAAGGATCGCCACCTCTCAGTGGATGAAATCAGCCCCATGCGAAGCGAAGGGAGTTAACGTGATGGGCTTGGATGAACTGGAACTGACTTCCTAGTCACGTTACTAGGTGAGCCAGTTTGGGGCCCTAATGGGAAAGGAGAGCGAGGAAACGGATGTCAGGGAGCAAACTAAGAGCTTCCTCCAACTGAGCAGGAGACGCAACGTGCGTCGGAAAGGACCTGAGAAGTGTCCGTGTTGGACGGTTGGAGGGGGAGCCTGTGGGAAGGTTACGGTGCAGCCAGAGAGCAGGAGGACGAGCGGGGGAAGGGGTCACGGAGGCTGAGGGTGGGACAGGTCTCGTGGAGCAGGTCATGCTCGTTTGTGCAGGATGCTGCCAACAGGTCTGGCTACAGTGACGACGTGGAGGCCGTCGGGCCCCTGAGCCAGGGCTGCCTTGATGGCCTGGTGAGGGGGGAGCTGGATTAGAGAGGCCGAGGAGTGACAGGGAGGCAAAAACAGAGACATAAACTCCGGGTGACTCTTGTGAGAAACCCCTGTAAATGCAACGTGGGAAGCCAGACCGCGGCTGCGGAGGTTCACATTTCCGCTCGTGTTTTTGTTCTGTAAGAGGAACTTGACCTGGCTTATGTTTCACTGCAAGACTCCACCTGACAGAGCAAACAGAAGAGGGACCCAGGGTGCCTGGAGGTGTTCAGCGGGGTGGAGCTGGGACTGGTTCTGGGAGGGAGCGGGCAGCTCTTCACGCGCTAACGTGGGACGGAGGGGACGCCGTGAAGCTTGCACAGGGATGTGCCCTGGGCGTTTAGGGGAAGAAGGATTTACTATCCGGCGGCTTCTGTTTTTCTCTTTGAAGGGGGATATGCGTAATCAGCTGAGACCGGACACTGTTGGGTTCTGTCCTAAAGCTCCCAATAAATCCCGTTCACATTTCCCGCCATGAGCGCTGAGTCATCTGAGAAGTAAGTCAGAGGAGTCAGCATTTGGAGGCCAAAGTATCACAGGGACTGCTGATAAAGCTGGCCCTGAGGAAGTGATGTAGGCCCGCCGTCCAGTGGGCCCACTCATTAGCTGACTTAAAGAGGCAGTGTCGTGCTGGCCAGGGCAGACACACACCAAGACAGTCGACGCAGACAGGATGACCTGCAGTCACCAAAACGGACAGAACAACTCAGCAAATGACACAAACAGAAAAAAGCTTGACCTCAGCGAACTCTGAGATGGTTCCGAATTGGTTAATTAAATGATCTCCAAGATGACCCTGTGCCCAAGACAGAACATATATTCTTGGACCTATTTTTCTTATACCAATTATGTTCACTTCCATCATTCCATACAGTTTGGCAGGGGTCCTTAATAAGATAAAACAGAAAATTTAACTGCCCAAATAATTTGAAAAAAATCTAGAGACGCCCCAAATTAAGGAAACATTTTTCTCTGATTGTCAAGTCCCCAAGGAGAAATTAAACCCTCCGGTGACTTCAAATCCAAAGACCAAAGGAAGTGAAGACCAAAAGCAAATTATCTCGCCCTTGAAAGTTAAAAGTCTAAAGACACGAGCGACCCCCTCGGTCCTCACTCGGCTTAGTATCCGCACCACGGCTTCTCGGCACTGGGATGGCACTCGGCCTTCTGCAACCTGGGCTGTCTTTGGCAGGAGTTGACGTGGAAGCTCCAAGACCTCAGAGTTTGAATCTCCCTAGTGCCAAAGCTGTGAGGTGGCTCTGCTGTTAAAGAGGACAAGAGGGAATGAGATGTACAAGGTGACCAAGGACCTGGAGTCACACACCCCACACTCATCACCCAGCGGGCGCCCCCCAGCATGATGATGGGGAGAAAGAGGACAGTGCCCCTCTCCTGCTCCACCTCACCCCCGTTTTCCCCTGCTCGATCTCTGGGCATCCTGGGGCAGGCCCTGCACGCAGACAGGCTGTCTATGCGGAGCAGTGTGCGGCTGGGGTCTCTGCATTGTCCCAGATGACCTGCCTCACGCCTCGGCCTGGCTGCATGCGGAGTCAAGACAGGTACGCTGCCCGAAGCTGTCTCCGCCCTCCCACAAAGAAGACTGACAGTTCGGCATCCTTATCAGTCCTGCTCAGTGGCTGCGGGTTGTGGGTGATGCTTGGTGGGGAAGCTGGCAGGTTGTTCAGAGGAGCCATAGAGAAATGGCTCCCATCTTGTTCCTTCTAGGAGCACTCAGGAGCAGGAGCAGGAGCAGGGGAGCCCTTTGTCAGATGTGCCCTTTGAGTATCTTCCAAGAGTCAGCACAGTGAACAGTGGCAGGGAGTGACACGGAGGTGAAGCAGGCCCAGTCTCAAACATCAGGCCCCGTTCACCATCTGCGGGGCCGGGGACCACCCACACTCTCCACGCCGTATTCTCTTCCCTGTGTCAGGGGAAGGGGGGCATTAACTCTGCAGAGTGATGAAAGCTTTTGTGACAATTCAGTGAAATGAACAAGGTCTTCTGCGCGCACAGATCATCCTGCTGCAGCTCCCTGTTCACGCACGTGTGGCCTCTGCCCCCCCCGGCTCTCAGCAGAGCTCTCCTCCGAGCGCCTCCCTGGTCACTCCAGCTGTAAATTCTTCAAGCAGCCTGGGAATTCTCCACAACCTGAGCCCCACTGACCCCAGGACCACACGGAACTGACTGCATCTCCTGTAGACTCCTCAGGACTGACGGATTCTGTGCAATGCCTTTGCAGGGCTGGATAGAGCGGCAAACAGGACAACCACTGTGACACTGTGGTTTCTAGCAAGGAATATATACTCTTGTCTTCATCTCTGTTTCTGGCACAGAGCTTCTAGAACTCTTGGAATTTCCTAAGTGATGAAAGCATAGAAATGTCTTCTGTGTTACATTAATGAGGTTATGTTTTGGACTGCAGC
The DNA here is from genome assembly GCF_048773025.1 of Camelus bactrianus. Lineage (NCBI taxonomy): Eukaryota > Metazoa > Chordata > Mammalia > Artiodactyla > Camelidae > Camelus > Camelus bactrianus. The sequence continues at coordinate 24,983,726 of NC_133569.1, forward strand.
TCAGGACTGGGACCATTCACCAGAAGAACCTGGTAAGAGGGTTGGGACTTTCAGTTCCACCCCTTGACCTCTGACCTCTGGGGAAGGGAGAGGGGCTGGAGGTCGGATCAACTGCCAATGGCCAATGGCTTAAACAGTCACACCATAAAACCCCAAAAGGAGCGGGTTTGGAGAGCTTCTGGGCTGGTGAACACATGGAGATTTGGGGAGTGTGGTGCCCTCAGAGGGAACACGGATGCTCCCTCACCCTTTTCCCATTCCCCACCCTACCCACCTCTTCCATCTGGTCATCCTTGGGTTGCATCCTTTTATAATAAAATCAGTAATCTAGTAAGTAGAATCTTTCTCTGAGTTCCATGAGTCGTTCTTGCAAATTAATTAAGCTCAAGGAGAGAGTGGTGGGAACCTCTGATTCATTGCCAGTCAATTAGAAGCCCAGGTGACAACATGGACTTACAATGGGTGTCTGAAGTTGGGGGCAGGGTTCATTCATGGGGGATCAAGTTCTAAACCTGTGGGATCTGAGGCTGTCTCTGGGTAGACAGCGTCAGAACGGAGCTGAGCTGTAGGACAGCCAGCGGGTGTCGGAGAACTGCTTGGCGGTGCGATGGACCCACACCCACAGGGCGGAATGGGCTAGAGACTCTGCGCCACCATCCTGGGTTTACGTGACGGTGGAAGAGACAATGAATGATCAGAGGTCACAGTTCAAGAGCAGGGAATAGTAAGAGCAAAGACATCCATGCCTCTGAGGACACGGCATTTGAGAGAACCTTCCAGAACGCTGAGGGAAGGGTATTCCCGCCTGAGAGCTGGGACACAAATGAGTCCAAGATTAGATGAGGAGCAGGGAGGTGGGCATTCCTGAGGCAGTGGTCAGTGGCTGAAGAATGGATCAGCCGGGCCAGACTTAAGAGCTGGGATTTTACTTTAAGTGTGAGAGGGAACAGGGATGCCTACAAGAAAGGAGAGGCCCCTTGGGCTACGGTGGGGGGGGGGGTGGACGTGAACTCAGGAGGCGGGGAGGAGCTGCTGCAGGGGTGGGGGTGGGGTCAGGAGAAAGATGTGACGGTAGGGTGAGCTGGGTCGTGCAGCAGTGACAGCCCCAATACCTCGATGGCAGAGCCAACAAGGTTTATTTGCCGTCTACACTGCATCTGTTGGGGTCAGCAGGGCACCGCCCTGTGCCCTCTGTTCTCTAGGACACAGTTGACAGCAGCTGGGAATTGGCACGTGCTCAGGGACAAGTGAGGGGACCACTGCCCTCCCACTCCCAGGGCACTGCCCGCAGTCGATGGTCCCACCACCCCGAGGGGCAGGAGGTGCCTGGGCGCAGAACCAGATCCGTGAAACCCCGTTCCGCCCGAGTCAGTGCTGAGGCCAGAAGTGGGGAGAGCTGAGGTCTGCCACGAAGGTGGTGGTGACAGGATCTTGCTGGAGCCTGGAGTCAAGCCCTGGACTCCCGGGCATAGATGTGGGTGTCGGGGCGGGGGGAGCCGCGCAGCCCCCCAGCCAGGCACCCCGAGCCTCACATGCGGCCAGCACTGAGATGCACGAGGCGCGACTGCCGTGGGCCACGCGCTGCCTCCGGCATCACACCCCTGGGAAAGGCGTCCTGGCCACGCGGGTCAGGCGGGGGCCTCTACGCGTGCTCGTCCCCATCTACATGCGACCCCTTCCGGCGACAGCAGCCTCGCGCAGGACCGCGGCCACCTGGGCAGGTTCCCTGCGCTCCCTGGAGGAGCCCCTGACATGTGCCGCGGACACTCCGCTCTTCCGGAGGCTTCAACCTGCTTAACAGTTTCCCCTGAAGTCCCTCTTTGTACGTTGTCGTTAAATGACGCCTGGCCGTTCCGAGCCGCAGACCCCGCCCTCGCTGGATTCCCTGAGGACGTGTGCGGGCTGGGCGGCCAGAGAAGGAGACCCAGCCCGAGCACCCTGGCTTTCAGAAAGGCGGTGACCTCCTGCGCCTGCTGGGAACCCGGCGGCCAGCCCGTCTGCACGTCCTGCTCCGAGGCCTGAACCCGTGACCTCCGGATCCGGCTTCACAAGGGCTTCTCCTGTAAACACGCCGGGGGGGGGGGGGGGCGGGGCTGGCCGCCCGGCTGGGGGTCACCCCGCTGCCCCCACGGACCGTGTTCCGACAGCTGTCCCCGCGCCCAGAGCACGCGGGGGGAGGGTCTGCGGGGAAGGCTCAGAGTCGGCCTTTGGAAAAACGTGTTTATTGACTGTGTGTGTATGTGCGCACGCGCGTGTGTGTGCGTGTGTGCGTGTGTGCGTGTGCGCGTGTGTGTACGCATGCGTGGAGGGTGGGAGGAGGGGGCGTGGCTTGATGACTTGCCACAAACGGGGCGCACCTGTGAAACCAGCGCCAGATAAAGAAACGCAGCGCTCAGCGCCTCGCTTGCCCCCTCCAGGCACCAGGCCCAGAACAGCCGCGCCCCGGACTCCCACCTGCGGATCAGCTTGGCCTGCTTTGTGCTTTATATAAACAGACTCATACAGTATGTGCTCTTTCCCGGCTGGCTTCCAAGAACTAACTTCCAGTGCAGTCCACGCCGTTCCCTTCTTAAAGCAGCCCACGTCCGGAATCGGGGGTGTTCGCAGGTGGGGCCTTGCTTCCCGGGTGTTCGGACCCAGGGGGCATGACCCGTAGCCCCCCAGTTGCATTCCCTCGCATCACTGCTGTTCCAAGACCCTCCCGTGCTGCGGGAGTTGGAACCCAGAGAGGGAGAGAATGAATGTAAAAGGACACTGTCCAGCCCCCCATCACTCCCCTGTACCCCGAGGTTAGAGCAACCTGGAACCCCAAACAAAAAGATTCCCCTCTTTGCCTCCCTCCTTCCAGCCCAATCCAGGCCCCTCGTGCACTCAACGGGTCACACACTGGTTGTTCTGCCCCCTGTCCCTCCGCACTTCCCTCCACCTCCCTCCAGCCCAGGTGGCCTCCCTGCTGGCGCAGCTGCCGGCAGCCCTACACACAGGCTGCCCCGCTCCAGGCTCATCCATCCCTAGTCTGTCCTCCGCAGTGTGCCCGGGTGGATGTTTTAAGACTAAAAATCTTACCATGCTCCAAGACCATTTAGTACTGTGGTAATTCCCCCAACCCTTTGTGGTGGCCTCACTCACCATCTTTAAGTGACTTAAAGGTGTCATCAAGGCTTCTGTGTACTTCCCCTGCCTCTTCCTTCCCGAGACCCCACCCTGCTCTGTGCTCAGCCGCACTGGACTCTTTGGCCCTCAGCTCGATGCCCTGGAGAGGCGCTTCCTCTGCCCAGCCACAGCCTCCCCCCACTCAGCTCCTCCCTGGAAAGCTCCCTGGCCACCCCACCTGGCTCTGCATCCCAGGGTCCCCGAGCCCTACGCTCGTTATGTGGGGTGATACCTGCTAGTCCCGCGGACTGGCTGCCCTGGCAGCCCACACACTCTGTGAGGGCAGAGCTAGGCGCTGGGGCTCACTGCCTTTTCCTCCAAGAAATCTCCCGATGTCTATCAGACAGGAAAGAAAACGAATTAACTGAATGAATAAATGCATAAATGAATGAATGAATGAACTACAACAACCCACAGTGGCAGGTCAGTGCCACTCTGTGCCCAGCCCAATCACACCTTGCCCCACAGGCCCTCTGCCTGGAGAAAGACCCCATAATCTGCACCTAAATGCACCAAACATTATCAGAGTAAAGTCAGGGCCTTAGTCACAGGAAAACGAGGAGCCTTGACAGAGCTGATGATTTCCGAGAGGCAGGGAGGTCCTGGGTGATAACTGGACCGAGGTTTGTTTCATGATGGGCAGCCGGCTACCCAGTGTCTGTGGTCCCCTTCCCCGGCTCCGGCACCACCTGCAGAGGCAGAAGGTAATCACACAGGATGCTGTCAGGGGTCGGAAGTGGGTATAAAAATGTCTCCCCTGGGGGCAGCTGCCCCTGTACGCTGCCCCAGGTAAGGCATGAGTCCCAGAAAGGCTTCAGGGGAGAAACGGGGGAGAAAGCAGGCCTGTCTACAGTCACATGCCTGTGACCCACGGTCGAGGTCTGGCCCTGTCCTCTTCCTAGGATTTCGTCTGATTTTCTCCAATTTTCTCCACTTTAGGAAGCAGGACTTGCAACCAGAGGGGGTGGTACCAGCTTTTTTGGCCTCGAGGAGAGAAGCAGTGACTTTCAGCAAATGAATTAACATCATCGTGCATGTTGCAGATTCACAAGAGAATTCAGAGCTGGCCTGTCTCGGAGGGAGCATTGCAGAAGATGCGCGGGGAGGGCTGAGCAGTGACTTATGGGCCAGTGCTGACCTCCTTCCTTCGTCACCCCCTGCTCAGTTTGACCCCTGCCGGCCCCTGAGACCTGGGTGGGATGAATCAATAGCCTTTGTAGACAACAATGGTGGAGGCTTTGCCTGCGATCAAAGCGCCTCTGACTCCCCAGCACAACAAATCACCGGGCGATCCGAAGCCTGGGGTTTATGGCGATCCCTGATCCCCTTTCCCTGGACGCTCCTCAGTAAGCGGCGAGGCCCCCAGCCCCGTGCCCCCTGTCCCAGCCTCCTGCACAAACACTGCGCAGCTGGTTCTGTCTTTCCTGGGAGCCCTCGCCCCGCGTGTGACAAAGCCGGGAAACGCTCCACCGGGTCCAGCCTGTGTCGCTGGGGCGCCTTGCTCTCTTGGCTTGGGTTTGCATTTGGAAGAAATTTTTGGAGCCTTTGAGTCTTGGCCCCGTGACCCTCCATTGTGGTGGTCACGCTGATATTGACGACCCCAGACGCGTCTACGCGGCCCAGCGGGGACCCACTGGGGAACAGCACGCACACTTTGGCCTCAATCTCTCCAGGGGCGGCCCCAACAGACACTCCGGAGCAGCAGGCCACGTGGGGCAGGGGGCAGGGGCAACTTCAGGGAGGTCGCAATTCTTTTTATTTAATAAAAATTTTAAAAAAATTTATTGTAACATAGTCATTTAACACTCTTGTGCCAGTTTCTAGTGTACAGCATCGTGATTCAGTTATACACATATATTCCTTTTCATATTCTTTCTCATTACAGGCTATTACAAGACATTGAATATAATTCGCTGTGCCAAACAGTAGAAATTTGTTGCTTTATTACATAAAAACTATTTCATACACAGTGGTTAGTATCTGCAAATCTCGAAATCCCATTTTATCCCTCCCTGACCGCGTTCCCCTCTGCTAACCACAAGTCTATTTTCTATGTCTGTGGTCTGTTACTGTTTTGTAAATAAGTTCATATGTGTCCTTTTTTTTTTTTCAGATTCCACATATAAGTGATCTCATGTGGTATTTTTCCTTCTCTTTCTGACTTACTCCACTCAGAATGACATTCTTCAGGTCCATCCATGTTGCTGCAAATGGCATTATTATTTTTTTTATAGCTGAGTGGAATACATGGGACTTCTGGGAGGCTGTAATTCTAACTTACACCTCTGTTCGCTGTGCAAGCAGGAACCCCCGCTTGAGGACCAGGCAGGGAGGCCGCACGGCCATCTAGGGGAGACTGGTGCCAGGCCCTGCCCCCTACACCGAGCACCGTGTTGCTGCCCTGCTCTGTGCTCAGCTTGGTCAAGCTGCAGGCTTCTGTCCCTGACTGCTCTTCCCCACGGGGTTCGGAGGCGAGCTGGCCACAAGCGGACCTTCACCTGAGACCTGGGAAACCGAGGGCCACACACATCCAGTGGACAGACAGAGACGGTCCTTGCCCTCCTTGGCTCTGTGTCCAGCATCCCAGGGCTGCCACCAGACCTCCACCGCCCCACCATGGTAGCTTCACGGAGGCAGCTGCCGCCGCTGTCTCCCCACCAGGGCACTTTTGTGGACACGCCCAGAGTTCTCTGCAGGCTCAGACGTGGCCCCCCAGGCCAGCAGCTGGAGGAGTCTGATTGGTGATCTCCCGACTGTCCATCTTGCCAGCTTCTTCCCCACTGTGAGTCCAGAGCCCATCAGCGTCCTTCGTGCGTTGTCACGTGGTTCCTTCTTCTCCAGAGTGCGCTCCGGGATCTGTGCGAATGCTTTGTGCGTGGTTCTTTCTTCCACAGCGTGAGCTCCAGGCACCGTAGCATCCTTCGAGCACAGTGCCTTCTTCCACAGCGTGGGCTCCAGTTCTGTAAGCTCCCTTCAGGCGTTGTTTCCTTCTCCCTCGTGTGCGGTCCAAGTCCCATAAGCAACCTCTGTGCATGGTTTGCTTGGAGCTTGGCCTCCATATCCCACCCTGGTGAAGCTGGTCCTCACCCGTCCCTGGAGATGAACGCGTGGGGACTCTGGGGGCTTGTCTGGATGATCTGGAACCCATCCTGCAGGATGGGCACCCTCCACCACCTTTGCCTGCTCACTCTGCTCCACTTCTCCCAAAGCGTCCTTCCAAAACCTCAGGCTCTTCAGAGCAGTGCTTCCCGGGTCCTGGGCTTCTGTGGGCCAGGTACTTGTACGGCCCACCCTCCCACGTGGCCAGGTCTCTGCTCAAACACAGCCGACTAGAGCTGGACCAGAGCTATCGTCTCTTCACCAAGGCTGCAGGTCAGGGGAGGTCAGGGGCGGCACAGGGCTGCCCATAGCACTGTCAGCCGGGAAGCCCTGGGACTCGAACCCGCCCACAGGCAGTGCCCGCGCCTTCTGCCCGCTCCCTTCCTGGGCCCCTGGGCCCCTGTCCCCGACCCCACCTGCTGGAACCACCAGCGTCCACAGGCTCCTTGAAGCCTTTAAAAATGTTTTGCGTTACTAATTTTTTCAAAATAGGCTTGAATTTGGGAACGTTGGGTGTTCCAAAGGCCTGCGGGTTTACGTCATTGCAGGGCGCCAGTCTGCATGCAGGCGCTCTGACAGGGCGTTCAAAGAAGCTGTCCCCTTCACTGAGCGTCGTTCTAAGGCTCTTGCCACGGCCTTAGCCTTCCTGTCACAACCCGCAGAGTCACCAAGGGGAGAAGGAAGTCTGTCCCCTGTTAGTTGTGTCTGAAAAGGAGCAGAGGTGGCCCGGGCCCAGGATCCCCGAGCCCGGAAGGAGGCAGAACACAGAAGCGGCATGAAGGGCACTCAGGCTGATGGAAGAGGTGGCGGGTTTCCTCCCTGCGCCCCTTGCCTGGTTGGCGGCAGTGACTGCTGTGGACCCTCCATCCTGGGCGCGAGTCTCCGGTCTTGGTACCCCAACCACCAAGCATCAGTGTTCGTTCGTCTTCCATCTCCTCTTCCTCCCCAGAGGGGTCCCCATGTGCACCCCTGTTCCTAAGGTGAGTACGGGGGGCAGCAGCTGGGGGCCAGCGGCTGGAGGCTCAATGCTCCCGCACATGTCCCTCTGCCGCCACTGGCATCGTGACTCCTCTGATGGGAGGAGAGTCGGAGGACGTCATGACTGAGAATTCCAAAAGGGAGGACTCCTCGAGAGCCATCCCGGGAAGCCCCAAAGCTGAGCAAAGTGTGGGATGCTCACTTGCAAATGCGCAAATGAGGAGGCGAGAGGGAAAAGTGGTGAAACCAGGACACTCTCAACAGATACAGAAAATAATGGTCAGCTGTCTGCTAGCCCAAGGGCTGGGCTTTTCAACGGCCGGCTATCTACTTCCAATTAAGCTGCTCCGTCGAGCAGGGCAGCTTTATCAGAACCGATGGGGAACCGGTGCTTCCTTCCTCACCCCCCGACAAGGGCTCCCTGACCTTCTGAGCTGCCCACCCCTGCAGGGAGCAGCAGGCTCGTCACTCCCCTCGGGGGTGAGCGAGGCAAGGCGTTGGAACTGTAAGCATCCTGTCACGAAAGCATTTTCGAAGAAAGGGTGACAGATGGGGTGCACGGCCCTGAGGAATGAGAAGGGCTTCCTCCCCGCTCTGGCAGCATGAATACAAAACTCTGTCGGCCTGGCTCACTCATAAAAAGTCAACACAGAACCCTGCCAGAAACCTTGCCTTTTTTTAAGCCTCGGGGAGCTGTGTGTACCCATGCTTTTACTTGCCTTTCTGCCATAAAATTCGGTTTCTATTTTTAGCAAAGTACATTCACATAATGAAATCAAAGAGTTCTAAGTAGCGTATATTTTTTAAAAATGTTGGACCCGGTGCCCAAACCTCTACCAAGTCTTAGAGGAAATCGTTTTCAACTTGTGAAGACTTTTTCTGATATTTATCCCTGCATTTCTATGTAACATACAATCCTGCTATTTCTTGATTAATCAATATTCCTGAGCACTGTATCAACTATCAAGGAAGGTGAGAGGTCGTTCTGTCCATCATACCCCTTTCCCACCTCCCCGCGTCCCCCCTCCCACCAGACAGAGCGTGTTACTCACACTGGGACATACTGACCCCCATGCATGGAGCGAACATGTTTCCACTCTCACACAACTTTTATGGGTTTTTTTTCCAGAAGTTAAAAATTGCCTTATGGTTTCACTTGCTCAATGTTCCATGTACTTCTTGATAAAAAAAAATTTTTAAGTTTTAACACATGTGTTAAATACCTCAAGACTTTACCACGTATTCCAAGTGCTTTTTTTCTCTTAGAGACTTTGGAGCCTTCCCCACTGCTCTCCTGTGCCAGGTCCTCTGTTTCCAGAATTCCATCTCATCCAGTTTTACTCCTTATTTGACTGAAATGTATTATATAGTAGTTGTCACACACACACACACACAAAGAGTTCAGGGGAAAGATAGATGGATAGTGAGCTAGATGATAGAGGAACAGACTACATAGATAGATAAGTAGATGTTAGGTAGATGGTAGATAGATAGATAGACAGATAGAAAGAAGACAGATAGATAATAGCTGGCTGGCTGGCTGCCTGGCTCAATGGATAGATGGATGATTGCATGGATTGGTAGACAGATGGATTGTTAGATGTATGAATGGATAAATGGGTGGATGGATGGATGGATGGATGGATAAATGGGTGGATAAATGGATGGATGGATGGATGGATGGATGGATGGATGGATGGATGGATAAATGGGTGGATGGATGGATGGATGGATAAATGGGTGGATGGATGGATAAATGGATGGATGGATAGATGAATGGATAATGGACAGATGGGTGGATGGATAAGTGGGTGGATGGATGGATAAATGGATGGATGGATGGATGAATAAATGGATGGATAAGATTGATCAATCAATTGATCAGTAGATGACAGAAGGATGTGCAGATAGATGTATCTTACTTTGATGTCTAAAGTGTCTATATTCAACCTTCCCTCTTGACCAATAGTAATTCTTTTTTCATAGCATACTGTTCTTTATCTGTGAATGCAATCCCGTCTTTGATCTCTAAGAACATTAACTCTTATTTTTCAGCTCTCTTTTAGCTTCCTAGTAATTGTTGCTTCTGCATAATTATTTTCTGGTTTTTCTCCGCTGAGTCTCAGTCTCCCACGTAGACACTTTCTCTCCAGTGTCTGTGATCCTTGACTGTCCTTGACTTGGATGTCTTACAGTGCTGGATTCGATTCGTGCAGAGGGGAGCTGGGGAGGACCTGGAGACCCCCTGCTCACTCAGCCATCACGCCCCCTCATCACCACCCCTGCATTCAGGGAAGGAATATATCACTTACAAAACCCTCAGACCCCTCGCACCACGCCGAGCAGCCCCCCAGCCTCCTTGTCCTGGACTCCCCACCCTGTCTCCCCTGACGGGGCCCTCCCTGCACCCCACTGCCCTCCACAGGGACAATCACGGGCTGGTGTTCCTTCCAGCACCGGCTCTCCCCACGCGGCCCCTCCCCCAGGGTCCGGGGTCTTGCTTCTTCCTGTGTCCGTGGCTGTGTTCTCACCACCCCTCCCACCCAGACCCCAAGCCCCAGGAGAACAGGGCTGTGCCCACCCTCTCACCACCACCCCACCCCCGCCACCTTGCAGGACTCGGAAGAGCTCCCGGGCATCACAGACGCCAGAAGTGCGGGGAGTGACAACGGGCCGGAAAAAGAGCCTGACAGGCTCCCTCGTTCTCCGTCTGCCCAGGAAGGAGCCCGTCCTGTGGGGGAGACTTGCAGGCTCTGCCGCAGGAATCCCTTTGACGGTTGGGGTCGGGGAAGCCGCGACGAAACAGTGGGCAGATTGCAGGTGTGGGAGGCGCGGGGTATGTGCTGGGGGAGGGTTGGGGTGTGTGTGTGTGTGCATGTAGCGGGGAGGGTAAATGTGGGGGTAAATGGGGTGAAAGCTGGGGGCAATGACTCCCAGTGTGGTTCCCTGGGGTCTCCCACAGACTCAGTCATGCAAGAATTCATCAGAAATTCAAGGAGGCCGCAACTCCCCTCAAATCTGCACGGCACAGGCCAGCCTGGCCCTGACGTCGGGTGTGCTCTGGCCCCGCAAACCTTTCCGTCCTCCACTGCCAGCCGGACTTGGGGTCACCCCCGCAGCCAGGGGCCGAGCGCGCAGGCTTTGCCTGAAGCGAGGGGTCTGAGGGGATAAGCAGCGCGGCCAGCTGCCCGATCTGCACTCGAAGCCCATCCCGTCAGGAGGGGAACAAGCCGGGGACATGCAGACACTAAAGCATCCTCGGGCCCCTGCCGGAACTGCGTCCCGTGTCCTGCAAACTGGCTTTGTGGAACGGTCTGGAGAGCAGCCACTTGGACTAATCACAAGAGAATGCGGCCACCGAATGTGCTGGCCACACATTACTCATTTATTTTACTAAACGGTCAGTAAAATAAAATGCTGCTTACGTGGGGCACTGCCTTGATGGTGACTGAATCCTGTGTTCCCTTCCTGTGGTGCTTAAAGTGCGTTATTATGAATGTCCCGCCCGAGGCCTGGCAACAATTCCTGGATACATGGGAGGGCAATGAGTTAAATTAAAGTACCAATTTGCAAAGCAGGCTTTAAAGCGAAGTTTAATCCTTGCAAAGAAAATATTGCTTGGATGTTGCCCCCTTTCGAAGCCCAATTCTCGAGGAAGAGATATTAATTTTTCCGTTTTAAAGGCGGAATCAAAAAAAAAAAAAAAAAAAGAAAGAAAGAGGGGAGAGTTTCCACACTTGAAAGCTTTTGCATCCGATCAGAAATAAATATATGTCTGCACCTTCCGCTTCAGCTGAAGCACCTTTTTTGAAAAGAGTGTGAAGGGATGCGCAGAGGGCGCACCTCTGAGGGACCCGCCCTCTCACCTGTGCGCGTGGCTGTGACCCTGGGCCCTGCCCGATCGATCGGGCAGACTCAGCCCGGCTTGCAGGGTCTGTCAGTCGTCCTGAGGTGCCCCTCCCCGCGGCATTCCTTTTGGTGATGGTCCTTCTGTCGACACTCAGAAGGGAACGGGAGATCCGAGGACGAGGGCTGCGAAGGAGGAGACAGGCGTGCTCAGACCTCGGGTGTGGCTTCTCAGAGGGAGTCAGACACGTCTCCTCAGCCCTCAGCCTGTGAAACGAGCAGCGCCCCCTGCGCACCGGCCCTGCCTTCTACAGCCGTGGCCTCGGATGCCCACGGGGCCGCCGCGTTTCCACAGGCCAGGCTCAGCGCTGAAGACCACGCTGTCCCGTTTCCGCCCCGCTTTGGAAGCCCGGAGCACGCTCCCCCCGCCCCGGGCGAGGCGGCGCTGGTCCTCAAAGGTAGGACCGAAGCCTGTTGGGAAGGCCTGTTTCTGGGGCAGCGCCCCGAGAGCGACTGCGAGCGTGGCCGCCCGCGGGGACGGCTTCGGGGCTGCAGCCCGGGTTCTCGCTCGCTGCTCGTCTCTCACCAGCCTCACGAAAGATGTTTCTTGGATGAACGTTGGGACCGTGGAAGTTCAAACAGGAGCTCTAAGCCCCTCTGTCCCGGTGACACTTCCCACCGTTCCGGAATTCTGCTCGGACGCCGGGACGAAATACCGCAAACAGCAGGGCCGAAATCACAGAAATCTACTTCTCATGGTTCTGGAGGCTGGGGGTCCCAGATCAAGGCGTCCCCAGGGCCGGTGACAGCGCTCCTCCCGGCCTGCAGACAGGCCGCCTTCTGGCTGTGTGCTCACGTGGCGGAGGGCGAGCTTTGATGCCCTTCCTGTTCCTGAAAGTCGCCGGTCCTAGCGAATGGGGACCCCGCCCTTAGGACCTCATGAAAATCTCGTCTTTGGGTACAGCCACACTGGACGTTCAGCTTCGACATGTGAAGCGGAGGGGACGCGCCCAGTCCATCGCCGTGGTCCGTGACCTGCTCCACTTCACGCCATCAACCGCACCCCTCTCTCCACGCGCCCCCGTGGGCTTGTCAGGCCGCACTCTCCCCAGTCCTTCCTGCCTCTCCAGCCGCTCCTCCGTTTCCCTGCTAGGGGCTGGCCGTCCGTCCTGCCCTCCGTCCCCAGCTGTCTCCTCGTCCCACTCCCCCTCCACCTCATCCTCACGCGCGGCTTCACTGACGGCTGCTCCCCGGCGCCAGGAGGAAGGATGGGCTTGGGAGCCAGAAACTGCAGCGCGAATCCCAGATCTGCCAGTTTCTAACTCCGCGGTCCTGGCACGTCACACCCCGACCCCCAGTGCCTGTGCCAGTGAGGTGGTAGCTTACCCCCCATCATCCAGCCCAGCTCCTGTCCCGGCCGCTCCCCCCGCCGCCTGCCCGTTCTCTGGGCTGCCTGTTCTTTCCATTCTGTTTCCCAAATGTTTGCTGTTTCCGTCATTCCCTTGCTTTTTTTTTCTTCTAATTTTTACTACAAACATACACATGCCTGTAAGTGTATACGGTTTACTTTTGCATACTTTTGAACCTGCAAAAAGACGGTGTTACCGAGCACACGCTCTCCTGGGACACCGCAGGGCTGGAGTGGATGGATGGGGTGTCCTTTCAGGAATGGCATTGGAGGGGAAGGATGTGCACTGAAGTAGGTGGGCGGGGAGGCAGGGACCCCGTGAGAGCCAGGGAGGGTGGGAGGTGAGGGGCCGAAGTGGGCTGGGCTGGATTTCCCACTAACTGGAAGCCGCAAGACCCTAAAGGAGGCGTGGAACAACCATGTTTGTACTTTAGGAACTCCCCTCTGCACCCCGACTTCCGTGTGGGGCATAGGCTTGGAGGGGGAGGGGTGCAGGAGGAGGTCCTCCCTCCCTCCTCAGCAGAACCCTGACCCTAACACCCCCCACTTGCTGTTGGCCGAGCTCCTCCTGTGTGCGGGCCACACACTCACATCGGTCAGCTGTCCCAGTCCCCTTGGGAAGCCCCCATCTTAAGCACAGACCTCCTCCTCTCCCCACTTTAAAGCCGGGGGGCTGAGTCTGAAAGCTGGTCCGTCTGTAGCCCACAACCATACCTGGCACGCAGGGGTCTAGGAACTGGTTTTAAAGCTTGACCTCTGAACCTCCCTTGAATGCGTATGTCTGGGAAAGGGGGGCAGACTTACGAGATACAAGGGGCTGACACAGACGGGGACCTGCTGCTGAGAAAGAAGGCAGAGGAGGGGTCCCTCAGGCCTCGTGCGGCCGACAGTGCTTCATCAGGAGGGAAGGAGGTGGTCAAAGAATGAAATGGTGAATTTGAGGGGCCTGAGAACGTCATTAAAATGTATCTTTCAAAGGACAGAAATATCGTTTTAGGCTCTTCAAAGGAAGAGTCTGGGCCTGGGACCTGTGCCCTCGGTCACCTCCCCCTCCCCCATCACTCCGCCATGCTTGGATGCAGGCCCTGCGGGGTGATGCTGGACTCCTCACGGGCGTCACCTCACCGAACCCCACAGTTAGACGTTATCCCCGTTCCTTCATTCACGCCACAATGCGTGTTGGCCTCCTGTCACGTGCCAGGCAGCTCGGCGGCGGTCGGCGAGGCAGGCGGGACCGGAACTCCGGGCTGTCACAGCTGTGAGGGTCCTGCTGTGAAAATACAGGCTTCACTGTGGGGTCATCTCTAAAGACCGGTGTGTCACTGTAGACCACATGACGGCAATTTATTCTCCCTTAAAAAATTCTGAATTATTGACCGCCACGTTTTTTCTAAGCCTAAGGTTGTGGAGAACAGTGCAGGCTTCCCACCTCCACATGTTACCCTAAAAGGAAAACACCAAACCCCTGCTCTGGCAAAATCACCTTTGAAGATGGGAGCAGGTCTCACGGCGGGGCGCAGGTCCACGGTCCTACGACCTGGGAGAGTGGACGTGGCAGGGCCTGCTGTGAGCCCCTCCCTTGGCTCAGGCCACTTGGGAGAGGGTGCAGGGGGATTCAGACCTGAATTCACGCTATCACCAAACTCCACCCTTCTACAGAATAAAAGAAAAAAACTTAAAAGAAGGAATTTGCCCATGATGTGAGAACCTCGCCTAGACTGATAATTCTGCCACTTTTTCCTCCTTATTTAGAATAAAACAAAACACTTTCCCCTCAAAAGTTCATGAACTTTCCAAAGCGCCTTAGAACAGGAACCTGTTCCATTAATTATTTTATTTATGCAAAGCCTGGAAGAATTCAGCAGTGGAAGGAGCAGCCACACCCGGTGACTTGCTGCTACGGAAAGAAAATTCAAAAGGAATGAGGTCACACCCTGATTTGGCTGTGCTGCAGAGAACGGCCATCTAGGTGTCCGCCGCCCACCGCCTTTGTGAGCTGCACTGTCCTCGTGTAGATCACGAGGATGCTACTGAGAAACTGTGGCACCGGACGCCTGGATCCCAGTGTAAACACGGACACAGCCCTCGGGCGCTCAAGCTAAGATCAAAAAGAAACGGTGGGAGAGCTTTCTTAAACACAACAGGGAACCCAGGAGCCATGAAGGAGGAAAATCGAGAATTTGTGTCATTTAGAATTTTAATAGTTAAAATAATTTAGCATTTTAATAATTTTTATACCTCCCCCCCCAAAAAAAAACACAACAAAGAAAATATTTTTTTAAAAGCTGGACTGAAAACTCCTCTTGCACACTGAGCAGAGGGCTGGTGGTGTAATCACTCACTCCTATAATTAATAAGAAAACTGGGCAAGGGCGAGCAGTCTGCAGAGTCACAGAAGCGATGCAAATGATCCGTTAATAAAATTAACCATCACCGGCCAGGATCATTCACCTTGCAGTGTCCATGGATGTTCATATTGAAACACTAAGGAGTCCTCATTTTTTGTTAATCAAATTGGAAAAATATTTCAATGCTGTAACAACCTACGTTGGTGAGAGTGTGGGATCTGAGAGGCTGTGTCCTGGGCTCGAGTCCTCAGAAATGTCCACCGAATAAAACATAAGTCTCCACTTTTAGATTATGCTTGTATTTTCAGTCGACAATGCCGTGAGTGAGAAGATCAATTATTGCAACTTTCCAGGCAAATTGGCAAAATTTGCTAAAATCCTCTGACCCAGCATTCCTACTCCTGGAAAGGCTTTTTAGAAATCAAAGTGGCTGTTTCGTAGATGGTCATCACTGTGATGGAGGGCCCATCACGACCGCGGCAAATCCCTCCACGTTTCCCCCAGACTGCACCCTGTCCCTTCCAATGTGGAGTTTCCTTCAGGGGATTTGCTGGGTGTTATGCCGATGAGCTGGATTCAAATCCACGCTTTCTACATGATCCATTATGGCCAGTAAGAAGTGGGGTGGTGGAAGAGGACTCGACTGGGATTTCAGAAATGATTCTGACTGTAGAACCAGAGGAAGGCAACTCAGCCCCTCCGGGGAGGTGGCCTCAGGCTCTTCGGCAGCCACGGGACCACTGACATCTACAGAATGAAGGAATATGGCGGCAAGATGGGCTAAATTGAGACCATTCTGGTATAATTATACAGGAACACAGGGGAAATTGGAAAAGAAGCAAGAAAAATTCCTGCCAAACAATGAATGAACATGACAATAAACACTGTAGCACACAAGATTAAGAAACAACCAAACAGCCCAGTTGCCCTGGAACCCCCACCTTCCATGACCACGAGTCCTTTCAGGAGGTGGGAAGTCAGGTCAGGGCAGTGGGGTGGTCCTCCTCTCTCAGGGGCACAGGGACGGGCTCCAGCAAGGGTACGGAGCCCATGGTAGGGCGGTCATTTCTTCCTCTGTTTTCCATCTGGTAGCCCCAAGAGGGAGGAATTGGCCCCTCTGTCCTTGCTCCCTGGTGCCCTCAGCAACCTGCCAGGGAGTCCTCCTGACTCCCAGCCGTGACTCTCTTTCCCTTCCCAGCAGAATGTAAAGTGAGAGTCAATGAGCTGAGAAAAGTCCTTATTTCCAGAGCTGGACAAGGCAAAGGTAAAATATAAAAGCAAGCCGAATAGAGTTCCCCGAGTGACCCCCAAAAGGAAGAGGTGTTAGAGGGACAGAAGAGGAGCAAACACCAGGAAGGGGGCTGTGACCTGCTGCGACCTGTCAACTGTGACCTGGCTGTTGCTGATCCAAGCAAGTCACAGGGGAGGTGGGGCCGTGTGCCCAGGGGGAGATCTGCCCCAGTGGCCAGTGCTCGCAGGTGTGTGAGTGAAGCTTCCTAAAGGGCACAGGTTACCTGGGCTTATGTGACTTGGAGAACTCCCGCCGGGCACCACGGTCCACTGACGGTCACAGCCCCGAGGGAGGAATGACCGAGCATTCTGTGGTTGTGGGCTGCGAGGTCCAGTCCGTAGCAGCAGACGGAAGTGGCGAGAAGCAGCTTCAGTTTGTGTCAAAGCAATAATCTCTAGTAACTGCAGACTCGGTCTCTTCCCTCTGGGTCCTGTCCAGTCTGCCCCTCCCCACCTTCCCCAGGGGGCAAGCCGACTCAAGGAAAGGCTTCCCCATCACTTAGCTAACACTTACTTTAATTTCCCCTACCCGCCATGGCTCTTGGGGAAACGGTGAGAAAAATATCCGCAGAGCAGCAGGAAGGGTATTTCTCTGGAGCCCACTCTGGGCTACCTGGGTGTCAACCAAGGGTGACAGGGCTGCCAGCTTGGCTCAGACCAGCCCTCCACTCTCACAGTTCTCCCCCGGAGCCCCCCACCCAGAGCACCAGCATCCAGCTCAGCTTCACATTGGGAAACAACGTCAAAGTCAACATTCACTGCTCATTTATCAAGAACGTTTTCCAATGTTTCCAAGAACATATCTTTCTACCATCATACTGAAAGTCCCAGGCAGACACTGAAATGGATGAGACAGATGTGCTTGAACTGACTAGAAAGATATTCAAGGTCCGTTGTTTTTGACAAAAGAGGTTTGTAGAGCACCGTGGGTAGTGCCATTTCATTTGAGGATAGATAGATAGATAATAGGCGGATGGATTGATAAATAAGTGATAGATTGATGATGATGATAGATGATCAATCAACAGATAGTCTTTAATGTGCAGAAAAAAAAGATGCGGAAGGAAAATGTATCATACTTTTCATGGCAGGCAGCTGGTGAGACATCGGTTCTGGAGTGAAATAGCTCTTATTTTAATCACTTTCATATACTTTAAATTTTTTTCTACTGTATTTGCTATCACAGCTTTTAAAAGCAGTAAATACTGGTTGTCAAAAATTCAAAAGGTACAGACGATTATAAAGTGAAAGATAAAATTCTCCTTTCCACCTAGATGCCAGCACCATTAGCATTTCCTTGTGTGTCTTTTATAAAACACACAGCACGCAGCCCTTACATGCACACATCCTTTATAAACTGTAGCATTTGCTTATATATGATCCATGCTGTTTGACTTTCTATTTTCATTAATAATATAATAATATATCTTAAGTATTTTCCAAATCAACACAAAAAGATCTACACATCTCCTTTTTGAAGTTGCTAATATTACATTTTATTTAATCATTCCTTTACACATGGACATTTTGATGGTTTTCAGAATCTACTTTTTCAAAAAGAACATCTCCACACTTA
Source organism: Camelus bactrianus (assembly GCF_048773025.1). NCBI lineage: Eukaryota > Metazoa > Chordata > Mammalia > Artiodactyla > Camelidae > Camelus > Camelus bactrianus. Next base: position 25,001,424 of record NC_133569.1, read on the forward strand.
AACATATGGTTTCAGGAGGAGAAGGATTTGTACCAGTCAAATAGATTTCAAATGTATTCTAACTCATAGAATCTGCAAGATTGAAGTAGAATGCGTTCTTAATCAAAACTACAATGAGCTATCACCTCACACCAGTCAGAATGTCCATCATTCAAAAGTCTACAAATGACAAATGCTGGAGAGGCTGTGGAGAAAGGGGAACCCTCCTACACTGCTGGTGGGAATGCCGTTTGGTGCAGCCACTGTGGGAAACAGTATGGAGAGTCCTCAAAAGACTAGGAATAGACTTACCATGTGACCCAGGAATCCTGCTCCTGGGCATATATCCAGAAGGAACCCTACTTCAAAATGACACCTGCACCCCAATGTTCATAGCAGCACTATTTACAATAGCCAAGACATGGAAACAGCCTAAATGTCCATCCACAGATGACTGAATAAAAAAGATGTGGTATATTTATACGGTGGAATACTACTCAGCCATAAAAATGACAACATAATGCCATTTGCAGCAACATGGGTGTTCCTGGAGAATGTCAATCTAAGTGAAGTAAGCCAGAAAGAGAAAGAAAAATACCATATGAGATCATTCATATGTGGAATCAAGAAAGAAAGACAAGAAAGAAAGAAAGACAAGAAAGAAAGAAAGAAAAGAAAGAAAGAAAAGAAAGAAAGAAAGAAAGAAAGAAAGAAAGAAAGAAAGAAAGAAAGAAAGAAAGAAAGAAAGAGAAAGAAAGAAAGAGAGAGAGAAAGAAAGGGAGAGAGAAAGGAAGGAAGGAAGGAAGGAAGGAAGGAAGGAAGGAAGGAAGGAAGGAAGGAAGGAAGGAAGGAAGAAATGAACATAAAGACAACAGAGAAACAGACTCATAGACATAGAATACAAACTTGTGGTTGCCAAAGGGGACGGGGGGTGGAAAGGGAAAGGCTGGGGGTTCAAAATTTGTAGATCCTGACAGGCATATAGATAGAATATGATAAACAAGATTATACTGTATCGCACAGGGAAATATACACAAGATCTTGTGGTAGCTCACAGAGTAAAAAGAATGTGACAATGAATATATGTACATTCATGTATAACTGAAAAACTGTGCTCTACGCTGGAAATTGACACAACATTGTAAACTGACTATAACTCAATAAAAAAAGTATATATATATATAAATAAAAATTTTTTTTCAAAGTAGAATGCATTCTTAAATTTGATAGCTATTGAAGAATGCTCTTCCAAAAATGTTACACTGAATCACATCCCACCCATATCGTGTCACATGTCTTTGATTTCCAGTTATTTAGATTTAAATGTAGATCTGTGTCTCTTTAGATATTCAATGGCTAAATGCATTTCTTTTTCAGTGATATCTTCACACCCTAAAAGAAAATCTAGGTGAGATATAATTCAGTATTGTCCAATGTCCAAGTATGCCTGTGTGTGTCTGACCGTTTCCTCAAGTTTTACAGATAGTCTTACTCTTGTTTGGGGTCACATTTATAATTTTAAATAATCTACTTCAAACTCTTTCTTGATTTGTAAAATGTAAGTGGACAGGCTCCCACCAAAGGACTCCAGTGCCTTCTGCCGGTCACCTGGGTGCTTGGGGTGATATGCAGTGAAAGAGAGCCACAGGTGTCCCTTTTTCTTGGGTGGGCCCCAGTTGGCTCTTAGGGGTCCCTGAGTTTCCCTTCACGGGTTCTAGTGTGTCTTATTCTCCATCCAACCATGTGTGAAGCTATTCTTTCAAAAGACCTGCAGTGACTTCAGGCCAGCCGCTGGCCTGAGGCACAGAGGAGACGTGGAAGCACAGGCTTCTTTCTCGTGGTCCCTGTCTCATTTTCTGGGCCCCCCTAGATTGTTATTATTTCCCCAGCATCTCCTACAACTGTTTAAGGTCCAGTGCCCCCCAACCACCCACCACCCACCACCCACCCACACACACACTCTCGCTCCTTGTTCTGTAACACTCCATGCAGTTCCTGTTTCCCTGATCAAAGCTCACTAATAGAGATTATCTATTATCAATCACAAAACGTATTCCATTAAATCACAAAGCTCTGCCCATCCTCTCTCTCATGTGTCTTCCCACTCATGTTGTGAGCAGAGGACACGCTCGTATTTACAACAGCCATAGAAACCCCAGTTTCCTTCGTCACTGTGCTGTGAAGTTGGGTGACTCCACACTTCGAGGGGCCCCCTGAATGCCTCCCAGAGGTATGAGCGAGTGGGGAGGGATGAGTCACCCTCCTGTGCTCTCCTCCATCCTTTCCGGCTCCCTCTCTCCTCCCACCACTGCTCTCAGAGGGAAGCCGCCCTTTGCCTCCTCTCAGGCTCCTCCACGTCACGTGGGACCAGACAAGAGCTCTTCATCCCCAGACGGGCAGGAAAAACATAAAAGTCAGCCCTGCTCTAAAGAGGGTCCGGCCCAGGTGCTGATAGAACAGCCTGATTCTTTCTGGGCAACACCAGCTTCTACTCTATGCTCGTTTTTCTTCCTGTCCTTTATTTGTAAGCCAGTAAACGTTGAGTGAGGAAGTAAAAGTGAAAAAGGAAGGATGAGCAGAGGGAGAGAGAGCCATATCAGAGTGATTGTGGGTCAGCGATCCTCAGTCACATGCCACTCTCCCCTGCAGACCTCAGCCTATTTCCGAGGCAGTTTTCTCGGGTTGTCAGTTTCCTCGACTTGTAACTTTGGTCACGTGACCTTGATATTCGCGTAGCACCATATCCCTCCCAGGTAGGAAACGGCACCACATCTCATAAAGTATGTAAGGGATCAGGGCCAGCATGGGGCACCCCAGGATGGGGCAGGGGGAGGTGGGGGTGGGGGAGAACCAATTCTGAGTTTCTGCTCCCTAAGCTTCGTGAAGGACAAGGACACCATTAGGTAGTATTTTATGGAGAAATGTTTCACAACGTAGGGAAACACACACTGAATATTAAGTTTTAAAAACACAACGAAAGTATTATATTACAAAAATTGTAAGTAAAGGGCACAACGTGTATGTGTTTTTAAGACTTCAGATGTTCCTTTTCATTATTTCTGGGTAGTCAGATTTGAGTCGTATTTTTCTTTTTTGGATTTTTCAAATATTCTACGATAACTAGGTATTATTTCTACGATTAGAAAAAGTAGTAAGTGCTCCTTTGTAATAGAGAGAGAGATGTTTCACTTGGTTAAAATAAGACCTCGCCCCTAGCTTGGGCTCAGTACCACGGTCAAGTACCATTCCCGAACGTGCCAGAGCTCAGCCCGCTCAAAGGCAGACCCACGCTGCTCCCCCGAACTTGGCCCTCTCCGGTCCTTTTCTGTTTCAGTGATTGGCCTTCTACCCACTGAGTTAAACCAAACCGCCGTCCTCTCCCTAAGGCCCTCAGCCAACGCAGCATCACCCTGAGAGTGCACATCCTCAAGTCTCTCTCAACTCAACCCTCGTCTCTGCTCACCTCCAGCCAGCACATTCCTTCACCGCCTGCTCCAAGTCCAACCCGCATCATTCCTGTATCCTCGGCCACTTCAAAAGCTTACGATCTGCGTTCTCGACTTTCCTCTGCTCAATTTCACCCCCAAACCATGCCGAGGCCAGTACTGACAGCCCTTCTGCCCCGTTTATCCATTTCTAACAGACATGTCAATCCTAACACCATTGAAACTCTGGATTTCCACCCACTAAATCTGTTACTTCCTGGCTTCCACCGTCTTAGGAAGTAATAACATCACTCAGTGAGCTCGTCCCCAAACCCTGGAGGTGTCCATCACATTCATCAGTGGAACATCTCATCAACCACAGCTCCAACAAGTACCTTGAGATCTTCCATTTCTTTCCCCTACGTTGCTACAACCAGAGCCCCAGCCAACCTCATCTCTTGTGTATAGCACAGCAACCACCTCCTAACTGCTCTCCCTCCTTTTGTCCTTCACCCTGCAATCTGTCATCTGCAGTAACCCAGAGACATCATAAAATCAAGGCCGAACAAAAACCTGGTTGGATCCGTCTGGTGGATTTACACTGCACGTGGAAACAAGGTGGATGGACGCCTCCTGCACAACTCATGGCTGCCCACGTCTTAGGGCTCATCTCTTACTCAGCCTCCGGCTCACCAGGTTCCTAACACACTGGCCCCTTTTATTGCTCAAAGAGACCTAGGGTGATCCCAGCCCGGGAACTTGGTGTTTGCTGTTTCCACTGCCGGGAACATTTCCGTCTGGCTTTTTTATGGCCTGTCCCTCCTTATCTTGCAGAGCTCGGAGCACAGATGACTTTCCAAGAGAGGTTTTCCTGGCTACCAGTATAGACAAAGTAACCAACAACTTCGATCCTGTCTTCTTCGAACTCGGTAACCCAACTTCAGTCTAGTTTTATTGCCTTCTCTGCATTTATCTGAAACAGCCATCTTTACTGATGGCTGTTGCTGTTACTTATCAACCTCCCTGCACTAGAAAGTAAGCCCCATTGTCTACCTTTTTTTTTTTAACTGCTGTTTCCCAGTGTCTAAGAAAGTGCCTGTGACTGTTAACTTTTTGTTGAATGGATGCATGAATGAACCTCCAAGACTTTGTCATGGTTTTTACATTAGTATGTCTCACGGTCTCTGCGAGATTATTAAGTCCCTGCCATAATCTAAGATGTCATGGTTCAAACTTAAACTGACTACAGGTAAGGTGATCATCTGGCCAAGTCTGCTGGAAATGAAGCTGCGCCAGTGCCGTGGGAGCGGGCGGAGGCTTTAAGAGCATGGTGGTGCCCTGGGAACGCGGGCTCAGGCTTCCGGAGAGCGCCCGAGCTGGGGAGTCCCCGCTCCGAGGGGCCTGGGGACGCCGCTGGCCGCTCCCTGGCATCTGTGGCAGGTGCTGCGGGAAGCGAGCAGCTGCTACAGGGTCGATCAGGACGCGGAGGAAAGGCCTCCCTTTCTGCCAGCGTGCTCTGTCCTGATCTGGGGCAGACTCCGTCCCTCAGAGAAGACAAGGTCAAAGGCATTCGGAAGGAGGAGGGGAAATACAGGCAGGTAGGTGCCAGGACAGAGCTGCGTTGCTTCTTTTCCGTCTGATCCATCTTCGTGCTCCGATCACCAGCGTGTTCGTGTTGGCGCTGGCTCTGTGCACCCAGCAAACGGCTCCCCCAGGCTCTGCTTGGACAAGCTGTATGTGACCGGAGCTCAGGGACGCTGACCTGCCCCGTCCTGTCTGTCCTCAGGGAGCAGCCCGTAGAGAGGCGCCCTTGACGGCAATGACCGCCGTTCGGCTGCAGCAGACTGGGCCCATGTGACCAGTCACGATTCAAACAGCCCAGACGAACAAAGTCTGTTTATCCTAATCATCATTCTCCTCCAGTGTCTTACCGTACAGTTTGGAGCCCCAGGCGTTCTGGGCGCTGTGTCTGTCTCTGAGGGACAGCGAGGGGTAACGACTGTGAAAAACTGTGAGAAAGTCCTGCGGATTTAGAAGGCGGCAGGGCCTGGTCTGTGAGAACAGAACATCCATGGCAGAGAACCAGGCACTCAGGTCAGAGTCTAATCTGGGTGACAGATTTGCTCCGCGGTCCAGCGTGAGCCAGACCTTGCCTCGCTGTGAGTCACGTGAATAGCGCTACTAGCCCACCGCTGGGGGTGGGAGCTAACATCAAGGCAGCATCCGATGCTGTGGAGTGAAGGGCTTACGGCTCTAAGTACAGGTACATCAGATGGCCCATGGGGACCACAGGGAAGGCATTAAGAGGGAGCAAAAAGGTGAGAAATCTAAGTGAAAAGGAAAAAAAAATCTATAGTAGAAACATTATGGGGATATTTAACACTATCAGAGACAAAGAAAAATCTCCCAAATATTCAGTGAGTAAGGGTAGATAATTTCAAAGGGAAAAAAAAACCAGAATCTGAATGTCATCAGTCTTTTCACAATAACACAGAGAATAAGAAGACCAGAGAGTGACACTCAGATAACTGAAGAAAAAAACTTCAAAACTAGAATTCTGCGTTCAGCTGCGTTACAGTTAAATGAAGAACGAAGCCAGGAGGACACAAGGTGATAAAGTAACATTGAGTAAAAAGCAATGAAATTGTTGTTTTCTGATTTAAAAAAAAAAGGATTACCTCTAATATTCCAAAACTAAAATTGAGAGACACTTGATGCACCCCGGGGCGTCCCTGTGGCTGCAGGAGGCTGAGCTGCTCGCTGGCCGTCCGCCTGGCCTCACCTCCGTCACACAGGGACACGGGGCAGCAGCCGGCTCTCCAGCAGAAGCCTCTGTAGGAAGTGGTGAATCACAGTGCCTTAATCTACAAATAAAAAGGGAAAAAACAGGACTGTCACTTCCACTGCATCCTCTTTCTTAAACCATGAGCATGTATTACTTTGGTAAAAATAGAAGAGAGAAGAAACGGAGACTGGTAAATGCAAACAAGCATATTGAAAGCTGCTCACGGTCTCAGGAAGAGCTTCTGCCTCAACTTCCCCTCTGCTCTCAGGCCCCCCCATCACGCGTTCTTTTTCTTTTTGAATTGAAGTATAATCAGTTTACGATGTTGTGTCCATTTCTGGTGCACAGCGCAATGCTTCAGTCATCCACACACACATACATGCTTTTCATATTCTTTCTTGTGATAGATGACTACAAGGCACTGAAGACAGTCCCCTGTGCTGCGCAGTAGGACCTTGTGTTTATCTATTTTATATACAGCAGTTAGTATCTGCACATCTCAAACTCCCAATTTATCCCTTCCCACACTTTTTCTTCCCTGGTAACCATAAGTTTTTTCCTATGTCTGGAAGTCTGTTTCTCTTTTGTAAATAAGTTCATTTATGTCTTTTTTTTTTTTTAGATCCCAGATATAAGTAATATCATATGGTATTTTTCTTTCTCTTTCTGGCTTACTTCACTTAGAATGACAATCTCCAGGTCCATCCATGTTTCTATAAATGGCATTACTTTATTCTTTTTTGTGGCTGAGTAGTATTCCATAATAATAAATATACCACATCTTCTATATCCAGTCAGCTGTTGATGGACATTTAGGCTGTTTCCATGTCTTGGCTATTGAAAACAGTAGCTCAAAGGATGGGCTTCGTGGGCTCAAAGGATGGGCTCGCTCCAGAGAAGGGAGCCAGGTGGCCAGGGTCAGGGGGTTGGGAGGCAGACTAGCTGTGGACTTGAGAGAAGGAACTAGCTTTCCCCTCCCAGCTGACGGGGTGCTGGACAGACAGCCCTGCTGTGGAGCCTGGGAGTGTGGGCACATCTGCCCGGAGATGGGGGGCCCCTGCTGAAGCCAAGCTGCCTGGGAACCCCATGGCGTTTCCCAGGAAAATGCAACCATTGTTCCTATACAAGACCCGCCTCTGTCCCTAGCCAGGCCTGTCTGTGGAAAGTTATTTCCACAAAACCCTGAAGGAAAAGGCTGCAAAAATGTGCTCCGGCTTAGTCTCCCGGTACAGAGCTCTCAGCCGAGCAGTGAGGCACGCTTAGCATGGCAGCTAAAGGGCCTCAGGGGGACCACCGGACAGGCCAGCACAAGCTTCCCGGGGCATTCTGGCCCTCGGGCTCTCCAGCCATGCCTTGCCCCAGACCCACCCACAGCTTTGGCCGCCACTGTCCCCTGACCTTACTTTTCCCCAAGAGCCGGACGATCATCATCCAACCTTTGGGTCCTGGGCGTGCCCTCCCCAACCGCAGGCTTCTCCAAATATTTCCAAGGCCCTTGAGTCTCCACTCAGCCCCTTGTCCCCAGCCCTCCCTCCCGCCGACTGGACAGACTGCAGCCTCCACCAAGCCTCCGGAGAGGCCGGAACCGTGCCTGCCTCCGGCTGGCCAGCCAGGGATGGGTGAGAGGCCTGGGGCAATGCTTCTTGGCCGTGGCCAGGCCTGCAGGCTCCCTCCGCTCCCCCTCCCCATCCCCGCGGGCCCCCAGCCAAGCGGAGCCCTGGGAGACCCGACGCTGAACCTCGCCTGTTGCCACGAGAAGCCAAAGAAATCAAGCTGTTATGGAGTCCCACGAATAATATTTACTTAAAATGCTAAATCTTACATTAGGAAAGTTTGCATTTCATCTTGGAGTGAGATATTCTAACAGCATTTGGGAAAGGGCCTTGGTGTTCGGCGGTCACTCCCTCCCCTCACAGCCACCAAGGCCGCTTTTCACTGTGTAGGGCATGCCCCGAACGGGTCTTCCACCGTGACTGTGAATGCCACTCCCCAATGCACGGGGGCAGCAGCAAGCTGGGGGGCCCACAGACCCCCAGACGCCCAGGCACAGAATGACCCTGGAGCCATGTGGCTTGGGGGCCTCGGGACGTGTGACATCACCCAGGTGGTACCAGTTTGCAGGCAATCAAGGGTGGCCCACTTATCCTGCCCCATCCCACGGTCAGCTGGGAGGGGCACTCGTGCCGTCCCGCCGGGACAGCGCCAGCAGCCTGTTCTGGGCCTACGTGGGGGTCAGGCGTCAGGGAGGCCCACGCGGCGGCTGGCAGGTCTCCTCGTCGCCTGGCGAGCAGCGGGCCCCCGGGTCTGGGCTCAGTAGGGCCCCTGGGTGTTGGCATGGGGCCTCTTGATTCTCTGCTTGTGAGAGCAGCTTGTAAGGATGGTCCTCAAAGCTCATAACCCTGGAAGCGCGGATGGGTGTATTTGTCCTCGAACCGGCCGCGCCGCTCTCGTGAATGAACCCGCACAGCAGGAACCTCAGTGCCGGCTGTTTGCTTTTCTAACGGCTCCAGAGTTTGGGCAATTGGATCCTCTGATGCCAAGACCCAGCTCCCGCGCTCCGTCCGTGGGACGCGGCTGCCGCAGCCGATGACCAAGGCTCTCATCCAGCCCAGGGCGTCCGTTCCCTGAGACAGCGGCGCCAGCAAAACTTGCGAGTGTTTTCTTTTGTCCGATGGTTTTAATGCATTAACCTTGTGGAGGCTGGGAGGGGTATTTTCCTCTCGGCATCCTCTCCACCAACTTTCTCTCTAAGTTGCTTCTCTTCATCACGTGTGCGTCACTCCCCCAGAAGGAGCTGAGAAGTCGGTTGGGCAGCTGCACATCTGGGGCCCAGCTGGTGATGAGCACCCGTCCCTTCCTCCGTCTGCCCGTCTGGAGCCTCCTGCACTTGGGACAGAGCAGGTCTGCTGGTCTGTTGGGGCTGCCATGACAATGCCGCAGGCTGGGTGACTTAAACAGCACCCACCTATTTGGTCACAGTCCTGGAGGCTGGAAGTCCAACATCAAGGTGCCAGTTAGCAGGGCTGGTTCCTCCTGAGGCCTCCCTCCCCAACTTGTAGACGGCCGTCTCCTCCCTCTGTCCTCGTGCGGTCTTGCCCCCAAGCCTGTCTATGCCCTAATCCCTTCTTCTCACAAGGACACCAGTCACACTGGATTCGGGTCCATCCCAGTGGCCTCATTTTACTTTAATCACTTCTTTAAGGGCCCTGTCTCCCAGTACAATCACATGCTGAGGTGCTGGGGGTCAGGATGTCAATGTATGAATCCAGGGGGACGCAACCCAGCCCATAACAGAGGGTGTCTTCCAGAGCACACCCTGCTGGCCTGACCCCTCCCACAAGGGGACGAGGTGACAAGGGCTGGGGCGGGATGCTCTAAAATCAGCTCAAAAATGGATCCATCCTGCAAAGGCATTAAGGGAAAAGGAACTTGGCAGAACTTGACCCTAGAGAGTCTTTTTCTTTCTTTTGAAAAGTAACAACAAACTTTAATAAGTAAAAATGATAGAATATTAAAAAGTAGACATAGATAATTAGAAAGTACACAAAGGATGATAAAATACACCAAGATATATCTGTGTTCAAAATACTGATTATTGGCCTAAATTATCACCTAAATTAGAGGTTAATTTGATGAAAATGTTAATATATGTTATAAAGAAATACTCCTAAAAACATAAGAGTACATGAATTTTAAATAAAAGAAAATGAGAATGGATATACCTGGAAAATACCACAAAAATAAATCTGGTATTTCTCTCTGAATAATTTATATTTATATGTAATAATAAACACCAAATTTAGGATGGTGATCAGGTCAAGTGGCAAAGAAGAGTAACATAATCAGGAGGTTTTTGCAGGGCTCTCCAGAGGATTGCCAAATGTTTTAATTTCAATTTTGGGCAAAGATCTCACTTTATAATACAAGGAATACAAACTATAAATGGTCACTACCAATCTTTTACCTGATTGGCAAAGAACAACAAGTTAATGGCTTACTGCTTTGCTCTCCCATACATTACTGGTTACAGTAAAATCTGGCATCATTCTTATTAATGATGCAAAATCTATGAAAGTTAAAAACACACATGCATTTATGTCAGATATCTGATGCCGTCATAGCTGTGTAACAAATAGCCCCAAACTCAATGGTTAAACACAATTGGCTTTGAACTCTCCCAAAACCATGAATCAGTGACTTAGGTAGGTTAGTTGACTCCAGAGGGTATTTTGTCATCTCATCCACTAGAGCAGAGATCAACAGACTTCTACCCGGGCCGCATCCCAGGGACAGGCTGGCCACCTGGTTTTGTGGAAGAATCTGTCCCTGGGTGTGGCCACCTTGCTGCATGAGAATGCCTTTGTAGGGCTGAGTAGCTACAACAGAGACCACACGGCCCCAAAGCCTGAAATGTTTATAGAACACATGTGCCAGCGCCACACTGGAGGTCAGTTCCCTCCAGCAGGGATTCTTGTCTTCTGCTCAGAGCTGTGTCCCCAGCACAGACAACTCTGCATGGCACCCAGGAGGGCTCAAACAATACTTGATGGATGAATGAGTGAGCCTGTGCTCAAGGATCTGAAGGTGGTGAAGTCAAGCACTTGAAATGCCCTTGAATGATCCAATAAAACCCAGGAGGCTAATGTTCATCCTTTGTGCCCAGCCAGACCACAGCAAGGATGTCAGGAAGGGCCTGGCCACTTCCTCCCTTTTCCCAGGTGCCCCTCCGGGACTTTGTCCACAGGCTCTATTGTTGAAACTCTCTGTCCCATTAGGTATAGAGGACCCACCACCTCCATGATCATCAGCACTGTCCACTGCCTTTCTGGACTCTGAAACGCAGTGATGTTGGCTGAGCTCTATATGTTCCAAGACTCCATTTAGAACCCAAAGCAAAGTGTGAAAGGTGTTGGCCAAGTCATCGACTTGATCAAGCACTTGCAACAAGGGGCCTGATTGGCCATCTTCCCACTGAGGAGTAAGACCCACCCCCTGCTTTGTCCCAGGCTCACGGTGGCCCTAGGACTTGTCATCACCCCAAAGAAAACCAGGGTCTGGGAGACACAGTGCTCTTCCCTCCCTGACCCACAGCTGTCATCAGTTTTGAGTGGTCCTGACCCTCCTTGACCCCTCGTGGGCTCAGAGTTCCTAACAATGCCCATCCACTTCTAGGGAGCATCAGACACCCCACTGCAACCCCGGTAGCCTCCCCACACGCCCATCCCCTGGCACAGATGTGCAGCTGCACGTGAATTCCCAGGGAGAGTCCCAGTCACCCCGTAATTCCCCAGGGTGCAACTGCAAAGTAGCCTCTGATGTGCTGTGGTTCCAGGAGCCTTCGAGCACACTGTCGAGAGACAAGAAGAGGAGGGAGTGGGCAGAAGGAGTGGTTCTCCTGGCTGGTGTCCACAGTCAGCCTCCTGGAAGTGGGACGTGGCTGTGGTCCAGACAGGCTTCCCATCACTTCACTGTAAGTTCCTGCAGAAGTGAGGCTGCAAGCAGGCCTGCCAACGTCAGAGACCTGAATGGGAACACTGGTTCTCATTCTTCCCAGGCAAGGAACCATGGGAAAGCCTCACTGCCCACATTTGTAAGAAGAGCTCAATAATACCGCCTTCATAGGCCTTCTGAGAGAATTAGAGCAATAAGCCATGTAAGCACTTAGCACGGGTGCCTGGCACGTAGGATCAATCGATATCAAGCATACATGAAACCTGGAGAACAGGACGAGAGGGGCAAACAGGCAAAAGCACTGGACAATGAAGGGACGGGAAAGAAGTGTGTTTTCTAAGTGTCCTAGGAATTTTTTTTTAAATTCTTGCAAGACAAAGTAGAAGCAAAGAGTTGAGTTTTGTTCCCCAGGCTGACACTCACACACACAGAAATATGCATACACCTCCGGGGGTGGACGATCATTCCCATGGTAACAGGATGCAGACAACATTCTTGTGGAGATGCGTTCTACCTCTGCCATAACGTCCGTCCGCCACACACATCCAAGAGATCAACCTAAGAAATGTGTTCTGTCTCAACTGCTCCGAGTGACCCCGTCTTAGCTTAGAGAACCATGCAGTAAGCTTATTTTAAGACACTTGATGATGAGAGGGACCAAATGTTCCTGCCAAGAGTGCCAGGAGTGTGCTGGGGCATATCTAACGCATTCCTCAGATACCTGTGTTTCTGCCCAGCTCCCTCCCAGGTAAAACACCTCGTCTTTGGAGACTAAGCCATGACTGCATAGTTAAGTTTAGCTTGAATGTGTGAATGCAAAGTGCTTCTATTATTAAGCTATCACGAGAGAGAAATATTTCTCCGGTGACATCTAGCAGCTCCTGGCATCCAGGGACTCCTTTCCCAAAATCCTTTCCAAATAGGGAACTAGCAGCCCTCTAACCCTGAACCAAGGGGACCCCGAAGAATTTGTGGATTTGAAAATATTCAGCGCATACTCGAAATGCCTTCTGCCTTCGGTATTCAGAAGGAGTCGTGCACTCTGAAATGTGATGCTCTCATGACCACGGAAAGCAGAAGTGCCAGCTGCACTGAGCTCCCTCTCAGGCTCCCGGCCGCCTGTGCTTTTGGAAACGGCATGAACATTTCCCATCAACTCGTGGATTCTCAGGACACTTACATTTTCAGTTTTGGCTTTTAAAATAAACATGATTCCATCTCAGAAACTCTCACTCATTGGGGAACACGGGATGTATTTCTTTCCCAGGAAGTCATATTTTATTTTATTTTTTTAACAAAAGAAACTTTATTATAAAGATTCCAAAACTAGTCAAAACACAGACAATTTTATAATTATGTACCAGGTCTCATCACCTATGCTTAACAAAAATGGGTGTTTTGTCATAGTTGCTACAGATACATTATTTATTTTAAAAGAAATAGCTAAATGTCATTAACATTCTTTCACTCTCTCACCTTCCAGGAAGTCTTATTTTAACATTTCACAAGTAATGAGTGGCTTGAAAATGTAGAGAAGGTTAAACAGTATGAACCCTGGCATTTACCGAGTGCTAACTACGTTCTGGGCGTCAGGTTTGGATTTTTTTATTCGATCTCACCACAGCTCAGTGACAGAAGGACGATTATCATTCATTTTTCACTTTTTCCTTCAAAAACAACAAACATTTCTTGAGCATCTACTGTGTCCCGGGCATCGTTAGCTGCTAGGCAGACGGCAGGGACCCGGGCAATGTCCTGCCCAGATGGAGCTGATGATCTGACGACAGAGACAGAACCACAGCAAAGATCACAGCGCTATAAAATCACATCGGGTCGCGCTGAGTATCTTAAAGAAAAGTGAGGCAGGCTTAACGGTCCGGATGAAGAGAGCGGGATCAGGAGTGACTTCTAAGAGGAGCTGACATCTGGGCACCAGCCTGAGTGGAGGGAGCGGGTGGCCAGTGGAAACTGGAAGAAAAGCCCTTCATGAATAGGAAACAGAGCAAGGGGGTCCCCGGGGGCGGAGGGCAGGGAGCGGAGGGGGCAGGGCCTGAGCACAGGACCTTGTGGGGATGTGTAACACCCTGGGCTCCAAGTTGGATGGGAACAAAGGCTTTAGTGTCTTCTACTATCGCCTGTCCCGCCATATTTCACATTTTTTAAAAATGCTAACCACACTCCTCTAAATCGACTTCACAGCCCATTGGTACAGGCAGAAGCACACAATTTGAAAGCCACACTCTGGTGGGGACCCCCTGGTTCTGAATTATCCTTACCAAAATACAGACATTGAAAAAGGCACCTGGCCTCACAAGGGAAATAAAATTTAACCACGTATGGCGGTGGTTGTTACTAGTTTTATTGTGATGATCATTTCACACTGTATACATATACCGAATCATTGTTATATGCCTGAAACTAATACCATGTTACATGTCATGTATTTCTCAACGCAAAAAGCAACCCCCCCCCAAAAAAAAAGGGAAAAAAAAGAGATTTGGCAATTTCGACTGTTCCACTTACAGGATCAGAAGAATGAACTGCAAAGAGGTTTTGTAAACGGAATCAAATAACAATTTGTCTGCATGTTAGCTTTCACATGTGTGACCTTATAGCTAAGGGAGCAGAAATGTCCATGAAGGGTGAGGGAGGGCTGCCCGGATCCCCAGGAAGCCGGGAGCGGCCAGGTCGCCAGCCCTGACCCCACAGGCAGCTGACGGCGGGACCGCCGCCACCTGGGCTCCAGCCTGCGTGCAGGGCCGGGCACGCGCTGGCACCAGCAGCAGGCCAGAGGAATTCGGAGCCGCCCTCCCCTGATGGCGAAGAGGGCCCCTGGAGCCCTGCATCTCCAATTCTGGTTGGGTTCGTGGCAGTCTCCTTATCTCCAGCTGGCATTCCTGTCTGTGCCTTCTAATCGCAGAATTCCTGCATATGAGCAGCGCGTGAGAAGTCACGTCCTGGGTCCCCACACCGCTGTGAGGGCAGCGCCTCAGTCCCCAGAGCCGCCAGACAGACGGCGTCTCCAGGCGGGTCACAGCACCCCTCGAGACCCAGGTCCGGTGTCTCGCCACCATCTTGTCAAATCTTTTCTAAAAAGAGTAGCTGGTTCTGCGATTTCCCCACTAAGTGCATTCCTCCTTCTGAGAGCAGGCGGTCACAGCCCCCACACTCCCTCTTCCAAAATGACAGGGTCCTCACTCCGCCTCATCCATAACATGCAGGGCTCGGGTTTAGGCCCCAAAGACCTGCGGGTTCCAGCGCCCAGGCTCACCTGGACCCGTAGATCCCCCAGCAGGCCCTCAAGGGGCCTGGGACCTGAGGTGTCGGCTTCTGGCTGTCATCGAGCACCCCTCCTTGTCTGGGCAGGGGCAGGGTTGGGGGGAGCAGTGCTGGGGAGAGCCAGGAGCTCTGCTGCTGCTGGCAGGACAGTCTCTTCTCCAGATTCCTCCGCCGTTACTGCATCAGGCTGCGGCCAGGCGGCCCCGGGAATGCACTGTCCACTCCAGTGCTCCCAGACGCCACTTCCACCCTCAGCATTTATCCACCCTTGCTGTTACCCCTCCTGCGGGTGTAGACCCGCTTCCTCCATCAGCCAGCACCCGGAACACACCGGGGTTCCAGGCTGCTGCCCCGCTCGGCCCCCCGTGAGAGTCTGTGTCTTGCTAATTCACGAGGAACCGGATGTCCTGGCTGTGTCTGGGCCCCTCCAGACCCCCCGCCCCTGCACCCGGCTGCCAGGAGGAGTCGGGGCGCGGTTCCCACCGCGGCTGTGGCCCCGCTCTGTCACACTGTCCCTGCAGCCCCACCGCAGCCTCTCTGCGTGTGAGGACGCACAGACAACAAAATAAAGTGCAACACCCCATCAGCGAAGATCCCGAGTAAAGGGGCAGGAGCTCACGCTGCCCACCCGTCCCCGGGGTGGGAGGAGCCCGCCCGCCCGCAGCTCGCGGGGCCCGTGGGGGAGGCTGTCCTCTTCGTTCGCAGGGCTTTGCTCCTGCTTTCTGTGGATGGCGGGGTTCCGGGCCTCCAGGGTGATTTTTAAGAAGTTTGGGGGGATTTCTTTCCCTGCTTAGGAAGTTGACCCGTTGTAGTCACTGAGCCATGAGGAGTTTCTCAGCGGGAGACCAAGGTGTCCACGTGATACAGGTGGTTGAACCGAATCCCCGAGGGTCTATGTGCGTGTGTATTACAAATGGGGGGTGCACAGCCGCGGGGCCAATGGTGTCCCTTGGTGTGCATTTTTAACACCTACGCCCACGTATGCACATGAAATGCAGGGCAGAGTCTATGAGATGCCCCGTCTCCTCTCGTGTTCGAATTAAACTTTCCTGTGAGCCTTTGGGGAGGTGTGTGTGCGTGTGTTTGTGTTGGTGAATACATTACGAAGCCTCTTTTCTGAACACACTGCATCAGGCAGGCGGTCCTTGAGTTAGAAAAAGCGAATTCAAGCACTGGAGCTAGAGAAGTGCTTCCTTTCCATCCTCAGAAGAGTCTCCGTTATCCGTCCGAGACAGGACCTTCTGGCAGGCACAGACCGGGCCCCCACCTTGCGTCCCTGTCGCTTTTGTGACAGCTGCCCTCACAGACCTCTTCGGTCCCTCCCTGCAAACCCTCGGCTTTATCTCCTCATGGTCAAGAACGTGGAACATTGATCAAAACTTCAAAAAACGTTCTACTGGAAGACAGATTACTACCTCTCTTCAGATGGTACCTTGGTCTCATACTTCAAACTCTCTCTTCTGCCCCAGCCACAGCACCGGCATATACCGTCCACATAAATTGTAGTATGTCTGTGTGCGGATGACTGAAACGTCGTGCTGCACCCCAGTAACTGGCACATTGTAACTGACTATACTTCAATTAAAAAATAAATAAACTATATACACAGATGCATGGTTACATGTGTACAAGCCCCCCCCCCAACACACGCACATACACACCACAAGCCCATCTCAGGATACAAACGCCTGCAATGTGTCCAGTGTCTGAATGCCTGAGCAATCTGGAACCTTCCCAGACAAACCGGTTTCTGACTGCCCACGTCCTTATAAAAAAAGGGGGAGATTTGGTCCCAGAGACAGACGTGCCCAGAGGGAAGACGGCGAGAAGACGTAGTTCGGAGGTGGCCCCGTGACGGGGGTGATGTGCCCACAGGCCAAGGAGCACCGAGGCTGGCCGGCAGCCCCAGAAGCTGGGAGAGGCCAGGAAGGATTTTCCCGCAGAAGCATCAGAGGGAGCGCAGCCCTGATGACACCTTGATTCGTGGTGTCCGGCCTCCTGAACGGGGCGAGAACCCACGTCTGCTGCTTTGGGCCGCTCTGTTTGTGGAGTGTGTTACGACACCCCAAGGCCAACCCACGTGCGCGGGCCCTTCTGCCTTCTCTCCAGCTCTGCCCTGCGCCACAACGGCGGTTCTGGAAAGTGGACCAGCCCCATCAACACCACCTGGGACTCTGTTCGCAAAAAGACATGCAGGTCTCACCCAAACCGGCTAAACTGGAACTTGGGTGGCTGGGACCAGGATCTGTCTTTTAATCTTTTAACCAAGTTTCCGGGGATTCTGATGCCTGCTCCCTTTGGCGCATCCCTGGGGGAGGACGCATGTCAAAGGACAGGGCGCCTGCAGGCTAGAGGATGGGCCGCTAGGGGGCCAGTATCCCCGGACAGCCTTGGTGGGCTGTTGGCAAACACATGGTGGGAGGCCTCAAGGTGGGTGTGTGCACGCCCCCACAGCGTGTCTTTGGACCCCAAAAGCTGGAGGTCCCCGAGATTGCAGAACTCCTGTGCTCCGCCTTGTGAGCACCAGAGAATAATCACTGCCCACGGCTGCTTTGCAGGGAAGATGAAGCAGCTTTGCAGCCAAGGATTGTCCTTGCCCTTCCCGGATGGTCCCCAAAGTTGCGACGGCCCCAGGAGCACACCGGGGCAGGTGTCGCATCAGCTGGCTCCCAGGCCCCGTGCCTCTGCACCCGCTGTCCCTCCTCTGGCTGCTGGCTCACCCTGTACAACCGCGCTCCCATGCCGCCCCCCTAGCCCTCTCCACTGTCTACGCCCACTGCCCTGGGTCCTCACTCACTTGGACGGCCTCCAACACTTGGCCCTTAACTGGCCATTGACACCCCGGCTCCTGCCCGGACCGTGACCCTCCCGTCTTCCCCCAGCTGTGTTCCCCTCGGAGCCCCGGTCCCCTCCCGAATCGCAGCTTCTGCTCCATGGATGGTTGACTCACTGCACACTCAGGGCAGCCCTCGGTCTGAATGCGCAGCCGAAAGGGAAAATAGTTCTCCTTCTTGGACTCCTGGGCCGGCCTTTCCACAGTGGTTAACTCTCCAAACACTTCCTCAGGCCCTGGGTCCGCATCTGCCGCAGGGGCACGAGCGCGGGGATGCTGTTCCCTTCCGGTCCGTCCTTCCGACAGCCACCACTTAGCTTCTTTTCCCTCCCTCGGTTCTCTGGGGCGTGACACACACCCGGCCCCGTGGGACGCAGGACACAGGCTGCAGTGACCTCAGGGTGCAAAGAAGCCGAGAGCTCCCTCGGTTCTCTGGGGCGTGACACACACCCGCCCCCGTGGGACGCAGGACACAGGCTGCAGTGACCTCAGGGTGCAAAGAAGCCGAGAGCTCCCTCGGTTCTCTGGGGCGTGACACACACCCGGCCCCGTGGGACGCAGGACACAGGCTGCAGTGACCTCAGGGTGCGAAGAAGCCGAGAGCTCCCTCGGTTCTCTGGGGCGTGACACACACCCGGCCCCGTGGGACGCAGGACACAGGCTGCAGTGACCTCAGGGTGCGAAGAAGCCGAGAGTCCTGCTCCACACGGCGACGGCGGGGCCGCAGCCGCCCAGGCAGCGCGGTGCTGCGCCTCCGTTTCCCGTGCAAGGGCGCCTGAAACTTGCCGGGTGGAGCTGCAAAGCAACCTGGATGCTCACACCGCCTCGTGGGTCCCCTCCCTGGGCAAACCGATTCCCCGGCTGCAGACACTGCGGGCGTGTGGGGCACTCGGCAGAGGTCACGTTCTAGAACTCCAGAGCAGGAGACAAGGGGCTGCAGACCTCAGTGCAGTGTTTCCAGGTGTGGCCCTAGTGAAGGTCTTTGAAGTCTGGGGAACACAGGGTTAAGAAAAGTGAACACCTTTCTTCACTGCAGGATGGCTGGGGACACTGATGCAGGAACCGGCGGCCCGGGCTGGCTGCCCAGAGCTGTTTGGGCAGGTACCCACCTTCGCAGAGAGCCCAGCCTGGGTTAACGTCCCCAGACCGCCCCCGTCCCCAGACAACTGCGATCCAGTCTCACCTCTCCGCTCTCTTCACATAACAGCTTTCTTGAGACGTAATTCACATACCATTCAACTCACCTTCATAAAGGGTACCAAGCTGTGGTTTTCAGTACATTCACAGGGACGCGAAGCCCTCTTTTAGAACATCTTAGAATTTTTTTAGAATATTTCATCGCCCGTACCTCTTAGCCATCATTCTTTATACCCCCAGCCACCCCCCACCCACCTCCCAGCCCCAGGCAACCATGACTCTGCCTCCTACTTTTATGCGATTCCCTACTCTGCACGTTCCCATAAGTAGAATTGTGTGATGGGCGTCCCTGTGCGCCTGGCTTCTTGCGCTTGGCGCGGTGTTTTCAGGTTTCTTCCGTGTTGCAGCCTGCGTCAGCGCTTCGCGGCTAAATGCCTCTGCCCTTTCTACTGTGTGCATAAACCACACCCGTTCACCCGTTGGTCTGTACGCGGACATTAAAGATGTTCCCGCTTTCAGGCTGTTGTGCACAGCACTCCTGTGGGCAAGGCCGTGCACGGCTGTCACGAAGAGTCAGACTCCTGTTTACTTTTTATTTTTTGTTGTCGAGATGTGGTTGATTTACGACAGTGTGTTAATTTCTGGCGTACAACATAGAGATCCATTTATACACACACACACACATATTCCTTTTCATATTCTTTCCTTTCTAGACCATTGCAAGATACTGAATATAGTTCTCTGTGCTCTACAGTCCACCTACTTTGTATATAATAGTATCTTCAAATCCCAACATCCAGTTTACCCCTCCCCACCCCCTTCCTCCCGGTAACCGTAAGTTTGTTTCCTGTCTGTGAGTCTGTGTCTGTTTTATAAGTAAGTTCATCTGTGTCCTTTGTTTTTAGATTCCACCTTTATATGGACTATAATTTACATGGACATGTGGGATCTCACATGGCATTTTTCTTTCTCTTTCTGGCTCACTTCACTTAGTATGACAATCTGATGTTTGCTCGTTGTCAGCTTTTAAGCCCACCCCAAATCTCTGCTCCTGAGTAGTAAGCACCCGGTTTTTGAACCCATTCTGTGTTCAAAACTACATCCAGCCCCTCACCATCCATGTAGCTGTCTTCTCTGTCGTAACTGACATTTCATCGCATGTGCCATTTTCTCCTCTCTCTGTTACTTGCTGGAAGAAAAGGCATCTGTGAGAAAGGCTCTCCGAAAACGGAGACGACCCCACCAACCGGCCAGGTTCAAGGCTGTGAAAGGCCATTGCCCCCGGGAGTCCAGGGTGGGCACGTTCCCCACAGCTCCCCGGCGACCATCGCTCGGGGCGCAGGCGGCAGGCACTAGCCCTCCAGCCCGTGCACCGGGCTGCGGGGAGGAGGGTGTGGGTGACAAAAGTCACACCAGATGCCCTCTGGTTTCCTTCCCACTTTAGACTGAAGAGTCTGAAAAGACTGCGCAGAGTCTGAGACCCAGTTTTTACCAAAAATAATCCTTTCATTGTGAAGACCACCCTCTGTGTGAAGAGACACACCCAGGAGGGCCATCCCAGGGGACAGTAAAGCCCCTGGGTGAGCGATGGGGGGAGCAGGTGGCGGCAAACGGCCCGCAAGTCCTCCTGTAGGAGCCTGGAGGGGTCGCACCCCCCACCGTGGGCACCGCCATCAACAGTCGGGGGCAGAGCCGAGTCTATGGGCCCTGGGGCCCGCAGGACCCTGTCAAGACCAAGCCATCAATTCACCAAATGCTCATGGCATCCTGGGAGCTAGCTGCTATGTGTGCCTCCATTTTAAACGTGGGGAAACTGAGGCAGAAAAGTCTGACCCAGCTAGAGACGGGAGCTGATAGTCCCCCTTAGAGGTGACCGCAGCCGGGCAGGGAGGGGCCCTCCTGACAGGGGGACTTCAGCCCCCAGCCAAACATGCGTGCTCCCCCGGAGGGCGTGGCCCAGACCCCGGATCCAAAGGGGAGAACCAGAGCTTGCTCCCGGGGGCTTGACTTGCCTTTGAAGGAAATTTGTGGTTTTCTCTTTGTTTTTTAACTCGTGGTTTTCATTTTATTTTATTTTATTTTATTTTATTTTATTTTATTTTATTTTATTTTATTTTATTTTTCAATCTTTTGTCACATTACTGCTTCCCTCTGGTTACTGTTTTAGTATTTAGGGGCCCAGCTGGCTCTCTGGTCGGTTGGTCAGAGCGCCTTTGTTCCTCACTGGTCCCAGTTAGGGCTGCTGGGCTGTGTCCGGGACCATGGTTCTGCTGTCCCTCCAAACCCATCGGAGCAGCCTGGGTGCCCGGCAGCCCAGGCCTGAACCTCCAACAACTCACTTCTCTACCCTAACACGCCCCCTGCTCCTTGTCCAAAGCAAAGGAGGTGTCCCGCTCCTCGAGGTGACCCCTGCTGCCAAGTTGGGTGAACCCCCCCACAAACAGAGGCCACAAAGCATTAGGATGGGAGGCCCCCGGCCTCCCTTCACAGAAGCAGCGACTATGAGACTGCTCCGGGGGACCCTGGGCTGGATTTCCTCGTCCGTCATCAGCATGGACATGGCACATGGAGAGTCCAGCTGGTTGAGGTTCTTAAATGAAAATCTTCAGTCTCCCGAAGGTAGGACTTTGCAAGCAGCCTGACCCTCAGGGCTGCTGACTGCTTCTTAATGGGAAAAGATAAAAGAAACAGAAAGACTGGGGCCCAGAAAAAGATCTGTGCGGAAGCCGCTGGGCAGTATTTCTCGATGTTTGCGGAACACAGGAGAGGAACAAGTTTCTATTAGAAGCGGGATTTCAGGCACAGGGAAAAAAAACTCCTTGGTTGCCACGGATACACTCCCTGGGCAGACAGCGGGTGGGAGCTGGGTACGGCGAGGACCGGCTGCCGGGATGCCCGGGGCTGGGAGCTGGCCCGCCCACTTCCCTCTAGACACGAGTGGCTCCCGGAGGCCCCTGCTGGCAGTGCTCCCGGGACTCCAACCACAAAGTGAACCCAAACAAGCCTGGGGTTGAGAGAGGTCGCATCCAGCCCTAACAGAAACTTGGCAGTCAGAAGTCAGGAGTGCTGAGTCCTGGGAACTCAGGCCCCAGGATTTACACAACAAACGGGACCTGCCCAGACCTGGCCTCCCGGTGTGTCCTTTCTGGTGTCGAACTCAGACCTCAGCCCGGAGGGCTGCAAACCCCCGCCCCTGGGCTGGCTCACTCCAGGAAGGAGGCACCGTTCCCTCCTGGCTTCCTCTCTCCCCACGCGGACTTCGGGAGCCTGCAGTCTTCTGCCCCGTGTTTTCACTAGGTCTGCCCGGAGGTGGATGCCCCGGGGTACAGCTTTCCTGTCCGGCCTTGCTGCTCAGATTCCTCTGCCAGCGGCTTCCCGGAGGGGAGGGGAGGGGAGGGTTCCGTGAAAGCCCTCCGCAGGAGGCAGGGCTGGGTAGGAGGTGTGTACCTTGCCCGCGTTCGGCCTCTGTCCCTCATGCACCTGGTGAATTACAGCCGTTCACGGAGTGGACGCTGTCAGGGGCTGCAGGGGACGCACCAGGCGGGAGATGCTGTCCCGGGCCCTCCCGCTGTTTACACAGGAAGGGGAGAAGGTGGGACCCAGTGCCGGGCCGGAAATGCCTAGTTCCAGAGAATGGGGGTGTCGGCACCGCAGGGAGGCCCAAGGAGGCCAGGAAAACCTGAGCCACCCTGTGCCAAGGCAAACACAAGTCGTTCTTCTGAACTGGCACCTCCGGGTCAGCGTTCAGGCCAATGAATTCTGCAGAACTCATTCCCAGAGGGCTGGAGAGCTCTCAGCAGGACTGCAGTGTCCCGGGTTCACCTGGCTTGGCAGAGCCGTGACGAGGCATCAGGACATGGGGTCTTGTGAGCCCTCACGGGGGTGGTGCCGTGGGAACCCACCCACCCCGCCCGGTTTTCACTCACTTACCACCTCAAGGAGACTCTGGGCAGCGCTATGAGCACCAAGGAGAGATTGTCTCCCATTTCACAGACAGAAACTCAGGCTCAGAGTGGTCCAGGCAGAGCTCAGGGGTCCACAGCCAAAGGGCTCGCAGTCAGTGCCCATGATGGCTCTGCCCCACAGGCCACTCTCAGCTGACACTGGGGTCCAGGTGGGACTCCCAAGAACACCCTGGGGGGTCCTCGGGTCCCCACGTGGCCACACCCTTCAGAGGTAAGAAATGTTAACCCATTTTACAGACTGGAAAACAGCGGTTTAGTGGAATCAAGTGACCTACTCTGATGACACCCAGAAAAGGTGGAGACTGGAGCCCAGGCAGCTCGGGGATACATTCTGCCCTCCCAGAAGACATAGATGTGACCTGCAGCTGCCAGGAGACGTGGCATTTCCCGAGGGACTCTGATGCCCTGTGGCACAGACCAGAGCCTGGCCTCCAGACCTGCCGCATCAGGTGAGACACATAAATCCCAGCCTCTGCCCCAAATCTCCTCCGTCTGAGACTCCGGTGGTGGGGGGCAGGGGTCTGTGTGGTGGTCACAGCCCTCCCGGGGCTGTAACACGCCTCCAGGTGAGAAGGGCCGGAGATCCGGAGGGGCAGCTGCTCGGCGGGCGGGTGCAGAGCCTTCCTGAAAGGGGCCGCGCGCAGACCCCTCCATCAGCCTCGCCCTGGGCTGCAGAGAGGACGGGGCGGGGTCCGCGTGGGCCTGGGCGACGCGTGCCCTACAGGCCAGCACTGGCGGGAGGTGACAAGGGCCTCTGAGAGCTGGCCTGGGGGCCGGGCCCCGCCGCCACCTCGCTTGAACCCTAGAAGGGACGTGTGTCAGCACGGGCCCCCGCTGGGGATATCTGATCACCCCTGCTCTGCACAGTCTGCAGGGTGGAGTGTAAGACAGACGATTCCAGGGAGCTGACCTTTCCAATTAGGCGGTGAAGTCAGTGGGAACTTCAAATGGGTTAAAAATAGGACTCTAAAAATAGCCCTGCAGAACCGGAGGTGTGGCGGGGAAAGTTCCTGGCCGGGCCGGGCAGGGTGGGTCCCACATAGCCTCTGCCGCAAAGCGGTGAGCTGCCTCTGACCCCAGCAGGCCCGCAGCCAGAGAGGCGGGGGGCGGGGGCGGGGGCGAGGGCGCGCCGTGCAGGGAAGGCGCTCAGGGCTTCGGGCTGGAGCCTGCCCCATTTACATTTCCCAGGCTTCTCGCACTGACGGTGCTTTAAATTCTCCGTGGAGGTTTGGGCATGCGCCTTCACGCATAGCTGGCTGACCTGTGCATGAGCACACGTGCTCCTCGTTTTTTACTAGGTGTTATTTCCCGCCAGATCTTCCAGACCAGAGCATCTGCACCACTGCCCCCGGACCCCCCGAGTCAGAATCCGCACGTTCCCAGGGCCCTGGGCACCGCAGTGTCCAGGGAAGTCTGAGAAGCTCTGCTCCAGGCTCCCAGGGACCCGCCCCAAATGCCAGGCTGCGGCCAAGGGTTCTGCGGGAGTCCTCCTGGGGTCAAGGTCCCGGCGCCCAGGGCTGCTGCAGGGGAGGCGGTTTCCTGCAGCCACAGGGGACTGACTGTGGTGG
Source organism: Camelus bactrianus (assembly GCF_048773025.1). Classification (NCBI taxonomy): domain Eukaryota; kingdom Metazoa; phylum Chordata; class Mammalia; order Artiodactyla; family Camelidae; genus Camelus; species Camelus bactrianus. The sequence continues at coordinate 25,025,846 of NC_133569.1, forward strand.
CTGTTGGCTGACTGAGGCCTGGAAGTGGCTGCCCCTGAACAGAGGACACTGAGAATCTGGTCCAGACTCCTCCTTGGGGTGCCTGTCCACATGTGGGCAGGGGCCAAGCAGGGCTGTGGACACCTGCCATGGCTGGCTGGGACACCTGAGGTCACTGTGACCCCGGGGTCTCTCTGCATCCCTGCCCGTACACCCAAGGAGAGTCCAGCTCCATGGGTCCCTCCACCACCTTCATAAAGTTCCTCTTCTCTCCAGGCCAGGTCCCCATGGAGAGTGAGACCCGGTCCTGCCCTCGAGGACCCACAGACCTGCCGGGGACAGATGCACCAAGCAGGAAATGACACAGTAACGTGGAAGCAGAGGGGCCAAGCTGGACTCAGGTGTTGCCGCCTACGGAGAAGGACCAGCCAGGTGACCAGTTTCGTGAGGACATCTGGCCAGCCTAGGGTGGGTGACTCCATATACGATGGTTAATGTTTCTATTTCTCTGAGTCGATCCTTCTCCTTTCTGGGAATTATTATTTTTATTGAAGGACATTTACATCCAGAACAGATGGCTAATCTTAAGGATGCAGTTCAGCCTTGACAACTGTGCACACCCACGTCACCCGCATCGATGTATGGAACATCGCGGCCCCCTGGTAATTCCCTCCAGGGAAGACAGCCATGCTGACCTGCACGGCCGCTGGCTGGTCCTGCATGTTCTTGACCTTCACGTGAATGGACTCACAGGATGTGAACATGCCGTGTCCCAACGCAAGGTGTGTGAGATGCACCCACCTTTGAGTTTATATCCATTGTCCTCGCTGTGTAGAATGCCAGTGGGTGAATAACGTATATACTTTATTCTGAGACTGGAGAACGTTTGGGTCATTTCCAGTTTGGGGCTCCTATTAATAAAGCTGATATGGACAGGGTTTTTTTTCCTTAAAATTTTTTGTTAATTTTATTAAGGTAGAATTCACATAACATAAAATCCATCATTTTAAACTGAACAGTTCAGTGGCCTTTAGTACATTCACGGTGCTTTGCAATCATCAACCTCTACCTAGTTCCAAAACGTTTCCATCAATCCAAAATCAAACCCAGGCCAGTGGAGGCTGGCGCCTTTCTGCTCATGTAAGGGGGCACTGAGACCCTCACTGTGCGGGTTCCTGATAGCAAGGGCGCCCCTCCTATTGTGCACGTTTGGGGATGTATACATTCTTCCATTTCCTCGTATCCCCTGAGGGTCCAATTCTTGGATTCCCTTTTCAATAGGATATATATTTCAGGGAAACATGAGGCAGGAAGCCCCATAAAAAGACAGGCAGGGCCGCTGCTCGCCTGCCGGCGCCATCCGGTTCCCCGGCCCAGCGGCTCTAGCTCCCTTTTTGCCTCTGAAACGGCTTAATTACCCCCTGAAATTCTATTGGCTCCCTGAGCTCACTTCTGATTGGTTATTTCCTTCACTCTTGATTGGTCCATTTCCCTCATTCCTGATTGGTTATTTCTCTCACTCCTGATTGGTCCATTTCTACAAAGCTTGTTTTTAATTAGTCAACTTTCCTTATACCTCGTTTACATAGGATGTTGCAAAGTGTAAACTGGCAGCCTATAAAAGCCGGTGTAAACCTACAGACGGGGGCCAGAGCTTGGAGTGTTAACTTCTTTGACCCCGCTGGTGTAATAAACCTGAGTTCTCCAGCTCTCCGAGTGCTGCTGGGTCTCTTGCCAGGATCCGGGTTGCTGTCAGAACTGAGCTGTCACACATTTTTCCACAACGAACAGACACCCTAAGCACAAAAGACCTCCTCCAGTGTAAGGCGTTTTCTGCGCAATTTCTCTGGTAGTCCTTAAGGAAGTAAATTAGCAGCCTCTGGGGTACTTTCCAGTCGGGGAGAAGATGGCTGAGTAACTACAGTGCCTGCCACAGGACAGGAGTAAGGTGTCTTCGCACGGTCGTCTGCCAAGTCACAGTCGTTTGTCCCTGACACCCAAGAAGGCCCCAGTTCTGAACAACCCAAGGGGCTGTGGCCTGTGGGTAAAATCAACAGGACTTGGGTTGGTTTTTAAGGCCACTGAGAGAGCTGATTTCTCCTCTTTCCCTTGGTGTGTTCACGCACGGAGGACCGTGCCTACACACCCAGAAGACAGACCCAAACACAGCAGGATGTCAGGGGGCTAATTTTTCACCTACAGAATGGCGAAGGGTTGGAAGGAGATGGACAAAGGATTGTATCTCAGGCTGACACCACCGGTCTTCCCGAGAAGCACCTGGGCTCTGTGTAGAGAAAGGATGTTCAACCAGCGTTTCCTGAGCATCTGAATGACACACAGCCGGGAAATTGATGTTCAGGGTACCACGGCCACAATCCCTGCCTTCCAAAATGAATCAAAGCCAAAGGGAAAAACATCAATTTATTCATTACTTTGTCATTGTCTGAAAGATCACACAAGGTTTCTTTCAAAACCAAGAAGACACCCTCTGTCAGCACCACCTCACGTGTGTTAAATACCTTCAGCCACAGACATTTTCACACCAGTTACCTCCCTACCGGGCAAGGGGCATGGCCCTGCAGGTTGCGTATGTAACACGGAAGTCTGAACCGAATGTCATGGAGAGGACCGACAGGAAGGAGGGTTAAACTGCTGATACAGAAAGTTATTCTAAAATGCAATTATCAAGGGAAACATAAAGTGTTTAAAAAAAAATAGCTAAAGTTCATCGACTGTTTTCTATGTGAGAGTCTTTACATGCCTTACCAGCATCACATTTGAAATAGCTTCTAGAAGGACGCTCTGCATCCCAGCATCTCCTCAATGTCTGTGAATGACTCTGGGAGCTACAATTCTCTCTGTAGATGCGTCTTTATGTTCTTGTGCTGCTTCTCTTTGCCTGTGACCACCACGTGAGCAGGTGCTCAGTGGCCATGTTGCAATGGACTTGAATGACCACAAACAGGTTTACACCCACCGTGGGTCCTCAGGGAGCACGCAGCTCATCAGGAGCCTGTGCACGTCTGCTGAGAGGAGGGACATAAGAGGGCGAAGACCCCGCAGCAGAGACCCAAGTCGCCAGGGGAGTCCTGAGGGGCCTCTGTGGGTGGGAGAAGCAGGGGGACAGCGGGCGTCTCCTCGAAGGGCATCTGGTGTCAGTGCGCTTCACATCGTCACACATATCTAACTCAAGGGGCCAAACTGGAGCCGTGCGCCTTCCCGCTGACATTTACCAGCTTCCTCATTGGCCCATTCCTAAGTCCCCGCAAGTCTTCTCAACATCCTATTGGCCATTACATGCCAAGGATCCATCCCGAGGAAGCAGGAGCTGTCTGTGCAGAGCTGGCTTGTTCCTGAACATTCTCTCTCTCTCCACACTCTCCACTGGGGCTTCAAGCAGAAACGTTCTTATCAAAGTGAGACTTGGTGGATGCAGTCAGGGCCAGGAAGCCACGTTAATGGGGACCATGAGGACCAGCTCCTGCTTTGCTAGTTTGTAGTCAGAAAATCCATGCACTAATGTGGGGCAAGGGGCAGAGGGTGGCCACCAGGGAAAAAGGAATATGGAGACCACCTGCCATGGTAAAGGACTGCCGCTGAGCTGGACCACTTATACGTGTGTTGATCTTCATCACCCGGTCACTCCTGCACTACTGCTTGGTGCTGCTTTCCTCGGAACCTGGTCACCCCAGAAGAGAAGGGAGGCACGTCTGGCCCAGACCCTGGGCTTCACGACCCCTAGCATGCCTAACATTCACTCTGGGATGAAGCCAGCTTGGGGGGTATTAAAGATGATTGCCTTGCTTTGACATCACCCCCCACGGAGGGATGGAGGTCTGCGTCCCCTCCCCCTTGAATCCAGGTGGCTCTGGGTCTACTTGTTATGAAATAGCTGGATTCCCTCCCCACCACGTGGGACCCTCCTGGGGACCCCTGAAGCAGCATTGGAAAGCCTGCCACCATCAGGTGCTGTGCTGAGACTCTCTGAGCCATAGTCCTAGTGGAATCTAGCCTGCAGTCACCCCACCAACCTGCCAGATATGGGAATGAAGAGCTCAGACCCCCAGACACCCAATGGCCAGCTGAGTCCCACCAAGCTAGCTCAGCCCACGCTACTTGGAGCTGAAAAATCACCCAGCTATGCCCTGCCAGAACCCTGACCCACAGCAATCATGAGATCTAACACACTGCGCAGACCTGGATGCCTGACTTGGGGATAGTATTTAAGGAGGAATTTTGTTGACTGTTCTATCCCAGATATGGTGCCGTGGCTTTCGACATACGGGTCCCTTAAGCAGAGATATACAAACTCGTGACATCTCACCCTTTGCTTCCACCTGAAGGTCAGTGACCGCTCCACAAGTAAACACACACAGCCAATTCCAAAATCCAAAATTTACTTCCAAAGTGAAACTTAAAATGATCCAACATCAACAGTGAAATCTCAAATTAAAACGGTGCCTTGATCAATAACCTAAAATTAGCAAAAGAACTTTTCACAGCCTTGTCTACGACATGGAGCGTATTCCCCTGAGACAGAGGCATGTCCCATGCATTCAGGATTTTAATCGAGAGCAATTCCAAGGCAGACATTTACTGCAACTGCCTTTCCACGTGTATTTCAATATTGACACGTTTGGGCTTTGAAACGCCATCCCAGCTCTTCCATGTCTTTGCTTTTCAAAAATACAAAACTGAGATTCGAATGTGTACATTTTTAGACTCCAAGTATATATTTGAGCAGTTTCACTTCTCAGGAAGATAGCAGACTGAGTTGGCCACGTTCAAAAAACTCAAATTTTTCTCTCTGCACCTGTCTAGGGGTGACTGGGAAACTGGCCTGAACGGTTTTTTTTTTTTTGTGGGGGGCTTACTGGTAACTTTGGCGAGTGGGCAGAGTCACCTAGAAAGTACTTAAATTTAGTTCAGCTTAAATAATGATCTGTAGGAATTTGGTTCAATGCCAAACATAATTAAATATTCATTTAATAATTTAATAAATTGACAAGGAAATTTACTTGCCAAACCAGGACCATTCAGCATGAAGTTTGCGTTAAAAACACCTGCAAGACTGTCCTAAGATTTCACCTCCGTTGCAAAGATACACTGTTGATTTATGTGAGAAGATTTTGCGCCCCATTCAAACATGCTGAGCGCACACCTCATTCCTAAAAAGTAACGTGAAATGTCCGACTCTGAATCTGATCACAGTAATGGCTATAGGCTGTGTGTTTAAATTCACAGAGACACGTTAATGCACGTGCCAAACCCCTGTTGCCTAAAAGTAATCACAAGCTTTCTAGATTGACTGCCAATATGACATAGGCCCCAGAGAAATCACCCCTCTTTACTGAGGCAGATCCACAAATTGGGAAAAAAAAACCCGCAAGCACTTTATCCCGCTGCCCACGGCCTTGCACGGCCCCCGTACGCACACAGCCCGCCGAGCGGTGGAGACAGAGGGGCAGAGGGCACGCCGCTCCCTCGTCCCCAAGCAAACTCCACCCTCTGTCGTGGCAGCAGCCTTTGCAGGGCCCCGGGCTCCGCCCTCCCTCCTCTGGAGACGGCCTTGCCCTTAGCACCGCCCCTAACCCAGGCAGGTCTGTCCGGAGGTGGGGCCGTGCATGACGCCCTGCACGGAGACACCCGGCTGTCGTGAGCCACCCACCCGTCACAGCGCCCGGGGCCACGCGCCGCCCAGGCACCTCCTTTTCCATGTGGAGACTTGCATGTTTAGAGACAGGATCCAGAATTTGGGACACCTTTGTCCTCTTTCCGCAGCTGTGTCGTCCATCATCCACCTCCCCAGCAGGAGCGCAGTTTCCGCGGGGAGGCGGCGCCGGGAGGGCCGCGTTTCATCACCTTTGACGCGGTGCCTCCCGAGAAGGCCTGTTCTTTCCCAGCGGTGACAGCGGCGCCCGCGCCCCCTCTCTGAGCCAGCTTTCCCGGGGCTAAAAGTTATTTGCTTCTCGCCAAGAAGTCTGAGTATGCTTTTCCTGGTGCCAGCAGGGAATGGCAGCCTGCCCTAGGGAGCAAAGCCGCTCTCCTCCCCTCCTGACCCCTGACCTCACTCCGTAATCATCCAGCGTGAAGCGTGTCTCGGGTTCTCCAAACAGAGAACAGGTGACTGTTCCCCGCACTGAGCTCCTCACGGGCATGGATGCACCTTTCCGCCCTGCAAAGAGCTCAGGGAGCCCGGGGGGAGACCGGCGAGCTCCCCAGGCCGAGGTGTCACAATGATGATGATAATCGATGTTTCTTGAGCGCCTACTATGTGCCAGGCACGGGTGCTCTCCTGTGATGACGCATCACTCCCTAGAGGGGAGACGCTGTCCAGAGGAGGAGAGCTGTGCCACCCGGAGGCTCCCGGGAGCTGGGGTCCTCTCACCTGCTGCCTCGTCCCGAGCCCATGGGCTCGGCCTCCACCCTGCTGCCTTGCGGAGCCCACAGCAGAGGACCACAGGGAGACAGAGCAGAGAGGCACTCTGCACTGCTCTCTGGATGCTCACAGGTCCATGATCAGTAACTGATGAGATGGCCTTGCTTGAGGAGACAGATTGTGGCTGCAAGCTCCCCAGTGCTGAGGACCAGAGGGAGCTCGTGAGCCAGAAGCCACGGCCCACCTCACAACTTGATAGATGCCCAGAAAAAGGGACTGGTCTTTCTTGGACACCAGAGCCAAGGCGAAACAAGACTAGCCCTAAATCCGCAGCTCCAGTATCTTGTCCAGAGCACGCTCTGAGGGTGGAGGTTCCCAGAATGCGGTCTGCTGTCTTCCCGGCCGCCATGGAGGCCATCAGAATCAGCGTTCTCCCAGGTGGGAAAGAAGGGGCCACTGCTGCCCGCATCTGCAAAGCCTGCCAAGGGCCAGCTGTCTCAGTGGGCTTCCCAGCACAGTCAGTCCTCCCCGGGGCGCAGATCCCGGCTTCCGGCTTGGAGAATTATTAACTCCGTGTTTTTCAAAGCAGCCGCTTGCATTCAGCCCTAACAAGCATCAAAGCATGGAACCATAGTGTGCAGACCATTTTCTTACCAGGTCACGTGACAGACGAGAACATGCTCATCGAGGTCAGAACTCGTATCACAGAGTCCATAAAAGCGGGTAATAAAGTACAAGGAAGACTTTCTCAGAGAGGCGGGTGGTTTCAGCTTTGCTGCCCCCCGGGGCAGGCGGGGAGGGAACGTCCAGGAAACGGACCATTTGGGGTTGTTTATGCAGTGATGCTGTGCTTGTGAGTGGGCAGCAAATCCACATCAGGTGGCTTCTTGTAAGCCTTGCGGCGCAAGGGTAAACAGACCGGCCCAGGTGTCCAGACCCCACAAAGGACACAGACATCGCCCTGCCGGCCACAGGCTGGCTGCTCGCTCGGCTTCCAGCACCTCTTGACAGCCCTGGCCGTCTCCCAGGAAGAGTGGTGCTCACGGTGGGGTCCTGGACCAGCCACATCGGCATCACCTGTGAGCTTGTTAGAAATGCACGTTCTCAGATTCTCCCTGGACCCACCGGATGTGTGTGGGTCTCCGGTCATTCTGATGCCCCTGAACCTGTGGGAACCACAGGTCTCTCGGCTAACTCCTAACTGGTTCCCTGCCAGAGAGTCCTTCTTTAACCCAAGCTTCCCACACAGCGAGTCACCACTGCCAAACCTCAGCGGCCAAGTTACTCCCTCACGTGGGTGATGGAGGTCTTTCCATTGCCAACTTGATAGATTCCCTCATCCGCATGACTCTCCATCTTTTTTTTTTAATTGTGCTGAAATACACGTAACACAATTTACCCTCCCAACCATTTTTCAGCATGAGGTTCGGCAGCATTGGGTCCGTTCAGCTTGTTGTGCAGGCAAAGCCGCCATCCATCTCCAGAACTCTGCATCTTGTGAAACTGGAGCTGTGCATCCATTGAACAATTCCCCGTGCCCCTCTGCCCCGTCCCCAGCCCCCGGCGACCACCGCGCTACTTCCTGTCTCTGGGAATTTGGCCCCTCTCGGTCCCGTGCCCAGTGCGTGCCTCGTGCTTTGGGACTGGCTTGTCTCACTTAGCAGAACGCTCTCAGGTGCGTCCCGAGCAGCGTGTGTCACGTTTCCTTTCTTTCTGGGGCTGTGTAATATTCCGCTGCACGCAGCTGCCATGCTTTGTCCACTCAGCCAACGATGGACGCACTGGGCTGCTTCCTCCTTTCGACTGTGGTGAATAGTGGTGCTAGGAACCCACGTGGACAAACCCCACTTTGAGACTCTGCTTTCGATGTTTTAGTTCTGTCCCCAAAAGTGGAGTGGCTGGATCACAGGATAGCCCTATTGTTAATGTTTCAGGAACCGCCATACCGCTCTCCATTGGCGCTATACCTCTTTGCCTTCCCCCCAGCAATGCACAAGGGCTCCAGATTTCCCACGTTCTCCAGGTCCATCCATGTTGCTTGCAGATGGCATTATTTTGCGGCCAAACACACGGCCTTCCTACAGAATGTTCCGTATGCATTTGAGAAAAATGTATGAACCCTGCTGCTGCTGGTGCGCTAAGTGTTCTGTATACGTCTGTGAGGTCAGGTTGTCTCGTCCTGTTGGCAGGTCCTCTCTTCCTCATCGATCTGCTGTCTGGTTCTTCTGCCCACTGTTGAAAGTGGGATAGTGACGTCGCTGACTGTGACTGCCGAGCTGTCATCTCTCCATTCCACCCCGTCAGTGTATTTAGGAAGGCTGGTGTGTGGGGCATGTATGTTTATAATTGCTATATCTTCCTAGTGATTTGACCCGTTCATCCTTATACAATATCCTTCTCTGTCTCCTGTAACGGTTTTCAAATTAAAGGCCATTTTGCCTGGTGTTACTATAGCCACCCCTGCTCTCATTTGAGGACTATTTACGTGGAACATCTTTTTCCAGCCTTTCACTTCCAAACTACGCACCTCTTTAAATCCAAAGTGAGAGTCTTGACTACCTTTAGCGTTTTCTGTAGAGGAGGTCTTGGTAACGAGATCTCTAGAAGGGCCTGCTTCATCTCAGACTCTTAGATACTCTTTTGATGTTGTGTATTTCTTTGCCCCTAATCTCTCGCCCCGAGTGTTCCTGGGTCTGAAGCCTCCCTGCAGCTCTGACCTGCCCTGGCACCTGGCACTGCTTTCAGGGAGCTCCGACTTGATATCCAAACCATGCCATCACTTACATCGGTGCTCCAAGTGCGGTGAGACAGAACCAGCCAAGCCCCTGGACAAGCCAGAACCTCGTGAATAAGTCTTTCCCTTCTTTCCAAGGGAAAAACTGGGAATTGGGCAGCTCCTTCCTGACTGTGGTGCTTCACCAGGAGGCGGATGGTGCAACGATGAACAAAAACAGCACAACATCTCCTACTGTTTGGAGTGTGGCTTTTTCTTGGTTGAGAGTTTGCTTGGTAGCTGCAGATCCTTAACTGGTTTCTAGATTTTCCCGCAAAGCTGCTTTGGTCTGCATTCTGTGTTATTTACGTGATGTTTCTGTAGAAGAGTGAGGACCTGGAACATCCTAATTTGCCACCCTGCCGACATCACTCCCACATGGTCCTTCATTTTTTGCTAAATCAAATATTGCCCCATTTCTCCCCCTGGGACTTAACCAAAGCCAACTGGCCCCTGAAGTCCTGTGAGCCCATCTTCTTCAAAACACGTGCCTCATTTTGTCTGAGAGTAATTTCTCTTCCTCATGGGACGGTGAGAATCCCTGTGGACGTGCTGAGGAAGGAAACTGATTCCCGAGATCGCCTCCTTGAGGATCTGGGTCAGGACGTCTCAGGTGGAGCGCAGGAGTTTCTCTCTTTAACAAGTGCCCAAGGTGACTCTCGACTAGACAACCTTGAAAAATAATGTAGTGCAGGCTGGCATTGACAAGTGAGCTGCCACTAAAGTTTCCGAGAAGAGGAGCCTTGAGATGCCGCGGTGTTCCCCGCACCTAATGAAGTGCTGTGAGATAAAAGAGCCGCATTTCGCCCGTTTCCCACCGACTGCGTGCCAGGCACTTCTGCACACTGGGTAGGCGCTGGCTGAGCTCACATTTCAGTTACCCGTGAGACTGTTATTATGACCACTGCATTTCACAAATGAGGGAAACGGAGGCACGGAAAGCTTAAGCAGTTCTCCAAGGTCACATATATGGTAAGTTGTGGAGCCGGGTCGGAGCACAGGTCCCGCGGCCCCTCACTCTTCATCTGGGTGCCATCTATGCTCTCAGTATTTAGGCTTTGAGGGCGGCTCCTCACGGACCACGTGCCGTGCAAACTGCATCAGCCGCCTCAACTTCAGGTGCGCCTCAGCCCCATCCTTTTGCTCTACCCTTGACTGTTCCCCAAAAGTGCTCCCCCAGGACCTTTCCTGCATGTAAACCAAGGGTCAGGTTTAATTCCTTCCTTATTCTTGCATCACATCTGTCACTGTTGGCCGCAGGCTTCTCCAGAGAGCCGTCAGTTGTCTTCTGACCGTGTGTCCCTGGCTTCTCTTGTGTCTCTGTTTCTGAGGGTGCTCCTCAACCGTCCACGGGTTACTGGGACACCTTGGAGTCTGTGTCTAAAACCCCTTCTCCTGGGCAACATCAAAGTCAATGCGCTTACGACGCCTCAGTCCTGAAGACCCAGGAACTGAGCCATTTATCTACGTGCTGTTTCTCTTGACAGCTCTCCGGCTCACCTCGCTTAAAATACACGAAGCTGACCTAGTCACCCACCTCCTAGAGCTTTCTTCTTGGCTCCTTGCCCCATTACACACCCAGGTGTGTACACACCAGACCTGTCTGGGTTCTGGAGGCACTGAGAGCCAGTCTGTTCCATGAGTGCTCGTGATCAGTCAGGCTGATTTTTGTACCAAACAACACCCCGCTGGCAGCAGATGGACACAGCAAAATTTCATTTCACATTCACGCAGTCTCCAGTGGCTGCTCCGCACCCTGGGGCAGTGTCTCCACAAGGCACCAGTGGTCCTGGCCCCACCTGCCCTGCCCCTCACCCCTGGCCTCACTCCAGATCTCTAGGATAGCTTTTCTTCATTCTCCAAAGCCCTGCTCAAATGCCCCCTCCTGTAGAGACAGCTGCATGGCCCCTACATCAGAGGTGTGAAACGGGGACAACGGGACCACTTTGCAGAGCACTGCGATGTTATGGAAAAAAACATGGCTGTACGTTCCCATCGTGATGCTCCAGAAGACGTGTGTGCTCCTCTCTCTGCTCCCCCTGTACCCGTGCTCCATTTCACAGCCCTGGCCCGCACGACGAGGGTCTGCATGTTGACCCTCCCAAGATGCTGGAATTCTCAAAGTCGAAGATTTTGCCTCTCATCTTCATCTCTCTAGAGCCCCGCACAGTGCTGCTCGCACAGGGGAAGCTCAATAACTATGCATTCGAGGATTAAACGCAGAGGATAGAATGAGAAAGATGGAAGAAATTCTAGGCCAGTGGTTCTCAAACTTCGGCATGCGTGAAAATCCCCTGGAGAGCTTGTTTAAAAGCAGAGTTCTGATCCCACAGGTCCTGCGGGGCCGTCAGCTGCTGGTCTCCCACCATCTCCCTTTGACAGCCGCACTCTGAGGACGGTCTGTTCCAAGCCACCCACGTGACAGACGCAGACGTGGAGGGTATTAGATGCTAAGAAATCTTCCGAAGTCACTTCCTGCCACCCACTTCCAACTCCAGCTGCAGCTGCTGTGGCCAGTTCCAGAAAGCGCCGAGTCTGTGCGGGACACCTGCCACCCAGACACACACCTTCCAGCTCCCTAAGAACCTCCGGCAATGGCCAGTGGCCCTTACAACCCCCTAGGGAGGCCACCCGCTGCCCACGCGAACAACTGTGTTTTGGAAGAACAGAAGCCCAGAGCAGAAGCCCTCTGGGGAAGAACGAGGATGCTGAAGTGGTTTGGGTTGTGACTCACCGACACTTGCTGGGTGCCGACTGTATCCGAGCACCGAAGTAAGGAGTAAGGGAGCAGGGAGGACTCAGATGTTCTGAGGACCACCCCCCCATCCACTCTACAAGGGAGGGAGAACATAAGTAAACGTGTTCGGAAAGCATGAGAAACACAGTGGGGAAGCAGCGAGCAAGACACAGGAGTGGAGAATTACCATTTGTTTGCACAAAGAGGTGAAATAAAAGAGACATTCTAGGCAAGGTGACTTCCAGCCTGGACCAGAGACATGAAGATTCTGGTAATGCTGCTCACAGAGATACCTGGATCAGCCCCAGCCCCAGCTCAGTCCCACCCCATCAGGCAGTCTGGCCCCAGGCATAGACCACAGCGTCTGCCCGTTTGCTTTGCCGTCTTCCCAGAAATACACTTCATTCTGGGGTCCCCCCTAGACCTGGGGATTTAATTTAAAAAAAATGTTTCTTTCAAAGCTCAGAAGGTGAATTTCCTATTTCCTGTCTTGTTTTTAAATTTCTCAGACTGTGTTTGCCCTTTCTTATTCCTTGGTCAAAACACATGCTGTGGAGAGAATGAGGTCTCTGTTTCATTTCCAACGGGGTGGTTAGCTCCAAGGGGACATCCAGCATCCTTCTGAGGAGGTGGCCTCCTGGTGACATTCATGTCATCCGTCCACCTCTCCACGAGTGTAGTGAGATGGGCTCATCAGACTGAGCACAGGCCCAGGTGGCCCTGCTCTGCTCACCTGCGTCCCAGCCTGCCTGCACCTTCCAACCACCCCTTCAAGCTTCCAATGCCCAGACCTCCCCCAGATGAACTCTCTGTGTCTGCAGGTTTAGCGTCCAGACCTCAGCGTTCTGTAAACTCCCCGGATGAAGGACGGCCGTGTGGAGCCAAGGTGGGAGCTACAGCCTTTCCCACTGACGACCGCCATCTTACAAATGCGTGCCGTGGGTCCCCACAGGGGCAGGACAGGGGACATCCCTCACTTAGCAGAATGCCACCCTTCCACGCACAGCGACCAACAGGGCCATCTTTGTGTGCCCAGCACGGACTCAGGCGGCATTTCTCAGCAGGTCAGCAACGCCGTGTTTACCAAGCCTGAACGACACCACATTCCCTTTAAAAGAAGCAGTTCATCACGGGTCTGCTGCCTTGACTTAATCAGTCTCCTTGTAACGCGACGTAAATATGTAACAATGTGAAATTGGGTAAGAATTTCATGCACTTTATAGCTTTTCTGTAACTATAAACCAAAATAATTTTCCAGTCAAGCACTATAAAGCTACAGACCCCATAAAATACAAATCGGCCCCATTAATTTAACGTGACAGGTGGTGTCGCTTTGCAGAAACTAATTTGCCAGCGTTGGGTTTAGAACAGGAAGCTGTTGCCTGGGGGCCCGTTTTATGGATGATGTTTCTGGATTTTAATTTCAATAAAACAAATACAGAGGATGGCTGTCCCATAACCACGCTCTGCCAAGGATATTAATAATCCCGAGGCTTCGCTCGCTGGCTCAGGACGCCCCACGCCTCCGAGCCCGGGCTTAGCCTCTCTGGAAGCCCTTCTGTCTTAGGTCCTCAGTCAGCAACCCAGGCGGCACCCTGGATTCTTCTGTGCCCTCGCTTAATGCTGGGCAAGTCCCGTCAGCTCTTTTTCCAAAACATGCCCCAATTCTCCATGTCCACCCTGTGCCGTCCCCTGGCTGGACCACAGCCCTGGCTGCTCCCCGGCCTCCCACCTCCCGCGGCGGCTGCCCACCTGCGCACCTAAGCTACCCTTCACGCGTGCAAACAGAACACTGCCCCGCGGCACCCTGTGGGGTGCCCATTGCTCCTGGAACAAAACCCACTCTCCTCTTGGTTCTATCCAGCCCCCGTGCTCCGACCACGGCCCTCTTCTCCATCTCCGGATGCTGCTCCTACCACCTCGGCCAATACAGCACAGCCCTGGTCTCTCTGCTTCTCAACCACTCCGGGTGCCCTGAACCTCGGGCCCTCGTGCCAGCCCGTGTCCCTGCCTGGAAGCGTCTTCTCAGGCCAGTGTCAGCTTCAGGACGGCTCCTGGGATGGATGACAGCAACGCCCACGCAGCCAGCCGGTCACTCCGCCCCGCTCCCCGAGGTCTGCCTCGCACTTGGCCCTCTCTGCTATCTCACACCTTCATTTCTTTGTGTTGTTGGGGGACGTGTTCGTTCGGGAAACGCAAGCTGCTGTATCAGATAAACCCTCCAAATAGCATGTGGCTTAGCCAGACATAATTGAAGTTTACTTTGTATTCATATCAAATCAAAAGTGGTTGTTCCGATGGGCAGGGGGACCTCCTCCAGCAGTGGTGCAGGGACCCAGCCCCGCCCGTCTCAAGCTTCCTCTGCCTCGGCCACGTGCCAGAGAAGGGGGACTGGGTGGGCGCCCGGATCTGCGCACGCCCACGTCGGTGGTGCCCTGAGTGGAGCCCATGCCCCCTCACCCTCTTCACTAAATCCTTGCCAACTCCTCGCTTCCTGGCCTTTTGGCCTTCATTTAGTGGGAGCAGCACCCTAAGTCAGCATGCAAACCCAGACGCAGACACGGCGTGTGTCTGTGTGACGGACATCCGGGTCCTTCTTAACCTTTGAAAGTTATTTTCAGAATCAAAGCCCAAAATGAGTGTGTGTGGGTGGGGGTGTGTGTGTGGGTGGGGGTGTGTGTGAGAGTAAAATAAATGAAGCCCACCCTAGTGAGAAGGGCTAACTGCTGCTTATTGGAAGCTGCAGTAAGGAGGTCCCTTGGACAGCAGTAGCAGAGGTTCCAGAAGGTGCTCACAGACTCTGGGAACATAGCTGAATGCGTACTCAATGGTTTATCCACATTCATTTCAAATTAAAATAATGTTACCATTATTTCCAGACTTTATGCCCACTCTACAGAGATCCGAGTAACAAGGTAATTTTAGATTCTAATTTCACGCCCATTCCAAACAACGGCAGTCAGCTGAGAGCCTCCTCTTGTGTTAGGGAAAGGACATAAATAATCATCTGACCAAGCATGAAAATCAGCCCAGATGAACTACGAACTACAAAATACGGGATGACGCAGAGCAGTGAACTACGAGAACACACAGTTAAATGTCCATCCTGTGAGATTCGATCATTGCAGAATTAATGCTCTAGGCCTCTGAGTTTCCTCTCGCTGCTGTAACAAACTACCGTAAACTGTGTGGCTTAGAACAACATGAATTTATCATCTCATAGGAGGTCAGAAGCCTTAAGTGCATTTCCCTGGGCTGAACCCGAGATGCCAGCGAGCCCGTCTTTCTTTCGAAAGTTCCCAGGGAATTTCTGCTTCCTTGCCTTTTCCAGCTTCTGGAGGCGCTCGCATTCCTTGGCTCGCGTGGCCCCTTCCTCCATCATCAAAGCACAGTGCTCCAACCTCTGCTTCCCTCCTGACGTCTTTTCTCTCCAACTCCAGCTCTGACTCCACCGCCTCTCTCGGATAAGAAACCCGATGATGACCCTGGGCCACCCGGGTAGCCCAGGATAATCTCTCCATCGCAGCATTTTTAAGTCAATTCCATCTTCAAAGGAACTTTTGCTACGTCATGTAACATTGCAGGCTCTGGGTATTGGGATGTGGGCATCTTGCAGGGAGTGCGTTATTCAGCCAGCCATACCAAAGAAGTCCCAAATAAAACGGCCATTTGGATTAATCTGCACATTTACTGAAGAATCATGCTTTTCCTTAAAGCCCTTCAGGGACTCCTGCTAGAGGTAAAAACGAGCACTTTAATCTCCTGGCAATTCGGCGTCCCACGTGGGGCGTGACAAGCAAGAAGGGACTGGAAAGAGGCCCGAGGAGGTCCGCAGAGCGCCGGTCTCCCGGACGACAGCCGAGCCGGCTGGCGGGCAGCGTGGAAACACTCCTGCTCCGCAGCTGCTTGGAAGGCACCTGCTCGGCGGATTAAGGAATGACTAGATTTCCTTGGACTTGGAAGCCTCTCAAGCCTTTCTTAAAATAGATATTTCCAGAAAAGTAAAATGGAAAACAAAAGTATGCGTCTATTAATATTTTATAAAGGCCCTAAGACATGGATCACTGCCTTGGCCCCTGCAGAGCAACAAGAGGAAACACAGGAAAATGAAGCAGTAACGTGGGGCACCGTTTTGACCTTCAACTTGACCTTCTTCCCACACCTTCCCACGAGCCCTCATTCCAGTGAATTTTAAAATCCCTAGGTTTGAGGGTCTCTGAAGCTCAGAGGAAGCCCGCAGTCATCACTTGTCACTTTCCTGCACATCTGCTGCCATCTCTGAGACGCTCTGGCCGCCACCCAGAGCCAAATGCACGCAGCTCCAGTGCAGAGCCTTCCCTGGTGCTTACCTGTTCCTCTTCCACATGCAAAGTCCATCAGTGACGCCTGCGAACTCCACCTCCACGCCATGTCTCACATTTGCCCCCAGCTCTCCATCCCCATTGCCAACGGGCCAGTGCAACTGCCCGGCCCTTGCCTGGGCCACGTGACGGCACCCCGATGGCCTCCCCCGGCTTCCTCCCGCTCCGCGTCTTCGCCTTGGGGCTGACCCAGCCCCACCTCACCAGCCTCCCCTCCATCTTTCCCCTTGTCCACCGTGCTGTGATCTCAGCTTTCTTTCTGTTTCCCAAAGCACACGCCACCCTCCTTCACACTTCCAGACCCCACATGCACTGTTCCCTGCCTCTGAACGCTTTTCCCCGCACTGTCAGCAATGATGGCTCCTGATACAGCAACCTACATGTCTCCTCACTACCCTGGGGGAAGCACAGACTCGCCAGCAACTCGCCTCCTCCCCGCGCGCTGTCTGTTTGCTTCACACCATTTATCACAGTCTGTAATTGTCTTTATTAATTTGCTGCTTCATTTATTTCCCTTCTGTGTCCCTAACTAGACTGTACAGGGAAGGGGCAGCACTGATTCTGTTTCCTGAATCTTCCTTCCATGGGAAGAGAGCTGCCCAGGGGTGATTCTCTGTCTCTCCTGGTCACTCCTTCAAAGGGAAGATGAGGGACTTTTACCAGGAGAGGGACCAGGAAAGCTTCGTGTCAGGACCCCACCGCCTCCACAGAGGACCTGTGATCTGCTCTGCACCCTTCTCACGAGCATCACGTGGACAGCCTGTGCGTGGTGAGGCCGCGTCACAGGGAGGGGGTCCAGCTCCTGGCCCGGGACCAGCTTCTCTTGCCCCAGATGTGACTTAGCCCTACTCTTATGCTGCCAGTATTCTGACTGCCATATGCAGTACTCTTTGTCCTGTTGGTCAGATAGTTGAGATATGATCCCCTAAAAGCATTTTTTTGTTACCCACTCCCCAGGCCAAGCCAACGCCCAACCAAGCTCTCACTGAGGGCTCAGTATGTCCCATCACAGGTCTTCGCTCCTGGTGGCAACCGACAAGTCAGCACAGAGCAAATGCATCAATGCTGAGGATGGATTCGTGAGTGACTGAGTGGGTGGGGTGTGATGGGAAGAAATGCTTTTTGAGGGGACAAAAGCCTTGAAGGCAGAGAGAACACTGGGAGCTGTAACACAGAAGCATGCAGCGGGGCAGGGGGCCTGCTGCACTCGGGAGCAGGTTGTCTTAATTCTCCATCCATCATGACCCCAGGGAGGAATCAAGCACCAGCTCGAGGCGACGGCAGCCCCCCGGGGTCCTGGGTGGGAGCACGTGGCCGTGGGTGGGTCTGCCTCCTGTGGACGTGGAGCCTGGCGCTGGCAGGCAGTGGGGGCTGATGAATGTCCATGTTGTCCCTCACCCCTTCACTGTCTTGGTCCTGCGATGATACTTGATTCCATGTGTCTCAGTCGACTCACGCTGCCATGACAAACTACCACAGGTTAGGAAACCCTCCTACACTGTTGGTGGGAATGTAGTTTGGTGCAGCCATTATGGAAAATGGTATGGAGATTCCTCAAAAAAACAGAAATAGACTTACCCTGTGATCCAGCAATCCCACTCCTGGGCATATATCCAGAGGGAACTCTAATTCGAAAAGACACCTTCACCCCAGTGTTCATGGCAGCACTATTTACAACAGCCAAAACACGGAAGCAACTTAAATGTCCATTGACAGATGGCTGGATAAAGAAGCTGTGGTATATTTATATAATGGAATACTACTCAGCCATGAAAAATGATAAAATAATGCCATTTGCAGCAACATGGACGGACCTGGTGATCATCATTCTAAGTGAAGTAAGCCAGACAGAGAAAGAAAAATACCATATGATGTCACTTATATGTGGGATCTGAAAAAGAAAAAGACAAATGAACACATTTACAAAACAGAAACAGACTCACAGACATAGAAAACAAATTTATGGTTACCAGGGGGAAAAGGGGGTGGAAAGGGATAAACCGGGAGTTCGAGATTTGCAGACACTCACTACTCTATATAAAATGGATAAACAACAAGTTTCTTCTGTACAACACAGGGAACTATATTCAATATCTTATAGTGACCTATAATGACAAAGAATATGAAAAGGAATGTATGTATGTGAAACATTGTGCTGTACACCAGAAATTGATACAACATTGTAAACTGACTACACTTCAATTTTTTGAAAAAACACAGATTAAGGTGGCTTAAAAGACAGATATTTACTTCTCGCAATTCTATAGGCTGGAAGTCCAAGATCAAGGTGCCAGGAGACCCAGTGAGAGCCCCCTTCCTTCCCGCTGTCTTCACACAACCTTGCCTCTTGCCGAGGCACAGAGGGAGCACGGGGGGGCTGATGTCTCCTCCCGTAGGGCCACCCGTCCTGTGGGATTAGGACCCCGCCCTGATGTCCTCATTTGGCCCCAGTTACCTCTTTAGAGGCCCTCTCTCTATTTAGAGACTGCATTGACAGTCACAGGGCGGATCAGGGCTTCACCAGATGAGTCTGGGGGGGACACAGCTCAGTTCACAGCACATGAGAGGCCCTCCCCTCCCCTCCTCAGCCCAGATCAAGCGAAGGGCGGCGCACCCGCAGCTCCATTACTCAGGAATGTGATGACAAAGGAAGGGCAGCTCTGTCCACGGAAACCAATCAGGGCATCCTCCGAAGATGGCATTTTAGGTCCTTTTCAGTTGTCCCTGCACATTTCCTTGAGACCCACTCGAACTTAAATTGGAGAGCGCGCCCATCTGCTCCCCTCTCCACTTCTTTGTCTGGTCTGATTTTGCCAGGAGGCTCCAGGGAGCTTCCAGAGGGAAAAATTACCCAGACGATGCCTTCTTCTTCAAGACCGCAGTCTCCAAGACAAATCCAATTTAAAACAGAGAGCAGCAGCGTTGTCCTCGGGAACTGGGGCCTGACCTCTAGCCGTCGTGTCTTTCTCAGATTATTCTCTTGCTCTGAAACCTCGGATACCTCCCGAGGGCCCAGCGCGCAGCTAAGGAAGCGGGACCCAGAGCCAGGGCGCACGCGACGCGGGCCAGCAGTCCCAGCGTCTGGACAGGAGCCCTGCCGGGCAGGCGCTCACAGGACACACTGCTTCCATCATGAGGTTCCCACGCGCGTGCCAGGGTTAAAGCCGAACTCACCAAGCTGACTTCCTTAAGCAAACCCATTCCAGGAAGTCAGAGGAGGAAAACCATTTCAGCGGACAGCCCGACCCGAGCACAGCAGGAACCGGCAGACCCGGAGGCTCTAACAAGATGGAAGAGCGCACGTGAATCTCCAAACTCGGCGTAAATACCCGAGGACGTGAGCTAGACTCCGCGACTTCTCAGCACCTACAGGGCGGTGAGGCTCTCCCTCCTCTTTCGCCCAGTGTTCTGTCGGTGTCCGTATTGCAGATGTGTTTGAAGACCGGCTGAATGCTTTTCCATCAGAGCGTGAGCGGCAGCCGGCCTCCTAGGGCACCGGGGCAGGATGCCACCGCCTGGCACAAGTCAGCCCTGGGAGGGCGTCCACGGTGCCACATTCACAGGCTGGGCTAGTCCATATAGGGGCCCCCAGACTCTTCCTGCCTCCCTGCCCCCCACTGACCACACTCCAGAATCCCTGAGAACGTCCTCTGTTCCTCCGATGTTCCAAGTGAGCCCCTACCTCACCCGCCCTTGTCCCTGCCCGGAACACTATCTCCCCAGAAACCCGCGTGGCTGTCTCACTCGCTTTACTGATGGCCTCGGCCCAAACATCTCCTTGCACACGTGGAAGCCAGGACAGATGCTGAGAACAAGCAGCGAGTGAGATGGGAGATGTGGAGAGTCCTACCCGCAAAGATGCTGAGGATCCTGTTTCAAAGGGGAGGGAGGGGCCCACATGCCAAACGCTCTTCTGCAATGTGACCTTGTCACCCCCTCATCAGAGGCCAAGTTCATTTCTCACCCTCCTTGAATCCAGGTGGACCCTGTGACACTTTGACCAGCAGGAGCCCGTGCCTGTTGTAGGTGGAACCCATAAGCGACCTGGCAGTTTCTGCTTCTTCTTTTTGTTTTGTCTTGCTTTGTTTAATTTTATTTTTGCTTTATTATTGTTTATTTTAGTGGAGGTACTGGAGATTGAACCCAGAACCTCGTGCACACTGAGCATGCGCTCTACCACTGAGCTGTACCCTCCCCCCAGTTTCTGCTTCTTGTCCCTGGAACGCTCACCTTTGGAAGACTCTCTCCTGGACACCAACATCACTGGGTGAGAAGTCCAAGCCACAGGGAGAGGCCATGTGCAGGTTCTGTGGTCAAGGCTCATGCTGAGCTCCCAGCCCACAGGCAACACCGACTGCTAACCGTGCGCGTGCGCCATCTTGGAGGCACTGCCCCATCTCGCCTTCCGGTGACCCCAGCCCCAGCTGCCGTCCGACCTCAACCGCACGAAAAACCCATCTAGAACCATGCAGCTGGGCCCAGCCCACCAACAAAATCCTGATTCACAGGCGTGTGTTGTTGTTTAAAGTTGGGGGCACTTGTCTTGCAGCAACAGGTGGAGCTGGAGCCAGGACTGAAGACTGACCGCTGGATTTAGCCATGTCGAGGTCAACGGTGACCTTGGAGGGGAAAAAAAATAAAAGTGACTGGCATGGACTCAAGGGAGAACGGGAAAAGAAGCGAGAGCAGAATCACTGAAGGAGTTTGGCCGTGAAGGGGTGCAGAGAGACAAGGCAGCAGCTGGAGGGGGCGAATAGCAGGTTTACTACGGCGCGTTTACACGTGAGTGGGAGCGAGTCAGTCGATGGGAAAATGGACGGGGAGGGGGAGGTGGCCGGCGGGTTTGGTTTCAGGTGCCTACGGTGGGCAAGGCACCAGTGAGCGAGACTGCCTCTTCGAGAAAGCTAAGAAGTTACAAGGAATTTACGATACGTATTGACATTTAAGACAATGAACTCATGCCGGGAAGCGTGTTAACTGGGCTTGCAATTCAGATCACCCTTCACTGTTACAGCAACGGCAGGGCACACCTCCCTGTGGCCCCGTCTGCTGGATGCCAGCGTGACCCTGGTGATTTCTGGGGAACCAGCGAAGGAGAGAGATCTGTAAACAGACACGGCAGCCCCACGCCCATACCGGGAAGGGCACGGCTCCAGGGAAAGCAGAAGGCACAGATTCCCTGTATTTGCTGGCGGTTAAACCCCAGCCTGTATCAGTTCCCTTCTTAGGAAAAGCAGTGCTGCCGGGGTGACAGGAAGGAGGAGAGTCTGAGTTCCCTGCAGCACACCCCCAGACGCAGGGTGCCCCCATAACCCCTACACACCCCCAAACGCAGGGTGCATCCCGTAACCCCTGCACACCCCCAGACGCAGGGTGCCCCATGGTAACCTCTGAGACAGCCAGCGCTCCTGGTTAATTCCTGGTAAAAGCAAATTGAAATGCATTTAGAAGAAGGAAGGAGAAAAAGATTCAAGCAATTAACCAGCATTTCTGCACCTCTGCTGCCGTAATTACACGCCACCTGCATACAAACTCTGAGGCCTGTGACAGTCAGCCTCTGGGATAACGTGCTGCTCTGTTGTGTTGGTCGGTTTCACTGTTTCTGGATTTGAAGCTAAAAATCTCTTGACCGTTTTCACGAATGGTCCTTGATTTGGGAAGTGGGAGTCTCCTGGTCAGACATAATAAATGCATGAAGTCTCCCCGAATGGAAAACTTGCAGCCCGTGCAATGGGAGCTGAATAAAGTTCTTTCAGTGCCCCGGGCCCTGCTCTGCGGAGGAAAAGCTGTAAGACGGCCCAAGCTGACTGTTCCACAGGAAACGGCATTTCGAGGAAGCCGGATGGCCGCGGGGAAGCAAAGCCACCTGGTGTCAACCCAGTGGAGTGGAGGGAGCGGGGAGGAAGGGCTGAGCGACACTCCCCAGGCCCCGCCGTTTCCGTGGACTCAGCCAGCGGCCTGTCAGGGACAGACTCCCGCTCCCAACTTGCAGCTGAAGGCGGTGCAGGGACGCAAGGGCCCGCCCGTGTGGGCTGGGCAAGCACCACTTTGTCACTGGGTCACTTCCGAATCCAACGATCTTTCCGCCGTGATGCAAAAACAAGCTTCTGGCAAAATAAATCCGTCCGTGTCCATCTCTTTCCAGAGGGGACCCCCGACCCCTATTCCTGCAGGAGCCCTAGAGAGTCCCAAGGTCTGGCCCCAGGAGAGCTGGGACCTGTCTTTTGTGTCTCCATTTCCAGCACCAGGAAAAGGGTCCCCCAAATTGTCCGTGGTCGGCAGAGGGTATCCCTCACCTCCAAACTTCAGTGTTGAAGCAGGAGCCAAATATCGCTGGCCCCTGGGGAGCGGACCGCTGCCGAATGAAAACCGTAGGTGTGGATGCCGGGGAAGAGCTTGCCGCGCACAGGGAGGCCGGCTTTGCTTGCCTGCATTGATCGGCACTGCAAGGCAGCGACTCCTACAGCGAACGTAAAGGGACAAAGTCAGGTTGGTCATGGTCGCACTTTTGCATCAGACCTTCTGCTTGCACGTGAAGGAGCCTTTATTGAGAACCTAGCAGGTGCCACTAGGATGCCGGGCAGTGGGGAAACGGAGTCTGAAAGAGCTGGCTCTGCCGGGAACCAGAGAACACGTCACGTCCACGGCCATCCCGGAAAGTCTCGCCTGCTGTCAGGGTCATTGCCGGCCTCAGGCGCTTGCATGCTGAGCACATGCCCATCCCTCCTCCCGGTGTTGTCCTTTGATCCTCAGTGAGACCCCCGTGGAGTAGGCGTCCCTGGATCCTGAGCCGGAGGCAAGGCGGTGATAAGTTCAAACAAATTTACCGGGATCGATCGCCGCCCAAGGGTGGGAGCGGGACGCTCCCCTGCACCTTCCGTATCCAGGCCTAGCGTTCGCTCCGTCTCACCAACGCCCTTCCCTGAATCCTACGTCAGGAAACCTCTCGTGTCTTTATTGCAAGCGCGCCGTTCACACAGACCCGCGCTGAGCACGCATTGCCTGCTGGCTCCTTCAGGACCGAGCACCGTGTGAGGTGACAGGAAATGTCACCATCTCCTGTAGCTACGCAGAGTCCGTCACCGCCTGCCACCCCCCTTGGAGGGGTCCTTTGTACCATTGAAAGCAGAGGGACGTGTGATCTGCCAAAGCCCCTCTCAGGTGGGACTCGCGCCCGGGGGGGAGCACGAAGCGTGGTGTGAGGCTCTGAGCCAGTCGGCTGTGGCCTCCGCCTTCCGAAAGGGGGGGAAAACCAGAAGTGAGAGGTGGACCGTTTACAGACAACAGCTTTGTAATGACGAGCAAAGGGACCAGCCGTCCTTAATCAGTAAGAAAACGAGTCAGAGGGAACAGCTCACCTGGAAAGGGGAGAACACCGGCCTTTGTGCTCACAGCTGGGAGGAGCTCCAGCGAGCATCGCTGCTCCCGCCGCCGGGCCCGCCAGCCGGCCAAGGGTCATCCAGACGCGCCGCGGCACGCTTGGCGCTGGTGTCTCTGAAGACGCGTCTGCGCTTCCTTCAGAGGAAAATAGTTTATTGATAAGGAAGCATGCAGTATTTAGTGATGATGTTCCTAAAAATGTCTGTTTTGGAGGAGGCTGTAGCTCAGCGATAGAGTGCATCTTAGCACGCACAAGGTCCTGGGTTCACTCCCCAGCGCCTCCATTAAAAATAAACAAACAAACAAACCTAATTACCTAACCCCACAAAACTTTTTTAATAAAAATTTTTAATGTCTTTTCCCAAAAAAATGACCTGGTAAAGAATGAGAAGATGGCAAGACGCCTGCCAAGCACCTAGAAGGAGACACCGTCCTTCCGGGGGGTAGCCCTGCGCTCCAGGAGCCCACATCCCTCTGAGTCCGGTGTTTGGGGACACGTGGACCCCACCCAGCCTTCTGGAGGCAGGACAAAGGCCACGCAGGTCACCGCATCTGATGTGTTAAATGTCACGGAAATCAAAGCCTCCAGCTGTAGGCGTCTTCCCTGCGCACAAGGAGCCTGGCAGGGAGCCAGCAGCCCGGGAGAGAGACCCGTGCCCCTCTCCCCACTCTGACGGAGAAAATGCGGCCCCATCAGAGGCGGAAAGAAGTTAGGGAACATAGAACGTTATGGTTCTCTGGTTAAGAAGAAGGCAGAAGAGGGAATAGATTTTAAAATGCTGAGTATGACTGTCTTAAAAACCTCTCGCCCAGCTCAGAAGAGAGAAGGGTCGGTCCTTAGTTACCAGAAATGCAGCAGAGAGACTCAGACAGAAGCAAGACTACACTCCCAGTGCCCCAGCACCTGGAAGCAGGCCCAGGGATATTCTGGGTGGGAGAGGGGAACGTGGACACACCCAGGCAACCGAGATCCCAGCATCTCGCTGTGAGAACGGAAGGGCTATCCATAAACGAGCAGCCCGCCCTGTGAAAAGAGGAGGTTAGAGGAATTCCAGCTGCCAGTCCTGGGATGTGTCAAGCAGGATTGCCATCTGCCTGGGGCTCCAAATGGGAAGAAGAAGCTTTCCCACGAGAAATCAAAACCTCAAGCCCTACCACATGCGAGTGAAGATTCCAGATTTGCACTGTGAATGTGGTCCAGGGAATCGTAGGCCAAGAAATGAATGTAAAAACTTGTCCTGGATGGGTGCAACCTCGGGGCCCCCCAGCAGAAGAAAAACAAAGCCATTCTGTGGGAATATTTTGACAATCCAGAATGCACGGAACTCCCACACGTGATTCGGGTCGCCGGTCTGCACAGGCTTGGTCTCCCCATGCCATTTGCATTTTCTTGTTAAAACTCTCCTAAGTGTGCAGATTGCAATCTCTGCATTTCCCACTAAAAGGGACCAAGGCTCCTTGAGGAATGGTTAACGCCACCCCTGGGGCAGCAGGTGTGCAAGATGCAACAGGAGCAGTCGCTCTTCTCTGAAAGCAAGGATGCTAATAAAGATATGAGGGCTGAGCCACTGAGAATGGGAACTCAGCAGTCATAGAGGGGGTGCCAAGAGCAACAACAAAGATCGTAAGAGCAGTGGATTAAAATATAGCAAGATGTTTAAATCCTGGAATACAAAATGGTACTTTTTAAAAAAAGTTACTACAGGAATTAACTCATGATTCTGAAAACTGGGAATTAAAAGGAAAGACTCAAATATTTATCCTGCCTTCCCTAGACAAACTCTTTCCTTGGGTATCAAATAACTAATGAGAGAGTTTCCTCTTTATAGAACTATCCCAGCCAATGAATGATGAAATAGAAATCAAAATCTGTACCATTAATAAGATTATATATTGGAGAAACGAACACGAGTGGCTTCTGACATCACAAAGAGAGAGAAAGGAGATATTATGTACTGTTTGATGGAAGTACACGCCAACTGTGAAGTAGTGTTGCCCCCAAACAAATCAGTCAATTCAACTTAAATGTAAACTAAGCCTCTGAATCCAACTGCCGACATAGGAACAAGTTAAATTAAAATGCTGAGGCGGGAAGCCCCATAAAGAGACCGGCAGGACCCCCAAGCAAGGCCACTACTCTCCTGCCGGCGCCATCCGGTTCCCTGGCCCAGAGGCTCTATCTCACTTTTTGCCTCTGAAATGGCTTACTTACCCCTAAAATTCTATTGGTTCCCTGAGCTCACTCCTGATTGGTTATTTCTCTCACTCCTGATTGGTCTATTTCTACAAAGCTTGTTCCTGGTTGGTCAACTTCTGTTATACTTTATTTGCATATGATGTTGCAAAGTGTAAAACTGGCAGCCTATAAAGGCCTGTGTAAAGCTAAAGACGGGGCCTAGAGCTTGGAGTGTTAACGCCTCTTGGCTGCTGGCGTCATAAACCTGAGTTCTCCAGGTCTCTCGCCTGGATCCAGGTTGCTGTCACAACTGAGCTGTGACACATTTTTCCATAACAATATGAAAAGGAAATCAACTAAATCCAAACTGCTGGGAATTCTATAATGCAAATGACTGAATTTGAGAAAACAAGAGGGAAACTGTAGATTAAAAGTGAGTTATAAGGCATCAAAATATTTTCCAATGTAAAAATCTTATTTGAATAGTCATACAAACAACTGATAATTTTTTTTAATTATACATCATGACCAAGTGGGATTGTGAGGTATGCAAGATTGATTCAATGTTTGAAAATCAATTAATATAATTGACCATATCAACAGGAAAAGAACAAAAATTATATGATCATCTCAAATGATACAAAAAAAGCATTTTAAAAAATACATACATCCATGATAAAAAAAAAAAAAATCTCAGCACAGTAGGAATAGAGTAGAACTTCTTGACTTTGATAAAAAAAAAAAAAAAAAACATATACCAAAACGAAACACAGACACATTCACACACACCACACACAAAACCCTACAGCTAGTATCATACTTAATGGTGATAGACTATAAGTTCTGCCCCCAAGATGTGAGAAAAGGCAAAGGTGTCCCCTCTTACCAGTCTTACTCAATATTGTATTGGAAATCCTAGCCAGTGCAATAGGATAAGAAAAGGAAATAAGAGATATAAAAAAATAAAACTGACTTCGTTCGCAGATAACACAATTGCCTATGCAGAAAATACCAAAGAATGAATGACAAAAACAACGGTACCTCTTGGAATGAGTAAGCAAGCACAACAAGGTTAATATAAAAAGCCAATCACTTTCCTATACACCAGCAGGGAGGAAGTAGAATTTGAAATTAAAAACACAGTGCCATTCATAGTAGCACCAAAAATGGATTTCTCTATAAACCTAACAAAAAGTAGGTAGGAGCTATATGCAGAAAACTGCAGACTGTTAGGGACAAAGAAATCCAAGATCATGGTTAGAAGACTTAATATTGTTAAGAAATCAATTCTTCCCAACTTGATCTATAGATTCAATGAAGTCTCAATGAAATGTCACCAAACTGTATTTTCTGAGTTTAAGGTTTACACAGAACAGCAAAAGATCTAAAATAGCCAAGACAGCATTGAAGAAGAAAGAGGAAGAGGAGGGGGAGAGCACTGAAGAGCTGATACCAGTTGGTTTAAAGACTTAACTACAGACCTACAGTAATCAAAACAGCATGGCACTGACGAAGGAACAGACCAAATCAATGGAACAGAGCAGACCGCCTAGAAATAGCTGACAAAAATATACTCAACTTGTTTTTAATAAATGAGCAAGGGCAATTTAGTGCAGAAATGACAGTCTTTTTTTTTTCTTAAACAAATGATGCTGGAAAAACTGGATGTTCATTAATGATGAAATGAAGATGATGAAACTAACAGATACCTTACACCTTTCACCAAAGTTAACACAGAGATCAAACACCTACTATGTGAGGCTGTGAAATTCCTAGGAGAAAAGATAAGAAAAATTCTAGGTGATTTGGGGGTTTGGTGATGAGTTTTCAGATAGACCAAGAGCACAATCTATGAGAGAAAAACTGAGACTCTAGTAAAATTAAAAACTTCTGCTCTGCAAAAGGCACTGTTAAGAGAGTAACAGATGAATGTTCAGCTGGAATAAAAATTTGTGAAACACATGTCTGGTAAAGGACTCACATTGGAAATGTTACAAATTCAGTTCCAGACATTCCCAGTAAAGTGAATATAGTGATAAAGTGAGTCACGTAAATTTTTGGGCTTCCCAGCACACAAAAACGTTATGTTTACACTACACTGTAGTCTATTAGGTGAGTAATAGCTTTATTTCTAAAGAATGTACATATCTTCATTTAAAAATACTTTCTTGCCAAAATATGCTATCATTTGAGCCTTAGTGGGTCAGTCTTTTCGCAACAGTAACATCAAAGATCTCTGATCACAGATGGCCCAACAAATATAATAATAATGAAAAGGAATGAAATGCTGCAAGAATTTCCAAAATGAAACAGACGGCGGGTGGTGGGAGCCAGTGTCGCGGTGTTGGAGGAGGCATTTACGTATAAGCGAGAGTGGACAGCAAGGCCGAAGATGCCTGTGTAGCAGAGACGGATGCGTTGACTTGATAACTTCAGGAATAGGCAGGGTCCAAGTTGCAAGAAACCAATTAGGGCTGATCCAAACCAACACTCCCCACTCCCCTTCCCCCAGATTCACAGAAACAGTGGAAGCCACTGTCAGAAGGAATTCCTGAGAACTGCCCTGCTGAGAACACGGCAGTGACCGAAGCTCAGTTAAAGGGGCCACTGCTGCCTCTGCCTCTGGACCTTGTCCCCACGGCTGTCAGGATGGGCCCTCCACTCTCCCTTCTTCCCAGCATCACCAGCTCCCAGTTCAGAGCCCCTGGGGGACAGCTTCTCTTTGGTCAAAACTGGATGTCGTGACCTGCAGCAAGAGAAGCCAGAAGACTGATTGTGCTTGTCAGTATCCACACCGGGGGTGGGGGGGTGGCCTCCCCTCCCACAGAGGTTCAAAGGGCGGGTGGTCCTCAGACAAACAAAAAGGACAAAGACGCTGACAGCCCCAACACACGAGTGTCCACCACACGATCAACACGCCCCAATCCCAAGCTAGTAAAGGAATTTTACCATCATCCAAAATAAAATAACAGGGCGGAAGAGTAAGAAAAAATCTCAACTTAATGATGAAAAGAACAAACTGCCCAAGGATTTATGGCCCTGCCATCCTTGGGCATCGCTAACAGCATGGCCTCAAAAGAATGCAAGAAAACGGATACAATTTCAAGGAGAAAGTGAAAAAAGGACCATCCTGTTAAGAGCCTGCTTCACTCCCTCAGGTAGGGTAAGACGAACCAGATCTGAAAATTAGTCAGGGCTTCGTTCTGAATACCTTTGAACGTGCTGGCCCAGCAGACACACACAGCACAAGAGATGAAAAACGCACATGCATTTCAAGGAGCTGTGGAATGTTTTCCAAAAGAGACCAGCCACTGCACCGCAAAAGGGGCCTCAACCCAGACCCCACAATCAGCACCACGGAGACCATACTCTCTGCCTGTCAGATGACAAAATGAGAATCAACGACAATGAAGTAACTGAAAAGATGCCTTATAGCTAGACGTGTAAAAGCATATTTCAAAAAAAGAAACACGGCTATCACCAGGGCACCTTGCCCTTTGCCGTGTCAACCCACCACAGGCCTGCTGACTTTCAACGCTAACCTCCTCTCCATTCCCAACGAGAGGAAGGAGAACCTTCTCCAGTTCACTTACGATGCTGGGACCAAGGGAACAGTGGGCAGGAGAGAGCAGGGTGGGGTGCAGTGCAGCCCACACTGTCTCTCGAGGCACAAACATGCACCACGGACATTTCCCCTCTGCGGCTTTCCCCGCTTTGTGCAAGGCCCTCCGTGGGCAGTATCCTCCAAGAGACCCAGGAGGAATCGGGATCCACTCTTCCGAGAGTCCCCAAGCTGCACCTTTTTTGTCTGGAGAGAACAGAGCAAGAAAACACACAGCTAGCCAGCAGCTCTTCCTTTTTCTTTGGTTCGTTTTCCTGGAATCAGTTCTATCTGATTCTTCTTTCTGGCAACGGGAAGCTTCTCTATGGCATGCCCTCTCTTGAAGCAATTCTCTCTTTTCCCAGTGAATAAGGGTTACAGCTTAATCTTAATGCGTAAGGGCTACGAGAGAGCATAATTAATTTGTTGCCGTCAGCAATGATAATTCAAAACGTAGACATTTCCACATTATTTAAAGATCACCAAAATAAGAAAGAAGTATTCTGCAATACCAAAATAAACAAAAAAACAAAGACTGCATAGCAAAAGACAGAAAGCAAAAGGAACATTTTAAAATAAACAGGAGATACAAGATGAAGCTAAGACCAAATTGATCTGATAGGTCTATAAATGTGAGCTAGCCTCATTTGCTGAACATAGAAAGAAGTTCAGAATGGGCTAAGGAACAAAACCCATCTATAGGTTACAAAAAGTAACATACAAAATAATACGCAGAGAAAAATTCATTAGTCATTCATATTTACATTGCTGAGCAAGAAACAATCATTTTTAAGCGCTGCATCCATCAGTCCACTCTGGAAGAGAATATTATTTAGGTAAACATGTATTTGTCAAATTGACACCAAAAGAAACAGGAAATTTAATAAATTAATAACCTTGGAAGACATTACGGAAGCTTTCTAAAAGCTGCCTTGACCCCAAAATGCCTTACTCAGATAGTTTTATGTGGAAAATCTTGATAATTTTCAAGGAATAAATAATTCCACTAGCACAACCTTTTCTAGACTACAACAAAGAAAGAAATCCTAGGGTACATTAGTCACAATCAATGAGCAAGTATTGATAACATTATTTTTTAACATGTTTTATTGATTTATAATCATTTTACAATGTTGTGTTAAATTCCAGTGTAGAGCACGATTTTTCCGTTATACATAAACATATACTCTGAAGTATTGTCCCTTTTTTTTGTAAATCTAAAGCTATTTTAAAATAAAGCCTTTATTTAAAAAATTTTTTAAAAAAAGAAAGAAATCTTCCAGATACAGTTTCTCAAGGCCAGCAAAACACTAATACTTAAACTTTAAAAGTGTGGAACAGAAATAGATCAGCTTTGCATAGGAGAGCAATGTCAACATCTTGGCAGAGGATTAGCAAAGAGAGTTCAGTAGTAGTTTAGAAGGAGAAACACTCTAACCAAGTTGAGATCATTCCAGGAACGCAAAAACGGTTCAGTATTAAGAAATCCGCTTATGTAATTCACATTATTGGTCAGGGTTCAGTTACAAACACCAGGATCCTCTCTAACTGGTTTAGAGCAGAGAGAGATTCTCTGTGGGTTGTGAAGTGGCTCACGGAACCACAGGCAGGACTGGAGAGGCTGACACGGGGATGAGCTTTGGGGAGCAGCTCCCAAACAGCACGGCAGACTCGGCCAGTGAGGGGCTGCTGTCCCCTCTCAGTCAGAAAGCTACTGGGTCCAGCACCACCCTGCCACCGCCCAGACTCAGGACGCCACAACCCCGAAGCCACCTCCGTCAAAAAGCCACGAGGATCAGGATGCGGTCCGACCGAAAGATACTCTCCTGCCAGCTCCAGGGTCACAGTCCCCTGCTGTGGTCAGTCAGATGGGTGCCCAGCATCCTGCCCGTCAGCCTTACGCCCCGGGAGACTGGGCCCGGCTCTGCCCGGCCCTTCGCCAGCAAGCAGTGTCCCCAGCACCGTGGCATCGGCAGAAGCAGCAGACGCAGCAGGAGCGCCGCCTTCCCGGCGCGCTGACTTGCACTTCCCGGGACACGGCGTCTGGCGTGGAAACTTAAACCGAACACAGAGGCCTGACCCGAAAGGGGACTCCCAGGGGCACAGTTGAACATTTCTGTCCCTGCTGGGCAGGAAGGTGGTCTGGGAGGGGGGAGTGGAGCCATCGAATCCACGCAGCCACCCTGCTGCTTCTCAGCACCCTTCTTTGCCATTCTCACAGCGGTCATGCTCCAAACAGCACGGCCTCATTGTCCCCATGTTTTCCCGGCTCCCAGACACGTGCCCCATCCTCCAGAACGGCCGGCACCCCTACCACCCAATCTCAGCCCACAGCCCCCTTTCGCCCCAGTGCTGGCTTGGTGCAGGCTGCTCCTGCCATCTGTTTTGCACTTTTTCCCTCTTTACTGTCCCCCTCTTGCAAGCTTTCCTTGGCCCTCAAGGCCCAGCCTGGATATCCGGCTGTGACCTTCCGACTTCTGGAGCCCTGATCCAGTCTCACTCTGCAGCACGCGATTTGGAGCCAATGTTCCTTCAGTGCCAACATGCTCCGTGTCTTTGAAATAAGATTTCGCTTATGTTTCATGATGGCCAAGAGAGGGGGACATGTTTATTACTCTCTCTTACAGAAGAGGAGACTGAGGGTCAGAGTGGTTCCGTGAGACACACAAGGGGCGAGCTCAGAAGCAGTGGGTTAGGGATCCAGGCTTCAGCCTCTGAGCTTGCAAACCCAGCGCTTCGCAGTAGCCCAGGGTTGGCACCTGCAGCTCCCTGGGGGCAAGGAGAGGACCGCAGGGCTCTGAGGGGTGCCGTCGGCCTTTCACCTCACTGGCTGATTTCCTGCCTTGGGTGAAGGAATGGAAGGCACTTTTGAGAGGTCTCCAGTAGAAGGGACGCTGGCCGGGTGCCTGCCATCAAACTGGCCACATCTCTCTGAAGCAGAGTCCACCTCCAAGTTGTAAATGAGAGACTAAGAAAAGTCACGGATGTATGCATAGTCACGAAACAGGAGCCCTCGCTCTGCCTGGCTTGCTGTGAGGGGCCGGATGAACACTGGCCGCTGAAAGGCAGCCCTGCTGCCCTTTCGGCTGGTGAGCTTGTTGGTGAGAACCAATGCAGTTGCCTTATAAACTGAGCACAGATCGCAGTAAATCCTATCCAGGAAGTGAAGAGCACAGTGACGATCGCAGCGGAGAGGAGCCAGCAGGGCCGGGACCAGCCAGGCCCACTCAGGAAAGGGGCCGGTGTGTGGGGCGGGGGTGCTCCGCCGGTGAAGGGAGGGTCTCATCCCAAAGCCGGTCACCACACCAGTGCTCCTCGCTCCTGCCTTGTACCAGCCTCCCAGTCCGGCCCAGAGGTTCCCTCTCAGCAGGTGGGTGGGCCCGAGAACGACCACTTTGAGACCCAGTTTGCCACGCTGTGTCTAAGCCCCCTCTTTCTGCTCCCCTCTCCAGTTCAGGATTCCCTTCGTAAGTGTCAGAATGTGAAAAGCAGGGAATCTGGGCTGGAGAGAAGTCAACCTTCTCCCAACAGAAGGCGCCCTCCCAGCTGAGCTGCGCCTCGCGGAGGCTGGGCAGCGGCTTCCGTCTCGCAGGAGGACGTGCGTGAGGACCGGCCCCAGGGCGGTGGCTTCCTGGAGAGACTGTTTTGTCCGCCTGGCATTACGGCTGCCCCAGCTTTCCAGGAACTGGCCTTTTCTGCTCCCATAAAAATAGCCATTTCTCATGAACCATTTAGTGAGGCTCAGCCTCCATCGGGAACCAGCAGCCACATGAAATGGGAGCTTTGCTGCTGGCGAGAGGAAGCAGCCAGAACTGCACAACCAAGGCCAAAGTCACGTTTCCCTCTCGATGTATTTCAGGGAAAGAGGCATTTTAGCTCTGGGTCAGCAAGATGGAACGAAGCGCCCTGCGGGAGGGCAGGAGGCTGCTCTCAGGATGGGGATGGCCTCTGCTCTGAGCAGCGGAGGCAAAGCTGCAGGCCTGGGCACAGAAATGCCCAGAGCTTCCCATCCTGACCTGGCTGGAGACGGGGCCAGTCCTCGGTCTTCCTTCGAATTCTGCATCCGTGCTGGCGGTTCCTAGGCTCACTTTCCTCTGACGGCCTGCTGTCCCCAGAACCCCAGATGTGTCCCATCTCTCACCCTGTCATCAAAGCGCTCTCATAGAAGGGCCTGGTACCCAAAGATGGGTTTTCCATGGAGATTGTCACGAGATCCAGGACTCGCGTCACCACGTGCCTGCAAACGTCAAATGCTTTTAGAAATGCACCGTCAGCAGTAAGTGTGGATGGGCTGTGTGTGTGCGCGCGACATATGCCTTGTGTGTGTGTGTGTGTGTGTGTGTGTGTGTACCTCTTCCACCGCTCCCTGTGAAAGCATTTCCAAGCACTCTTCCTAAATGTGAAGGCTGCTCGCCCTGCCACCTCCACACCCCAACTTTCAGGTTTAAATACAATTTTTACAATTGCCTTTGCATTTAGATGTATCTTGTCTCACACTCATGTGGTGCATTAGAACCTTTTTTAAAAAATAAAAACTTTTGTTAACCCCAACCTTTCCCTTCCTGTGCCCCCGGCACCTAGGAGGTGTCTGACGTCATCTGAGGCTCCAGTTGTGCAGGAGGGGAAGAACTCTCCATCCGAAATGCATCTCAACGCCTCTATT
Organism: Camelus bactrianus; assembly: GCF_048773025.1. Taxonomy (NCBI): domain Eukaryota; kingdom Metazoa; phylum Chordata; class Mammalia; order Artiodactyla; family Camelidae; genus Camelus; species Camelus bactrianus. Next base: position 25,059,895 of record NC_133569.1, read on the forward strand.
CTGTGATTGCGTTGTAGGCTTCGCCCAAGAAGTCTGAGTTAACGTCAGGTTATCGGTTAGTGTAAATGTCTTTGCTAGGATGTAAAATGCTCTGTAAGCCCTTAGACATGTAGAGGCATTCTCTAAGTGTTGCTCCCACCATGACTGGGCCTGCACTGGCCGCCCAGATAAAGTTGATGCCTTGTTATGGGGTGACCAGGCCTGTCCACTGTCCCATCCTAATGCCTGACCATGGAGGACAGCTTTGCAGCTTTGTCCCGAGTCCCAGAAGGGAGCAGGCACGAGGGCCATGATGGATTTCAGTGTTGGAGAATACTGACTGTGTCAGCCAGGGGTCTCCAGAGAAACAGAGCCAGTAGAGTGTAGGGACACATACAGAATCCGCTTCACTGTAAGGAATTGGCTCATACGATCACAAAGGCTGACAAGATCCCAGATCTGCAGACAGCCAGCTGGAGGCCCAGGAGAGCGAATGCCAGTTCTGGTGGTTCTAGTCTGAATCCCAGGAAAAGTGATGATGGATGGTCCAGTCTGAAGGCTGACAGGCTCGAGGCCCACAAAGAGCCAACGTTTCAGTCTGAGTCCAAAGGCAAGAAAAGACAATGTCCCAGCCCCATCATCAGGCCAGAGAAGTTCCCTCTTACTTTGCCTTTTTTGGTTATGTTCAGGCCTTCAACTGATTGGATGAGGCCCACCTATACTAGGGAGGGCAATTTGCTTTACTCCATACAGGTTCAAATGCCAATCTCAACCAGAAATACCTTCCCAGATACACCCAGAATCATGTCTGACCAAGTACTGGGCAGCCCCTGACCCAGTTAAATCAGCTCACAAAGCCTGATGCGTGTGAGCAGCCACAAGAGGCTCCCAGACGCAATGCCCTGGGCAGGGCTGCGTAGGCTGCAGGACGTCCGAGGGTAGCTGGGGCTCTCAGCGCTGCAGACTCCGGTAAGGGAGCAAAAGGCCGAAAGTGCATGGCCCCACACAACCACAGCCACCTCACCCAGGCCAGCTATATTTACACGGATTTCCCAACCAGTCCTCTGGAGACAGGCCAGGAGCATGTGCGTTAGTTACCAGGTGCCGCTCTGAGCTGTGCTTCCAGCCGATGCGACCACAGCCGTCCCACAGGCGGATGTGCGTGAGGACTGGCACTGGGGGCGGAGGCAGCGGGTTCACATCAGCACTGGAGTCCCAGGGCTCAGCTCAGTTCAGAGGCTGGAACTCAGCTCCATCCGACCCTGGCCACGCCAACCACTTGCTCCCCTCTGTGCAGCCCTCGAGGCCTTGGAAATATCCATAAACTGAGCCGGGCTTGGGGGTGCTCCCTGCCGCTCTGTATCAACATGCCAAACCTCTTAGAGCTTTTGGGGGTTTTCAGGTCCGGTCCCTTGCTTCCAGGCCTCTCCTGGCACAGACCTCTCAGGGCCCGCCCCACGTTTCATCTGGATGGATGAAGGTGTCAGCACCCAGATGCCTTTGAGGCTCCCACCCCCCACCCAGCTAAGGAGTGAAATTTACCCTGCCAGGGGGGCATTCATAATCCAAGTGGAAGCATAGCTTTCCCCAAGTTGGGAAGTTTCATCCCAAACAGGGATGAAGTCACTGAGAAAGACCCCCAGGATTCACTTCCCTCCCGGAGGCCAAGCTGCTTCCAATCAGAGCCGAAGGGGCACCTTCGCACCCGGCTTGTGCAGAGGAGCCCGGAGGCCTGTTCTCCAGCTGGACGTGAGGTTAGAGCAGCACCACAGAACTGGACCACCACCACCTGCAGCCCTTGGGCTGTGAAGAGACCACCAGCCTCAGCGGCCAGACCGCTGGGGGTCAGGGCTGCCCGCAGACCGCGCGCCTTAGACCCTCTGAGCCCGGGCCCCGTGGGGATGTGGGCCCGGGTGCGTGGCTTCCTGGACAGAAGGGGCCCAACTCTGAGCCTCTACCTCGTGCGCCCGCAGCCTCACTGACACCTCCGCGGTCAGTGAACATGCCGAGTTTCCGTCTGCGCTGTGCTGAGCTCTGCGTCTGCTTTCCCGGTTGGGGTTTAAGTCACAGAACATCGGGACGGGAAGGAAACGGAGATTGGCAGGCCTGTCCCAGGCAGGGCTGTCTTGCTGGGACTAGAAATGTCCCCACTCCGCCCTCCTTCTTCACCCCTCCCCCTCCCCACCTCCACCCCCCTCCCCCACCCCATCTCCTCCCGGACTCCCCCTTCCATCCACTTCCCCCTCCCCTCCCCCATTCTCCACCTCTTCTGCCCCATGTCCCCCTCCCCCGTTCCATCTCCGTCACCCGCCCTCACCCCACATTCCTGGGCTCCCCAGTCCCAGTGGCAGGAATGCTGGAGGAGAAAGGCCCCTCTGTGCCCACATCTCGGGTCCCTGACTGTCCCCACAGCCAGCCCCGCTCACGCTTGACATGAGCACTGGGGGGGAGGCTTCTCCGCAGCCGCCAGCACCCGTGTGCCCTCTGCGCTCACGGACCCTGGTGAGGGGGCCCCTCGATCTCTGCGTGGCCGCCAGTGGCTGCCATCGGAGGCAAAGCCTGCATCCCCCCGCTGTCACTCCCCCCAAGTCCGGAAGTGGCCCTCCCCGTGTGTGTTCCTCCAGCCTTCACACCCCAAGCCAGCCTGCAAGGCCAGCTCCTGCGCAGCTCCTGGCCGCCCTCCCGGAGTAAGCCCGCGTCCCCACAGAGCCCTCCTCCCTGGGGGCTGGGCCCATGGGCTGCCTTCCAGCTCAGCCCCGCAGCCCCGGGAGAGGGGGCCCTCCCAGCCGACCCGGGAGGACAGTTGCTGCCTGGGGTTTTTTGGGTGGCAGTCCCTCCTGCAGGAAAACAGCGTTCCAGCCTTCACAGAGCATCTCCAGAGAAGGAGGCCCGGAGCCAGAGGGGCGCGGCCGGGGCACAGGGAGCGGGGGCAGCTCCAGCCAGAGTTCAGGCCCCTCTGTCACTCCCCAACAAAGCAGCAGGTCTCCTACGGGGATTCAAACACGTGTCTCCAATTCCAGGCAGCAGGAGCCCCTCCCTTGACTGGAGACGCTAAATGCGGCTGAACAGACCCCCGCCTCCCAGATCGCCCGAGCCGGCACCGCACGTGGTGGGATTTGGCTTCCGGACGCCGGCCACCCTGTCCCCAGGCATGGTCGATGATCTGAGCTCCTTGTTAAAATAAAATCAAGACAGGTCTCCCAGCACAGTTCAGAGTGGGTAACTCTATCCACCATCCAGACGCCAGGCGTCCTTCCCCAGCAGCTGGGTGCGGAAGAAAGCTTAATCTCCTTGAACCTGCAGAAGATCTGTGCCCTGTGACTACGTAAAGGTGCAGCTGGGCCAGATGTCAGGAAAAAGGTCAGGTGTAGGTAACGGGGTGTCAGGTGCCTTGCACACTTTCTCACATTTCCAGGACACTCTCCAAGGAATCCCCCTGGTGTGAAGACACCACGTGCCGCACAGAGGACAAGGCAGCCAGCCCCTGCCTGGAAAGATGAAGTATTTTCAGTCTTCGTCCTGGGGGTGGAGGGGATGGATATACACAATGCCTGGAAATGCGGTGACGGACGTAACGCGCTAAGACACTTCTGGGGCCTAGAAAAGTCACTTGAGAGATGGGGGTTCTTAAGTTTCCCTGTGTTACTTGGAATTCCTGTGGAACTCTCAGATCTGCGTGTCCCCCGAAGCTTTCCTTCCTCCAGACATTTGCTCTCTCTTTGATGTTTCCAGAGGCGGGCCTGACTGCTGGCCGCGAACAGTTTTGACAAATCACGGTGAAGCCAGAGCAAGCAGCGGGGAGACGAGCCCACGGAGAGGGGCCCCTCTGCCCGTGGTGCGGGCGGTGCCCCCCTGGTCCCTGAGTCCCCACCGCACACCGGGCTCACGTGTTTCCTCCTTTCAGGGCAGATGAGAAGGGGTCACGAGAGGGCCGGTGGCCGGTCATCTCCCACTACTTCAGATAAGACGTTCGAATGAGTCACTTAGGGATTTAAAACAACAATAATCCTTTATTACCTCTCCCAGTTCAAACAGGGAGCAGCAGGTGGCTGCCCTGTGCCCCGTGAGGTCTGGGGCTTCCTCTGGGGACCCAAAGTGGGGCAGGGACCCCCTGAAGGCCGTTCCCTCCCAGGTCTGGGGGTCCGTGCAGGCCTTCAGCTGGGCCACAGGGCAGGAGCTGGCTCTGGGCTGAGCCATTCTGCCAGCCACCTGCCTGACGGGCTCAGATGGTTGCCAACCGTCCTTGCTGGGGGTAGATCAGGACGGTGGGCTGGCAGGACCGAAGGATCCAGGTCCACCTCCTGTGATGCTCCGTGCATGTGGTCACGCCCAGCCCCCGGTGGCAAGACTTTTTGGTCCACCCACTAACTGCTCTTGTCGCTTAGCTTCTCTGGTCACGATTCCGTGCTGACAGCTGCACCCTGACGCCCAGCTCCAACGCAGGGGTCACTCTGTACGGCTTGTCGGTTCACAGGATGGAGGACACAGGCAGACGACAGTTTTTATTAAAGTCGCCGAGAGACAGAGGCATGACTCCACGTGCACAGGCACTCAGACTATGACCCTCCCTGCTCTACAGAAGCAAGCCTGCAGGACCCCAGGCCGCGGGCCCAGCACCAGGGAGGATTTATCATTCTTTTTTCCTGGCAGATTCTTGCCTGCCTTGAAGAAGTCGACACGGGGCAGCTGCCTGAAGAGGCCACGTGCTGCCAGGCATTAATGGGCTCTACAGAAAACCCACCAAGGACACACTCTGTGGAAGGGGACAGCTTTGAACTCCAGCTGCCACAGCGAGGGGAAGATCTGATAGTGGAAAAACAATTAACAGCAAGAGAAGGGGGGTCATCTGGCTGAGGACATTCCTGAACGTTCCGCAGGAGGCGTGGCAGAAAAAAGCCACTTTCATGCAATCATCTCTCTTCCTGAATCATCAGCTTCTATGAGACGAGGACAAGGAGCCAAAACGAAGAGGACAGGAATGGGGAGTCAAAGACGAGGCTGACACCCTCCGCTTTCTTTTTTTTTAATTGCGGTACAGTTGATGTGCAATATTGTATCATTTTCAGGCGTACAATGTGGTGATTCACAATTTTTAAAGCTTACACTCCATGTATAGTTATTATAAAATATTGGCTTTATCCCCTGGGTCGTACAGTACACCCTTGTAGCTTATTTACTTTATACACAGTAGTTCGTACCCCTTAATCTCCCACCACATCTTGCCCCTTCCCCCCCAAACGCTCCATTCTTTAAAGGGCTTTAAACAACAATCCAGAGCCGCAAAGATCTCTGCGATGCCTCTATCAGGAAGCGACCTGAGCAAGGAGCACAGGTCACAGAGAAAATCATCCAAGGGCAGAAGACCCAGCCCAGACCCCACCTGTCCCAAGTCCCCTGAGCTCCCGGGCGAGGGGCACTGAGATGCTCGCGGGCCCCTCAGCACAGGCCGGTGCTGGTAGAGCTGCGTGATGCTGTGTCTGCAAAGTGGCATTTCTTTCTTCTTTCTGGGCAAACCCCGTTGTTAGCTGGATCCCGCAGATCCTCGCCCTCCTGCCTGCGAGCTGCTCGCCACATGTTACGAGGTGGCTAAAGCAAACAGGACCTGCCCTCCAGCCTCTGCTGGAGCCGGCCAGCGAGGAGGAGAGTGTGCACCTAACCTGCGACTGGGGTTCTGACACAGGAATAAGCCAGAGGGGAGGGAGCCCTGGGGAGAGATGGGGGTGCTCAGGTCCGCGTGCCCAGTGCCCCGCAGCCGTGACCGTAGAATGTGAGGCTCGTCGACAGCTTAGAGGTCGCTGTCAGCACGTGTCGCCTCTTGGTGTCAACATTTATTCTCTCGAGCAATGTAACCTATGGATTTAATACAACCTGATGAAGGCCACTGCAAGGGGCAGGCTTGGCCACCGCTGCCTGACCCCAGAGGCCCCAGCACAAGGGCGTGTCCCCTCCCTCAGGCTCCCCCTCCTGCTCCATCTGACCTGACGCTGAGCCCAGAGTCAGGGTGACAGGACGAAACACCAAAGCGTCTGCAGCGCAGCCATGACACACTTGCTAGTCCGGACGCTGTCAGCCTTCACCAACCGAAGCACCGTCCTCCATGCGGCGGGCCCACCTCCGGTAAGAAAGACGCTCCTGTCACTGTGCAATTCCAAGGACTTGCAGGTCACCCCCCAGGATCCCGGGACAAAGGCCAGCCAAATCTGCAGAACCAAAAAGGTTCTGGGTTCAGACTCAGAGGCTCTAAAGTCAAACTTCTCTCTTGCCCTCCTCTCTCCCAGGACCACAGAGAGCTGGACCCAGATTTTTCCTGTCTCTTCTTTGAGGCTGTTCCAGCGGTCCTGACACCCCTGTTTATAGTTTCACCTGTGTCTCCCAGCCCCTTCCTGTCCCCTCCTCCAGCCGTCCTCTAGCCCACCTGTCACCCTCCAGAGTCAGGCCTGCTGCTTCCTGAATGCTGGCTTGGGACTCGCGCCTCTGCCTTGGTCACCTCAGGGTCCCGCCATCAGCCGCGACCCCAGCCACTCACGTAGTTGTCCCTCGTCCTCACCCTCAGCCCTCCTTCCTGGAAAGGGCGTGTCTGGCCCTCCGTGCCCCACCCGCTCTGCACGCCTTTCTCTACCGCTCTCCTCTGCTGGGTGAATTTCCGGACCTCTCAGCTGCCGCTGAAGCAGCGGCCTTCCTCACTCGCTTGGCAGCCTCCAGGCCAAACGTGGAACCACCATGGGAACCCTGAGCCCCGCGTGCAGCCTCTGCTTGGACGTCTATCTTGGGTGCCTCCTGCACGAGCAGAAGTGGGCTTTCTGGTGCGCGGCCTCCCCGGTCCGAGGGAGATGCCTCCCGCCCTGACAGGGCCCGCGAGCAGCGCCCCACGGAGCGCAGCGGGTTTTACATTGTCGGCAACCTCACCTTTTATTCTGACAAAACTCCTGGTCTTTTTGGAACCCTCTTAATATCTCTACCTTAAAATAAATGCAAAGACATCAAATTTATGGTCCCCTCAAAAAACAACAACAACAACAAAAAAAAAAAAAGCAGAAAATAAAAGCTTGACCACGGCTCTAGGACTGGACCTAAGTTTCAGTTCCGAGCCGCTTTCCTGTCTTCATCTGTGCAGGGGTTGGTCCGTCTGTCCTCAGCTGGCTGTGGTCCTGCCCCAGACCACGGCGAGACATCCCGTCAGATGAGGGGGCAGAACACAACGTTAACGAAACGATCGGGGGACCTGACGACACAGAACTGGGGACGGAACTGTGACCTCCCTCGGCGCTTTCCCGTAACAGCGCGAGCAGCCTCCAGGTGAGCCCCACGCCTCATCACCCAGGCAGGAGCGAGAGGACGGTGAAGGGACGCCTGCCTTCTCACAACGTTCAGCTGCTCGAGGTTGAAGCTGCCTTTCTTTTCTTGCCACTGAAACTGTCCTCTCGGAACATCTTTTTAGCTCATTTCATACCGTGAATCTCTGACATGAAATGAAAGACATGCCCACATCTCAGATTTGTTGCCATCAACCGGAAATGGGCTGTCGCTTTATAAATTCGCCACCAAACCTCGGCCTCACAGCCAGCTCTGCTTCACGGCACCCATCGCAGGCGGGTATCAGAGACGCCCATCCAGCCTGGGAAAACCTCCGCGTGCCCGGCGGGGCCGAACACGGGGGACCCCAGTCAAGGCCCATGGGGAGATGGCTCAGGGGAACATAACAGCCACGATGCGTCTGGAAAATGTGACACTCGAAATACGTGTGCTTCCTTCCAGGCTTCCCTCCAGAACGATATTCTCAAGAAACTGGCACTGAGCTGATTACAGCTGCAAACCATTGCAGACCCCAGGGGCATGTCAACTGAAAATCATGCAGAAACCCCTCTGTTTCAACCCTTGTTGAAAGCAGCTTTAAAATATGCCAGGAGGGCACAGCTTGAGCCTAAACACATTTCCAGTGGCGATCACGGACTTTGCAGGAGCCCCTGGGCCTCTCTGTTGAAATAAGAAATCCCCATTTGATAATCGTAAGAACCCCGGAAGGCATGGAGTGGGTGACAAGGCTGAGACATGCCTGGAAGTTCTCTTCTTTGCCCTTCATGTCTTTCCAAAAAGAATGAGAATATCACAGGTCATCTCAACTCGCTGGATTCTTGGGGGTGACTTGCATCCTCTGTGTTGCTGTAGATTTAAGAATCGAACTGTGCACCGTGGTGTCACTCACTGATTAAAATACCAAATGCCTGGGAAGAGAGTCTGAGCTTTGCTTTCGGTTACAGGACTCATTTGAAAGGACATTCAGCATCTGAGTCATATCTCATTCTGACTCTCAGCCTGTGGTGTGTGCTGGAATCTGAGGCCCACCTCTGTGAGCCTCCGTTTCCCTATCAATTAAATGGGTTTAATGAGAATCCCTCCTGCATGGAGGCAGCGGTGCAGACAAGGGAGATAAATACAAAAGGCATAACTCAAAGCAGAGATTAAGACACAGTAACTTTGGATGAAGACGGTATTGCTCCTTTCATGCTAGTTTCCCCGACAAAGTGACTGGCCGCCTCTGTTCACAGTGTTTAGGAAGCTGACCCCAGACCCAGCCACGCAGACACTGAACTGGATAGGGGAGTGGAGCTTGGACCAAATGGGCTCTGGGGTCATAAATGCGGGTGTGGATGAGACACGAAGGTGCCGGGCTTGGACTTGGGGTCCTCGGGTCTTGCTGCCTGAGGAGCCGCTCTCCGTCAGAGGGGACCGCTCTCTCCATCAGCCCTGCCTCCGCTGGAGCCCAGATGTGGGGACGAGGCTGTCAGAAAGTCGGCCTATGAGTGCCTTTTCCCACCCCACGCACGGCCAAGTGGTGTTGCTCCGTGTGATGCTGCCATTATAATTAGAAACATACACCTGCTCTTTATCCCTTATCCTGGCTCCTGAAACCCTAGGAATGTCCTGAGCGACTAAGAGACAAGAGTGGAAAGAGAGGTCCTTGTGTCATCGAGGTGACTTCGGGGAAGCCCCCAGGTCACCCAAGGATGGCAGGGTTGTTAAGGGGGGCCAACCAGGTGATTAGAGAGTTGAAACTTTCAGTCCCACCCCCGACCCCGGCGGGCAGGGCGGCTGGAGGTGGAGTTCAAGCACCATTGGCCAGTGATTTAGTGAGTCCTGCCTGTGTGACGAGGTCTCCGTGATAACCCGAGAGGGGAGGTCTGGGGAGTTTCCAGCTGGTGAACACAGGGTGATTTGGGGAGAATGAGACACTCTGAGATGGCATGGCCGTGCCACACTCCCTCCCCCATGTTCCTGGTCACATCCTTTTATAAATAATAAGTAATCTAGTGAGCCAGGCCTTCTAGCCAAGTAACCAAAGCCTAAGAAGGGCCGTGGGAATCTCCGATCTACAGCCAGGCAGTCAGAAGCCCAGGGGACAACCTGGACCTGACACTGGCATCTGGCGGGGGTGGGGGGGCCTCGCAGGACTGGGCCTCACCCCGCGGGCTCTGGCGTGATGTCCAGGCAGAGAGCGTCGGGGTTGAGCTGAACTGTAAATCCCTCGGCTGGTCTCAGAGGATCGCTTGGTGGTGTGGGAACCTCTCCCCTCACGTTGGAATTGAGTGATCAGAGCCTTAACTCAGCGGTGACCCTGCCGTGTCAGAGCCTGGTGTCCACCCACCCACCCATCTATCCATCCATCCATCCATCTTTCCATCCATTCACCCACCCACCCACCCATCCATCCATCCACCCATCCATCCTTCCATCTATCCATCCATCCTTCCATCCTATACTGGGACAGGTGTGTCTACGCAGCCAGCTCCCTGGTCTCTCCTGTGCCCAGGTCCTGTCCTCTGACTCCCAATTGCCTTGTTTACTCGCCGACCTGAAAACACCCTGAGGCTTGTCACTGGGGTCACCCTCCCTCGCCATCGTGCCCAGAGACCCAGCAGTCTTTGTGACCGCCTTGGAGGTTGCGACTTTCTGGACAGGTCAATAACATTCTGCAATTTCACGGACCACCCCCTTAGGGCACGGCCTTTTTTCTGATGCAAACTGGGAAAGAGTTGAAAAGAATGTTGACGCAGAAGACAGTACCATGAACCCTTCCCAGGGACTTGGCCCCTTGTCGCTTCCCGGGCCTGCCTTGTGCCCTCAGCACATGATGTAACCCATGGGAAACCGAATCACGTACGAGTCAGGAGGAGGCCCCTCGCGACTCAGCCAGCACAAAGGTCCCTGCACAGGTCAGCGTGACCACGGGGCCTGGCTTCCCAAGAAGCAGGCAGGCAGAGCAAACAGTGAGCGTGAAAAGCAGGCAGCAGCTTGTCCCAGTGTTTTCACGCTGAGAAGGTAGAGCAGGAGTGCGAGGACACCAGGGTAAACTGGCAGCCCTACCGCCAGCAGGCCTCACGCCTCCACCCGGAGTTCCCTTCCCCAGGGCCCCGGGGAGGGAAGTGAGAGCAGGAGCAGAGCTGGGGGGACTAGAGCCAGGTCCCAGGTACTCACACAGGTCTGTCCACCTGGCTTCTGCGGCTGTGACGCTGACCGCCCCAGGGCAGCAGATGCCAGACGGGGTGTCTGGCGGAGAAGCAGGAAGAAGGTGAGAGAAGATGTTAACTTAAAGAGGGTAGTCCGGTCCAGGGCCTCCCGGCATCATTTTTTCCAAAACCCAAGAACCCCAGGGTTGCTAATATTTCAAGAGTCTGTATTTGATTTCCCCCATTTTTCAAAAGCTGACATCAAAGTACTGACACTGACCTTCAGCTCATCCTAGAGCAGGGCGCACGCCACACGCACGCAGACGCAGAGCCAGGCTGAGAGCTGAGAGCAGCTCCCTGCCATCTGCTCCAGCCTGGCCCCTGCATCCCCAGCTCAGGGAGGTGCTGTCCCCGAAGTGCGGTCTGGGGCTCTCCTCCGGTCTCACGGGCACAGCCGCTCTCGTAGTCACAGGCTCTTTGGAGCAGCAACGTGCACAAACTGAAGGCGGCGCATGAAATGGCTCCGTGCCTTTCAGAAACGTGGGGGGGTCTCTAGTGAGCTTTTGAAAGGAAGCGTGGCATTGCCCCGCGGAGCGATGCCCCGTGAGCACCCAGGCTCCGCACACTCGAGCCCGGGGGTTAATTTCTGATGCCACTGAGGGCCCAGCTAGCTCTCCGGGTCGCGCTGCCTCCCGATGCCCCGAAAGCCCTGGTGGGGTGAGCGGTCACGGGCGCCCAAGGCGGCACGGGGTTTCTGACTCTGGCCCCGCTGCTCCCCTCCTCCCCCAAGTCCAGCGCCCCCGGCTGCACGACTGCAGCTCTCCTGAGCCGCACTCATCCGGGAAGCGCATTCTGAGCTCCGGCTCAGAGCGCAGAGGAGCGAGGGGAGGGGAGGCTTGCCAAGCGCTCTGACGGCCTTGGACGTGAATGGCCTGTGCAGATGTGAGACGGGGCTGACAGTCTGACAGGAGAGCGTGCTCTCACCAAGGCACATACGGGAACTGCGTTAGTCAAAGGCCCAAACCAGCTTTGGCAAAGCATGCCTCTCTTTCCGTACTTGGCCAGAAACCTGGCTTGACGGAGCACACGCTCCTATTTTGAAACACGTGGGCTGTTACTTCTCGTTTTGTGAGATAGCCTATCTTTGGTAGGCAAATACTGTTAAACGTCAAAGTCGGAAAATCTTCAAACTGGAATGAGGGTGGTGGTAGTTACCGGCCCCGATCGCTTACAGGTGGAGGCAGGTGTGTGCTGTCAGCGTGGGAGCAGGGGGCACAGTGTGACCAGGGCTGATCCTGCCACTGGCCCTCCAGGCTCGTGCTGCAGGAGGAGGGGGCCCAGCCTGGCGCACAGGGTGTTCAGAAGGCTTTGTGCACGGCTGTCCTAGAAGCACCGTCTTGTCTTCGGATGTCCCACGGGCAGCCTGGATGGAACTTTACGGCCGAGGATCATGGAGCTTTGTGCATCCTTAGGCACGTCTGCAGGCTGTCTGAGTCCATTACACCTGCATTCTGGAAGTGCATTTTTTTTTAAATGAAGCTACTGAAGGAAGTTCACAAGCACAGTTTCCCCAAGGCCAGAACGCAGCCTGGCAGGAAGGGGCTGGGTGGCAAGAGGGCACCCTGGCAGATGACCCTGGGGTGTGGGGTGGGAGGTGAGGTCAGGGCCTAGCATGTAAACACCAGGGCCAGCTAGCACGAGTGCCCACGTGGACGAGGCAGCTCTGGACTGTGGCCTGTTCCCATGGCGTGACCCACCTCTGTGACATATTGTGACCCCGTGACTGTCATTTTTCAGCCCTTTTTCAACACACAAAGAGACCTGGCTGCAGACTGGACATAAGCCGCCGGAGGCGGGCAGGACAGGGCAGAGAGTCAGGCACCTTCGGCCCCTCCGCTCGGAGGAGGTCCAGGGTCTGGGCTGTGACCCACCCCCCAACCCCTCGTGGACACGGGGGACGGTGCAGAGCCTATGAAGCCACTGTCTAGGCACAGATCTCCACGCTTGGTGGAGGCGGTGAGTATTTCTGATAAGCAGGCATCAAACAGATGGGAACCTTCCTAACTTCTGGGAAGAGACACATGACAGTCTCTCTCTCAAGTCAGCACCACACACTGGACGCGGTAACACAGCCGGCCTGCCCAGAGTGAGATTCAGACTTGAAAGGGAAACCCACCGCATCCACCTGCCTAAGTAGGAGCGTGTGATCCCGCGGCTGGCAGGAAAGGGTAACACTTCTTGGAAAAGCAGGGTGAGGGGGCAGGCAGAGTGCTGGTGCAGGAGCCAGGAGCTGCAGCCTGCTGCCCGCAGTGTAGACAGCCCAGACCTTTGGAAAGGGTAGGACTTCTCAAGACCCAGGGTTCAAGGGCAGACTGAAGTCCCCAAGGGCTGTGGGTGCAGAGGGGCTTGATGGGGTGCCGTGTGACAGTGACCGCCAGAAATGGGTCAGTATTCATGGCTTGGAACATCAAGGGTTGGAGCGGAGACTGTCAAGCCCACTGACCCCGGGACTCCCTGGAGGGACATGGGGTCTGCTCTGCTCACCTGCGCAGTGATTTCACGGGGAAGAGAACCGTGGTGGGTGAGTAAGCAGACTGAACGCTCACCGCTTCTGTCCAACAAAGAGGAAGCAGGTGACCGACATTGCCTTCCCTCCAAACCCCAGCGCTTTTCTTCCTCAGATGAGTTAGCGTCGCCTAGCAAGTGGCTCTCCATCCCCACGCGCCCTCCCACATCCTCGAGGGCCGGCACATATCGGCGTGACCTTTCCTCCTGCGACATGTGGGCATGGGCGGTGGCTGGAGGTCCCCTCTCCCGAGTCCGCATCTGCCCTGCCTCCGTGGAGGACCCGGGGGGGCGGTGTGCGCGTGGCCATCCTCGCCCATCGCCCATCGCCATCAGACTCCTACTAAAGACCGGCCTGAGAACGAGTCCACAAGGTCCCAAGGTTCTGTGTCTCCTCGGAGCCCCTGCGCAGCTGGCGCCCGAGCCCTGACATCGCGTCCGCGTGCCTCACAAAGCCCTCATCCGGCCAGGCTGCCTTTGCTTGCCACCGAGGGAGAGAGAGGGAACCCGGAGCCAACACCAGGGGTGGGCTTTGCAGCTGTATTAATCCAAGTGATAAATTAAATGCTCCGTGGTCACGAGACCTAGTTTAGACCAAGAGGCTGGGATTCCAATCCTGATTCGGGATATACCCCTCTTTTCAGCTAGGCTGACTCATCCAAGAAGGAGGAGCCTGGGCCTGCGAGGGGACACCCCACAGAGGACAGTGACGCCCCTGACACTTGGGGCCCCCTCCCCAGCCCATGTACCTGTGAGAATGAACGTGCAGGGCAGCCTGGAAGAGTGAGAAGCCCGGGTGGGGGGTGGGCACTTGGTAGCGGCACTGGCTTCGTGCCCCACCTCCTGCAGAGACGAGGAGGACCTGGGGCTCTCGGGGGGCCAGTCTGCTCCCAGAGCATTTGCTTTGCAAACCGAGTCTTTCCATTTGCAAGCATGTGGTCTGCATGTGTCTGCAAGGAGGGGTGTCTGCATGGAACCTGCTGATCAAACACATCTTAAGACTTTTTTTTTTGACTGGAAACTGTCATGAATAATCTGATTTTTATCTTTATAAGGCTTTGGCCCTAAGGCATCAGGCTTCCATATTATCACATTTCAGTCAAGCTCCAGAGAGCACTTGCTCCCTCGACATGATGGTTAATCTTCGCACATCAAAGGGAAGGACGCGCTACATTTGTTGCTATTGTTGTCGGAACCCAGATCCATCTTCTGCTCTCCTGCTCCCAGACAGAGGAATTCCACCCCTTCCCACCTCAAGGCTCTAGGACACTTCAAAGCCCTTTGCTACATTTCTGAAGAGAAAAAAAAGTCAAATGATTAAAAAGTAAAGGGGGAGGGGGCGACCAAGGGTAAGGTGTTTTGTTTTCCAAAATGGTCCATGTGATTAAAATTGCAGAAGTCGGATTCAGTGTGCCTTGGGGTGTCTACCCATGAACGTGTCCACCCCATTTATTCCTTTTTTAAAATGTTATTCATAGACTTTATTCTTTTAGAGCAGTTTCAGGTTCACAGCAGAATTGAGCAGAAAATACAGAGTTCGCCCATAGCCCTCCCCGCCCACACGTATATCCCCCCGACCCTCAGCATCCCTCACCAGTGCGGCATATTTGGTACCATCACTGAACCAACGTGGGCACGTTATTGTCAACCAAAGTCCATAGTTCACAGTAGGGTTCCCTCCAAGGAGCTGTCTCACGGTGTGGGACGCAGACGCCCCCCGAGTGAAGGCATGCTCCCCACACACGGGCCCTGAAGTCGCAGATCGTCACACTCACTGGCTGCGAACAGCCGCACCCCACAGAAACCTTCCGAGGATTTGCACAGTCTCATCAATGAGCATGAAGCTTGTGTGAGGGGTGGAGAGGCTACAGCGCAGCGGCAGAGCGCGTGCCTAGCATGCACAGGGCCCTGGGCTCCATCCCCAGCGCCTCCACTAAAACAAACAGATAAATAAGCCCAGTGGCCTGCTCCCGTGGTGGACTTACGGTTACTGGGGGGAAGGGGTGGGAGGGGAGAAACTGGGGGTTTGAGATTGGCAGATGCTGACTACTATGTCTAAAACAGACAAACAGCAAGTTTAGGGGAACTATGTTCAACGTCTTGTCGTCACCTCCAGTGAGAAAGAACATGAAGGCAGCGCCTGTGTGTGTGTGCAAGACGGGCGCACGCGCTGCACACCAGAAACTGGCACGGCTTTGGAAACTGACTCTAATTCAGTTAAAAAAACTCACTCGCATCGCCATCAGCACAGGCTGCTTGAACAGAACAGAGGCCCTTTCCTGAAGCCTCCAGGTGTCACCGCCTCTCCTCTAGCCCCTCGTGGGCCCGGCACCGGCTTCCCAGACCCAGGAAGCAGCTACGCCAAACGCCACCAAGACCAGGCCAAGGGTGGGCTCGTTTCCCGCCCAGAACCCACGGCGGCTGGGAGCCTTCCCGGCGGGATTTCCCACTCCCGAGGAACGGCCGCACGCTTCATGCCGCACCAGGCCCTTTCCCGCCCTCTCCCGAGTCCCAGCTGCAGCCGGCCACTATCACCATCCCTCCTGGAGAGCGGCGCCGCCGAGCCCGCGGGTGACACTGACGGTGACCTGCTGCAGTTTTCCCTTGTAAACCAAAAGCCCTCGTCACCCTTGTGTGGCTGAAGAACCCGGGCAGACACTGAGGGACAAGAGAAGGAGCATTTGTTTCCATCAACAGCCATCAATCCAGCTGATTTACAAAGGGGGCCCCAAATCCAGTCTTGGCCCAGGTGTGTGTGTGTCTGTGTGTATCTGAGTGTAGACGTGTGTCTGTGTGTCGGTGCAAGTGTGTCTCTGTGCATGCATGTGTGTGTGTGCTCATCTATGTGTGCATCCGAGTGTGCATGTGTGTATCTGAGTGTGCATGTGTGTCTCTGTGTGTATCTGTGCATGTGTGCGTCTGCTCATCTGTGTGTGCATCTGGGTGTATCTGAGTGTGCGTGGGTGGGTGTATCCTCATCTCTGTGCATGCACGTGAGTCTGTGTGTGTTTGCTCGTGCGTGTGTCTGTGGCGTGCGTGCGGCGAGCTCGCGCAGCCAGCAGGCTGGACGCGGACGGCGCCAGCTCAGGGCGCACTGGCAGACGAGTCAGGAGGCCTTCCTGGAAGCCAGCGCAGCCCCAGCTCTTAAGGCTCCGCCCCGCCCTCGGCCGCTCTGCTGCTTGGGACGGGGCATCTGGACCCGTGGTTTTAATCCGCCGTGACTGGGAACCTTTCCCACAACAGTTTTCGAGGTTTTATTGCTCCGGGAATTGTGTTTTCTCCTCCTCCAACCCCTCCACTTCTTTCTTTCCTGTATTTCTTTCCTAATTTCTCAGAAAGGCAGGCCTGGATGGGAAGGGACCATGTTTCAAAGTGATCGGGAGGCCCATCTGCCGTCCCCCAGGGCTGCTCCCAGGGAGGAGGGGGGAGGACCACGTGTCAGCACGAATGACATGGGATGGAAGCGAACGAGGGTTTGGTGTCAGCCAGTGCTTCCCAGACTCGGGAACATGCGTCAGAACCCCCTAGTGGGCCCCGCCCGGCGTTCCTCACCAGTTAGGAGGAGGGGGGCGCTGGGTGTGGAGTCTAGCACATTCTCCAGCACTGCACTTCTAGGACTGCACTCTGAGAACCACCGGCCAAGGCCAGCCAGAGCCCCTCTGCTTGGCCACCGTGGTGCTGGACTCCGGTCCCCCTGCCAAGCATGAGAATTGGGTTAAATGAGGCTTTAGACAGAATTTGCTCCTCGCAGGTGCTCGGTAGACAGCATGGTGGGAGCAGTTGGGGCTGACACCCCCACAGCAGGAGAAAAGTGCCAGTGGGGGCCGGGGAGGAAATGTCACCTTGGCCTAGAGGACACCGCCCCTCTCAAAGCCACCCCCGCCCCCAGAGATCAGCACATCCACCAAGCGTCACCCCAGGGCCGCTCGGCGGCAAATCAGGGCAAGTGTTACTTCCATGGCAGACATCCCGGCCTGCAGTTTGGACTAAGTGTTGGAAATGTGCCCACATTTGAAGATGAACAAAACTTAAAGAAAAGAGACAAGGCTTCTGCTCGTAGCTGGCCTCTTGGGAGTTCGTCCCAGACACCACACACTGTAATGTGTGTCTGCTTCGGTGGGAAGTCTGAGGCCTGGAGGAGGAGAGGCACGTGTCCTTGCAGCCCCAGGCCTCCCCGCCGCCCACAGCCCTGCCAGCAGGCACTGGTGCGGGGAGAGGCGGGCTGGGTGAGGACTGCGGGGGGGCTGGCGTCTCTGTGCCACTCGGCTTACTGGTCAAACCCCAAGCCCTAAGGGGATGCTCAAACCCCAGCCGCCTCCAGACTGCCGAGGACTGATTAAAGCATGCCCCACAGCTGGCGTTGCTACCCAGCAGAAGACAGTGGAGCCCAAGGTCCCAAAGTCCCAAACAGTCCCCAGGGGCGTTGCAGCCAGTCCAGAGCCCACGCTTAGAGAAGACTTGGCCTAATCTACTGGCATCACCAGCTCCTCTCAGGGGTCTTGTGCCCCCAAAACACCAGAAGGGGAATCCCCCATCTCCCCAGCACACACGCCGAGCAAATGCCCCCCCTAGTGTCCCATGGCCCTGAGTTCAGACGCCCTGGGACCCTAAAGAGGAGTCCAGTGGGCTTCAGCTGCCCCATCTGCCCCGGGCCTCCTCTCCCCGACCACCGAAACGGGGACCCTCTGGTTCGGACATGTCAGAGCAAACCTGCCCCCCACCCAAGTGGCTCTGGTCAAAGTGGGCGTGTGTGTGACCTGGCACTAGTGCAAAAGCTCAGCTGGGAGCCCAGCCAGCCAGCAGGATTCCCGTCACATGGTCTCCGAGCCCGCCGTCCTGAGCCAGGCAGGCACTTCCTCCTGCACCTGCTCGGGGCTGGCTCTGCAGGAGCTGGAGGCCCAGCCCCTTTGTAAGGTCTAAGATGGCCATCACACGCACACACCTGTACACATGCACACACACACACACACAGGCACACACGTGCACACACACATCAGGGGGAAGTTACCCAGTGACCGCACGAGGCAGAGAAACAGGGCTCAGACAGGCCCCAACACCCTGTCAGTCACACCTGTGCTGACTTAGACCGGGCCCTGGCTCCCCCAAGGGCCCCTTGAAGGGTCTACCTGGGCCTCCGTCTCCCTGTAAACGTGGTGAAAGTAGGAGGCTCAGGAATCATAAGCAGACCAACTATTCTGCCTGCAAGGGCGGTTCCCGGGGGCTTCCACTGGAGAATGCCCCAGACACCCAAGCTCTACAGGATCAGAGCTGGGCAGGGGCGGTGGGGGGCACAGCTGGCCCAGCCCCCCAGGGCCCTCCTGCCTGGAGGCCTTTGAGGATCTGGAAGGAGAGGAACCTCAGTCTCTGGGAGATGCCTCTGAAAACCAGTTATTTTGATCCACACCCCGGATTTGGAAGTAAGAACCCATGGTCTGCCCCAGATGCCACCACACCCTGGCCCAGGAAGGAAGGGAACCGGGGTTTCCCAGAGCTTAGCTGCCCAAGGCCCGCAGGGTAACCTTCTAGAGAGGAAGACAAGGATGCGGAGAAAAGGGAAACTTTGTGCGCTGTTGGTGGGAATGTAAATGGGTGCAGCCACTGAGGAAGACGGTATGAGTTTCTCAACAAAACTAAAAATAGAACTGACATATGGCCCAGCAATTCCCCTCCTGGGAGTGTATCCAAAAACACAACAACACTAATTCAAAAAGACACACGCTCCCCCATGTTGATGGCAGCATTATTTACAATAGCCAGGATGCGGACACAGCCTAACTGCTGGTTGATAGATGAATAGATAAAGAAGACGTGGTATATACACATATAATGGAATATAACTCAGCCAGAAAAAAGAACAAAATCTTGCCATTTGTGACAACACGGATGGACCTGGAGGGTATTACGCTAAGTGAAATAAGTCAGAGAGAGACAAATACTGTACGATTTTGCTTATATGTGGGATCTAAAAAACAAAACAAATAAACATAAAACAGATCAGAGAATAAATAGGTGCTTGCGGTTAGCGGGGCGGGAGGATTAGGGGAATGATAGAAATAGGTGAGAGAAATTAAGAGGTACAGACTTCCAGTTGCAAAATAAATGAGTCATCGGTGTGAAACGTACAGTGTGGAGAGCAGAGTCGATAATTATTTGATATCTGCATAAGATGACGGACGGTAACCAGCTTACAGTGACCATTTTGAAATGTACAGAAATATTGAATCACTATGTTGTACAACAGAGACTAGCATAATGTTACAGGTCCACTATGCTTCAAAAACAAACAAGCTCATAGAAAGAGATCAGATCTGTGGTTACCAGAGGCAGAGGTGGGTAAAGGGGTAAAGGCACTCAAAAGGCAGAAACGTCCCGTTACAAGACAAATCAGTGCCAGGGAGGTAATGTGCAGCATGATAAAAATCATTAACACTGCTCCATGTTGTCTATGAAAGCTGTTAAGAGAGTCAATCCTAAGAATTCTCATAAGGAAAAAATGTTTGTATTTCTTTAATTTTGCATCTGTATGAAATGATGGGTGTCCACTAAACTCATTGTGGCAATCGTTTCATGGTGTATGTAAGTCAGATCATTATGCTGTTCACTTTCAACCTGTGCACTGCTGTACGTCAATGATAACTCAATAAAACCGGAAGAAATAAAACTATTTTATCAACTAAACATTAATAAATCAGCTAATGAGCAATCTTACTTCCATCTGCTACTTTATTTCTTTTTTTATTGAAGTATAGTCAGTTTACAGGGTTGTGTCAATTTCTGGTGCACAGCACAATGCTTCAGTCATACATAAATATATATATATGTGTATATATTCCTTTTCATATTCTTTTTCACCATAAGCTACTGCAAGATATTGAATATAGTTCCCTGGGTATAAACTTGTTTATCTGTTTTATAGATACCAGTCAGTATCTGCAAACCTCAAACTCCCACTTTAGCCCTTCCCACCTCCCCCCTGGCAACCACAAGACTGTATTGTGTGTCTGTGAGTCTGTTTCTGCTTTATATATAAGTTCATTTGTCTTTTTTTCCTAGATTCCACATACGAGTGATATCATATGGTGTTTTTCTTTCTCTTTCTGGCTTACTTCACCTAGAACGACGTTCTCCAAGGCCATCCATGTTGCTGCAAATGGCATTAGTTTATTCTTTTTTATGGCTGCGTAATATTCCATCATATAACTATATCACAGCTTCTTATTTTTTTTACATTTTTTTATTGAGTTATAGCCATTTCATCATGTTGTGTCAAATTCCAGAGCACAATTTTTCAGTTATACATGAACATATATGTATTCATTGTCACATTCCTTTCTCTGTGAGCTACCACAAGATCTTGTATATACTTCCCTGTGCTATACAGTATCATCTTGTTTATCTATTCTACATTTTCTAATCCCATTCTATCCCTTCCCACCCCCTGCTCCTTTGGCAACCACAAGTTTGTATTCTATGTCTGTGAGTTGTTTCTGTTTTGTAAATAAGTTTTTTTTTTTTTTTTTTTTAGATTCCACATATGAGTGATCTCATATGGTATGTTTCTTTTTCTTTCTGGCTTAGTTCACTTAGAATGACATTCTCCAGGGACATCCACATTGCTGCAAATGCATTATGTTGCCATTTTTATGGCTGAATAGTATTCCATTGTATAAATATACCACATCTTTATCCAGTCATCTGTTGATGGACATTTAGGCTGTTTCCATGTCTTGGCTGTTGTAAATAGTGCTGCTGTGAACAGTGGGGTGCAGGTGTCTTTTTGAATTCAGTTTCCCTCTGGATATATGCCCATCTGGTACTTTCATTTTCCTTTGCTGTGTAACATAACATACTCACAAGCTCCTTGTGTTTAGGTGTGGACATCGTTTGGAGGTCTTTATTCTGCCTACCACATCTCCTTCCTACTACAGGCATTTTGTTCTGTAAATTTCCTCTAAGCATTACTCCAGTTGCAGCACAAATTTTGATATGTTATTTTTTCCATTCAATTCAAAATACTTTCTAATGTCCCTTGAAACATCTTCTCTGACTCAAGACCTAGTGCGAAGTGGGTTATTTAATTTCCAAGTATTTGGGGGTTTTTCCTGATATCTCTCTGGCACTGATTTCTAGTGTAATTCAATTGCAGTCAAAATGCTCGCTTTGTAAGATTTCCATTTGTTTAGTTTTGTTTTGCGACGCAGACTCTGGTCTCTCTTGATGACCGTTGCACACGACTTTGAAAAGAACATCATGCAGCTGCTGTTGGGCGAAGGGTTTGAGGGAAAGTCAATTAGTTCAAGCTGATTGTACTGTTGTTCACTCCTCTCATACACCTGCCGGTTTTCTGTTGTCAAATTCCATCCGTCACCAAGAGGAGTGCTGAAGGGGCCCCAGCTGTAAGTGGACTTTGCTCATTGCTCCCTTCGGTTTTATCAGCTTTGCTTCACGTAAAGCGCTTTTGTTCGGGGCCTACACACCCAGGACTGTCAGAGCTTCTTGACAAATCCATCCTTCTGTCATTATGTAATGCATCTCTCTTTATCCCTGCTAGTCACCTTTCTCCGACTTCCACTTCGTCTGATACAAATACAGCCCATTTCAGCTTTTCTTTTTTAATTAGTGCTGGCATGCTATATATTCTCCCATGTTTTTAATTTAATCCTATCTTTATATTTAAAGTGGATTTATTATAATTCACACTCAGCGGGGCCTGCTGTTCATTGGCGTGTGCAGGCCACGCACATTCCAGGCACACGTCGGCGTGTTTGGGTTTACTTCTCCCGTTTTGTTCTCGGTTTCTGCTCGTCCCCTTTATTGTTCATTTTTCTGTCTCCCCTTTCTTACTATCTTTTGAAGTATCTGAATATTTTTTAGATTTCAATCTTAATTTATCCATTGGACTTTGGACCATGACTCTTCACATGGTCTTTTAGAGAGCGCCGTAGGGACTACAACTAACGTACTGGGAAATAAAACTTTGCCACTTCAGGTAGAATGTGGAAACTTACCATCCACATGTCTCTTCGCTCTCCTCACTGTGTCTTGACTTCATACGTGTTATTTCTATAGACATTGAAAATTCCCATTTGAACTTATTAAAGCTTTTGCCTTCAGCCATCATGCATATTTCAAAGAACTTAAGAGGAGAAAGATTGTCTACTGTATGGATTCATCTACTCATTTTTCTATTGCTCTTCTTTTATTTCTGAATTTCCAAGTTTCCCTCATCTCCAGCTGAAAAACTGCCTTCAATATTTATTTCAGAACAACGGTTCCCAGCTGGGTGCCATTTTACCTCCAAAGGGCAATACCTGGAGACGTATTTTATTGTCATCCCTGGAGGAAGGTGGGTACCACCGGCATCAACCGTACAGGGTCCAGGGATGCTGTTAAACATCCTGCAGTGCACAGAAGAGCTCCCACAACAGAGAATTTTCAAGCAAAGAATCTTTAAACCTGAAAATTCAAACATTCCCTGCTTGTTTTAGAGCGAGTCTGCTGGTGACTAGTTCTCTTAGCTTTTCTTCATCTGAGAATGTCTCTCTCCTGCCTTTATTTCTGAAAGATACTTTTGCTGGATGTGACAATCTGAGTGGATGGTACTTTTTTTTGAGAACTTTAAAAATGTTACTCCACTGTCTTCTGGCCTGATAAAAACGTTTCAATCATTGTGTGATTTTTTCCCCCATATATAAGGTTCTATTTTTCTCTGGCTTCCCTCCAAATTTTTGTCTTTAGTTCTTCAGGTTTGATTTCCGTGTGTCTGGGAGTGGATTTCCTTAAATGTATCATGTCAGGGGTTTGCTAAGTTTTTTGAACCTGTAAGTTAATGTCTTTCACCAAAATTTGGAAGTTTTTGCCATTATTTCATCAAATATTTTCCCACAGGACACTTTCTGTCCTCTCTATTTAAGACTCTTCTGACACGAATGGTGGAACTTTGATCTTGTTCCACAGGTATCTGAGGCTCTGTTAATTTTTCAACACTTTTCTGTGTTGTTTATGAAGTGTACTTCCTACTGACCTGTCTTCAAGTCAGCTCCTCTGTCTTCTCCATTCTTCTATCAAGACCATCCTGTAGATTCTTTTAATTTCTGCTACTGTATTTTTTTCTGTCTAAAATTTCCATTTTGTACTTTTTTCAGGAACTTCTATTTCTCTCTTGAGACTTCTTGTCTTTCCATTTGTTTCAAGAGCATGTGCCCTTACTTCTTGGAGCATGTTACAAACGGCTGCTTTAAATGCTCTCTGATTCAAATGTCTGGTTACCTTGGAGTGAACAGGCATTTATCGTCTTCTCATTGAGAATTTGTCAGGCTTTTTTGGGTTTTCATACATTGAGTAATTTGGGGTTTTGGACATTTTGAACATTGTTATAAGACTGCGGGCCATGTCTAAATCCTCTGGGGACGCTGAGGTTTTGTTTTTTGCTCTGCCAGGCAATCGATGAAGCTGTTTCAGAATGTGCGCCCCAACACACCCTCTGTGAGCTATGGTTCTGTTACCAGTTTAGCTTTCAAAGACTTCACAGTGCTTTTCAGATCTGTTCTGCACGTGCACTGCTCTGTTGGCAGGTTTGAATCCTGGGGGGGTGTCTACTCTGCAGTTCTCAAAGCCTTTGGCATGTTGTTTTGGGTCAATCCCATGCACGCTTGGGTTGGGGGTGAGGCCAAGAAGCATCACCTTCTGGAGCTCCCCTTTCTCGTTCTCACTCACAGTCTCTGGCTTCCAGGGGTCGGCCCTGCTGGTCCTCTGGCCAGAAAGCCAGGGCTTCCCTTTTCCTGTCTGCCATGCACTTCCTTCGAGTGTTTGTCTACAGGAGGGCAGAAAGGGGAAAAAACATAGTGAAGGGTTTGCCCACACTGTCCAGACGTAATCTCTGATGAGAGAAATCTGCCCTCTCCCAGAGGTTTAGATGCCCCCTAGGGCCGCGCCCCCCCCCCCCCACGGGGCTGCAGCAGGTGGAGCGGGACCCGCGGGGGGTGGGTGGAGTTCCTTCCTCCCTCTCCCTGTTCCTTTGCACTTCTTAGACCAGGATCATGGTTGGTTGGTATTAATGGTAAAGAGTAACAAGCATTTTCATGCTTTATTTATTCAGGACAATCGTATCTCATAGTCGATCAAAAATACCAGAAAGCAATCCTCAAAAGTCACTTGTGATCAAATGTCTCTGGATCAATTAGTCAAACTGTCTTGTTCACTTGAAAATGCAATAGCCATGGTTCCATGACTTAAATATACATTCGATTTCTAATATAAATAATTCTGCAAGGAAAACAGAAAAACCCTTCAATAGTTACTCCAACACTTGCTGCAGCTAAATTGTTATGATTCAATAGGTAACCAGACAGGCTTTGCAAAGAACACCCATTCACAGTGTGACTATGGTGCTGACAAGCAGAGTCCACAGTCTTTTGACGACAAGTTGATACGCCTTCATTTGGTGCGATGACTCGATGACTTGGTCTTCACACACCTGTTCTCCGTTCAAAGTCCTGCAAACTTTCATGACCTCATTTTGAGATGTACTTGGCATGAAAGCTCTTCTCAACACAAAAGGGCGGTGGCACTGATTCTAGTGAACGCGATCTGAGTCAAGTTCATCCAAGCTAGTGCTCCAAATGGTCCAGATCGTACCTGTGATATTTTATTCTTAGATAGCATCAGTATTAAAGGCCAGACAAATGCTCTCTGATTTCTGAGAACAGGTCCACAGGTCTTCTGTATTCAGCTAAGCTCAGTTTGGGACACATCGGTTTACAGGATAAATGCTAGACCCTTGAGTGTGTTGCACACGACCCATCTCAAATCAGGATGGATTATCCATTACTGTTCTCATCTCCCGCGTCTTCCTGAGAGCTCCACAGCTCCTAACCCGTGGCCTTTTCACTGGCCAGCAAGTGCCCGTCCCTTGGCCGATGCTCTTTGTTTAAACATTCATCACCTCCTTTGCCCAAACACACCCGCTGGCCCCGTGAAGTGCCACAAGCTCAGGGGCACTTTCCTCTCCTAGCAGAACTGGTCGTTCCACCCTGATGTCCAGATTGCCACCTGAGCCCCCAGCACGCGGTGCTGTGCCAGTCTCACCGCTGGCCTCTCTTCTCTCCTGAATGCCAGCTATTCCAAAGGCGAGGCTGGGTCTTGCTCAGCTACTGTTTTCAGAGTGCTTGCAATGCTTCCCAGAGGTGATGGAAGGTATGGAAGCATGGCGAGCGAAAAATCATGGTGTGGGTCCAGGAGCGTGCTGGGATTGGAGTGCACAAATGGAGGCTTGAGATCTGGACCACATTTCTCAGCTGCGAGGACTTTGAGTAGGTTCCTCAGTGTTGGTGTGAGACAGGAAGGAAGGGGGCAGGGCACAGCCGTGAAAGGAACGACACAGCAGTTAGCACCAAGATGGCAGACGCGTCAACTCCCAGCCGACCTTGAGGCCCAAGGCGGTGGGCGATTCGACTTCCAGTGGACCTTGAACTTCATTATTCACTCACTGTAATATATTAGCATGCTGAATGACACGCCCACAGCCCCCACGACAGGTCCCAGGCTGACCATAAAAGGTCAAAAAGTGGGCGGTGGCCCAGTTCCTGGGAGGCCCCGCTCCTTCCTCGGAGTGGTTGGAGTAACCCTCCCACACGTCAGCACGTGAAGCCACCCAGCCCATAAAGACCAGCGGCGCCGCGCCTCCCAGCCTCTCGCTCCCTCGCCTTCCAAGACGGCCTCCACTGTGTCTGTGGAGTGTGAAGCTGCTTGTGCTTTAAACGAAGCAGCCAACCCTGCACCTCGTGGCCTCGCTGGCCTTCTAAGATGGCCTGCACGCTGTCTATGGAGTGTGCACCTCTCTGAATAAATCTACTTTTACTCAACTATGGCTCCCTCTTGAATTCTTTCCTTTGCAAAGCCAAGGACCCTCACACTTGGTGGGACCCGCCCAAGACCTGGGACGTGGCCATCCTCTCGCACCCCATGTTCTTGTGTCACGAGCCTCAGCTGCAGAAATGAACATGATGATATCAGACTCACCTGTGTCACCGTGTTACTGTGAGATGCAAAGTCATCTTGAAATAGTGCACATGACAGCGTTTCTAAATGCCCCAAAAAAGAGGAAAACAATTTTCAACTTCTGTTTCAGATTGAATCAGATGATTTTCCGGCTGAAAGTTCTTAATCCATCTACAGCATTGTACTGGTTCTCTGCATGGCACAGACAATTTTTAATTTCAGTTGGTGTAATTTCGGATAAGACCCAAGAACACCCAGAGTCAGATGGTGCTAAGTACAAAATCTACTCTGCCCACAGATAAGAGAGTGAAGCCAGTGGGACAATTGAGGGATAAATTTACGAGAGAGGTTGTTGGATTCAGATGTGACCTTCAGATCTGGCTCTGCCATGTTTTAACCGTGCAACTTTGGACATAATTAATTTCTCTGAGCCTCGGCTTTCCCATCTGTACCAACTGCACTGGGCCATTGGGACGGCTAAGGAGACAACCTGTATTGCCCACTTCACTTGAATGATGTGTGAAATATTGGAGGATAACCTCATCCAAGCAGCAGGGCTCTGTCTTCTAGAACAAGCGCTTTGAAAAGCCGGTGGGAGGGGGAAAGGCACCCACGGGGCAGAGCTTCTGCAAGCGCGTGTCGGCGGGCACTGCGCGGCCCGGCCGCAAGCCTTCTGCCCGCTCAGTGGAGTGCCAAGACCAAGCTAAAGGCGAGAATGGGTATCTCTGAGTAACAGGAGAGATTCTGAAAAATAAGCTTTTGTTTTTGTTTTTGTCTTTAAGATGGAGAGGAGAGAAAGGCTGGCTAACATGCGAGAGGAATTCTTTACTGAGAAACAGAAGTATTTCACACCCATTCTTATGAAGTTTGTTATTGATGTGTGATGGCTTTTTCCCTGCCTTTCCCAAAATCTTCCGTGAGAATCTGCAGCCCCTTACTCTAACGTTGCAACTAGGGAGGCTGGACACTGCAGGTCATGGCCAGGAATCGGGACCCCTCATGCTCACAGAGCCAAACGGATGAGGCCACTCGGACTTTATTCTTTCCCATCAAACCGTCAGTGAAGACAGTTCTCCACACCAGGCCTTTGGGAGCCCCTCCCCCTTCCGGCCTCCCCTCTCCTCCACTTCCAAGAAGGCTTCCCACCACCCCACCTCCACCCCAAGCCCCCCAGAAGCCAAGTTTAGGTGGGCGCTGTAGGCTCTGGGCCATCCACAAGATAAACAGGTATTCGCCCACCGGGAATGCCGGCTGCTTCCTGTGGGCCTGACTTCAACGTGCTAACTGGCGACTTTCCCAGGAGAAGGGGAGGCAGAGAAGCAGGAAGAGGCCCTTTCCCACCAGAAACGCAACCCTTGGCAGCGTTGGCTTGCTTTCTGTTAGCAGATCGCCAGCGGGGCCTGGGGCAGTAATGAGGCTGCAGCAGGGAGCCCGCCACGTCCTGGCAGTGGCTCCTGCCTCACTTCCAACCGCATTGTATTAAGTATTACAACCCTGCCGACATCACCACCACAACCTGCAGCTCAGAGCTGCCCCTTCTCCCTCAGGGGCCCAGCTGTCCCGGGAAGGCGTCCGGGACCCCACACCTGCCTTCCAGCCCCCAGCTGGCGGGCCTGAAAACAGCTTTGAGGATCAAAGAAGTTCTGGAATGATACAAGACCCCCAGATCAAGGAGGCTCACCTGTTCCTTCAAAGGACCTAAGACAACGCCCTGTTCAGGGAGGCTCGGGGCCTGCGAGGTTAACCAAAGGGAGTTTCAATTACAAGATGAATGAGACTGTCTGATGGTTCACGCACGTGGCCAAGGGCCTGGGGGGTAGAGCCCGGGGTCTCCCAGTGACCGCGGCTCTTCACCGCGGGCTTGGAGGGCAGCCGGGAGGAGCCCCACGCAGACGGGGGCACAGGGCCAAGGTCATTGCGAGGTGTGACCACAAGCTGGTGAGTTTATGGGAAGGTCAGAGGAAGGGTGCAGAGTAAGACAGTGAGGCGGGGCGGGGGGTGGGGAAGGAGGGGGCACAGGCCGAAGAGACAGCAGCATCCTCTGGGGATAGAGCGCAACGCTTTATAAATCGTTACAAATTGCACGTCTTGGTTGGCTCCATCCTGCCCGCCCTCAGAAAGGCAAGCCCCGCTCCGGGAAAACTGCTGTCCTCACGGACGCGAACAGGCCTCTCACGTCGCGCGGCACCGATACGCCCTGTAAAACGAGGCGCGCGAGAGCTCGTCCCTGCTTAGTCCCAACCAGCAGGACCAGCCGCCTCTCAAGGCCCTGCTGCTGACGGCCGCTGTCGCAGGGGCGGCGAGGTCCCCTCTTCTTCCCCACTTTGCGCGGATGGCGAGGTGAACAGTGAGTCAAGGCGGGGTCCCTCTGCGAGTCAGGCGAGGGTTATTTGTGTTGTTTTGACCCAAACATATTTGCAGTCACATCGCACTGGTTACGGGTTGGCTCCGTTACCCCAGGAGCGTTCCCAGCTCCGCGCTGCCTCTGGCGCGATGATTCCACGACCAGTGGGGCCCCAGATCTGGGCTTCAGCTGAGGCGGGAAGCCCCATAAAAAGACCGGCAGGACCCCAGGCAGGGCCGCTGCTCTCGTGCGGCGCCATCCGGTTCCCCGGCCCAGCGGCTCTAGCTCACTTTCTGCCTCTGAAACGGCTTACTTACCCCTAAATTCTATTGGTTTCCTGAGCTCACTCCTGATTGGTTATTTCCTTCACTCCTGGTTGGTTATTACTCTCACTTCTGATTGGTCCACTTCCTTAACTTCTGATTGGTCCATTTGTAGTACTTCATTTGCATGGAGCACACTCCTGATTGGTTATTTTTCTCACTCCTGATTGGTCTATTTCTACAAAGCTTGTTCCTGGTTGGTCAACTTCTGTTGTTCTTTATTTGCATATGATGTTGCAAAGTGCAACACTGGCAGCCTATAAAGGCCTGTGTAAACCTGCAGAGCGAGGTCCAGAGCTTGGAGTGTTAACTCCTCTGGGCCCGCTGGTGCAATAAACCTGAGTTCTCCAACTGTCTTGAGTGCTGCTTGGTCTCTCGCCCAGATCCAGACTGCTGTAATACCGATCTGTAACACGTTTTTCTGCAACACAATAATTGAGAGCTAAGGCTGCTGCCCTTGCCACACGTCCCACTAGGGCTGCTGCGGTGCTGGGCCTCAGATCTATTCTCCCAACAGGAGGATGGAGAGAAGGAGGAAGCTAAGGCACATACATCTCACAGAGTGATCCTCCTCACAGTCCCTTGAGCAACAAGGACAGCTCGGAAACATGCCTTAGTGGGCCGTTGGCCATGCAGATTAACTCCAGACTCTGTCCCTGGGAAAGAAGGAAATCAGGATACTGTGTGGACCCCTTCTTCTCCTGTCCTCCATCTCGAACTTTTAGGTAATTTCCAGTTAGCTGTAATTTTCAGTTTGGCCATAGGATGAATTTCAGTGCATCAGTTGGATGAAAAACTCAAATCACTGATATATTGACATGAAAGAAATACTTTATCTTTTCTAAAGTGAATCCGATCTGGCTTCAAGTCCTGCACTTGAGTGGAAAGGCCGGCATGAGCCCCGCCTGGGGCTGCATTCCTGACCCTGGGTTGCTCGGTGCTAAGGCTGTCCAGGAAGATGGGGAGAAAAGCTACCCCACGTTTCCCTCTGAAGCAAGTCTGTGTTGGCCTGCCTCCCAGTGTGCCCTTAAATCCTGCTGGGGGTCCTCGCCCTGCTTTTCTGGCAACTTTCCTTTCTGTTCAGCCCTGAAGCACAGTAAGCTGCTAGCTTTTTCTCAAGCAAAGACTCAAGTGCAGGCACATTCGCCTCCACCCTCTTGTGGGTGTGAATGAAAAATGTTGCCTGCGTATCAGCAAAGGATGCAGAAGCCATCAAGCCATCAGCCACTACCTCTGCCCTCAAGGGTGAGCCTGAGGGAATCAGGATGGAGACAGACAGGCTGTCCGCTGCCCCCCCTACCCCGTTCCGCCACTGCAGCCACCCCCAGTGATACACCCAGAGGGGACTCAGGATGGGAAAGATCAGGACACCTCCCCTGGAGAGCGAAGGTCGTATCAACAGAAAGATTCCAATGAGCCCAGACTCCTGCATCTTCCCAGACATAGAATAGCCTAAATTCCGTAACTTGAGATGTCTGGTTTTCTTTAACTAACAGTAATCTTTTGATGTTCTATCTGGTCTTTGTTGCAAAACTCCTGTGTATCCTAGCTCCTCCCTTACCTCTTCAGAGCAGTCCTGGCTGGAGCGATCTGAGAGGCTGCCCTCCAGGCTTGAAGTCCTCAGAAGGTCCACCAAATAAAACATAATTCTCAACTTTTGTTAGGTTGTGCATTTTTTTTTTCCAGTCGACAGTGGGAAGACACATTGCCTGTTCATTCTCTTTGAGGGGGGATCCAAGCAGCAAAAACGTAGATATCAACTTGATTCTGAAAAAGCAATCCTGTCATAGTCTTGCCCACTGGATTCCATGGGGCTTTGACAATCTAAACAAATTAACTCCTTTGAGAGTAAATAAAATTACTCTTGGATTTTCCAAAAGCAGTGACACTCAAGTGACCCATTCTCAACACGATCAGTTTCTTGTTTCCCTCTCCTGATTCAGTAAATGTTTATGTCAAACCTCTCGGGGTCACTTTCCCCACCATACGCCGGAGATGTGATCAGAATCCCGAGGGACTCTGCAGGGCTGGCCTCCAGGATTCTTTCATGGTTAGGGAAAGTGGCTTTAGCCATCTGAACGGCAAGTGTTTGAAAATAAAACGCCCATGCTCACCTGATGCAGGAAAAGGGACAAGAGAGGATGGCGAGTCGCTGGGATGCACCCCGTCAACTGAGGGTCCTTGGCTTTGCGCAGGAAAGAGTTCAAGAGGGAGGCACAGCTGAGTAAAGGTAGGTTTATTCAGAGAGATAGGCACTCCATACACAGAGTGCGGGCCGTCTCGGCAGGTGAGGGAGCGAGAGGCCATGAGGCTGGTTTTGCTAGTTTTTATGGGCTTGGTAACTTCATATGCTAACAAGTTGGGAGGCTTAATCCAGCCGCTTTGGGGAAGGGGCTGGGGTTCCCAGGAATTGGGCCACCACCCACTTTCTGACCTTTTATAGTTAGTGTTGAAACAGTGGGAGGACCATTTAGCACGCGACTGCATTTCAGCGAGTGCGATACTGAAGCTCAAGGCCCACTGGGGGCTGAATCTCCCGCCATCTTGGTGTTAACCACTGCGTCTTTCTCTTACTGGTTGTGTCCTGCCCTCGTCCCTGCTGTCTCACTCCTACTCCAGACCAGACCCCTCACTCAGCTTCTGACTCCTCAAGGCCAAGTTGTAGAAAGAAGGCCCAGAATATCTGGGAAAAGCTCTGCACAGGAGGTGAAAGAAGAGGACGATCGTTGCCCTTCTCAGTGGGGAGACTGACAGGTGTCATTTCTTTCTGCAGATTCCCATCCCCAACCAGCGCCAACTCAAAGAAGATGCAAGGACTCTAACTCTTGTGGCAAGAGAGACTAGCTCCTGTGCTGGTCCTTTTATAGGAAGTTGTGCACAAAGACCCACATGAAGCAAGACTAAACTCAACCACGTGGATGGGTGAATGATTCCGGCTACCTCTTTTTTCAAATACCTGGGACTAAGAGATGTTTCCTGGCCAAACCACTCTCTGCACCTCCGGTCCAGCAGGAAGCGTGCACACGTGTGGCCAGGCAGACGCCCTCGACAGGCTGGCCGTGGTCTGTCTTGACATCCTCTGCTTGTGTCTCTACCTCAGATATTTAGACATTTAAAAACTCACACGGAGCAGTACTCCGAGTCATCGCCATCCACGTGGACTCTTTCGAATGCAGGGCACTCATTAGTCAGCCACATGATCCCACTGGCGTTTTTTGATGAATAACATGAATCTTTCCCAAGAAAACTAGAAAGTGTGAGGTGGTTCTGGTAGGTTTGTGTTGAGATCCACATGGTGGAAATCAGCCCGTTTACCATGGGAAGCCCACTCTGACTAGTGGGACCAGTGAGAGCCCACCCAGAACTGTGAGGCTCCAGAGAACAGCCTCGTCTAAGACTTAAGAAGCACTGAATTCAAGTCTAAAAGCTCTCCTGAGTTTTTGGTTCAAAAGCAGTTGAGTTCATGAAGCAGTTCTGTGCTCTTTGAAAAATTCAATGGAAGTTTAATTCACTGTTTTTAACTTGGTGTTTTTCCCACTAAATGCAATTTAAAATACGCTTAAGTCTTTTTTTTCCTCAAGAGAGAACAACATCAAATACCCAGGTTTAAGCCCTGAGTCGTGGTGAAGCAGGCTGGGTCCCTCTCTGGCAGGTGGGCCCTAACGTTGACAGGTGCCCTGCCCCCGCGGAGAAACACCCTGGGGCCCGGGCCACGGAGATTCCAGGGCTGCCATCGGTCTGCTCCGTCCTTCACCAGAAGAGCCTCGAACTGTCTGTTAGCCACTTAGGGAGTCTCAGGCTGACCACAGGGTCCAAAGAGAAGCGAGGTCAGAGCAACCCTTCCCTCCTCCTCTAGGGTGTGTTGCTGTGCTCTGCCCTGGGAGGGAAGCAGGCCTGGAGGGAGCTTTCGTGACAGTAAGCGGGGACGGCTACTGGCGGCTGCTCTCAAGTTAACAGCTCCTCTGTTGCCATGGCTTTCCCACTCATCCACCAAACATCTCAAGAGGCAGAAGTCTGCTCCCCTAAAGTGGGGGATGTTAAAAAAAAAAAAAAGAAAAAGAAAAAAGCTTTTAAACTCATTCCCAAAGGAGGTGGTGTTGCCAGGCAAAGCCAATGTTCTAGAACATCACGATGCTTTTGGAGGTGACACTCGGGGTTAATTCTCCTCCTGATCTGGTTTCACTTTGAGTTCCCGTGCAAGTATCATCTGTGTAGAAAGCCAGTGCAAGATCTCACACGCACACGCACACGCACACGCACGCGTGCACGGTAATTAAGAGGTGAGAGGCGTGCCATTCTTCACCCGGACAATACGGAGGCCTTGCGCTGTTCAGCTTGGAGGATGTTCCCTTTGACTCTTAGCGAGGCTGTCAGACCACCAGGGCTCAGCCAACACGTGTAGACGCGACGGCCGGTGCAGGCAGCTGGATGGGCAGCTCCTCCCCTGAGTCGCTTCAGAGGGCGCGTCGCTCCTACATGGGCTCATTCAGAGGCTACAAAGCACCTGAAGGCCTGGATGCAGGAGACACGATGATGATCAATTAGACGGCGTCCTCGCCTTAGGAACGTTTCAGACTAGTTGGAAAGACAAGAAAACACCCAATCTGAATACAGTGTGATGACTGCTGAAAGAATTTGCCTGAAGAATTGCACCAGGAACCCTCTCCACGTTGCCTGGGGATGAGACCTCTGCCCCCCCACACCCCCCCGATGCGCTCAGCCTCCCCCCAGGAAAGCAGCACCGGCACTCAGACCACAGGGTGTGGAAACGCAGGGCCTTTCTGCCCGAGGGAAACAGCAGCGCAACCGGGGCTGATGGGCAGACGTGAGGGCGGACCCAGCGCGGCCGGCAGCATGCGCCCAGGCTCAGCTCGCCCCAGCGCAGGGAGGAAGGGACCTGGACGGCTGCCCTGGTGTCCCCGACAACTGTGTGTGACATGCCCGGTGCGTCCAGCCCTGCCTGGA
This sequence comes from Camelus bactrianus, assembly GCF_048773025.1. Taxonomy (NCBI): domain Eukaryota; kingdom Metazoa; phylum Chordata; class Mammalia; order Artiodactyla; family Camelidae; genus Camelus; species Camelus bactrianus. The sequence goes on from NC_133569.1 coordinate 25,093,515, forward strand.
CCAGAAGCAGCGGTGTCTGCGCTGAAACCATCGAGCCCATGACGAGCTAATTAGTTAAGGGGGAGAAGGGCCCGGTGAGACCACCGGGGGCCGGCCGGCTTGGAGAGGAGCCGGATTGCGTGTTGGTGACCATGAACTCACAGCCTGAGGGGGGCGGAGGAAGACAGGGCCTCCGACGAGGCATGTGAGCGGAGTCACAGGAGCACGCCGATGGGCTGCCAGGCCCCAGCGCAGGCTCCTGGCTGCAGGGGTGAGGACGCAGGTGGATCCCTGCACTCACGGGGCTGCCTGCGTCCCAGGGGGAGCGCAAGCTGGCAGCAGAGTGACTGACAAGGATCTCGTTCAGCTTCCCATAGGTGATGGGCAGAAATTCTAAACCGAGAGAGTGGTTGAGAGCGGGCTGAGCACTGAACAGCAGGGAGGAGTCAGCCACACAAAGATGAGGAGTGACACAGCCCCGGTGCAGCCGATGCTCAGAGCCAAGGGCACATCCAGGAGGACCAGCAGGAAGGGGTGGACGCAGAATTGCTGAGCGCCTGCCACACGGGGCAGCACACACGCTCTGCTGTTATCAATATTCTTATGGCTTTAGTTATTTGTCTATTGAGTATATTTATTAATTATTCATTGAATGCAGCACACATGCAAAACCTGGCATACGTTATCAGTCATGACGTGACTCTATGAAGAATGATCATTCAGCTCGTAACCTTTACTCGTTTTTTATTGAAGTATAGTTGCCTTACGGTGTTGTGTTAGTTTCAGGAGAACAACCAAGTGATTTAGTTACATATATATTCTTTTTCAGGTTCTTTTCCATTAAAGTTTATTACAAAATATTGAATGTAGTTCCCTGTGCTTTACAAAAGGACCTGCAGTTTGTCTATTCTGTAGGTAGTAGTGTGTATCTGCTAGTCCCAAACTCCTCATTTATCCCTCCCCACCCCCTTCCCCCCTTTGGTAACCGTAAGTTTGTTTTCTACGTCTGTGAATCTGTTTGTTTTGTAAATAAGTTCATTTGCATCATTTTTTTAGATTCCACATATGAGTGATATCACACGATGTTTGTCTTTCTCTGTCTGACTCACTTCACTCCGTGTGATCATCTCTAGGTCCATCCATGTTGCTGCAAATGGCATTATTTTACTCTTTTTTACGGCTGAGTCGTTTTCCATTGTGTATATACGTGTGTGTGTGTGTATACGTAAATACACTTTAAACTGAGCGGCTTCCTGAGAGGCTCAGGATCGGCCAGGGCTCTGGAACAGCCTGCGTCCCAGGAGGCTGATCACCCACCCTCTCCAGCCCAGAGCTGAGCTCTGAGGGTCTCAGCTGGGCAGAGACCCACTGCAAGGAGGAGTGTGCACCCCTGGGGCAGGAGAAGAACTTGATCTTTGCACCTGGTCCAGGGAACATCGCGCGTCCCCAGGTAGAGGCGGACCACGGACCCCTGAAGGGCCTGGAGACACCTGCACATCATGAACAGCTGAGTTGCATATCCAGACGAGACTCTGCCCCTCTGATCGCAGCTTTGTGATTGGATCAGCTTCAGAAACCCGTGAAGGCTGCAGCAGTCAGGGGACAGCGCCTGAGAGTGTCCAGGGAGCTGTAAGGAAGAGCAGAGAGGGTGCCAGGGGGTGGTCCTACGCAGGTCACGGCCATGGGCTGCTCCTCCCAGGCTCAGGGGCAGTGTCAGAGTCGGGACGACCCGGAGCACACAGCCTTCGGGGGGAGTGGGAAAGCGGGCCGCCCAGACTCGTGCTCTGTTGAGGAGCAGCCCGTTAGCCGCTTGAACTGCGTGAAACCACAAGACCCTGACAGACGACGAGGATGGAGGTGAGCTGTAATTGAGCGAGTGCGAGGGCTGGTGTTCTAAGAGACTTATAGGAAGTGGGGGAGGGGAGGGGAGGCGAAGGGAGCCTGACAGCCGTGACCTGAATGACGCCCCACTGTGTGGACCAGGTCACGAGCGGAACGGTTCCCCCACACACCCCAGGACAGAGCCCCTCAGGTGCCAGCCCCTGGGGAGTGTGCATCACCTTTGAGGACCCACGAGAAGGCATCACTACCCTCCTTGTCCTCACAGCCAGACTGAGTGTAAAAGGCTAAGAAGAGCCAGGGTTTGAACCCAGAGTCCGGGTTTCCAACCTTCTCCCCAGACTGTCCCCTTCTCTGACCATCTCCAGTGCTCCCAGCAAGCAGCTCAGGATGGATGCTGTCGGCTGCAGCTCGGACACTGGATGAGCAACCCTCTGGGACCCGGATGCTCCCTCTTTGTGGACGCTGTGCGGCTGGGGGCCCTGGGGCAGGAGCCAGTCCCACATCAAGGTGGGCTCCCCAGGGGAGCAGACAGCTGACCAAGGGGGCAGTGTGGGGGCGTCAGGTGGAAGGTGGCCTCTTGAGGAAGGATACGGGCCCAGGGAGTGTGGACAGCGGAAGTGAAGGGCGGGTCTGATCCCCAAGAGCTGGAGTGAACTCAAGAGCAGGGTTCCAGGCCCTGGACTCCGGGACCCGCTGAGGAAGGTGGAAGGAATCCATGAGTTCACAGCATCCACTATCCTTCCCGAGTGAACATGGCCCGACCCTGGTGCCTTGGTTCTGATGGAGTGACTCACGGACACCGTGCCCCACGCTGCTGGTGTGGCATCTTCCTGAGGACTCTCCCCAGGGCCTCTCACACCTCTGGCAAAGAGCAAGCTGGCCAAAGGGATTTAACTCACGAGCCAACAGATCCACTGGTTTCAGAAGTGGGATCTTGAGACCTCGTCTCCGTTTGCCCTAAAGCTGCAGCCTGGACTGCCTCAGCGTCCACTCCCCTCGTCGGCCTCCCAGGTGGGGCTGCGACGGAAGTGGACGCTCTCAGGTCTCTCCTGTGACTCCCCTGCCCGATGGGACGCAGCCCTGCCTGGCTCTGTTCTGTTACTCCATAAAGGATGGAGTGCAAGTTTCAGTTTTGCTTTTTCCAATCATCCAGCCTTTCTTCCCTGGGAAACGCCATGTGGACCCTCAGAGCTGAGACCCAGATACATCTGCAATGACACTGGCCATGTCAGTGATGCTCCTTTAATACGTAACAGTGATGCCACGGAATGAAGCTCTGCTCCCCGAAGCTGGGATTACAGTCTTCTCTGCATGGAAACCCTTCAAGCAAACCAAGAGAAAAACCGACTTAGAGTGAAGGAGACACCTTAGGACCACAGGCTTCAGTCAGAGAGAAATCGCTGACGCGGGTAAGTTTCTGGAGCATTTTAGGCGAGTAGAATGAGTCGTTTGTTTTAAATAAGAGTTTTCCAACTACCTGGGGAGGCCTTCGATGCAGGGGAGGTAACAGCCGCGCTGTGTACGTAGAGGTAGGAATCTGAGTACGGCGCCCTCCTGCAGCTCCTCCCAGCTGTGGAACCTTGAGAACAGCTCAGTTGACCCAAGTCTCAGTTTTCCCCATGCGTACAATGGGAAGGTAGTTACTTACAGTGGGCTGCTGCAGGGCTTAAGGTAATGAGCCCAGAGCAACCCCTGGTTATTTGTAACCTCCAGCTTGGACCAAACAGAACGCGCTCAACAGCGAACAGTTAACAACGTATTTTTGAGATGTTTCTCAAGAGCAGAGAGAGACACTGATTCTGCTGGCTGATGTGAGAGTGGATGATGCCTCCTTTGGCCGGGGCCCGGCGGCCTGTCACCCGCCTGTCGCAGGATGGACGGCTTGCCCACGTGGCCCTCGCTTGCAGGGTCAGGCTACTGGTGGCTGAGGAGGGGTTTCTCCTTCTGCTGTTTCCGTTGTCTATCGCTGTGTAACGAGACAGCCCAGAGCTATCTTCTGGGCTCAGCGGGCTGTGATGCGGGACCTGGCACGGGGCTGTCCCTGCTCCACGTGGGGCCCTCCAGGGTCGCCCAGCTGACCTCACTCTCACTCCTTGGTCCTTCAGCAGCTTGCCTCAGTTCTCTCCGCCATCAGCCAGCACCCAAGGGGCAAAGACGCACGCTGCCAGACCCCTCGAGGCCAGACCAAGAGACGCGTGACCTTACTTCAGCTGCATTTGCCAGTCTCGTTGGGCAGAGGAACATGGGCAGGTGGCCAAGGGCCAGCGGGTGCTGCCGGCTTCTTCAGGGACAGTGTACCGAGCTGCAGACCAGACCATGCACCCCGCCACTTCTGCTTAGGCCTGGGCAGGGCTGGGCCCCCAGCAGGCGGGGAGGAGGCGGACGCCTCCACATCCGCTTGGGGCATAGTTGTGTGGGCGGGATGAGGGCGCTCCAGCAAAGGAGACCCGGAAGGAGGCTCCGGAGAGGCTGGAAGAGGAAAACCAAGGGAGTGGAGGGCGGGCAGGAAAAAGGAACAGTCTAAGGAGGAGGGAGTGACGGCGGGCAGGTGGAGTCAAAGGAGTGCCTCTCCCCGGCAGCAGCGACAAGAAGCAGGTGGCGGGCGGCGTCTTGGGAAGAGGATCTGGTGGAGGGCAGGAGCGTACTCAACTGCCACGGCCGCCTCTGCTGGAGCTTTCCAACCTTGCCTGTGGATTGCACTTCATTCCACGTAATCCAGAGATCATGAGCATTCATTCTGAGCCTTTTCTTTTAAAGAACTCCTCAACACCAGCAAGTTCCCCACCTCCCAACTAGCATTAGACATGGCTCGGGTCACTGACGAAGCCTCCTGCGTGTCCCGGGCCATCGGAAGTGAGGCGTGCCGGGTCTCTGGCTTCAGGGTTCAGTAAGGTTTTAAGCCTTTAAATGAGATCTTCTGGTCTCTGAAATAGTGCTTGCAGTGAAGTCGCCTGTGGGTGAATTAGGGGGACGTACAGTTCTCAGGGCAACCATGATCCTCACATTAATTTGTGTTCCAGAGCGAAGGATGCCCGCCTCTCTGCACAGGCTCCCCTGAAGTGAGAAGCGGAGGCTGGAACCTTCAGGGTGTCACATCCAGACTCATTCCCCTGCGGGGCCACTCCCAGGCCGAGGCTGCCGGAGAGGGTCTGTGGAAGTCGCCCAGGGCTGGGGGCCTGACCCTCCCCTGCCCCTGTCCCCGCCGGGGCCCTGCTCTTCCCCCCTCCCCCCCCCCCCACAGCAGCGAAGGCATCCGAGCAAAGCTTGGTCCTGCACACCAGCCCTCTCCAGGCTGCAGCTCCCTGTCCTCCACCCAGCAGTGACCCTAGGAGCTCACCGCCTCCGCCACAGCCCCACCAAGAGGACTGTGACCTGCTTTGTCCAGGGACCTGGCAAGCGCGTGGCCTCCGCTCACCCCTTCACCCCCACCAGTGCTGATGGAGACAAGCTCCCCTGTACTCACACACACACACATACACACACACACACACACACACAGATGTTACCAAATGCAAGTTCGTGTGCCCAATGTGCCGTGAGGCCAAAGAAACCAAACTGTTGGACTTTGGAGCAAAGAAAGGCTTATCGCAGGGCCAAGCAAGGAAGTCAGTTTGGCTCATGCCCAAGAAAACCCCAACTCCCCGAAGGGTTTCAGCAAAGCATATTTAAAGGCCAGGTGAGGGAGGGGGTGGCAGGGTACGTGATCATCTGGTGCACAATTCTCTGGTTGATGTGGAGGGAACAGGGGGTCAACACTGTCAACCCCAGGCGCCAGATGGTCTGGGAGCCACATGCTCTCGATCATAAAGTAGTTAATACTTCCCTTTGGTGGTGGTTTTCAGCATCAGAAACACTCAGGAAATATACAGGAGATACTATTACCTGGCGCTTCAGGAGGAGCTCCCGCAGAGGACACGGGGAGGGGTCTGACCCTGGAAGCCCCGCAGGGCCCTGCTCGGTTACAGATTCACACGGTGCACACCTGGCACACACAGGCGCACACACCAACACACACGTACAGCGTGAGGAAATACGTGCATGGCGTGGAGAGACACGCACACTTGAACCCTACTGCCCTCCGCCGCAGCAGCCAGCCCCGGAGGGGTGGGGCCTGCTCACACCCTTCTCTCACGGCGCTGGTGCAGCTGGGCCAGCTGAAGGAGCGCAAATAGCCCACCTCTGGATGAGAGAGGTCAGGCGGTCGCTGGGAAGGCCGCCCAGGCCCCGGCAGGCCCAGCGGCCGGACACCTTCACACACAGAGTAGTCGCACCTGCTCCATTCTGGAAAGGATGCTGTGTTCCCGGCACCTCGCCAGGCGTTTTACACACCTGAGCTCACGTCATTCTCACAGCAACCTAGGAGAGGGGCTGTCACCAGGGTGTGGCCCTGGCCTGCACCCTGAACAGCACAGGTGGCCTTCGCCCCCTTGGAGCCCTGGACACAAATAGCCCCAGATGGAGGCCACGTACCACGGCCACGCTCCGGTCACGCTGTGATATGTCTGCCTCTGCGCGCCCCGCAGGGGCCGTGGGCAGCTGGTCAGCCCATCTTCAGCCGGCCCTGCCTTTCCCCGGGCGAGCCTTCCTGGCTCCATCTCACCACCGAGCAGAGCAGGACGCTACCAGCTGCTGCTGCCTGACTTTCCAGGATTGTTTCAAGAAATCGTTCCCGTCAGCTCGTGGTGACCACCTGCGACTTAGCGGACCCTCGTCTTGAGTGCCCCTGAGCCCCACCCCAGTCCCTCTTGCGCAGGATGTGGGCCCCAGCGTCCTTCCCTGTTTCCACGTCCAGGAAGCACATCTGACAGTAAATCCAGCTCCTGTTGCTACAACCCCCGTAATCACGTGCAGGAGCCTCCCGGCTGTCCGAGGTCCACTTTGCCTCCCTTCGCTCCTAAAAGAGAGCGACGTTAGTACCTGTTTTCACTAATGGAAAGAAATCCAGAGAGGATTTGCATTTTTATGAAAAAAAAAAAAGGCTAAAAGTGAAAGCAGGCAACAGCGTTCAGCGGCCGGCGCAGAGGCGGCGCGCACCCCGCGCCTGAGAGCAGCCCCGCCGGGCTCCTCCCCGGGCCCGCCCTCCGCACCCAGCACCCGGCCCCGCAGCTTGAACTGTGTCCGCGGGCTTCTGTGCCTTGTCTCGATCGGTTTTGTGCGTCCAGTAACAAGACAGCAGGATGTGTCCTAAGGGTCTTCTTCACTTCGCACCACTTCGACTTAACGAAGGGTCTCGCAGGAAGACTCTAACTTCTGGAGAGCGGGGAACTCTGTGCTGAGACACCCAATGTGTTCTCTGCATTCTGGGCCTGAGAACCCAAAACATTCCCAGAACCACAGAGGCCAGCGCCCAAGCGTGGATCTTCCCTCAGGAGTGCTTCACGGAGCAGACACCCTTGAGTAGTTAATGAGAATGTCATGTTTTCTTAATCCCAAAAAGTGGAAACTTCTTCATGCATTCCTGGTATGAAATGGAGAATGTCAGGCACCCTGAGGAGTTATCGCAAGTACAAAGAACAATAGTCAAAATAGTCAAAATAGTCCTTGCCCCTCTAAATACCAAATTTGAATGTTTTTACTAATGAACATACCCCCAGAGGAGGGAAAAACACTAAAAAAAAAAAAAATACGACACAAAATGAAGCCTCACCTTATCACCTCACACAAGTCAGAATGGCCATCATCCAAAAGTCCACAGATGACAAATGCTGGAGAGGCTGTGGAGAAAGGGGAACCCTCCTACACTGCTGGTGGGAATGCAGTTTGGTGCAGCCACTGTGGGAAACAGTGTGGAGATGCCTCAAAAGACTAGGAATAGACTTACTGTATGACCCAGGAATCCCGCTCCTGGGTGTATATCCAGAGGGAACTCTTAACTCCAAAAGATACATGCACCCCAATGATCATAGCAACATTATTTACAACAGCCAAGACATGGAAGTAACCCAAGTGCCCGTTAACAGATGACTGGATAAAGAAGATGTGAGATAGATAGATAGATAGATAGATAGATAGATAGATAGACAGACAGACAGACAGACAGATCGATCTCCAATGGAATAATACTCAGCCATAAAGAAAGAATAAAATAATGCCATTTGTAGCAACATGGACTGACCTGGAGATCGTCATACTAAGTGAAGTAAGCCAGACAGAGAAAGAAAAATACCATATGATGTTCCTTATATGTGGAATCTGGAAAAAAAGACACAAATGAACTTTTTTACAAAACAGAAACAGACTCATACATAGAAAACAAACTGATTGTTACCAGGGAGAAAGGGAGGGCTAAAGGGATAAATTGGGAGTTGGGGATTTGCAGATACACACTACTGTATACAAAACAGATAAACAACAATGTCTCACTGTGTAGCACAGGGAACTACATTCAATATCTTGTAATGGCCTATAATGAAAACGAATATGAAAAGGAATATATATGTGTGTATATATGTATATCTGAATCACTATGCTGTACACCAGAAACTAACGCAAAATTGTAAACTGACTATACTTCAATAATGAATTAATTAAAATGAAGCCTATTTAAAATCCATCCTAACCCGATTCCTCAAAAACTGAAGGATAGAATCACCATGTGACTCAGCAGTTCCACATCCGGGTGACTACATGGAAGAACTGAAAGCAGGGTCACAAAGAGACATTGGACCCACGCGCTCACAGCGTTATTCACAGCAGCCAAAGGTGGTAACTACCCGAGTGTCCACTGAGCGGATGAACGGATTAACAAAATGCGGTCTATCCACACAGCGGAACATCATTCAACCTTAAAAAGGAAGGAAATTTAGCGGGGAGTGGGGTGGGAAGGGACAGACTGGGAGTTTGAAATGTGTAGATACTGACAGGCATATGCAGAATAGACAAACAAGATGATACTGTGTAGCACAGGGAAATGTATACAAGACCTTGTGGTAGCTCACAGCGAAAAAGAATGTGACAGTGAATATATGTATGTTCCTGTATAACTGAAAAATTATGCTCTGCACTGGAATTTGACACAACATTGTAAACTGACTATAACTCATTAAAAAAAAAAAAAAAGGAACTTCTGACACGTGCCACCATGGATGAAGCTCGAGGACTTCTGCTAAATAAAACAAGCCGAACACAAAAATACAAATACTGTATGGTGGCACTTTCACGAGGTACCTAGGACAAGTAGGCAAAGTCACAGAGACAGAAAACAGACCGGTGGTTACTAAGGGGAGGACGGAGGAACGGGGAGTCAGTGTTTAGTGGGGACAGAGTTCCAGTTCTGCAAGATGAAAAAGTGCTGGAGCATGGGTGCACGGGAACCTGCACTTAAGGCCACTGAACCGCTCACTTAGAGATGGCTGAGATGGTAAATTTTATGTTATGTGTACTTAACCGCAACTAAAAAAAAAAAATATTTCTTCAGATAAGAAAAAAATCATCCATCATAACCAGCATGTTGTCTGTAATTTACTGGCTGATTGCACTGAATGGGGCTGTTCTTTCTGCGAGATCTGCCCACACATGAGACATCTTCGGGGAGAAGGGCCATAATTAGCCCCAGGATCAAAAGAGCGAACATGAGCCTGAGTTCTGGTATTTCCAGTTCAGCCACCGGCGCTCGGATTTTCTAGCAGCCCACAGGGAGGAATGCAGCCAGAGATAAATAAATGAACCATGAACTACAAATCCTAAATACCAAGCCAGCTCACCAGCACGACTCACAACAGCCCCCAAATGGAAACAACCCAAGTGTCCATCAACAGGTGAACGGGTGAGCAAAACCGGGGTGTATCCATACAACGGAAAACCATTCATCAATAAAAAGCAATGACTTAAAAAAAAGAAATGAAGCACTTCCCATGGCTGCAACGTGGATTTCAAACCTTGAAAACATCACACTAAGTGAAAGTGCCAGCACAGAAGGCCACGTGTTACGTGATTCTGGTTATATGATCCGCTCATAAAAGGCAGGTCCCTAGAGACAGAAAGCAGATGAGCGGTGGCCTGAGGCCGGGGGAGGGGAAAAGCCGAAATTGCCTGCAAAAGGGCCTGAGGGCTTTTTCTGGGGTGACAGGTTGCTCTAACAATGGATTGTGATGATGCTTGCACAACTTTGTAAATCTACTTTAAAAAAATCACTGAATTGTGTCCGTAAAATGGGCAAACTTAATCGTATGTAAATAACACCTCAATATCTATTTCAAAAACAGTTTTTTCAAATTTTAAACACTTTGCACAACTTGGCCATATACGAACGCGCACGGTACCTTCTGACGGAGAGACTGGCTTTCACAGCGACGTGGGTTGGGTTCATCTTTCTTCAGAAGAGAAACTCAGAATGCACTACAACAGGAAAACCGTGTTATTGGTGGAGTCGGGCTCCAGGTTCAAGCTCAGAAACCCAAGGCTTTGCAAGGGGACCAAACACCGGATGAAGAGAAAGATGTTTGAGACCATCACCGCCTACTAAATAAAGCAAACAAAACTGAAAAAACTTTTAAGTTATAAAGTACATACCGACAGAGGCCCCGTCAGTGAACACCTGGTTTCTCAGGGCGAGAACCCAAGTCAGACTTTTAAGTTGGACTGAAGGGTGTGCGCCCTGCTGCCTGCCTGCCTGCCTGCTTGTCCAACGCTGTGGCTCCCCCACTAACCATCCACCCTGAGTACCAGCACTCAGGCCTCCTCTGAGGGTCCAAGGCCAAGTGCTGTGAACTCACGCTGGTGAAAGATGGCTCGAGACATCGGACATCCGACAGGCAGCGTACAGGACACGTTCACTAGCCTTCTGTTAGGTTCTAGCTTCCACGAGCAACATACCTGGGTCACAGAGCCATAGTCTCATGACAAACCACAAAATGGGTTCACCCAAAAAACACGTAATATACTTCCCTTGGCACCTATGGGCTGGTGGGATCGGAATCGTTCATGTTAAAGACTCATTTATTTTTTTAAGGTTAAATATTTCTATGTCTGGCAAAATCAAAGTTGGGGAAATCGTTACCCAAGTTGCTCTGAATAAATTCTGCCTAGAATGAACATTCCCCTCTGCGCATGAAGTTCTATTCTTCATTCACTGGATAGGAGAAATGATAGATTCATTCATTAAGACAAAAGGCAATGAATTTCTCACCTTGCCAGGACTTTCAGAGCCGATTCTAATGGAGCCCTAAAAGATGGCCAAAGAAATAAGAATTAATTCCTCCCTACTCCTTATAATAGGGTCTGTTCTGTTTTTATTGTTCGCGTTTGTATGAATTTTTAACTTTGCAAGATGCCTAAATCTTTGCGGTGTTTGAAACACGCATCTGTGCCCCAGTTACTGATGGACATTTCCCGTCACGAGGCATTTGTGATGCAGACACTACCCCAGCAGGCCGGAAGAGTGGTCAGCTTCGGAAGCTTGGAATGAATGAGAGCAAGGACGTGGGGGGAGGTCCGTTCCGAGAAGTCTCCGTCGCTCCATCTGGACAGACAGGAGAAGCCCTTCCTGAGTACAGAAGTGTCGAACTCACGAAAGGAATGACCGTCACTTTAGTATGAGGTGTTTCTCTTGGGAAAGCATAAAGGAAGAACGGATAAATGCAGCTCCTTGTCAAGGCAGTGGGGGTGGGGGGTCAGCTGACGGAGGGCAGGGGGCAGCGGAGCACGCAGGACCGCAGAAAGGCGCCAGGCGGCCCCCTCCGAGGGCCGGCGCCACCAGCCGCGGCCGTTCAGCAGAGCGGGCGGCTCGCACCTGCTGTGTCGTTGGGCTTCAGCATGAAGTTCTGTTTGAAGAGACGGCCTCTTAGTTAAAATAGAAAGCCCACCATTATGAAACACTTCCAACCCACCCGGGGACGCGTGATGGGTGGAAGGCAGGTCACTGTGCCTTTCCCTCACTTCCCTCCACACCCCTGACCAAGCAGCCAAGCCTTCAGACCAGGGCGGAACGCAGGACCATCCCCTGACCTTCCTGAGAAAGCTGCCAGCCCGAGCGCACTTGGTCAGGCTGTGGCTAAGGCAGAGCCGAGGACTCAGGCCAGTCTCTGGCCAGAGAAAGAGCAGTGGCAGGCGTCACTGGCCGAGGGTCCAGTGGGCGTAAAGGACCGCCCAGGAGAGAGTGAGAGGGGGGAGGAGGGGGGAGCTGAGAGGCTCCGCCGCATCCTGCCTCCAGGAAGGACGTCCAAGCACACGCGGCTTCCAGGATCCCCCACAGCCAGACTATGGGGAAGCACCGCCCTCTCAGCCGTCCCCGCTGGTGCAGCACGCCCGTCGTCCCCATCACCTGGGTGTGCACGCCCGCCTCCCCCCCCCCCAGAGAGCTGCTGCCCGGCCCCCCGTGTGCCCGGGCCCAGTCCCGCCTGCCTCACCTTACTCACCCCGGGCTGCATGACATGGGGTCAAACACGCACTCCGTCCCGAAGGCTGCCCTCCCTTGGATTTTTTCTAATCTTTTTTTGGGGGTAGGGGGAAGGTAATTAGGTTTGTTTATTTATTTATTTTGTTTATTTTAAGGGGAGGCGCTGGGGATCGAACCCAGGACCTCACACATGCTAAGCGTGCGCTCTACCACTTGAGCTACACCCTCCCCCTCCTCCCCTGGATTTTAACCACATTCCCTTGAGTTTCCCTCCCCCCCGTGGCCCTCCCCCCCAACAGCCACTGCAGGACGTCTGTCTGTCTCCTTTGAGCTCGCTCAGCTGTTCACAGCCCCTCCATGGCGGTATTCCCTGGAGCTCCTCTCCATTTACACTCTCTGTCTGAGGGATCAAGTTCGTTCTTACTCCTGTGACTTGAAATGCCATCTGCATACTGACAACCTCAAATTCACATCTGTGCAGACGTTGCCCCGCGCTCTGACTCACCCACTCGAAGTCCCCCAGAATATCTGCTCCCTGGTGCTCACTGCCAGCCCTTCAAAGTGGCCCTGCGCTGTGCCCTCCCTCACTGGATCTGGGCTGGACCAGCGAGGGGCTCTGCCCAACAGCTCGTACAGGAATGAAGTTGGCAGAGCCTGCCTGGGCACTCTGGGGACCCCTGACTACCACATGAGAAGTACAGTTCCTCTCCTGGACGGACCACGGGGAGTGACCCTGAGACTCCATGAAAACGGGAGACACATCTGACCGCCCCAGTGTCTCGGCCGAGCTCAGCCTCCAGCTGTCCCCACAGAGGCACCAGATGTGGGACTAAGGCCATTTTGGATGTCCCAGCCCCAGCTGCCTCAGTCTGCAGGCACATGAGAGGCCCCAGTGAGACCAGCCACCAAGGAACCATCCAGCTCCGCCCAGTCAGTCCACAGAACCGTTGCTGCGTTAAGCCAGTAAGTTCGGGGTGTTTTCAAATGTGGCGAAGAATAACCAAAAGAATATCATACGTCTCTTGATTTTCCCTCTAAGCCTGTTCCAGCCCCATCCTCCCCGTCTCAGTAAGTGAACGTGGCGTTTCCCCAGGTGATCGCACCTCACACCTAGGTTCCTCCCTCTGGTGCACATCCTCCAGCTCCGCCCCGACCCCCACAGCCCCCCCGACACCTGCCTGCCCTGCCGCTGCCTGGCCCAGGCGGCCGCCCCCTCCCCTGGCAGAGGGCCGGGCTTCCAGACTGGTCTCCCCCTCCTACTGTTTCCTGTCCTCAGTCGGTGCTCCACCCGACGGCTAGTGGTTCTCTTAACATTTAAATCAGATCTGCTCATCCCAAAGTGGGCGTTCAAGATGTGCAGATATTAACTACTATCTATAAAAGTAGATAAAAAAAACAAACTTCTTCTGTATGGCAGCGTTCGATGCCTTGTAGTCACCTATAATGGAAAAGAATCTGAAAAGGAATAGATGTATGTATATGTATGACTGAAACATTATGCTGTACACCAGAAATGGACACACTGTAAATGAGTATACTTCAATTAAAAAAAAAATTCAATTCAATTCAATTCAATTGAAAAGAAATTAAAAAGAAAGAGAAAGAAAAATACCATATGAGATCACTCATATGTACAGTCTGAAAAAAGAAGATAAGAAAAAGGCAAATGAACATAAATACAAAACAGAGACAGACTCATAGACATAGAACACAAACTGGTGGTTGCCAGGGGGAGGGAGGTGGGAAGGGACAGACTGGGAGTCCAAAATTTGTAGATCCTGACAGGCATATGCAGAATAGATAAGATAATAAACAAGATAATACTATCGCACAGGGAAATATATACACGATCTGGTGGTAGCTCATGGTGAAAAAGAATGCGACAATGAATATACGTATGTTCATGTGTAACTGAAAAATTGTGCTCTACACTGGGAATTGACACAACGTTGTAAACCGACTATAACTCAATCAAATAAAATTTTTTTAAGTTTTTTTTTTAAAAAAAGGCAGGGCAGTTTCTGTCTGGAGATGTCATTTATAACTTAATTGTGTGTTCTGCCAAAAATTCCATTTGCCATAACATTAAAAAAAAAAAAAAGATCTGGTCATCCCTACTTGAAATCTTTCAGTGGTTTTTTTCTTGGACTTAATAACCCCCCCCCCGTTGCCGTGGCCACTGTATACCCACCCCTGGCCCTCCAACCCCACTCAGTACCACTGACCCCTCCCCTCCCGTCTCTCCTTCCGCCTCAGCTGGTCCTCCTGCTCAGAATGTCCCTCCCACTTCTCCTCACATGACTTGCCACCTCAGCGTCAATGTCCCTCCTCACACAGGCCTCCCCTGACCCAGGTGGCAGTAACAATGTCCCCGCCGCCATCCCCATCTTGATCCTCTCAGCCCTTGGATCTGTTCCTTCTTAATACCTGTTACATTACAACCTTTTTTGCTACCACCATTGTTTGTCCTCATGTATCCTCTCCACAGACTCTGCGATCCACCAAGGAAGGTGTCAGTGTGTCTATGCAGGTGACAACTGCGGGCCCAGTGTGTGCCTGGTTCCTGATGCTCGGAAGCTCGTTGCATGAACACGTGGAAACCTGGTTGGTGCGTGTTGAGGTGGATAAAACCAACACTGGGACTTCTGGTTAAGGTAAGGGCCTTGGCATTGACTCCGGTCATCCTGGGAAGTCATCGCAAGGCTTTAAGAAGCAGAGGGTTCTCATCTAAGCTTCCGGGAGCAGCAGGGAAAAGAGACACTTCCCCACATGCAGGCATTCTGACAGCCGCAGTCCTGCGTCTGGAATCTAAGGCCAAAGGCAGGGAAAGGGCCAGCGGGCACGTCAACCGCTGCCTGCTGTTTGCAAAGGTTACAAACTTCACACCTTCAGGAAGCTCTGCAGATACAAACCTGTGCTTCCGCCGAAGGAGCTGACAACTTGCTCAAACACCGAAGGCTCAGGGCCTCATCTCTATAGGACGGGGTGAAGTATAAAGAAGACTTTTACGTAAAGAGTTATTTGTTGCCGCTGACGAAAACCTGGAAAGGAAATCAGGTCCATGAGATGTGCGAGGCCTGCTCTCCCCTGGCAGGTCCGTGGACGTGTGATCTGGGACACGTACCTCCTCCGAGGCTCCGCGTTCTCAGCCGCGGTGGGGGACGGGGGAGCTCTCGGAACAAAAACAAAACTGTCCCCTAAGAGTCATTGTGATGACAAGATCAGATCACCAGGTGAAGGTCGTCATTAGAAAGAGTTGGGCACATATTTGAAACAGGGAAACAGGATCTCAGCTGAGACCAAACTGGGTAGATGGGGGCGGGTTTCCACGCACGTGATCTGATCTATTACCAGGTAAGGAGGGACGGGGGTTCCGTGACAAGCACCTGCAGGACTTACGAACGCTGCCACTTCAGTCTCCCGAAACCCTAACCATGACTATCAAACATCACTGGTTCACTGGACTAAACATTAACCAGATTATTTCTAAATACCAAGAGTCAAACAGCTCCTGCACCTAACGTATTAGTAGTTTGTTGTGTGTGTGCTTTTTAAGGCTTGAATCTGTAAAACGTTTCTGTCTGTTGAAGAGTCTAAAAATCTGCTCCACGGAATCCCACGTGACAAAGGGACAAGTGTGGTGGAAAGAAGCACCTCCACCCCGTGCCAGCCAGAACTGCTCCACCCCGGGGCCGAGGCGGGCGGGGGACCCCGGACCTAAACGGCTCGTGCTTAGGGCCACTGGGAGGCAGCAGCTGGGGCCGCACCCTTGAGCACAGGGGACTGGAAACACTAGTGAGAGGACGCTTCGCAGCAGCTCAGAGGTCCTGACGTGACAGAGAACTACGTAGAGCAGGGCAGGGAGAGGGCCCGGTGGGGCTCACAGAAATTCTGGAATTAGCGTCATGGTGCCTTCTGTTGAGCCAACATCTGACAGGCCTGCAGATACAGGAGTTGCTTATTATTTTGATTCCATAAGCATAAAGAAAGCTGCTTTTGGAACAAAAACACTGATTAACCTGGATCTGGGCTGACGCAAGATCGATACATGCACCAGAATTACCCGACTCCAGATGGCCCAGCAGCCTTGCAGACTTGTTGATAAAAGTGAGCAAGAAAACGAGGCTCCCCGTGACCCAATCCGAAGCACGACCCCCCGTTCCACAGCCCAGCGCCGCCCACAGGGCAACTCCCCGCACCTCAGATGCCTCTGCTCCCCTAGACCTGCTCACCCATCTCCAGCCTTGAACCCAGGTCTCCATTAGCACGTGGTTCTTTGGAGTCTCAATGTTTGTTGTCCACATTAAACTCTCATCTGTCTATAAAACCGAGTGTGTTTAGGTATAAACAAGACCTTGTTTCCTGAGGGACACCATGGCAATAGAAATATTTATGGTTCTATGTCGAGGAGAGTTCACTGTTGCTTTGCTGCGATTTCAGTGCAATCTGTTGGTCCAGCGACGGGCTCAAGCAGAAAGAGTAATCCGAGAAGCAGCTCTTCTCAAGTGTCATCTTCGTATTGGAGGACGGGAAGGATACATAATCATTGCAGCGCCGCTGTGAAAACATGACCCTGTTTCATCTTGCTTGGCCCAGAGGCTAGCTGTTACACTTACAGAAACCTGAATCCCGCGGAGATCCCGTCGAGAGACCAAGCGACACTCAGAGCGTTGGGGAACTCGGGTTTACCACGCCGGCGGGCACAGAGGAGTTAACACCCCAAGCTCTGGACCCCCATCTGCAGGTTTACA
This sequence comes from Camelus bactrianus, assembly GCF_048773025.1. Classification (NCBI taxonomy): domain Eukaryota; kingdom Metazoa; phylum Chordata; class Mammalia; order Artiodactyla; family Camelidae; genus Camelus; species Camelus bactrianus. Next base: position 25,110,423 of record NC_133569.1, read on the forward strand.
CAGGCTTTTATAGGGCTTCAGGTTTCAAGTAAGTTCGTGTCATATGCAAATGAGGTGTTAGAAATGGACCAATCAGGAATGAACTTTTGGGAGCCAATGGCATTTTAAGGATAATTTCATTTTCCTAGAGGCAAGCCGTTTTACAGAAGCACAAAAGCAGGAAGGCAGTGGCCCTGCCCGGGAGGTCTTGCTGGTCCCTTTGTGGGTTTGGCCCCTTCATCACTACTGAACTCTCTTTGGTTACTTGGACACCCAGAGGATGGAGGAAGTGATTGATGGGTAAACAGCAGCAATTGTCACCCAGCAATTTGTCACATGGGATTCCGTGCAGCTGGGGGATTCCAAAGCCCCCCCCACCCCCCCCGTGCTGGCTGCTCGAAAAGCTGGAAACCCAGATGGGACTGAATCAACAATGACTTTCCACTAAGCACAGACCTCAGCTTCAAATGGAAACTGACCAGGGTCTTGCACAGGCCGTGCGTGATCTTAAGCCAGATGTCAAGGCAAATGAGTTCCAGAAAGGACTCTGAGACCAGAGAGCATCCAGGGGTTCTTCTGCACTTCCAGGCAAAGGCTGAGAATATCTTTCAAATGAAGTCAGTTCTTCAGGAGATCAGTCTAGGGCCAGAGCTGCTGGTAAATAAATATTTCTAAGATTTCCCTGCAGAAGCTTTCATTATGAAACAAAGTAGTTCAGCCTGCAATTGTTGGAGTTTCTGTCACACACCAAAAAAGACAAAAAGCAAAAAGCTTTACTGTTACTGCTACTCTTCATGCTACTCACTTTAAAAAAAAAAATTATTTGCCATGTTAGATAAATTACTGATTTTCAATTAAGACCTCCCCTACAGCTTCAATAAAGCAAGGAAGAATCATAGGGTATTAAACACTTCAGGTATAAAAGAGGCCAAACTCTTTCTGTTACTGAGTCCAAGCTCGTTCTGCTCACCGCACGATGGGCCAATAAATCGGGAGACGAGGTGCCAGGGGGCAAGGAATAGCGACTTTGTTCGGAAAGCCAGCAGACGAGAGGATGGCAGACTAATGTCCTGGAGAACCATCTTCTCCAAGTCAAAATTCAGGCTCCTTTTATACTAAAAAGGGAGGGGATGCAGTTGTGGCAGATTTCTTGGTGTCAGAATCCTTTGTTCTTGCAGCCGTCCACGTGGAGCAGGTCATGGTGTCCCTGTAAACCTCCAACATGACAAATGTTATTTTCTGTTCTGCAGCTTTTATCTTTATGTGAATGGGAAAGTTACACCCTTACAGGTCAGAGCCTTGAGAATGGGCTCTCCTGTCTATTTCAGGTTAGAGGCAACAGTCTTTTACAAAAGGTGCAGAGCCAGCAGGACTGAGCCCAGGAGACAGAGCCCAGGGTTAGAGCCAAAGGAACAGAGCTAACATAGGGGCAGATCCTTTCTTTTCTATCACATTCCTCCATATAAGAAAGACATGGTGAAGACGGGAGCACATCTTGGTCTCTGCCCTTGACCCTGGGATTTAATCAGAGCTTCCTCGTTTCCTTGGCAGCCCTCTGACCTGCTGCCTCTGCCTGCCACGCTCTTCCTCATCGCACACCAGTCACCCCTTCCCAAACCGGATGCCCCTCTCCCATGAGGTGGCCCCACATCTCCGTTCCCATGTCTCTCGTCTGTTCGCCTCTTGCAGAGACAGAAACCTCAAGTCTCGGATTTCCAATGACAGGCCTAATTTGATGCAATTTCTTTTTTTATTATTATTATTAACAATAAATTTTGACCACATTCTTTGCAAGCTGCCCTGGGGAACATTTGCACATAAGAGCTCCATTTTCAGGCTGTCCCATTGTCCCCTAAACTCAGAAACACAGCTCCCTGCAGTCCTTCCTGTAGAATCACGTGGGACACGGCACGGAGCCCTGGTCCCCTCTGAGCATCCCGCCTTGGCTCGCCCACACAGGAGCCCCGCAGTGAGCTCCCAGGAAGCTCCCCGGGACGATGGTGGGTGGTGGGATAGACTCCTCGGGAGGGAAGATCTTACCTAGAAAACCAAGTGTGATTTAATTTTAGGATTTCATGGGAATTCTCATATTAAAAAAAAAACTTGTCCAACTCTGTGCCCTGACTCAGGAATCAGAAAATGAGGTATTGTATTGAAGGCGCGTAGCACTTTGGAGAGGGCGTTATCATCACAGCTGTGGTAAGTCTTCTTCACTCGGTCATGAGCCACCTGCGGTTGCCAAGGCTTATCTAACCATCTCTCTCTTCCCGTGTGTGGCCAAGATAATGCTGGGTGTCTGTCAGACCCCTTTCCTCGGCTCACTGCTCGACTCTAACTCCCAGCCTCCTGAGCAGTTACATGGCCACGTGGTGGTCCCGGCCAGTAGAAGGTGGGCAGACGTGCATGCATCGCGTTCAACCTGAAACCTCCCACGGGGACCTCTACACTGCTTAGACACGTGTGGGTCCATATGAGCGAATCACATCAGTTACGAGTTTCAAATATCAGGCCCAGCTCTTGGAACTGATCTGGTGATCAGGGACCCAGTACCAGTAGGACCGGCCACCACCGATCCCCGTCACCGAGATCTGGGGGAGACACTTAGCCTGAAGCAAACAGGACGTAAGGGGTCTGGAAGGCTGTGCCCAGTTCTGGGCTCGCTGCCCCAGACAGTCAAGAAGAGATGCACTGATGAGGGCAGAGACGCACCTGCTGTCCGGCGAGGGCCAGCCTCCAAGGCCCTCCAAGGCAGCTCCGAGTCCAGGCAGCGCCTCTTCACGGAGCCTTGCTCAGCCAAGGGATGGACCTCAGCTTGCCCTATTTGGCAAAACTCCACCAGCTGCCAACACACATTGTCCTCACCTCACTTCCAGCCCAGCCAGCCTAACCTTTAGACAGCAAACTCGGGGAGAGGTTGCACACCCAGCTCGCAGGCTCAGCCAGGCAGGGAAGAGGGGCAGCAGCAATCCCAGCCGATCCCTTGCGGCCAACATTGTGGGACGCGATCCCTGGGGTAGGATGGTTGTATCTAAGGCAGGGGTGACACTGAGTTGAGTCATCGGAGGGAGCTGCTGAGCGTCCATGAGTGCAGGCTGCTCAGGGTCTCGGGGGTCCTCCTGAAGCCGAGAGGGGCGGCTCCTACACAGATCACTGGGACATCACATGACACAACACCACTAGGCATTGCGCCTGTCAATCCACGTGCAGAGGGAAACAGCACACCGAGCCTGCCTGCAGGTGAGCGGGAGGGTCCCTGAGAAGGCGAGTCACGTGCCCTCGGTGTCCCGCCCCCCTGGCATTGGAGCTCCAAGTCCGGGTGACGCCACAGTCTCCTGCCTGAGGCTCTCCGGGGCGTGCTCGGCCCACTGCCGGGACAGGCCAGAGGGCTCAGAAGCTGACTGTCAACCTGCCCGGGAAGCAGAGCCCGGCCAGTGATGGGGCAGTCAAGGGAACTCCCCACCCTCGAGCTCCCTCCCCTCCAAGAAGGGACACTGGCCCTCAAGTGCCCCTGGGCTGAGCCCCGGACATCCACAGTGGTGGCAACTCCCTCCTCACCCCTGCCAGCATTTGCAGAAAGTGTCTCCAAAAGGAAACCCTGCACCCAGTTCTGGCCTCAGGAACCCAACTTGCCCAGCAGGTAACGCCCAAAAGAAGAGGCAGAGAAAATCAGGCGTGGCACGGTGATCCCCGAGTGTGGAACAGCACCCCAGACGAGAACCGCTGGGCGCTTCTCCACAGCCGGGCTGTGAGGCGGGAGGAGCAAACAAAGGGATTGTCCCAAGATACTGGTGACGTCCACCCAAAGACGTGCGCGAGGAGGGGCGCGGCAGCTCTGCGTTGCTGCTCATCACGGCCCCGACTGGAGGGAGCCCAGGTGTCCATCGGCGGGGAGCTGGGGCGTGTCTGCACGACGGAACACGAGTCATCTGTAATAGGGGACCAAATACCGATACATACAAAGAAATTGCGAACGTACGCGGTACAGAATGAGCCTGGTACACCGTCCATGGCTCCATTCTGTGAGGTTCTTTCTAGGAGAGGCAGCGCTGAACTATGGGGATAAACTCCAGAGACCGGCTGCCTCTGGGGTGGGGGACAGCGACTGACTGAAAGGCGTGAGAGAACCTTCTAGGGTGATGGAAATGTTCCATATTTTGATAGGGTTTGGATGGCACAGTGGGATCATGAGTTTGTACTGTTAAGATCAGCGTGTTCGCTGAATGTCCCTTACCCTCCTGCCAAAAAGCCAAACAAAAAAACTGAACAAATATACGAAGATCAAACTCTGGTTAATGACGTGTGTGCTGCAGTGTTTATTGATACCCGAAACCTCCTGTGCAATGCACAAAAAAATGTAAGATGGGTGGGTGAGTGACAGAGCACAGAGGGGAGAGACATGTGCTAAAGCAAATGTAGCAAGAGGTGAATCCGGGAATCGAGACGTGGAAAGGGGGCCGATCACTGTACATCTGTGTCAGCTTCTCTGCATACGTGAAAGTTTTCATAATAAAACGGTGCGGAGGAACGGGAGCAGGCGCCAGGCTGGGAGCAGGACCTGGCACGCAGCGGCCGCGGCAGAGGCGCTGAACGGCTTAGCGGGGGGAGACATGATCACACTGATGCTGAGAAAGGTTAACAAAGAGCCAGACTGGCATTGTGCAAAGGGCGCCACCAAAGTCCAAGCTCACCCAGGGCAGGGGAGGACGTGCACGGCTTCAAGAGACACAGTGCAGGGGGGCCCGGCCTGGGGAGGGGCGCCCCCGGAGATGGGGGCAGGGAGTCATGGTGACACCTGGCTCCGGGTTACTGGCGGATATGCACCCAGCTTCTGAGCTGCAGACAGGAGAGCTCGGGGTGTCTACAGGACAGTAGAGGCGGGAAGCCCCGTAAAAAGACCGGCAGGACCCCCAGGCAGGGCCACTACTCTCCTGCCGGCGCCATCAGGTTCCCCGGCCCAGAGGCTCTAGCTCACTTTTGGCCTCTGAAACGGCTTACTTACCCCTAAAATTCTATTGGTTCCCTGAGCTCACTCGTGAAGGTTATTTCCTTCGCTCCTGATTGGTTATTTCTCTCACTCCTGATTGGTCCATTTCTACAAAGCTTGTTCCTAATTAGTCGACTTTCATTATACATCATTTGCATGTGATGTTGCAAAGTGTAAACTGGCAGCCTAGAAAAGCCTGTGTAAACCTACAGATGAGGTCCTAGAGCTTGGAGCGTTAACTCCTCTGGGCCCGCTGGCGCAATAAACCTGAGTTCTCCAGCTCTCCGAGTGCTGCTTGGTCTCTCGCCGGATCCAGGTTGCTTTCACAACTGAGCTGTAACACAGTCTTCCGCAACACCACCACACCCACCCACCCACCCCTGCTTTGTTAGTGGCGGTCCCTGGGAGGCAAGAGGGAGGTACGTGCGAGAACTTAGCATACCTAAGGCTGAGAGCCTGGGAGGAACAAATCTGACTCCCTGTTTGATCCGTTCCTTTTACTTTAACCTTTGTAATCTATTGCTTTTGCTACAAGTTACTCATTAAAGAAATGTTACCCAGAAGCTTAAATTGTACATAATGGCCCATCTCTGGGAACCCTGCCTCCCAGGTAATGAGCATTAAGCTCCAATCCCTTTGCTACCCCACAGGAAACATCTTGCGCAGGCCCACCAGCGCATGACTCCAGGAAGGAGGAAATCAGCTCATCCCCTCTGCAGGCTGACCTGACCCAGGAGATGTGTGACTTCGCCCTCTCCCCTTTTAGTGTAAAAGAAGCCTGAATTCTAACTGAGGGGAAGACGGGTTCTGGGGACACTAGTCCCTCATCTTCTCGGTCTGCTGACGTTCCAAATAAAGTTGCTGTTCCTCGCCCCAGCAACTGGCCTCTCGGTTTATTGGCCTGTCTTGCACTGAACAGTACAAGTTGGACTCGGTAACAAGACTAGGAGTGGCCTGGGGATCTGGGGGAGAGAGAGAGAGAGATCTTAACCTGCTGCCCTGCGCTCTCTCCACCGGGAGCCCCTCTGAAATGCTCCTGCTTCGACCAGCAGCACCCATTTCCCCTGAGACCAGCTTCAGCTGAGATCCCCTGCCAGGCCCTCTTCTCTCGTCTGGCTCCCTCTCCCACTGCAGGGAGCCCGTGTGGGTGTAGTGCTGTGCGTCTCAGCCGGGCCGAGGTTATTTCAGAGGAGTCAGGACACCCCGCCAGGCACTAATCACACCGACGGGAGAATCTGGCCGCCTGCCCCGAGATGCACAGGCTAGTGGGTGACAGGCTGGCTTCCAAGCCCAGCTCACAGGGAGGAAGAGGAAAGGAAAAAAATCAACCCATCATTTGCAGATAAAAATGTCTCCAGGATACTGAGTGAAGTCTTAGATGTTCTGGGTTCCTTGTGCTATGTCTCCGTTCACTGGCAAAGGGAGACTGTGAATCAACTCTAAGATATAAAAAAGAATCCCCAAAGAAATACCTGTGGATAAAACAAAATCCACTCAGAAGACAACAGTGTTTAAAAGCCTGCAGGCTGCTATGACTGTCCACAGTGGTGTTTTCACTTCTTTAAAGAGAAGTGCTTTCCTGGATCTCCGCAGGGAGGGCACCTGCTCCCGTGACCACAGCGACGTCCCAGCATATTGTGGTTAAATGCCTACTCGACACAGGCCATCCCAACTGACCCCAGTCCTGGATGACGGAAGAGAATGTGCTGGAAAGAGCCATCAGGCCAGCGCGCGGAAATACCTGAGCCTGCAGACTGGATGTAGAAGGAGTCTAGGAAATGCTCGCCTTCGAGAGGAGAAACTGAGAGCAAGGACCCGGTGGAAGGCCCGTGGGCTCTGTCGGGAGGTGGTCGTGACTTCAGGGCCCACAGATTGTTCCTATTCTCCTCCACGGAACTAGAACTTGGGTGCCTGGCCTCCTCTGACATCAGACGCTGGGTCCAGATTCAGCTGCACCCTCTTCCCAGGCTATTTCCAGCTCGGTGTGCATGCCCCAGTTAACTCATGTGCAGCGACAATGACATCGCCGTCCTGGGTGGTGGCAGAGGCTCAGTGGACATTGCACTTATAAGGTGTGTTGCACAGCCCTGCTCCTGCTGAAGGGGCAAAACCCACAGAGGGACCAGCAAGACCTCCCCGGCAGGGCCACTGCCTTCCCGCTTTTGCGCTTCTGTAACACGGCTTGCTTCTAGGAAAACGAAACATCCCTAAAGTTCCATTGGTTCCCAAAAGCTCACTCCTAGTTGGTCCATTTCTAACACCTCATTTGCATATGGCACAAACGTAATCGAAACCTAAAAGCCTATAAAAGCCTGTGTAAACCTGCAGGTGGGGTCCAGAGCTTGGAGTGCTAACTCCTCTGGGCCCACCGGTGTGATAAACCTGAGTTCTCCAGCCCTCCGAGTGTCGCTCGGTCTCTCGATGAGAATCAGGTTGCTGTCACACTGGGAGCCCTCGACAAACTCTGGTTACTACCATTAATGTTATCGCTGGATACGGAACAGCTGGGAAGTCACAAAGCCAGATGGGATTGTTACAGAGTCCAAACTCGTTCCGCTCGCTGCATGACAGGCCAGTAAATCAGGAGATGGGGTGCTGGGGCAAGGAATAGTGACTTTATTCAGAAAGCCGGCAGACCGAGAGGATGGCAGACTAATGTCCTGGAGAACCATCTTCCCCAAGTCAGAATTCAGGCTCCTTTTGTACCAAAAAGGCGACAGGGTGTGGTTGGTTGTTGCAAAGTTCTTGGTGTCAGAATCCTTTGTTCTTGCAGCTGTCCACATGGATCAGGTCATGGTGTCCCCGTAAAGCCTCCAGCAAGATAAATATTATTCTTTGTTCCGCAACTGTTTATCTCTATATGAATAGAAAAGTGTTACACCCTTTAAGATCAGAGCGTTGAGAATGGGCTCTCCTGTCTATTTCAGGCTAGAGGCAACAGTCTTTTGTAAAGAAGGGGCAGAACCAGTGTGACTCAGGACAGGAAACACAGCACAGGGTTGGAGCTAAAGGAGCAGATCTAATGTGGGGTCAGATTTGTTCTCCCCTATTACAGAATCAGCTCGAGTCAAGTCTCTGGGAATTTCCAAGCCCAGGGCATTTCAGGTTTCATGACGTCCTGCACTATTTCCACCCACTCCCTGCTCTGCTGCCCTTGAAGGAAGTCCTGAAGCTGCCATGGTCCTCCTTGGCAGGAAAAAAAAAAACTAATTATGATATGAACGGCTTGTATAAATAAGCAAGTGGACAGACAACAGAAGGCACTTCAGAGCAGGTGCTGAAAGGATGCAGCGTTTGAATTTCACTAACATGATGTTCAACTAAAGAAGCCAGATCCAGCCTCACAAGGTTCCAGGCCAGACGGACGTGAGCAGTGGTGTTAGAGGTCAGGGTGGTGACTGTCCAGACTGCGGTCCCTGGGGGGCACGAGAGGGCGTCTGGGGCTGGGGTTGTTTCTGGCGCTGATCACGTCTGGGTCGCCTGGTGAAAGCTGGCCATCACCACACAAACAACCTGTGGCCTCTCCTACATGGACACGATGTTTCAGTAAGGAGTTCCCCCAAAGGCCGTACATTGTAACCCAGGGGAGATCAGGGAGTAGAACCAGCATGCTGCGAGTAATTAAGAATAAGGCAACCAGAGCGAGTATTCTGCAGTTTGGTGCTGGAAATGTCACGGGAGCTGCTTAAACATTTACACGCTCGGTCCTGGCCGCGGGTGCCCCTGGTCCTGGTCCTTCCTCTGGACACACTGGTTCCCGTCACCACCACTCGATCAAAAGGTGACATCTGGTCCAGTGGGGGGCTTCGAGCACAGCCCCCTCAGCCCTGGTCCCCGTCCATCCCCATGTGGCTGCAGCCCCCGCCTTGCCGGAGCAAGCTTTGTGAAACAGATGAAACGATTAAAATCTAGGGTTTTTTTTTTAAACAGAAAAACAATACACACCAAGCTATTAACTGTGACCACCACTGGGGCCTGACTAGGGGAGATAAGGGAGGAATGTTGACCTCTTCAGTTAAAAAAAAAAGGAAAGAGAAGAAAAAAGAGGGGTTTTTTTGGCGGGGGGGGGGGGAGTCAGATTTATGCTTTATCTTTCAAATTAAAGATAATATGTTCTTAATATGTTTTAATATTTAGATGGTACCAACTCAATCTAAGTGACCCCTGAGAAATAGCTTTGCAGGAAATGAGACTGAACTTCACTCCTGGACCTTGAAGAGGGTCGGACGAGGGCTGGGCACCACACGGCTTCGCAGTTAAGCACATCTTACGTGAGTTAACGTGGCTCTCTTATTGTCTCAGAATGTTCTGGAAGCATCCTGTCATGCTTGTGTACGCTCTGGTGGTCTTCCCAGATCTTGTCTGTCAGATCTCAAAGCCGGGCGCAGGGAGACCCCCTTCCCAGCAGCCCTGCCGTCTTATGTTCCCGCACCCTGTGAATCCAGTTCAGAAGGATCTCCAGCAAAAGTGCGTGCGACGGAGGGTCTGGACAAAGCTCTGGTCGCTCTGTGGACTTACACATCTTGTCACTCAGGGAGCCACCCCGTGTGAGTCTGTGTGCACACGTGCGTGTCCATCCCACACGCCCCCCTCCCACGGAGGGGGACCTTAGTGCTCTCCCCTTGAACCCGGGCGGTGCGTGCGTGGGGAGGATGGTGGAAGGGATACCGTGTGACGGCCAAGATGAAGTGATAAACAGCACGTGGCTTCCCCCGAGCTCTCTGAGGACTCACTCGGCCACCATGCAGGGCGGAAGCCCAACCAGCCCACGTGGAGAGAGCCGAGGCCCCCAGCCCGCAGCCCCCAGCGGCTGTCAGCTCTGTGAGTGGATGGCCACTCAGACCGTCCAGCCTCCAACCTTCACACCTCCCAGCTGAAGCAGAGACAAGGTGCTCGCCGTCTCCAAGTTCCTGGGACCCGCAGAACCCACGGGCGTAACCAATGTTTGTTTTTCCCCTTAAATTTTCAGCAACACTGCGGACACCACATGGACAGTCAGGCAGACTTCAGGCTGTTCTGAAACCCGCCAGCGGTCCCTGGTAGCTGCTGAGGCCTGGAACGTGCGGGAACTGCTCTGCCCGCCTCGGTCCTCGCAACCACAGTAAGCGCTAAATGCAACTCTCTCCACGCCGAGGAGGACAAAGACCGGGAGAGGCCGGGCAGCTGGCGCACTGTCACCACCCCCCGGGGGGAGGCTGGCCCCTGACCCAGCATCAGCAGGCCCTCCCAGGGCCAGTCCCAGAGCTGCATCCCACGCGCTCCGGATCCCACAGCTAAGCCTGTGGGGACTCGGATGGCAAGGAGCTACCCAGGTCACCCGGCACCCCCGGGTTTTGCCAGCCCCACACCTCGAGCCACAGCACTCGGGCACTGGGTGGCCATCACAGAGCATCACGGGGAGGTGGCACAGGCAAGAGGGGTGTAGGTGTCGGACCCTGACCACCTGGTTTGAAACTGGACATCCCCACCCACCCTGTGACCCAGGAACTGTAACCTCACTGAGTCTCACCTTTCTCAAAAGGCCGGCAAGCTGCCCGTCTGTGCTCCGGAGCTGGACCAGTGCCACAGCCCCTGTAGGATGGAAGCGGACAGTTTATGCAGACCCGCAGTCGTGCCTACGTGGGGTGGGCACCCAAACCAGATGCCGGGAGATGCAGCCAGCGGGTAACAAGAGGCCCGCCCTGCCCAGGTGCAGACCCTGAGTACAGGCCTCCTGGAGACAGGGGTCTCCCGGGCCCCCACCCCACGCACAGGCGGGTGCCCCATCCCACCTGCCCCAGGAGGAACCCCCATTACCTGGTCAGAAAGGGACTTTTGGTGACCCCAGACATGAAGGTGCTTCCTCGAGCCCCTCCTGACCTCCTCAGTGTGCAGGAGGGGCTGCAAGGTAGCCACGGTGGCCTGGGAGCCCAGAGACTGGCCCCAGAACCTTCTGGAAACCATTCCAGCTCAGCCATTCTGTGGCTATTCGTCACCTGCCTGGACTGGATGATGCCAAGAAGCTCCCGGCACAGGGCAGGTGTCTCAACACACCTCACAGCACCCTCGGCTCCTAGGCACCCCCATCCCTGACAGGTCTGGTAGGGAGAGAAACTGAGCCTCTCTTCTGCAGGCGTGGCCAGCTCCAGCCCCTTGTGACAAGGCTGGGCCCCCGGCATGCGCCTGTCTCTCCAGGTCTCTCCAAAAGGGTGGTGCCAGCCCAGGGTGGGGTGTCTGTGCGGCTTTTCTCGGGGGCTTGCTTTACGGGAAGAAGAATGGAGGCCCATTGCCCTGAAGTTCGGGGTGTGCTCTCCGAGTTTCATGCATAAATTCCCAGCTGCTTGCAACCAACAGAGGAGGCTGGGGGGTGGCGAGGAGGGAGGACTCCGTCCAGATCCATCTGCTCTGTTCCTGGAGAAGCGGGCCTCATCAGCAGCTCAGGTTTGCACCTTGAGCGCATGGAATGGACTTTCCCTGTTTCAACCGCACAGGGCCCTGCAGGACTTCTGCTCCTTCCCTGCGGCCTCTTGCTGCTTTTTGCACGTTTTCTTTGTCCCCTTTCCTTTTTAAACAGGACCCCTTAGTCCTGGAAACCATGAAAATGCTCCTGGGTGTCCACACCTCGGGAACTGCACACACGGGGGTGCGTCGTGTGCGCGTGTGTGCACATCTCCCCGGGACGGAGTCCACGGCTTCCGCCAGGTCCTCCGAGGGTCCGTGACCTTGCAGAGGCTGCCCCGCCACGGGTGAGTGGTTTGGCTGGCTGCGTATTGCTGTCTCTGGGACCATCTTTTCACCTTTTTTTTTGCTTTACCATGGGAAATGGGCAGACTGTTCCCTAAACGAGGATGACAAGGCCCACCTCCTTCCCCACCCTTTCTGTCTCCCACCCTCGGGGCCTTCTGTCCGGGTTCAGCCGAGCCCCTGAGTGCGAAGCGGGCCAGCAGGAATGGGCTGGGTGCTTCGGGCCCCAGTGTGCACCCCAGAAAGCAGCTGGGTACCAACATGCCCTTGGTATTTTCAGGACCACTCAGCGAGACCTGAGGGAGTGGCCGACTTGCTGTTACTTGCCACTGAGGGGTTGCTACGAGGCCAGGTGCCAGCGAGGCATGGGTCCGGCCCCAGAGGGCTCTGCTCCGTACAGGAGGCCCTCACGGATCCCGTGGAAAGCGGCAGGACAGACTGGCAGCAAACGCACGGGGACTCGAGGACAGCCAGCTCGCTGGCACGTGCTCCTGCCGTGGACTCCCGGACGCGGTGGGGAGCCGTGCTCTCAAACTCCCTGGCGAGGCTGCGGGCTGGCGTTTTCTGTTATTCCGTTCCAGGGCCTCGCAGACTGGCGCGCTGGTGGAATGCGTTGCTGGGGCGATGACCACGGGCTTGCGTGCAGCCTCCCAGCTATGGAAGTGTGTACTTACACCCGAGTTCCGTGTTTACCCCCCAGGGGCCCCGGAAGAGTGAGCAGCCCCACGCCAGGCCCACACCAGGCTCTGTGGTGCCCCCGCCCCGAGGGGGTGGGGCCGGCTCTTCCCTCCACTCCGAGAGGCGGAGCCAGCCCAAGTGCTGAATTCCTGGGGCCGGTAACTTGGCCACTTCAGCCCGCTGTGAGCTCAGACTCGGCAAGCTTTGGTTCCATAAAAAGACCCTGGACATGGAGATGCCAGTGCAGGCAGCTGAAGGGGCGGGACACAGCAGGTGGGCAGGGTGGGTGTGCAGGCCCCCGCAGCGGCCGCTCCATCACAGAGACCTTCCTGGGGGCCCCTTCGGGGGGCTCCATGGAGGGGGATTACTGAGGTGTTTTGGAGGAAAAACAGGTGGGCGACAGGTGGAGAGGGAGGGAGGGGAGTTTCAGGAGGGTCAGCACGTGCAAAGGCCAGGAGGCCCCAGGGCCAGTGATTCCCATGTGATGCAGGAGGGGACTATGGGCCACACAAGCCCCTTCAGGCTCTGAGTCACAGTCAGTTAGCCCTCTGCTTCCTCCAGTAGCAGGAAAGCGCCCCTGTGGTCAGCCCTTCCTGTGTCCTCTCTCTGCTGGGGGCTCAGCCTGCAGGAGACACTAAACACACATCCCTGCCCTCCCCTCCCGGTGGTTTCAGCCTGTGGAGGTGGCTGTGATTTTCCCTCCTCCTTCAGAGGGAAGGACTCTGAGGGTCACTTCCAGGTGGCTGGCCCAGCCCTGTCATCTCCCTGAGCCCCCTCTCCAGCACCCCAGGACCCCATGACCCATTCCCTAAGCAAAGGACAGGGAAACAACAGAATCGCATTGGTGTTGGAAGTGGGGCCCGACATCTGAGTGCACACTTAAAACCCTCTCCTGTGGGTCTTTGCACACGCGGCATCGGTCAGGCTGGCCCTGGAAGTCAAGGGGTGACTGATGGTTTGGGGTGAGGCAGGCAGAGCTGTGAGCCTTCGTGCACGAAGACCTCGCCCCACATCCTGCAGCTCCAGGGCTGTCTGGTGAGGCCCTGGGAGTCATTTAAGGTGACTGACCTCCCTGCAGGAAAGCATCCCCACCCTGCAGGACAGAACGAAACTGGGGTTCTCCCACAAAAGGAGTCCATGCTTCGGAGCGTGGTCCTGTCTGCCTGCCTCTCCTGTGACCCAGCCAGTCCTTCTCAGAGACGTGCAGAGCAGAGCTACCCCCTCACCTGCCTCCCCACGCAGTGCAATTCGGATTAGGCAGATTCCAAAGGCGCCCGGCCCATCAGCTTGGCAGAGGCTGGACTGGGACCACTCGGCGGCTAAAAATGGCTGTTTCGCCCGTCCCAGCTGAACGAGGCGCAGGGTCACATTCCTGTCATAGCTGGAGGAGGTCCAGGGCTGACTTTCTCTGCAGCTGCTCTCCATGGCAGCCTCCCGGCTCCACCCAGGCCTGGGCGAATTCCTCACGCCCAAATCAAAAGCAGGATCTGCTACAGACAAGAGCCTGGGGTGGGGGTGAGGGGGCCGCCCACAACGGCAGCGCCGACAGCCCCGCGGCCCACGGGGAAGGGGGCTTGGTGTGGAGTATGCACTCCGCCCCCGTACGGTGGCCGTCACGTCACCCTGGCCGCCCAGACGGGGAGCCCGAGGCCGAAGTGGGGTGTCTGTGGCCCACTGTCCCTGATCCCTCACATCCCTGCACGTCGGACGCCAGGGCAGTTCTTCCCACGTGGGCACGTCCTCCCCCGAGAGGACACAGAGTCAGCATGGCGACGGCCTCTCCCCACTGAGGGGGTCCTTGTGCCTCCCCTGGAGTCTGCTGCCCCCGCCCGGGGTGTGTGGCCCCCAGACTGCACACCAACAGCCCGGCAGCTTCTTTCCGGTTCACGGACGCTCGTTCCGGAAGCTCCAGGCCACCCCAGGAGGAGGGTGGCGGCCCTGTGGCCGCCACGTTGGGAGGGAGCCCAGACCGCACATGGTGGGCTGGTCCAGGCCCTCAATCCACGGGAGACGCAAGTGTGGGTGACCCAGCCCCCAGCCGCCCATCATCCCCGCAGGGTGAGTCTTCCCACCAGCCCAGCCTGAGCTCCCGGCCTCTGAATCCACGAACGGAGTGAAATGAGGCTGATTTTGTGCCATTCAGTGTGGGAACTGTGAGTGTCTGGTCTCCAGCAGATGCCTCACACCCCCTAGGCCCCCTGCACCCCACCTGCAGCCGAGCCTGAGTGCTTGGAAGTAAGGAACTGCCAGCATCATGATGCCACAACCCTCCCCTCGAGGAGGCCGCAGTCAGGAGGATGGAAACAAACCTGCAGATAGCCAGTCACCCACCAGAACCGCAGCCCTGAGCACACGTAGAGAGGCACGCCCACTCCCGCACTCCTGCAGCCAGAGCCGGAGCAGGGCTCAGGGCACCTCGGCACCCGGGAGAGGCCTCGGGCCAGTTAGCGAGCCCCCCAGCCCTACGGGGGACGCCCTGATGCTGTGGAGACGGGGACGCGGACGCCGCTCCGCAGGAACTGGCAGCAGGCCCAGGCAGGAGACAGGCGGTCTGCAAATGGGGCGCCCTGGGCTCCGGGACCAGAGTGCAGTCTCTCGGAGCTGCTGTAAACATGGGGCAACAGGAGAGCGTCTCTGTGAAGTTCAGCTCATGCCACCCAGGGGAAAGGTCTGCAGCCAGACCCTCTCATGGGGCAATCACCATGCTGTCCGCGGGCCGCTGGGCTGTTGGCAGGCTTTGTCCCAGGCTTTGTTCCCAGACAGATTTTGGAGGCCTGTCAGGAGGACAAGCCACGCTGTGGCCATGCAGCCGGGGCCGGGGCTGAGGCGGAGGGACCGCCAGGACCCGGGGGCTGCAGACACCTCCTCCTCCCACCGTCTCAGGCCAGGGGTGCACCTGAGCTCTGTGCTTTGATGTCCTGCCTTCGCAGACAAGCCCTCCCAGCACTCAGGGAGACTGTTAGAAGTGATTTTTCTTTTGCCTTTTATCAGAGACCAGAGGAAAGAGTTGAAAGCAGGAGGCTGGGGTTTTCAAAGGAACCTGCAAGACTGGGGAGGGAGGCAAAGCAGCCTCGAGCCTTGAAAGGAAGCAGACAGCCAGCTACAGCGCCCCCAGCTCCAGGGGCCTCATGCTCCCTGGCCTGTGATGTGGGGAGGGGGGCCCTCGGGAAGGCCGCTGGATTCCCAGCTTCTTGCTGGCACTGCACTGGGGTGTCTCCTCTAGGGGTGGCTTGTGGCTTCATTTGGATCCTATTCAAAATCTAATTATCAAAACCAAAGGGGCAGGTGCGCGTGGGCTGCATCACGTTGCAGGGGAAGGAGCCGCCCACCACCCCGAGGTCCGTCTTTTACCCTGAGAGTTCCCGGCCTGTGCGACCTCATGGCTGTCTCAGGTGAGGCAGGGGCACCTCCAGATGAACGAAAAAGTGAAATGAGGCAGAAAGCCGGGTGCAGAACAAGCCCCAGCAGAACCTGGCCTCCCCGAGCAAGCAGGCCCAGATTCCCACGCACCTCAATGCCGTTTCTGAGACGGAAGCCAGCCCTCCAAGCCAGGGGAGCCCTCTCCGAGCCAGGGGGGCCTCGGGCTCGCGGGACCAGCCACTTCTCTGCCTTTTGCCATGAAGCTGCCTTGCTGCCCTGGTTTGCTGAGGGGGCGGCATGTCAGTGGCCACTGGGGTCACGGCAAAGCCCCTGGACCAGCAGAGAACTGGCCTCCGGAAACGGGCAAAATCCGAGCACAACGCAGAGCTCTGGGCCTGGGTGAGCCGTGGTTTGACACCCACACTGTGGGCAACGGGAGGCCAGGCGCCTGTCACATGCAAGGGAGTTGTGACAAGGACCTGCCCTCAGGGAGCCGTGGCCCACGGGGGTTAAAGGTCCCCTCTGCCAGCAGCCGAGATGCCTTTTTTAATTGAGGTAAAATATATATAACATAACATTTACCATTTTAACCATTTTCCACCGGACAGTTCAGGGCCGTTAAGTACGTTCACGTTGTCGTACAAACATCACCGCCCTCCACCAGCAGACCTTCTTCATCTTCCCAAACTGAAACGCTGCCCCCCATTCTCTCCTCCCTCCAGCCCGGGGCGTCCGCCGCCCTGCTTTCTGCCTCTGCAGACCTGCCTGCCCTCGGGGCCCCCGGAGGCGGGCTCGCGGAGCGGGCGTGAGCGACTCCTGTGGCTGCTTTGTCTCATTAGCCAGTGACCTCGAGCCTCACCCACGTTGCGACGAGTGTCGGAATCTCCTTGCTTTCTGTGACCGACTAACATTCCACTGTCCGTCGTTTTAAAGGAAGCCAGGGTAGGTTCTGCTCAGGCGCGGGAAGACACGCAGGCATGGGAGTGGCCGTCCCAAAGGAAGAAGGTTTTATGGTCCCAGATTCCCTAGAAGCCGGGGGCAGGGCACAGCCCGGGGCAGCAGCAGGGCCGGCGAGGAGGCAGAGGGGGACGCCCGGGGAAAAGCCTTTAGTGTGGTTTCTGCGGGAAGACACAGGGGAGGCCGAGCGAGCAGGCTTCAGGACTGGCCGGGTTAAGCGCCTTCAGCAGACTCTGGTGCAAAGGAATCATGTCTAGTGACTCGTTACCGGGACCTGGAGTTGTCAGAGCAGGTGGACAGTGACCCGAGGGTGAGAGCCAGGTGAGGGCGGGGTGGGGGACTCTGAATGGGCTGGTTTGCACAGGAAAGTCGCCCTCACAAGGAAGCCACTTACTGTCTCTGGGAGGGTCAGTCCCTCCGGGGCCAGCGAGGCCCCAAGACGTCAGAGCATAAGAGACGCAAAACATAAAAGAAGCCGCGATTAATACGTGCGTGTTTACCACATTGTTTTGTCCATTCATCCGTCAGTGGATGCTGGGTTTCTCCCGCCCTTCGGCTGGTGTGAGTGCTCACGTTAGAGAACAAGGGTCTATGTGAGTCCCCGGGCAGCCTAGGTATTGTTAAGGCGCGGTCAGACCCCAAATTTTCTTCCAGAATTGAGGAGGAAGGAAGCGCCAAAACTGGGAGTTGGAACACGCAACAGTCCCGACTAGATGAGCGCGTTCGGTGCCGAGCCCCCGTGCCAGCCCCTTCCTCCAGCCTCCCTGCCAAGAGAGGTGCAAACGTCCTTCCTAGCCTGGCAGCCGCCGCCCAGCCACTCGGTCTTCCCTGCAGCAGAAAGCGACCTGTGTCCAGCGGCACAGCTCTGGCCAGTTGGCAGGTAGGTGCCCCAGAGCCCTTTGCCAACGCATAAAGTTATTCAAAACCCCCCAAACATTGAGAATCTGTGGCCTCAGAGTCCTGGGGCCAGGGTCGCGCTCACAACTGCAGATCAGACTGGCCCGCCTCTCTCCCACCGTGTGACGGACTGAGACACCCTGGGGGAGCCCACCCTCATGTCCACGGTGAGTCTTTCCTCCACACGCTGTCCTTGGTGGCAGAGCCACGAGCTGTCCTGAGCACACAGAGCCTGCCACTCAGCCACGTGGGACAAGTCCCGGACACCAGCGCCCCTTTTAAGGCCAGGATTCTGATTCCTTGCTCTTCAAGACACCACTGACTGGCCACCTGCCCCCCATGAAGACAGCGCCTGCTGCCAAGGGCAGGTGGGAAGCAGGGGAAGGGTCACCACGAGACACTCTGCCCCCAGCTCAGCACCCCCCTTCGGGCCTTTCTGCAGCTCTGCATCCCCGTGGCTTTGGGAAGTGGAGAAGCGGGCTCCCAGCCCGAGGAAGGCCCTTTGCTGCCTTTGCAGGACGCGTCCATCATTGGTTTTCTTCACACAGACGGTGACGAACCCAAGGGGGGACACACAGCATCGGTCACCTGTCGACGTCGGTCATTTTGGGTTGGCCCTTATCAGCCATCCCTTTAATCAAATTAGCAACCCATTGTTTAACTTGTCCTGAACATATTGGGGCCAAATCCACTGTGGTCCTAGCTCATGACCCCTGCTCCCAAGCTTCACTCCACTGGCTGAGCAAGGTCCCGTGAGGAGGGGCCCGGGAGGCGGTACTGCCCACAGCGTCCAGCGGGATTGGGGAACACTCCCAGTTTGTTGTGAACGCATCCCCGTATCTGAGGCCACGTTAAGAGCGTTAAACGGAGCGCCAGTAATAACCGTGCAGAGCTTTTGCTGTGAGTTCACTGAGTGCCAGCCCCGGGGCTCCGCACAACACCTGCCTGTGTCTTTTGAACGTGGAAGGATGCACCATCCCTGACAGATCGTGGAAACAGGTGTTCGGGCCACTTCCTTCCTCCAGAAACTTCCCTATGAGATGGAGCAGGGGAGACAAGCTTCAGTGGCAAGTAACACAGATTCTGCCATTATTGTTGAATTAAAAAAATCTAAGTTATCAAGAGTTGAGCCAGCCAATGACAGTGACCACGGAGGCAACTCAGTGTCCACGTTGCCGCGTACAGCACCCCCAGGGTGTCTGAGAGGAGTCACCGGACCTCGATGGTTTCCTGAGCAGCGTGACGGCAGAACCTCAGCCACACGCCACCGAGACGTGGAAGAAAGCGCACAGCTTGCTGTGCCTGGGTGCTTGCCAAACGGCAAGCAGCAGTGGTCCCAGCAGAACTGGGGGCGTATTTCACGCAAAAGCACAGTGAGAAAGCGCACAGGGCGGGCCGCGATGCATCTGGGGCCCTGCAAGCCCCTTCCTCCGTCCTCATCCTCTGGGGACGGGAAGACGGGCTGGAGGGAGGCGTCTGGTCACCGGTCCCCAAGAACCAGTGCTGCAGGTCGCATCGCACAGGCAGGGCACGACACCCAAAGAGATAATGAGCTGGCAAGGAACAGGTGCCATTAACTTGGTGCCTGAAATAAACAAACGGTGGGAGAAATCACAGGAGTGTGGTCTGAACTTTGAGAAATGCTGCTGCGGGAGCAAGAATCCACTGAGCCAGGGGACCACCTCCTGCTTCAGGCGGCAGACGCTGGACAGACAGTGCCCTGAATCACAAAGACAGGCATCGTGGCCCCTTTACACCTCCCCATGCCCGGGAGGCCAGCGAGGGACAGCCCAGAGGGCCACGGTGGGAGCAGCAGGGACTGGGGCCACAGGGGCACCCCCACCACCAACGCTGCCGGGGCCCTTGGAGGGGCGTTCTGTGGCACGGCACCCCACAGCCCCCGCACCCAGCTCCTTCAAGCGTCAAGAACTCCCTGGACCAGCCCAAAGCACATTAAGCCCGGCACCCACCTTCTTCAGAGGTCGCACTGATGGTGGAGGCTCGTGGGACGTGCCCATCTGTTCATTCCCCTCTGCTCAGCCCTGGCCCATTTCCCCATCAAAAGCCCTCTGAGATTCCGGCTGGTGCAGGGCTCCTGCACCAGCCGAAACGGGGTGAGCGGTGCTTCCACGCTGACGGTGCGCATGCAGCCCCTGACCGCCGGCCGAAGTGCAGATCCTGATTCCAGGGGACTGGAGTGTGGCCTTGGGCTCTGCATTCCTAACAGGCGATGCCGGGGCTGCTGTCCAGGGACCCGACTTAAGGAGCAAGGCCTGGGACTTGGCAAGGGGGTCGGGGGGCGAGGGGCACATCTGAAAGCCCCGGTCATGTTGGCATCCCCTGGAAGCCCCTCCCCCCGTGCCCCTGCATCACTGCCCCCAGCACCAGCACACGGGCCCCCTTCCTCCAGGTGAGTGCCAGCATCCCAGGGACCCTCCCGGGCCCACAGCGCCGTTCATACTGGTGCATCTGCAGGAGCCCAGGCACCCAGGACTTAAACAGCCTCCGGCTTGTCCAAGAAGAGAAAATGCCACCCGAATAATGCTTATGATCAATTTTTCAGACTTTGCATTGCGCTGCCTTTCAGATTTGAAAGAAAAAAAAAACAGAGCCGACCCGCACAGCAATGCTCGTGACGGCGGTCTGAGACACGGGAGAGGAGAAGCCGCCTCTGGCTCAGAAGGACACACGCAAGCCAGCAGGGCGGCAGGGCACGGGTCAGCAGGAAGCACTTCCTCTCCCCCAGCTTCTCAGACCGCGAACCGCGGCTCGTGTGAACTTCTCAGGAGGTGCAGATAAAACAAGAAAGAGAAAGGATGTGGTCGCTGCTTTGGAGGGAAACAAACCGAATGAAAAGTAAGCATTCCGGCCATTTCCTCGAGACCGGAAAAAAAGACCCGCTGAGTGGGTGCTGGGGGAGACCCGGCAGCCCTGCATGGCCAGACGCGGGGGGTCCCTGGAGCCAGACGGCGTTCTCCTCTCTCTGGCATCTCTACGCCCCTCCAGGAGCCACTGAGAGGCATGTTTCCTCCTGTCCTGGGCTTGCCACCGAGCACCGGAAGCAGAGGAAGGGCGAGCGCTTCTCTTCAGAGAAACTGAAGTCGCCGAGGGACACGGGTCCTGGCGTGTTTCTCGCGCACATTTCCAGCTCCTTGGTGTCAATTACCTCGGACTGACATTGCAGAGACCAACAAATTTATTCTTCCATCCGCCCGGCAATTGTTCACTGAGCACCTACTACAGGCTGAACCCTGAGCCAGGCTGTGGGATCCATCAGTAAAGGAGACAGAAAAGGTCTCTCCTCTCCCAGAGCTTACCTACCTGGAAACAGGGGCATGACGCAGTGACGGATCTCAGAGAGGGTTACGTGCCCTGAAGGAACATAAAGGAGAAGGGACGGCGGAGGGGAGGTACCACGTGATGTAAGTCGCACTTTGCTGAGGGGCACCGTCCACGGGCATCCGGGAGCTCCCGGGGTGGAGAGAGGCCAAGAGGCGGTCGGGTGGTCCTGAGCAGGATCCTGAACCAGAGAGGGGCTGGGTGGGTGGGGAGAGCGGGGCAATGGGAAGGGCTCGGGCTGGCCTCAGCCAGCCCCCTCCCGAAGGCCCACCTCCTGGTAGCATCACCCTGACAGTGAGGACTTCGACACGAGGATCTGGGGGCATGCGCACATCAGTCCACAGCAGGAAGAAACTTGGCATTTGGAGGAGAGCAGAGCAGGGGACAGAGCAAACCAGAGAGGGGAAGGGGCAGAGCAGGGGCCCGGGCCAGGCCTGGTGTGGCTGTGCCGACCTGCTTGCAGATTACGATTGTTTTACAGAAGGAGGACGGTGCACAAGCTCTTCCTCATGATGTGTGCTGGGCCCCCAGCAGGCGAAGAAAAGGGCCGTCAGCTAAGCCTAGACAGGCCACAGGGGAACCACGAAAACTGGGGGAGGGGACCACCCAGATGGCAAGCAGGGAACTGTCGTCAGAGCCTGAAGGAGCACGCTGGGGGGAGCTGCCCACGGGAGAGGGGCCAAGGGCCCGGGTCGTAGCCACTCACAGGGACCTGTGTCCAGCTGGGGGTCCCCACTGGTTGAACCCCAAAATGAAGGCAGAGGTAGGGGAGCAGACTGTTGGGTCCATACAC
The DNA here is from genome assembly GCF_048773025.1 of Camelus bactrianus. Lineage (NCBI taxonomy): Eukaryota > Metazoa > Chordata > Mammalia > Artiodactyla > Camelidae > Camelus > Camelus bactrianus. The sequence goes on from NC_133569.1 coordinate 25,132,133, forward strand.
ATCAGCCTCTGGGGCACAGAGCTGAGGGCGAGTGAAGCGTGGCCCTGGAGAAGCCGGGCACAGCACAGACAGTCTCCAGGATGGGCCTCCCAGAGACTGAAGGGCGGAAGTTGCAGAGGAGCGCTCCCGGAGAAGCTGGCCCACCCTTCTGTCCCCAGCACTGGACCCCCGCAAACATCGGGCTGGATGCTGGCCATGCCTGGACGGACCAGGCTGTGAAGGGCAGGACCTGCTCACAGACAAGAGGGCAAGATGAGCAGATCGAAGTACGGCCGTGCCCAAACCTCCCTCCCCCTGCACACAGACTCAGCTGTGTTCCACACCAAGGTAGTTTGGAATGAGTAAACAGACACGAAGCTGTGTGCATGTGTAACAGGTGCCATGTTTCCAAATCCAAAGCAATTAAAACAAAAAAAAAAAGCAGAGTTTGTTTCTTTTACTTCTTCCTCATGCAAAGTTCACGTTGAGAAAGACCTTTTGGAGCGGAACAGTTGCATAAGTGTGGGATTAGCTGTACCTGATTATAAATAAGCGAATGACAATGAGCGGAGAAAACCTAGTGCACCTTGATCACCTGCCCCTGACCGCGTCGTAGAGGCTCTGGTAAAGCCCTTTGCTGTTGCAGGGTCTTTGTCTGTGTGTGTGTTGTTTGTTTTTATTTTACTGAAGTACAGTCAGTTACAATGTGTCAGTGTCTGGTGCGCAGCACAGAGTCCCCGTCACGCACGTACATACATACACTCGTTTTCATATTCGTTTTCGTTGAAGGTTATTACGAGATATTGAATCTAGTTCCCTGAACACGAGATAATGAGTGAAGGAGCAATACAAGATGAGGGGTTGTTGTATTGCTTTTTATTAAAGCCTTCCTTGATTTTTCCCTCACTCCCCTCCCATCAAGGATCCTTGGCCCATGCCATTCCGGCCGACAGTGCTATCACCTGGGCCCTAGTCTTCTGTCCTGATGTCTGGCTTCCCCGACACAGCTAAGCTCTCATGGATCTTCATCCTCGGAATCCGGGCCTGGCCTAGAGCAAGGTGCATATCAGGACTCTATGAATGAATGAATGTTTGCTGAGCGAGTGAAGGAATGACAGTGCTGATCAGGGAGGTGAGGCTCACAGCCTCCCTGAACTCCAGCTCTGGTTATCATTTCCACACTCCTAGATGAATAAGCTACGGCCCAGGGAGCACAGGCCACTTTGCCAGGGCCCAGTATTTGGTTAATTAGTGACGAAAACAGGATTTAGACTCAGTTCTGTGAGATCCACAGTCTATGCCTTTGGACCAGCCTCTTGTATGTTTGGCAAAAAGCTCGAGTGAATCTTGAGAAGAACCACACAGTCTGGAAGGAGCCTGGGGAAGCAGGTGTCTCGTCATCTGGTGCTGACGGACCCTCTCTCTTCCCTTGCAGGGAAGAGACCAGGAGTCGCAGGCAGCAGCGTTTTTACTTCACTGGTAAACAGTGGGGCCCCAGTGTTCTTCTGCCTCTGCCACTCACCCCTCTGTGTCTTCATCTTCTTCACTCAGTCAGCAAACATGCTGGCGACAGAATGAACTAGATGCTGGGGCTGCACAGAGGAAAAGCTGTGGCTGCCTGTCTTCAAAAGCTCACTGGGCAGCCGGGAGACCGACGTACAAGCCAGCAGGTCTAAGAAAGTGTGACAGAACTCTGCGCAAACACCCGGGTCACGGAGAAGAGGGGACTCGTGTCTGGGGGAACCGGTGGGTGGGAGACCGAAAGCTTTGCAGAGGAGGGAGTCCTCGGGCTATCTAGCAAAGCATCCTGGAAGGTCCCTTCCAGCGCTAACGGCAGAGGATTGTGGTGTCATAGTGACACAAAAGGAGGCTGGCGGTGGAACCTCCCTGTGCTTCGAGGGGTGCCACACCCAATGGCCATCGGAGGGTGATGAGGCCAGCCCAGGGGGTTCAAGTCCTGATCACTCCCCATGTGACCTGGGAAAGGAACCTCCTTTCGACACTCAAGCTTCTCCCCCGTGGAATGGGATCTCAGGTGGGCCCCTCACTGCCAACGATGAAACCAAGAACCAGCTCCCGAAACAGGCAGGGACCAGAGGGGACGTCCGCAATGGGGCTGGCTCATGAGGACCCAGTTCCTGGCCTGGCCACCCTGAACTCGGGCCGCAGTGCACTGACCGCAGGTACCAGCTGTGACTCCATCAGAGGCTGACCGACTAAGTCTGGCAGAGAATAAGGGGCCAGAGGCATGGCGGGAATCAGGCCTTTCACAAGGGAGGCTGATGGAAGGAAGAGCCCTGCCTCTGGCGGAGGGCCTGGCGCCAACAGACCTGAGGCCGGGGAGAGCAGGACCCCCGCAGACAAGCCAGAGATGGGGATCCACATCCTCCTCGCCTCCCCCAACCCAGATGCACAGGAGACCTTCCAGGGGAGCTGGTGTCCTTCACCGCGAACTTGCACAGGCATCTGGGCTGGGGCTCGAAGACGTGGTCTGAGACCCTCGGGGGCTGAAGACGGCGTGGGGCTCCCGGCACTCCACGCCAACCTCAGGTGCAGGTGGTCCCAAATCTCCGCTGCTGCCCAGCCGCGCTCAGGAGGTGGCAGAGACGAAGCACGTTTCCAGATGTTACTAAAATCCTCCCCCTCCACAAAGGTGTCAGTTGTCCCAAAGGAATCGCTTTCGGGAGGACCTGACTCACCTGATGAAATCCACCGAGAGCAGGATGAGGACCCCTGAGGGGAGAGGCCCTCTCCCCACACTGGCTTTGGAGAAAGGCGCTGCCTGGCTGTGTGAGGGCCTAAGGGGGCACCTTCAGGAGCTGAGAGCAGCCCCTGCCGAGTGCCTGCAAGGACAACGGAGCCTCCGTCCTCAAGTCACAAAGAAAGAGTTCTGCCGCCAACCTGAATGAGCCGGGAGCAGACTCCTCACCGGTCCAGCCCCCGCAGCCCGGCCGACACCTTGAGACCCTGAGCAGAGGACCCGGATACGTCCCTCCGGACCCCTGACTGTCAGAGACTGAGCGGTAATAAATAGGCTCTGGTTTATGCGATCATTTGTCACGTGGCACAGAAGACGAATGCAGCAGTGCAGGCCCAGCCTGGCTAGGCTGGCGCAGCTCAGGTGCCGCCCGGGACCCTTCTGTCCCTGCAACACCGGGAAGCCTCTGGTCCCACAGAGACCTGCAGACCGGCACTCAGACTCTGGAGACGTCCTAAACCCAGCCTGCCCAGCCCTCTGCCATTCTACTGCTCCACAGTCACCGTAGAGACGGCCCACGTCAAGTCTGGGCTTTTCCAGGTGGCCTCCAGGCTCGCCACGTCCTCGGAAGTGGGGAAGCAGCACTGATATTCCTGCATCTCCCAGGCCCACCCGCATGTTACCACCACATCTTTCCTCCACACCTATAGCTTTCAACCTGGGAGGGTGGCCAGGGTCCTGGGGACGGGCCTCCTCCCTGCTTTGGGTGAGTAAGGAACTGTCCAATCCACAGGGTCTTCATGTCCCCTTCATCAGAGTTATAAACGTCTCACTTCCACAAAGTATAGCAGAATAGCCACTAAACCGCATAGGAGGTGGGAAGGGACAGACTGGGAGTTTGAAATTTGTAGACACTGACAGGCATATGCAGAATAGATAAACAAGATGATACTGTGTAGCACAGGGAAATGTATACAAGATCTTGTGGTAGCTCACAGCGAAAAAAATGTGACAATGAATATATGTATGTTGATGTATAACTGAAAAATTGTGCTCTACGCTGGGAACTGACAGAACATTGTAAAATGACTATAATTCAATAAAAAAAAGTTTAAAAAAAAAAACAGGAGTTGGTGATTTTTTTTCCTGAGCACAAACAAAATAAGATGTTGGCACTTCCCATTTCTCACATCACAAGAATCGACAAGCCATGAGTGCTGGGCTCAGACGTGGCGTCTTGGCCACGGAATCATTGCCCTGAGTTGTCTGAGCAGATCACCACCGATGACAGGACCATCTCCAGGAGCAAAGGCAAGAAAGCGGGCAGCTCTGAGCCTGCGCACACGCCTTCCCGGCCCAGGTGGAGCAGGCGAGGCACACGGTTCCCACGCGTGCTGCGGTGGGGCTGCCCACCAGGCACGTGTCCTCAGTGGAATATTTCCCTCTTGCATGTGCCTCCTGAGAAACTGCCTGGCTGAGAAAACCAGCAAAAGGAACGGAAGGGAAAGGAGGAAATTAACAAAAAGAGGGAGCCTTGTCAATCTCTTGGCTTCCGCCTCCAGTGAACTTCACTGGTAGGTAGGACGGATTCCGCTCTGGCTGTTTCCACGACAGGTCCTGGTGTTCTGATACTTCGTATTCTGACTATGAAGGTGAAGTATGATTCCATGATCATCTGTTTCTAAACAAAGCTCAGAAGTGTTCTTTTTATGGACACTGAAGTTGGGGCGTCGAGGGAAGAGGGTCTGCGTGCGGCGCCAGTGTCCCCGGGGACCCTCACCTGCTGCACATGCCCAGCCGTCAGCAGCTCCCCGGGAGCCGCGTGTGCATTTACCCTCGGAGTCCACACACTGCTCCCCTCACCCCGTGCATCACAGGAAAGTGCTCGTGGGGAATTCTACCGTGAACCAAAGTGCTTCACATACCTGTGCCCATGAGTGTGAAACGAACACGGGAATTCTCCACCAAGGCTGTCAGTGAAACATTGGCGACCGCCCCTGAAGTGGCCATATCAGGAACTGCTACGTTTTTCTCCGCCACGAAAAACCAGACCCCCAAAGAAGAACTTTTGAAGCATATTTTGCACTCGAGTTTGTCTTCCTATCCACCTGCATTCACTCGTCCTTACCAAGTGTGAGAAACTCATCTTTCCAGTTTTAAGCAATAAAGAAACAACTTCGAAGGGGAATTTCGTCTAAGTTAAGCTGCGATGAACATTCCACACGTGTAATTGTGTCATTGCTCTGTCCGTGCAGGAACAGGCACATGATGTGCACTCGTAGCAAACCAGGGCCGTCCCCCGTCACTGCGCATCCTGGCTTGGGAGGCACCAGGAGGCCCTTCTGCCCGAGGTCCACGCAGCCTGGTCTCTCCTCCGTCCAGGGCTGCCGCCCTCCCACAGGGCTTCCAGCAACGTCTGTGCGTGGATTCTTAGGGTGGTCTGGCAAGGCCTACGGGGCACTTCATGGAATAATGTTTTTTAGTTAGTAAAACCCACAGGATTACAAAGGAAGCCAATGAGAGGGGACTACAGCTATAGGAATTTTTTTTTTTAAATTTGAAAGTCTCTTCTTTTATGAAGACCCTAATTTATAAACTAGTGGTTGGTCTACTAACTACCACATTGAGATATTGATAAGTGTAGGGGAAGAGGACGGTGCCTGAAACCACTATCCCAAAGGATGTGACCTGAGGTTCTGCTGGTGGGCGGTCAGGGGTCCGGGCAACGCAGCGGATGGACGTGCGGAAGTGAGGGGCTAGTGCAGCTGAAGACAGCATCGCCCTGTCCATGTTACAACCCTGAAGGGTGTCCATGGACTGCCTAGAGGCCTGTGGACCCGGGAGTAAGAAATCGCAGCATGACATTTTCAACCGCCAGACCACATGACACGTCTTTGTGACGGACTCGGCCGTCACAGTAGCACCAGAGGGAGAATTCACAAAGCTCTCGCTTCCATTGGGCCATAAAACAAGAGCTGATAGCCTGTCCCAGGTCTGTGACAGTCTAACCATCTCGTGACAAATAAAATCCTGGGTCCCTCCGTGAAGCTACCTCTCGGCATTCTTTCTACAGGTAACCTGAGAAAGAAAACGTGGACAGAAGGTGGCAGAGAGCCGGGGAATAACAGAAGCCTTGGGAAGGCCCTGAGCCACTCTCCCTGTTCCAAAAGCCCCGAGGACAGCAGAGTTACCTGGAAAAGAAGTTCCCGTGAAAGGATTTAGTGGGGGTGTGGGGAGGGGGGCGTTTCCTGTGATTCTGCTGTCCACCTAAACTTTCTAGACAGGGACACTTAGCAGCCACGTAACATACACTTTCCCTGTAAATAAGCCCTGTTTTCAAAAGACAAGGTCATTTTCCTGTTGCTGGGAGCACATCTGCCAACCAGCAAGGCAAGCCGTGTGACTGCCAGGGCAGAGAGCCGGGGCGCTAGCTTCTTGATGTCGGAGCCCCGGCAGCCGGACGCTGCTCACCCCTGACCTTGGAGCTGCCAGCACCCGGCTCTGTTCCCTCCACATCTGCCTTCCAGGCACAGACTTTCCAGATCCGCAGCGGTGGGGAAGGAAACTCGGCCGTGCCTTCTCTAAAGGCGAAGTGGGAGTGGAGAATAAAGAACCACAAGCTGTTTTTGCAACGTTTCCATGACCAGCACGGGATCTGTGGGTCGGAACTGTGGGAGCGGCTGGCCCGGGAGCCCTGAGTCATGCCTGGAGAGGGCTATTTATAGAGCAGATGCTTTGTTGGTACGCTTGCCTGTTTCCTGGACCCGGGCCTTCCCCCACCTGCACAGTCAAAGTCGCTCATCAAGACGGCAGAATCACTTCTTCCTTTGCCACTTTCCCTGAAAAACACAAAGAGGAAAGGGCGATTACAAAAGGCGTTTTAACTAAAGGATTCTTTCCTCTCCAACTAAAAACTTTTCCAGACATTGTTTCCTTAATCCCCAGAAGGAAAGAAAATTCTGGAGTCCTTTTGCGTAACTATTAGGGACAAAGTGCTCGGCTTCCACACCCTGTGGTCCCCGAGGCCCCGAGTTTCTCAAGCCCGCCTGGGGTGCTATGTGGGGGAACCTAACAGAGCCCAGCTCTGCAGCTGGGTGGGGCGCTGCCCTCCTCTGCTGTGCACACCGGGTGTTCAAAGAGATGCCTCTGCTGATACACAGGAGTTTGAAACCCACAGGACTGCAGGGTCAAGGGAGCCCTTCAGGTCCTCAGATGAACGTCGGGTCCCTCCCCTGATCCTTGTGGTGGCCCAGGGCAGTGAGCAGCCTTCAGCTCCGCCCCTCCACAGGCAGGTATCAGAATCCAGGTGAGACCAAGAGGCAGAAGGAGGCAAGAAAGAAACCCAGTTCCTTCCCTAAAGAGCTGTGATCTTATTCTAGAGAGAGAGGAGGGGACAACCCAGAAAGGAGGTGAGAAGGGGAGACAGCTGTGCAGCCGGTGAAGCTGCCATGTGGACGGTGGCGCTGAGGACAAGCAGCAGACAGGCAGAGAGCAGGGCCAGGCAGCCGCCCCAGGGGACACCTGTCTTGGGGACACCTGGAGTTACACAGGGAACAAGGCTGAGGGGCACCCAAAAGCAAGAGCAACCACACAGCTGGGGACTGTGAGTCTGAATCACTACAGTGAGCGATGACTGAGACACTTCACATCTGAAGTGAAGACAGCATCTGCCAGGAAGACCTGGGAGAGCTGGTGCCGAGAGAAAGTCGGCTCTTCCGTGTATATCCAGTTAGGTAGTGTGGTACATATGAAGCGTAAGTATCAAAATGCAGAGGGAATTCTAATTTTAAAAGACACATGCACCCCAATGTTCACAGCAGCACTATTTACAACAGCCCAGACATGGAAACAACCTAAATGTCCATCGACAGATGACTGGATAAAGAAGCTGTGGTATATTTATACAATGGAATACTACTCTGCCATAAAAAATGACAACATAATGCCATTTGCAGCAACAAGGATGGGGAAAGAAAGAGAAAGAAAAATACCATATATAACTCACATGTGGATTCTAAAACTCACCCAAGACAAGATTCACCCTTCCACCCGGACACCCCAAAGGTCCATTCATCATGCAGTGTCCCAGAAGGATGGCCCAGCTCTCCCCTCCAGGGAATGAGCCTGACGGGGGGTGCTGGGGCTCCCCTCCCCTGCACGTTTGCTAGCAGGGAGGAGGCTCACTGAGAGTGGGGAGGGGGCACCCAGGGAGGGGAGGAACAGCCAGCTTTGCCCTGGTCCCGGGCTGTCGGAACAAAGTCATAACCGCAGCCGAGGTGGCTTAGCGAACGTGTGTCTGTCCCCAAATTGCCTTTTTCATAAGGTGACCAACCAGTCATGTTGGAGTAGAGGCCGCCGGCTTAACTAGTTACAACTGATAGTAACAGTAACACTAGTTACTAACTATTCTTCCTAATAAGGTCACACGCTGAGGCACAGGGGCTAGGTCTGCAGCATCTGGACTTGGGGAAGGTGGGACCGCAGGTCAGTTCGTCACAATGGGTACCTTTTACGTGTACTGACAGTGGCACGACACTGTCAGTTTTCAGTAATAACGTGAACAGAACATCTCCTAAACAACCACATTGTCCCTTTGCTAGCGTTTGGAAAAATGAGCATGTTTTGTACATTTATCTTGGTTCCAGCTACTCGGTTAAACTACATGAGTTTCACGTTAGTGGGATCCACTCTCTTGGATTTTTTTTTTTACATTCAGATAATTAAAGTTGTGTCTCTCCCTTTTAAATATTTCTATGTCATTTTTTTTTCCTGTTTCTGCTGAGATCTTATAAATAGTGTTGACCACCTCTCTTTGTGGTAGCCAGACACGTATTTTTATTTCTCACAGTAATGGAAATGCTCCCTGCACATCATTAAATATGGTACTTGCTATATGTCTATTTCATATGTGTTCTGTCCAGCTTTAGTCCTAAGTGTGTGTCTATCTTTCTAGAATTAGAAAGCTTTCTCTCTTTTTTTTAATCCCCTGAAGAAAAACATGTTAAATAATGTGGAAATGGACCTTCCCTTTATGGACCTTCCCTGAGTCTTAAAACCTGTGTGAGTGTGATGCCCTTTATAGAAGTAAAACTTTGACTATGTTTTCCATGTATTCTATAATTTCCATGTATTCTATAATAATTTCCATGTATTCTATAATACATGGAACATTCAGAATTCTTCTGCTTCAGTTTAACTGACTTTGTTTTCCAAAAAATAAAATCAGCAATCTACTTGGATTTCCAAACTTATTGATATGAAATTGATCTATGAACCTCTCATAGTTGAGCTCTCTCCAGCTCTGACGTACATGCTCTCTTTCTTTTTTTTTTTATTTTACTTTATTGATGTATAGTCAGTTTACACTGTTGTGTCAATTCCCAGTGTGGAGCGCAGTTCCTCAGTCATACGCGAACATACATACATTCATTGCACATTCTTTTTCTCTGTGAGCTACCGCAAGATCTTGTATATATTTCCCCATGCTGTACGGTATAATCTTGTTTATCTAGTGTATACATATCTGTCAGTACCTACAAATCTTGAGCTCCCAGTCTGTCCCTTCCCACCCCCCTCCGCCCGGCAACCACAAGTGTGTGTTCTATGTCTGTGAGCCTACGTGCTCTCTTCCTTACCTGGTCTGATTTACAAGACATTTCTGTGCCTGTGTAAGCGGTGGGGAGGGACCACATGTCTCGGAATCCGTGGATCTCACCTATTGGGTTTTTTTTTTCTCATTTATTTAATGTTTCAAAAACAACTAATGGGTGGGGTAGTGATAAATTGGGAATTTGGGATTAACAGATCCACACTACTGTATATAAAATAGATAAACAACAAGGACCTACTATACAGCACAGGAAACTGTATTTAGTATCTTGTAATCATCTATAATGGAAAAGAATCTGAGAAAGAATATATATATATATATATATATATATATATATATATATATATATATATATAATTGAATCACTTTGCTGTACACCTGAAACACTGTAAATCAACTATGCTTCAATTAAATAAATATATATATATATTGTTTTTAAGAGACTGCATTTGTTTTTCTTCCTTCTTTCTTTTGTTTAAGTTTATGTTACTGGCCTTTTTCTAGCTTCATGGTTAGTACTTGATCCAAAGTCTCTCAATCCTATGTTTCTTATTCCGTGATCACTGTAGTTTCTGCATTTCCCTCCAAGTGCCAGCTCTGCTCCATGGTCCTGCCTTTTCTGTTCATTTCTAAACGCACTGCATTTAGCTTTGGTTTCCTTTCCAACACAGATTCCGTTCTCTGGGGGGAAGATTATGGCAGGACCACAGCTACTATGGTTATTCTTCTCTTGCTTAAGTAAGTTTAAACCAAGCCAAGACCGCAAGAAGAGATCACGAGCACAGAGCCTCCGGGACGGGACCAGAGCTCAGCCGTGGTCTCGGGTGCCCACTAGCCCTGAGGTCACCAGGCAGAGCCCAGCAGCCCCTACAGTGGCTCCCGCCCTCGGGCTTCTGTCGGGCTGTCACGGGGCGAGCAGGCTGGAAGCCCCAAACCAGAGCCTTGCAGGCAGAGCGGGAGGGAGTGAGGGCCGAGTGTGGGGACAGCCGCCTCCCGCTGACACAGCTCCTTCTCTCTGGGGGCGGCTGGCGAGGACTGAAGGGGAACCACGCCTGTTTTCTGGTCCCAGGAATGCCCCCTGGTCCTGATAGCATTGTCATCAGCTCTGAGTTATTCAGTGTTGTTTCAAGCTGCCGATCCTTTCCAGAGCACTGCCCCGAATCTGGTTTTCAGAGTGTGCTACAAACACATACTATGTGAGCCTGCTTTAGGAGCTAAACAGTGTTTTATGGGAAATGCAGGCAGACTCTGCTCGCTTTCCCGCTGGTCTTTGCATCCTAACACCTCCTAAACTCCGCCGTTTATTACCCCCCTCATCTCTCTGATTTATCATAGTGGTCGCCTGCAGTCTTCACTTCTGGTCTGGAAGGGGATGCTGGGAGTCTGTCCTATGTCCTAATGCCCAGACTGCCCTGTAGGTCTGAGAGCCACCACGAGCATAGCCTTTGAGCCCAGATCCCCCACCCGCCTCGCCCCACCTCACCTGCCTCACCCTGTCTGTCCTGCAGGTCCCAGCAGCCTCTCCAGTTTTCCACTCTGCTTGGTATCTGTCGGCCCAGGTTGCTGGACAACTTACACAGCTGTACCGCCAGACAAGCAGGCAACTATTTCCTATCTCTTTGCAGTAAGTTTAGCTTCTTTGAGCGCTCTGTTGGGCTGCTCCGTCAGAATTGCTCCGATTGCCGGGGCTGCCTACAGACCCAGCAGGTCGTTAACAGGGGCTCAGAGCCACAGGCCCTGCCGCTGTGGCTACGTCCTCTGGGGCCGGAAATGCTGGAGCCGACCTGGCCACAGAAACCTGAGACTTCTTTTTTGCAGCAGGTGGGATGCCAGCTAGACTGTCAGGAAACTAGTTATGGGTGATTCATGGGCTGTATCTGGTGGCACCTGGACCTCTCACATGTGAGGGCATCTGGCAGCTGCTGCAGCCGGTCTGTGCAGGTTGCTGCAGTGTGACCTCTGAGGGATACCAGGCCACACGCTCCTGTAGTGCATCAGGAAGCTCACAGGGCGGGCCTCAGCCTGAACCCCACAAACAGCCAACCGCTGGGGGTCCAGGGTGCCCTCAGTCTGCCCAGGGCAAAAAGGGGCCACCACCACTGACCCAAAGCACACAAAAAAATGCATCACATTTGCACCCCAATGTTCATAGCAGCGTTATTCATGATAACCAAGAGGGGGAAGCAATCCAAGTGTCCACGGATGGACGAATGGATAAACAGAATGTGGTACATACATTCAGTGGAATATTATTCAGCCTTTAAAAAGGAAGGAAATTCTGACACATACTACAACATGGATGAACCTTCAGGACATTTTGCTAAGTGTTAAGCCAGTCACAAAAAGGATAAATTTATATGAAGTCCCTAGAAGAGTCAAATTCACAGAAAGAGAAAGTAGAATGGTGGGTGCCAGGGCCTGGGGATAGGGGATACTGGGGAGCTGGTGTTTGATGGAAACAGGTACAGTTCAGGAAGATGAAAAAGTTCTGGAGATCTGTTTCACAACAACGTGAATGTACTTAATGCTACTGAACCATGCACTTAAAAGCAATTAAGACAGTAACATTTATGTGTTTCTTTACTGCAATTTCTAAAAAAGAAAAAAAAAGCATTAGAAATTCGTTGTAGATACGTAAGATCGGCCTTCAACAGTGCTTGGGGTCCCCTGGGTCTTGGAAAGAAAACTACCCACTCCAAGAACCTCAGCTTGGTAAAAGTAGGCAATTCCAATAGAATTGGGGTTCAGCACCCCAAAACGCACCTCAGCTGCTGTGTTCAAGTGTCTGTCCCTGAACTTCCCAGGGGTGGTGGTCCCAGAGCGCTGGCCAGTGGGGTCTAGGGACAGACACCACACCTGCCGGGCTGGGGGGCTCAGGCACTCAGCCCGGACCTCTGCAGCCGCGCCCTCAGAGCTCCGTCCCGGCCCTGCCTCTCACGGGGGCACGAAGATGAAAATGCTTGTAAGAAGTCGGAGACTTCTGACGCAGGGCCCCAGAGGCAGGCGAGACGCCGCCGCCTTCCCAGCGCAGGCATTTGCCCAGCAGCCTTGAGGGGCTGCCTCCCTTTCTCTAAGCAAACGGCCCCAGGCTGGCGGGGGTCTTCCCAGAAAGTGCCGGAGGCTGCCGCGCAGGCAGGGCAGCCCCCATCGCCGTCCCCTGCGGTGGCGCCTTCCTGAGGGTGGCCAGGAAAACCCTGGCCGCGGGGGGCATGGGCAGCGTCCTCTTTCTGTTTTGCTTCTGGGGAGGGGCCCTGGAGACACACAGACCTGGGTTCGAATCTCAGACCCAGGACTTTCGTAATCTATTTTTAAAACTATTTTTTAAGCTTTCTACTTATTTTTTTAATTTTTATTTATTTTTATTTTTATTTTTTATCTATTTCTGGATAACAAACCACCCCAAACCATAGTGCCCTAAGCAACCACCAGATTTATTTTCTGCTCACAAATCTGCAGCTCGGGGCGGCACGCAGCAGGGAGCGCTGGGGTGGCCTGCAGGGTGGGGCTGCCGGGTGGGGCTGCTGGAACTGCGGCCTCTCCTGCCACGGCTGGTCTTCCTCCCGACAAGGCAGCTGGGACCCAAGACCGGGGTCCGGAGAGAGAGTCAGGCGGGGGCTGTGCGGGCTTTTCTGATCCAGCCTCAAGCCACGGGCATCCTCTCCCCGCTGAATGTGAAGTCAGCCCACGTTCAGGAGGAGTTTGAATCCACCTCGGATGGCAAGGGCGTCCCGGAGTTTGCAGACAGGTTTTAAAACCACTGCTCCTGGAGGATTACGCGTTGCCGGCTGTGGTCTGGTCTCTGGGTGCCTCACTTCACCTGTTGTGAGGATTATCCGGTCAGTGTAGGTGGATCTGCTAGCATCATGCTTTTCCATTAAAACATTGTTATTTTTTTCCAGCTTTATTATGTAGAATTATTACAGTCCGACTGCACACACACATTATATTGCACGTAAATACATAGAGACAGTACCCTGCACATTTTTCAGTTTTCATATATCTATTAATTATTGTTTCTAGGAACCGGTTAGGTCTTTAGCTTTTTAAACTGATGCAGTTATCAAAGGAATAAAGCCAACCACAAAATAAGAATCAACAGAAGGCGGAAATGCCATATGACATCGTTTATTTGAAGAATCTAAAAATTAATAATAATAATAAGGACACAAATGAACTAATTCTTTTTTTATTTCTTGAGCACATGTAAGTGCACCTGACCGTCCCGTGTGATTGGATGACCGCCTTCTGGGGGGAAACTTTGGTACAGATCATACAACTCCACAGATAAAGGTGTTGGTTGATAATGTTGTCATTTTACGAAACAGAGCACAGTGAGCTTCTGAGAGTTCTTAAGTACACTGGGCTAATTAGGGGAAAGGAGAAAACTAGAAAATTGTCTCTTACCCCCGTTCAGAGAGTTTCCTGCACTTCTCCGAAGGCAGGCTTTTGTTGTTTCTACTGAGATAACCATTGCCAAGGATCCCAGAGGAGAGTCGAAGGGGAGGAGGAGGGCTGGGAGCTGGAGGAGGGAGGGCCTGACGCCACAGCTGGGGGAGGGGGCGAGGTGGGGGAGTCCGCTGGAAGATATCGGGAAATGCAGATGGAGCTAATGAATGTGCTCAGGAATCAACTTTTTGCAACCCAGCGTGTTTTGTTAATGATTTGCATAGCAGACGACGTCCCGGTGCCCATGAGAATCTGGGGAGGGCCAGACAGTGAGACAGAACCGTTCCTTGACAGGCCAGGAATCTAAGGCAGAAGCAGCATCCGGTCGGGGCACCTCAGCTCAGGCCCCGCCGGCTCTGTCTGCCTGCCCTGGTCCCACAGCACCCATCATTCCTTCTCGCAGGCCAGCGGGAGAGCTTTCCTGGGGACCACCCAGAAAGAGCAGGCTTCCTGCCCGCTAGGATCTGCGGGCCCGCAGCACGGATGGCCCTGTACCTGGAGACAGCACAGAACCCGTTCCAGACACACCAGATGGGATTCCCGCCCGGGGCTCCCGGGGACGCCCACCTTCAGTGGGGGTGCAGACTTGCCGCCTCTGGGTGCGGAGGAGGACATGGAAGGTTGGGTTTGCCTGGTGGTGGCACCAGCCAGTGGCTCATCCCCCGTGTCCTGTGTCCCCTCAGGGCACCTCTCCTCTTGTCATCCACCGCCCAGCCACCATGGCTGATGGCCAGCCTTGGAGGGGAGCCGGCCACCTGCCCCGAAGTGCAGCGAGCCTGGCCGGATGGTGACCAAGTCCTTTCTGACTTTCCTGTGTGAGAAGTCTCGCGTGTCCGCAGAAGCACTCCCCATGGCATCTCCCTGGGCCATTTCCGTGAGTCCGGATCTCCAGCCCCCACCCCTTACACTGTGCCTGTTCTCTGTGGAGGAACAGTAGTAAGTCAGTGACCCCTGTCTGGGTGGGTGTAAGCCGTCTGATGGGCTAGTGGGGAAGAGCGTGTTCGCACAGAGGGTCTTACACTGTCCTATCCCAGGCGCTCCTCTGGCTGTGATCTCACCGCCCGCCCATCCAGCAGGGAGCCCTCGTCCAGCCCCCAGCCGCGGGCAGACCTCCAGGCCGGCCTCCGTCCATGGGGTTCAGCAGACACGGCCGTGTGTGCCTTCTGAAGCTTTCTCCTGGCCCACCCTCAGTCCCTTGCTCTGAGGAGCCAGCCATCTTGCGTGAGGAAGCGCAGGACGCAGAGAGAGCCTGGAAGGGGCTCTGGTCCATGGCCACGGTCCAGGGCCTGGCTCTGCCAGCACCAACCTGCTGGCCACGGGATGTGCCGCCTTGGATGTGAAGCCCCTCAGCTGCTGCTGAAGGCCCAGGGCAAGCTCCTCTCCCCAGGGGAACGCGGGCCAAAGGGACAAAGGGTTCCTGCCTCAGGAACTCCAGGGAAGGGGTCCAGAGGGGCTTCCTCGTGGCTTGGTCCCTGTGCTAGGCAGCTTCCGGAATGGCTCCCAGCAGTTCCTACAGCCTAAGAGCCCTCCCCACCCCGTGTGTGTGTGCACACGTGCGCACGTGTGTCTATGTGCTATGTGTGTACGTGCGTGTCCGTGTGTTGTGTGCAAGCATGTGTGTAGGTGGGTGTCTACCTGTGGGTGCACATGTGCGTATGTATGTGTGTCTTTATATGTGTGTGTGCAAGTGTGTATTGTGGGTTTTGAATACGTGTGTGCACGTGTGAGTGTACGACAATGTATGTGTGTGATTTGAGTGTGTGTGTGCATGTGTGTAAATACATGTATGTGTATGAATACACGTGTGTTTGCATATACGTGTCTGCATGTGTGTCTATGTATTGTTGTGTGTGTGCGTGTGCCTCTGTGTGTGTGTGCATATGTGTGTGCATGTGTGCATGTTGCGTGAAGGTATGTGTGCCAGCTGGACCTAGTGATCTACTTCCATATCTAGAGAATGGAAAGTGACAAAGATGACAGGATGCCACTCCCAAGTCTAACCCCCCAAGGCCTCTAACTCCGGCCTTGCCCTCTCCTTTCTCCGGGCACAGTCGTGTTCCATTGCACGTATGTATCAACTCGTCTTTATCCGACCACTTAAGCTGTTTCCACATCTTGGCCGTTGTGAATGGCGCTGTAATAAACACGACAATGCATGTGTCTCTTCAACATCCTGTATCAGTTTTCTTTGGGGAGAATTACTGGATCATATGAAAGATCTGTTTTTAATCTTTCGAGGAACCTCCATATTGTTTTAGTGAAGCTGATTTAAGATGAAGACCCAAGGCCAACCCAGACCCAGCCAGCCGGAACTTCCAGGATTCATGTGCGTATCCATGCTTGAGAACGATGGAACTGCACAATGACTGCTGAGTCCCCCGCAGCTCCCTAAGGAGTGGCATTAACATGGCACCTCTGGTCCATGCCTGTGCCCTTCTGGTCCCCCCAGACACCACCACCATGGCTGCAGATCTGGGGGCCCCCTGCAAGGGGCCACCGGCAGAGAGGGGTCACCCCGCCTGCACACTGGCCCCTTGACCAGACTGGATCTGTAGCTCCAGCCCCCCAGCAGGACTGTGGAGGTTACTGTTGGTTGAGAGCAAGGGCAGCTGGACCTTTGAGAGACAAAAGACAGAGAATCCTCTCCCTCCCCGGCCCCCATGGCCGCAAACTGCTCTGAAAGCCCCTGCTGTTGGTCCTTAGGAGGGAGCAGGCAGCCAGGCTCGTGGTGAAGCTGTGGCCAGAGTGGCTGGTCCACCAGTGTCTGCTCCCCGTCCTGGCGGCCCTGCCCCTCCCCTCATCCTTCTTCCCCACTTGTACTCCCAGCAAAGTGCTACCCAGGAGCTTTGGCCTCGGGCTATGTTTTCAAGATTAAGCTAGCACCCTAAAAAAGACCAGATGAGGTCTGGGGCCAGACCAGGCCCACATACTGGGGCACCAATCTCCATGGGGGCTGAGGGGAGAAAGGCTGTCGAAGGGCCTCCAGAAACGACCCCAGCAAGAGCCGGCACCCTCTGTCCCCTCGATGTGGCTGGCTCATCTTTCTACGTGCACAGTCTTCAAGCAGCAGGCAAACGTGGAGGGCTGCACTTGGGGGGACGCCCAGAGAGGGACCCCCAGTGGCCAGGGGCCAAGGAGCAGAGACGCACATCCGGGGAGCCCTCCCTGCCTGCCAAGGGCCACCTGCTTGCCCTCCACAGGCGGCTCACGCAGGCGGCTCTGATGCATTGAGAAGGGGTCCAGGGCTCGGCGACACTGTTTTCTCAACACTGCATTTTTCCTTGAAAGGGCATCATGGAGACGAGGCAGCATCAGCTGAGCCTGTGTGTGTGGACACGTGTGTGTGTGGACACACATGCACATACACGCATGTGTGTGCACGCATGTGTGTGTTCTGTGTGGATGAAACCGCTGAATCTTTACATACAGGGCTCCCGGTTTATGGATGAGGAATTCTGTGGCGGTGAGGCCCTTCACCCAAGGCCACGGGGACAGTGAGGTGGTTTTGGGGTGATCTCATGCTGGGTTCAGATCCCTGGTCTGCCGCTGCCTGACCACCTGGTTTGGCAAGGTCACTTCACAGCTCCTCCTTCCCCTTGGCCCTCTTCTCTGATGTGGGGCTACACCTCTCACCTCAGGGGAACTGTGCCACATCCGTGGGCTCACCTGTGGGGTTGGGGGGCGGGGAGGGCTGGCCTCAGTGTCCGGCAGAGAAGTACCCAGAGAAGGTGGGACTCCCCTTCCCTCCTGGTTCACACACGGGCATTTCATCCACACCTGCTCTGTGCCCGGGGCTGCTGCCCAAGTCGGGTTCCGGAAGCAGAGCTGAAGAATGCATGCATATGCATATGATTTCTTAAGGATGTGCTCCCAGGGGAGCAGGAAGGGAGGGGATGCAGAAGGGAAGGAGGCCAGGTCAAGAGCAAGTTCAGACAAAGCCGAGCCTCAGCCTGCCCCCTCTCACGGACCCCTGCAGCATCGATCACACCTGAGGGTTCCGCTCTGTGGTGAGGGAGCTGGGCTCACAGAGCCCCAAGTCTGCCAGTCCTGGGCGGCCGACCACCTGGGGGACTCCCATCTGTCTGCAAAGGGACATGGGTATGAGAGCATGGCGTGGGCCTCAAGGGGCGCCCGACCGCCTGCTTTAGGAAGCCCTCCAGGGGACACCGAGGCAGGCTCCAGGTTGAGAAGGGTTTCCTTAAGAGAAGGCAGGTAAAGACCAGAGGAATCTGGGACCCCAGGTGACCTCAAAGAACAAACTTCCGGCTAGCCCGGGGAGCTGCCTCTGCATGGCCCTACATGAGGGAGAGAAAAGTGTACCAGCATCTGATGGGGGCTCCTTTTGTTACAGCAGCTCAGTCTGTATGCTGACTTACACACATGGTGAGAAAATTTGTCAGCAGTGTGGGTAGAGGGAAGGGAAGGGAAAGGAAGGCATGGAGTAGAGAGAGAAAAAAACTTTAAACAATTCACTCTTCTGGGTTGAATTGTTTCCCCAAAATGATTTGTTAAAGCTCCGACCGAGTTGCTGTGTGAATTGACCTTACTTGGAAACAGGGTCTCTGCAGATGATCAAGTCAAGATGAGGTCATCAGGGTGGCCCTGATCCAGTGTGACTGGGTCCGTGTAAAAGGGGGAATGTGGATGCAGAGACAGACTCCCACACAGGGAGGCGTCGCGTGGAGTCGAAGGCAGAGACCTGGGGGGGTGCTTCTAAACCCAGGATCCCCAAAGATCAACAGCAAACCCCGGAGCTGGGAAAAAGCCTGGAACAAAGTCTCCCTCACGGCCTCAAAGGAACCCGACCTGTCACCACCTTGGCTCAGACTTCCAGCCTCCAGAGCTGAGACAATAAATTTCTGCTCATTAAGCTGCCCGGAGTGTGGCGAGCTGTCACGGCGGCCGCGGGACGCTCACCCGCCCCCCAAGTAGAGGATGTGTTTCAAGACGCAGCAGCTAAACCCTCACACTTGTGTGGACGCCCGGGATAGGGGGGAGCCCAGAACACCGTGGGGGGCGTCGCCTCTCATCCCTCCCACCCGGGCGCCCTCCAGCCTGGTGCACCATCTCCACAGGAAGGAGGATGGGGAAACAACCCCGTCTACACTGGGGACGACCCACTTCCAAGAGTGTCCTGTCCATCACTTTTCCCCCTGAATTTTCCACCCCTGGAGTATTTTACAGGAAACGGAATCCACATGATGCTGAGTCACTGGGCTCGAGCTCAGCACAAAGTCGTTTGCAAGAAAGATTTTATGTCCACCTTGGGCCTCTTTTCTCAGAAAAGGGAAGTCATTTTCAGCCAGGAATAAACAAACTTGGCACCAGGCGGGTTAGGTCTACACAAATCCCTTTGCAGCCTGCTGGCTTCCTAGTGGGCCAGGCTTCACTTCCAGGCCCTTTTCTGCTGAGACGAGATGAGCTTGCCTTGGGCCAACTACCCACAGGACCCGGGCCAGCCAGCCCCTGGGCCCTGCTCACTTCCTTCCTCCCAGCCTTGTTGATCTGGCGCCCACGGCCTGGAGCAGCAGCCTAGACATGTGACCTGGGGCCACTCAACTCATCGTACAGGGTGACGGTGGCCCATTCATACAGAGGGTGACAGGTGGCCCATTCATATGGGGTGATGGGGATCCAATCATACACCACACAGGGTGACGGGGCCCAATCACAGAACAGGGTGAAGACCAGAAGCGGCAGGGTCATGGCAGCACCACTTCGGCTCTACACCTGAGCCCACGTTCACACGGTGGGACCGCTGTGCCCCCGCTACTGTTGCTGTAAGAACTCAGCAGGTCGGTGCTCACAGCCCTCCTGCCACACCGCCTGGCGCGGAGCACGTGCTCAGTAACAGGCAAACGGCTCGCCTGCCGAGCGATCACAAGGAAACTCACCGGCGTGAGCACAAAGGCTAATGCGGTTCCCACGTGTTTCTCAATCCCTAGGGCCCAGCGCTGTTTCTGGCACGTGGTGGGAATGTCATTTCATATCTTTCGAATTAAAGATAGATAAAGAAAGAACAAATGAACTAGGGTGAAGGAGCATCTGCCCCTACGTATCTGGCAGCAATCCCAGTTACTCGCGCTCGTCCTCTGTATGTTAAATGTGACTCCTTTGAACCTCCCTGTTAAGCAGGGTTTTGTCTTCCTGTCAAAATGTGACAGGGAATTTTTCATTTTTTTTTAATTTCAGCATGACTGCCCAGGTACAAGGACATCGGCCTCACCAGGATGGGCAAGGAAATAAAAAAAATGGAAACAGTGATCACAGGTGAGTCCAGAGAGGCAGGTTGAAGTTTTCAAAGATGGCTGAGCGATCGCTCACAGCCCACCACTGCTCTTCCGCAGGGCGGCCCGCGGGTCCCAGCCAGGGGTCCAGCCCTCCTCCCTGGCCCCTGGGCTGGCTGCAGTGACTTGCTCACCCAGCAGAAGTGCCAGAGCTTCCAAGGCGAGGTCGTTAAGAGGACTTCAGCCTGCCCTCGGGACGCTGGCTCCGGGACCTGGCCACCATGCTGTGAGAAGTCAAAGCCCCGTGGAGAGGCCACGTGTGGGAGCGCCAGCCCAGAGCCCCTGGGAGCTGACAGCTGACCACGGACATCTTCCCTGGGCTTGTGGACAAAGGCACCATCCAGACATCCACTCCGTGGAGCCCTCAGATGACTGCAGGCCTGGGCATTAACTGATTACAGACATATCAGAAACTCCAAGCCAAGATGGCTGGACAAGCCAGGTCAGCCCAGCACCGTGGGAGAGAATCGCCATGTGCTGTTTGAAGCCACTAAGCTTTGGGGTGCGTTTTTAGGCAGCAATAGACAAGCGGAGAGGGAAGAAGGTGACCAACAGGATAAAGGGAGAGGCAAGGGAACAGGACTCAGGCCTGGTGGGAGGAAGGAAGGTGTCCCTAAAAAGGCAACGTGTGAGCTGAGATGAGGGTGACAGAAAGCTAGGCACGCAGCGGTCGGAGGAGAGTGTGGCAATGGGGGCGGGAGCCTGGCCCACGGTAAGGTGCAGAGTGGACGGACAGACGGTGAGGGTGGGAGTTCTAAACGCAAGGTGTGAAGCAGGAAGCGGCGTGGCCGGACTCTGCCCAGAGCATCATCCACTCCTGCAGGGCACTCCGTCAAGAAGGTCTGCAAAGAGGCGGGGAGGGAAGACGGTCTCGGCGCGGGGTGGGGGCAGAGCGGGGCGTGGCCAGGCCTCTGCCCGTCACTGACACATACTCCTCCAGTTGGCTGCCCCCACGCCCTCGTCCCCCGAGGACAGCCTCTGGGCGGGGGTGCTGTGCGCCAGACCGGCACCGCCCGGGGCGCAAGCCCGCGGGCGGGGTGACTTCGCCCTGGGGTCGCCTTCTCCAGTCCTGGATGAATGCTTCCTGGGAAGGGAGACAGCAGACCCCCCAGAAGGTGGCTCCAGCCTACTGGAGAGCGTGGAGTCTCTCTGGTGGTCCTCTTCCACGCAGGATGGGAAGTGCGGGCGTTTCCTGCGTGCTCCGCTGGCCACCTCCCAAGCGCCAGTAACTCGATGGGGTTTCTCACATTTTCACTTAAGGAGAGCTTATCTCCTTAAATAAAGCGCTTGGAGGCCTCTTTCTAGAACAGTGGCTTGCAGACTTCTCTCTGACCCCGGGCGGGGGCCGGGGGGGGGGGGGGCGTGTTACCTGACAGCCTGAGCGCACCTGGCAGGTGGGCCCTGCCGGGGGGCCGAGACCTCACCCAGCAGCTGCCGTCTGCTCTGCTCTTCGCACACAAAAACTCAAACCCGTTCGTGTCTCACAACCTAAATTTTAGAAGCCCTGGTCCAGAAGCCCCCGGATGTGGGCTGAGGAAGGAGCCCCCCGCCTGCAGGGTGGGAGCCCGGGCCTCGTCCCGGACGCGGAGCCTGAGCTTCCCGTCACCGCCGGCGGGGAGGACGGCGCCTTTGCTGGGCCCCAGGCAGGGCGGGGGGCGGGGCCGCTCTCCGCCGGGTGCCCGCGCCGGCGCTGGCCAGCGAGGAGGGGAGCGCAGCGCGGGACTCCCCGCGGCCAGCGCCGCCCCGCACGCTCGGCCCCACGTGGGCCTGGGGCCATCTTCTCCCTCAGAGCAAGCCTTGTCGCTCCCGATTCTGCTTTCCATGACTCAGCCCTTCCCCGGGGAACTTCAGCATGTGAAAAGGAGCATCTCATCCAACACAGTCTGTTTAGAAATTACGGGAGAATGCCAAAGACACATTTCCAATGTGGAAATTCGGGCTAACTTCTTCCACACAAACCAACTGCAGGCTCGACTTACAGGCCGTCCTTTCCCACAAAATCTTCCCTGGGGGCAATTCAGCAAATGCATGTCAGCTGAATGTTTCCCAGATCTTCTCCCGAAAATAGTTCATGTTCTGCGGCTTCCAAGATTTTTTTAAAGAAATAATCAAAAGGCAATGGACATTCTTGCAACCAAAAGATATATGAGAATGATTTTTTAATTTCAAAAAAAAGTTGTATTTCTCTGAAAAGTCTACTTCATTTGACAAAGAGGTGGGAAAAGAATCTTTTTAGCCTCAGAATACACACATGCATGTTAAATTTCTCAAATACTTCTTTCCCAATGGCTTGGCTTACATAATTTCCTTTATAAAACTGACCTACTTTCACAATTGTTAGCACGAAAGAGTTTCAGTTCACTAACGGCTACGGACTTTCATTTTCCAAAAGCAACCATTGATGTTAAAGAAACGTTAAAGAAAAATCAGAAATTTGTAGATCCTGGGAGGCATGTGCAGAACAGATAAACAAGACTGTACTGTGTAGCACAGGGAAATATATACAAGATCTCATGGTAGCTCACAGCAAAAAACAATGTGACAATGAATGTACCTATGTTCACGTATAACTGAGAAGTTGTGCTCTGCACTGGGAATTGACCCAACATTGTAAACTGACTCAATAAAAAATAAATGAGCCCAGAGAATCAAGACACTTGAGATTAATAGAAATCTGTTTAAAAACATACACATTGAGCCCAGGTTCTCTGTCCTGCAAGGGACAGAATGAAGAGCTGTTGAATGAATCTGCTGTTTCCCACAGCAGGTCCTCTGAAGAGTTGACGCCTGAGCCGGGGAGGCACAGGTGGAGCATCAGGAGACAGGGCGGGGCAGGAGGACCAAGGGATGCAGCAGCGGCCCCTGAGATGCTCGCCTGGACCACGGTGGGACCATTCTCCCCTTGGAACGCAGCAACTCCTGTGCGGAGGGGAGCTAAAGTTTACGTAAACCGTAAAGTCCATTGTGCAATGAGGGGGACCGGCCTGCCCCTCTGGAGAACAGTCTCCACGTTCAACTGCCGCTCGTGGTACTGGTTAGGAACTGTCACGACCTGCGCTTACCAATGCTTTGGATCCAGAAAGACTTGCCAGGAAAACCCTCGCCTGCAGCCCATGGCTGACGGAAGCTCGTGGCGGGGTTCCCAGTCCCCATGAGCAGGACAAGGCCCGCATCCCCGCCTCTTCCCTTCCTACGAAGTTCCCACAAAGAAAGCGACAGCCACGCAGCCTCTTCTCACCCTTTCTGATCCCGTCCAGGAAAAGGCAGAGCCCTGGAGGAGGGCTGACCTGTGTTTGCTGAAGCAGTGAGTGCCTGTCCTGCCCAGGGCACTGGCGAGGGAGGGAGCCCGGTGGAAGCTATGGGGCCATCCATCCTCAGCCCAGCAACAGCCTGGTCGTGGGACCCGGGGTCCACTAACGAGAAGACGGTCTCCAGAAAATGAATCAAAAATGTGAAATGAATAGTAAAGGTGAAAATCATCTAAATGTACAGCAGCAGAATGGCTGGATTAACTATAACACATTGATTTAATGGCACGATAACTATTATAAGAAATGCCACAATTCAAAATAAGCAGGAGGTCCAAGAGCTTGGAAGCTCATGTAGAATATTGCAAACAGAAAGTAACACAAAGTTATATTATTTATGATCACAGGCTTTATTTATTTTAATTTTCTTTCATGGTGGTTCAAAATGCAGAAGACTTAACCAATACACACTACTGTATATAATACAGGTAAACAACAAGGACCTGCCATACAGCCCAGGGAACCATATTCAACATGTTGTAATAATCTATAATGGAAAAGAATCTGGAAGAGAAATATGCATACGTAACTGAATCACTTTGCAGTGATTGAAACATTGTAAACCAACTATACTTCAATTCAAAAAAAATTTTTTAAACACGGATATGTGGAATACAGAGAGAGCGTCCCTGTTGCCTTGGCAACTGTTGCGCCCATACACCAAGAGCATCCTGCCTGGTTTGTGCGTACGTACCAGTCCATGGTAAGGATGAACCACAGAGAAGGTAGGAAGTCACCTAATTGGAGACATTTAAGTTGTTTCCAGAGTTTCGCTTTACATGCAGCGAGGTCATTTTGCAGGAGTCTCTCTGTGGTGACTACACGTAGAATTGCTCTTGTCATTTCCACAGAGGATGCCAATTCCACGTCTCAGATGTGGCACCAATTTAAACTCCCACCAGCAATATGTGAGAATGTCCTACTTTCCCACATCCAGGTTGTCACAAATTTTTTTTTTTTTTTTTTTTTTGGTCTCTGAAACTTCGGTGCAATTTAATTTTTAATGTTACCCTGTCTTTGAACTTGAGACATAGCACGCACGCGGAAGCACACACAGGAGGATGCTCGCTCTTGCTTCTTTCCAGGCACCGCCCCCACCCCGCCCGGCCCACGTGGCCCTGTCCTGGGTCCTGGGGAAGGCATGTGCTCAGCTTTAGGAGACACTGCCGAACAGCTCTCCCCCCGGTGGCACCAGTGCCTGCTCCCACGAGCAGCGTCTGGGGTTCGGTTGCTCTACACCCTTGCCAGCACTTGGCGTTGTCAATGTTTTTGTCGCTCTGCCAATTTTGCGGCTGCGTGTGATCGTATCATCTTGTAGTGTTTTTAAAAACAAATTTTTTTGAATTGAAGTGTAGTTGATTTACAATGTTTCAGGTGTACTGCAAAGTGATTCAGTTATATATATATTTCTTTTCCAGATTCTTTTCCATTATAGGATATTACAAGATATTGAATAAAGTTCCCTGTGCTGTACAGTAGGTCCTTGCTGTTTATCTGTATTATATATAGTACTGTGTATTTGTTAATCCCAATTTCTAAATTTATCCCTCCCCGCCTTTCCCCTTTGGTAACCATAAGTTTGCTTTCTATGTCTGTGAGTCTGTTTCTGTTTTGTGGTTTTAAATGCATTGCCCTGATGACTAATGCAGTCAAGCACCTTTTCGTGTGCTGATGAGTATTAGGGTTTCCTGTTTGGGGAAGGGTCCATTTTTCTATTGTGTTTGTTGTCTTTTCTTATTGAATTGTAGGTGCTCTTTATATATTTTGGATGCAAGTTGTCTGTCAAATCTAAATATTGCAAATACCTTCTCCCATTGTGTGGACTGGCTTGTCCCCCTCATAGTGTCATCTTTTGAGGAGCCGACATGCTTCACCTTCACTGAGTCCTATTTGTCAGCTCTTCCCTCTGTGCACCTTCTGTGCCCTGTTTAAGGAATGGTTGCCTACTAAATGGTCGTGAGGATGTTCTTCTATTGGTGTTCAAAGCTTTATTGCTTCTGCCTTTCACACTGAGAACTGCAGCTCATCTGCATTTCATCGTGAGTAGAAAGCCGGTAAAGTCAAGATAAATTTATGCATGTATATATATTTGAATAAGCACCCTGGAGGGGGGAAAGGTTTCCCCTTGTCCTGCGGTGTCCACGTTTGCATGAACCAAGCCGCCACCCGTGTCCGTTTGTAGACTCTAGTCCTCTGTCACCTGGTCTGCCCTACCCCAGTGTAGACACCACAGGATCCTAACCCTCCAGCTTTCTCACCCACCTTTCTCCCTGGTGGTGTCGGTGTTGCCGTTTTATTCTTTTTTCTTCTGGATCCCCTTGGCCTTTTGTTCGGCCCTTTGAATTTCTTATATTTTAGAATCAGTTTGTCAACTTCCACAGGAGAAAAGAGAGAAAAACTGCTTTTTTAAAATTTCAAGATGGCTCTAATAATTAGTCTTTTTTGGAGTGAGGTGGGGTCCCACTTCATATGCTTGGAAACTATTTGTATTCCTTGTCTGAGAATTCTTCATTAATATTTTTCACTCCTTTTCCTTTTTGGCTGTTTTTGTTGTTGTTGTTGTTGTTGTTGTTGGTTTATAGGAGTTCTTTATAGATGAGGAAATTTAGTCCCTTGTCCACAATTTGAGCTGCAAATATTCTCCCAGTGTTTCATTTGTCTTTTGATTTGCCTTAGGCTGTGTGTTGTCCTCATTTTATTTGTGTGTGTGTGTGTCAATCTTTTTGTTTATGGTTTCTAGGTCTGTGTCTTTCTTAGAAAGCCAATAAATAGATAGTTAATTTAAAAAGAAAGCCCTTCCTCACCCCAAGAGGATTGTCACAACTATTTTAAGATGTGTTCATCCTGAGAGCAGCTCTTACAATAGGATGATGGAACTCTGCGAATATTTTTTTCTATCACGCGTTCCCTTTAGCATTGTTCTGTGCTGTCACCCATGGTGATGTTATTTTAAAATTAATATCATGGTCAGAGCTTGGTATCAGTGCTTCTGGAATGTTCTAGAACCGCAACACAGGCCATGGGGTGAACCTTCCATGACGTGAATGAAGATAAGCCTGAGACCCTTCACCTGCCCGGATCATTCACATATTAGAGGAACCTTAGTGGTGGAGAATTACCACATTTTTCCCTAAACCTGACAAAGTAAGTCTCTAAGTTTACACCCGCTGACTCTTCACATCCCATCCCCACCTTTCTCGAAGGTGCCATCAGCAGTTTGAGTCGTAACTTTGTACACTTTTTTGATCAAACCTGGACTCACCCACTCTGTCTATCCAGAAAGAATCAAGTAATATATTTTTTCTTTTTTTACTGAAGTACAGTCAGTTACAATGTGTCAATTTCTGTTGTGCAGCACAGTGTCCCAGTCATGCATATGCATACATATATTCATTTTCACATTCTTTTTCCTTAAAAATAATTACAGGATATTTGAATATAGTTCCCTGTGCTACACAGAAAAAAAAATTTTAATCTATTTTTATATACAATGATTAACATTTGCAAATCTCCAACACCCAAATTTATCCCTTCCTACCCTCTTTCCCCTGGTAACCGTAAGATTGTTTACTGTGTCTGCAGGTCTGTTTCTGTTTTGTAGCTGAGTTCATTAGTGTCCTCTTTTTTCTTTTCTTTTCTTTTCTTTTTTTTTTTTTTTTTTTAGATTCCATGTATGAGTGACATCATATGGTATTTTTCCTTCTCTTTCTGGCTTACTTCACTTAGAATGATGCTCTCCAGGGACACCCATGTTGCTGCAAATGTATTATTTTATTCTTATTTATTGCTAAGTAGTATTCCACTGTATAAATACACCACAACTTCTTTATGCAGTCACCAAGTGGCATCCTGTACTAAGACAAAACTCTCACAATAACCCAAATACATGTCACAGTTTGTAGAGGTCCACAGGTCACCCCAGAAGCAAAATCAAGGAGTGGAAGTTTGCAGGAAAGCAGGGCCAGCTCCCGCCTGTACTCAGTCACCCAAGACCTGTCTGCAAGGCAGAGCTCAGCGGCCATCCTGGGGGTTAGCCCCTCACTAGTCTCCACTGCCCGCCAGCTCCGGGGGGAGGGCGGGGACGAGCTGCACCTCCAAGCTAGTTAACCCAGGTCGGTGGCCTCGCCCACAGAACGCGCACAATCAGGCCCAGAGGCTGCACAAGGAGCCACCCTGTGCTTGCCTACACCTGGCACCTGGGCAGCCACCAACCGCCCTGGGGACCTCAGGCCGGAGCTCCCCTCCCAGTCCTGCGAGGGGACTGCCCCGACATCAAAGCACAGCCCGAGAGCAGTGACATTCTCAGGGCTTTTCCAAGAAAGGCTAGTCGGCCTCATCTGGGGAAATTACAGAACCATATCTGGGAGGCCCTGACTTCAAACAGCTTTGCATTTTCTGCCCTGACCGCTCACCACACACCTTGTACCATTTCCTACTCCCTCAGGACCATACTAAGGGCTTCTTTTGTTTCAGTGGCAATAAAGAAAGAAAGTTAGAAACAGGGGGTGCTCTCCATTTCCAACCTTCGTATGTAAAAAGCGCTAAAGGATCTTGCAGCTGCAGCTCAGAGCGTGTGAAAGTCAACCATCAGAATATTCGTGGCCATTAGCCCGAGGCCCAAAGCTATGGGGTCCTCAGCCCCTCCTGATTCCCTTTCAAATGACGTGAAATCTCACTGGAGACCCCCTAGAGTTAGCAAATGGGGATAGTCAGTGTAAAATGCAAATGATGAATATTGTCGGTTCGTTTGTCCCCAATCACCTGCAAGACTGCTTTCTAAAGGTCACTTTCCTGACAAGGAGAAACTCTCCGTTTTCACATCAGAGACACAGTCAATGAATTTAAATTCTTAGAAAAGTATCCTTGTCCATTTAATGTGCAAATGTTACAGAGTAATTGTGCCCTGTTGTAACTTGCAGTGAGGAGCCAAAACACAGGCTATTTCTGAAACTGAGGACATTTGTAAATAAAGAGCAGTCAGGTGGATGTGCATGCAGCAAAGCCAGCGAGGGGCACTTGGAAGCTCTCTGGCAGCTCCTCCCACACTGTGAGCACCGGTCCTGGGACTCCGGAGGGTGACGTGGGTGATCAGGAACCTTCCAGCTAAGAAAGAAAGTGGTGCAAAGAAATGTGCATGAACAAACAAACAGGAGAACGTCCGTGTGTCCAGCTCTAACTGAAGACAGAAGATGGGCGTCCACGGGGAAGAGAGTGAAGGTCTCGGCCACAGAGCCTCTGGTCCACCTGGAAAGGATGTTCAGACACAGTGAATCTGGGATGGAATTTGAAGAAGGTTTGGAAAGGATGGAGAATCTTGTGGATGAGCTAAGACAGTGATTCAGGTCATTCGAAGTGGGCCGAGTGGAGCCAATTACATCTTAAAGCACAAGAAGGGAGGGACCGTATCTAAAGCAGTGAGAGGCGACTCCAACTCAACCCCATTCCCAGTGGCCAAGTGGACACGATCCTGTGGGGTCAGGATTGTCGCTGGAGAAAAGACGGTGGAAAGGGAGGGCAGTGTGGATTTAATAACATGACTATTGACCTCCACTGGGGGTGAGTGGCCAGAGAAGGGACACCTTTAGAGGGGGTGATACGAAGGGGGTCCATGACACATTTAGAACCGGGTAGGGCAGACAGATGGGGAGAAGAGGGAGGCAGGCTTGAGAAACGCCAGCTCATAAGACACTCAGCTACAGAAGTTCCGAGGTGCCAGAGCCCATGCCTGGGAGACAGCTGGAAGATTCTTCGTAGACTCACACATAAGCATCAATCACCCGGTTTACCCAGGTACGACCCGGCCCACGGTGATAGCTGCTTTCAGGGCGACACCCCTGACCTTGTCCATTCAACCCATTGTTAATTAAGAACACAGGACTTTTCTGCCAGGTGCTTGCTGCACATACAGCACAGTCTGTAACTCTAGAGGGTTTCCCGTTAGGAGATAAAAATCATGCAAATGAAAGTCCAAAAACAGTGAGGAACTTCCCCATTCCAATTTGCATCTGCAATTCAAAAGCTGGCTTTTTATCAAGAGTGTTCATCTAGACCAAGCCTCGCTGCTCAGTGTGGTCCCGAGAGGAGCAGCACCAGGCAGCTCGTGAGGCATGCAAACCCTCGGGGACCCCCACCCCACCCTGCCCTGCTGAGCCAGCCCCTTCATCCCTGCGGGATTCCCATTAGTCATGAAGATGCTCGTCCCAGGGAGGGTACCCAGCCTCCCCGCCTGGGAAGAGAACAGGAAAGTAGCCGGGGTGCTTCAGTCCCGGGTCCCCTCTTTCCCAAGTCCCTAACGGCAAGACATGAGGAGGGGGACACCTGCTGCCGAGGGTAGTCCGGCTCCTCCAGTCACAGGGTCCTCCCGCTGAGTTCTGAATGGGGCTGCAGCTGCCCACCTAGGCTGTTCCAGGCGGTCTAGGCACCTCACGGGAGGGCAGGGCAGGGTCTCCCTTCAGAACCTGCTCTGGAGCTTTTCCCCAGTGCGTGCTCCTGACAGCCCTCTCCTCAGCCCGGAAGCCCAGCTCCCTTCTGTGTTTGCCCAGGGGACAGAGACGTGATTAGTTACGCAAACTGATGGCCCGTCTCTAGGCAGCGGGGCATCTGGCAGCCACAGGCAGCTAAGTGGGCTCCCCGCAGGCATGCTGCCCTCCTGGACATCACCTGGGCAAAGAGGAGAGAGAAGGAGAGGGAAAGAGATCACCAGCCAGATTCCACGGGGGCCCAGGCCCGAGGGATGCGCACTGAATGGAGTGAGGTATCCTCAGTTAACGTCCTGAGGCTGGTGTGCGGTAGACAGCCCCCAGGGCTGTGCCGAATTTGACAAAAGCAGCTTAGCGTAAAACTTAGCATCTCAAAATAATTGTTTCCAAATTTGAGACCTTTGTTCATGGCCGCCCATCCCCAAGGAGCTCAAGGATTCAGGTTAAGCTCCCTGACTTGCCCTCTGACTTGCCCTCACTTTCCTCAATAACACAGTCCAGTCGCACTTAAGCCAGTGACGATTTTTGGCGAGGGCTTTAAAATGCACTCAATGATTCTAAAGTTCCAAATGTAAAAGCCGCAAGGCTTTGAAGTCAAATTAAACTTTATTCATCTTAATTGCAAGACTAGGAGCCAGCCGTGTGCAGCTTGGGAGGCAGTGAGAACATTTTGCTCACGCTCTATGTGCTGGAAACGAAGCGAACCCTGTAGGCGCCTCCTTATCTGTGTGGATTTTGTTCCCAAGTGCCGAGATCCAGAATTGGCTGCGCTGCGGGTAAGGAGGGACCATCCAAGCCTGGTTCTCTCACAGTCCCACTGCAGTCACCAATCCTGGGACGCCCGCAGGTGCATCCCATCCACATCAATGAGCCCAGTCAGACCGTCACCTACATCAGTGGCTCTCAAAGTGTGTTCCCTGGGCAACAGCGCCATTTGGGGACATGTAGAATGCAAACTCCCAGGCCCCTGCCTTCCCCTGCTGAGTCGGAAGCTCCTGGACTAAGGCCCGGAAAGCTGGTTGCAACCTTCAAACCTCCAAATGGTTGCAACCCTTGCTAAAGCATAAAGACCACCAGCATCCATCATCCTGTTTCATCCTCCAAATATTCCCTCCACTCAGTGTCTTGTAACCCAGAGTACAGACAGTAAGCTGAGGCTCAGAGTCAGGGTTCTTAGGAGAAGTAGAACCAAGAAGGTGTGTCTATAGAGAAAGAGATTTATTATAAGGACTTGGTTCACATGATTGTGGAGGCTGGAAAGTCCAAAATCTGCAGGACAAGCCAGTAGGTTGGAGACCCCAGAAGAGCCAACGAGGCAGATGAAGTTCAAAGGGCCATCTGCTTAAGAATTCCTTCTTGCTTGGGGGAGACTGGTCTTGTTCTTCAACTGATTGGGTGAGGCCCACCCATGCTGGGGAGGGCAATCTGCATTATTCAATCCACCAATTGAAATGTCTCATCCAAAACTTCCTCACAGAAACCCTAGGATAATGTTTTCCCAAGTGTCTGGGCACCTCATCACCCAGCCAGGTTGACACTGGAAATTAACCATCACAGCTGTCCATGAACCCAGCTAGCGGAGGGAGCCAGAATTGGATCCTGGGCGAGGTGGCCTGGCAGCAGCTGGTTCAAGCTGCTCCCTTTCTTCTCGGGGTGACAAGAAAGGCACAGCTTTGGCTTAAAAAAAAAAAAAAGCCCAAACTGTGTTAGAGGCCAAGGCAGACCACAGCCCTCTCTGCCACGTGCCAGGGGTAGGGGCCCATTCTTTAGCCTCAGAATCCTGTCCAGAGAAAGGAGAGAACAAAGAGGTCCAGACAGGAGCCGGAGAACCTGGAGGACAGCTTAAGATTAAATAGGAGGCCGTGCACGGGGCCTGAGGCATCTGCAGACTGTTAGGTCGATCACATCCATCCTTGGGAGGAAGGCCAGGGGACAACATTCCAGGACTCCGCTGGACAGTCACCTGTGGGCAGGTCACCCCTCAGTCTCCACAACCACAGAAAAGAGGTTCTGGGCACCACGCACCTCCAGTCTCCTCTGATGTGAGCTCACACTTGGGACAGCAAAGAAGGCCTGAGCGGGTCTTCACTCAAGGTTACCCCTTGGTAACACCCACCATACAAGGAGTGTCCAGCCAGCAGCCCCAGGCCCTGCTAAGGGCGGCAGTGGCTGGAGCACAGGCCACAATGAGCCCCGCGCACCCCAGACCTTCAGGCATCCCCCTGCTGCGCACCAGCGTCCCCCCCTCACGTCCTTTCCCACACTCTCCCTGCGCACAGACTTTCCTCCCTGGGAGAGCAGCATACCCAGCCCTGTCACGGGAGACAGAAAGGGACGGAAAGGAATTCTCGCTCCTAGTGACAGCTCATCCTCTCCACCGCCAAGAGCCAACAAGAGCAAGGAGATCAGTGCAGCTACAGCTGTTTCTGATAACTAGGTTTCTACCCCAGACTCACACAGCTCTGCACCCAGATGTCCCTCACCCCCCAGCTCAGGCAGCGCTCAGCTCCCATCCCCAGGTCCTCGTGGGCGCCCTGCCTACTCGCACAGTCCTGTCGTGTGTGTTTCCCACACTGGCCTCCTGGAACCAGGGGGTGGGTGGAGACCAGCACAGCGGGCCACGCCTTTCTCTCTCCACCCCTTCCTTGTCTTGTCCAGATTCTCCATTCACCTCCAAAGCTTTGTTCTCGGACTTTCGCTCCCTTAATCCTCTGAATCAGGAGGAAGTTTGCAGGGCTTCCTCTTCCTCACCCGGATCTCATCCCACTCTTGATCATCTCCGTCTTACTCTCACATCTAGTGTTTTCAGTTTTCTGCTTGTCCTTCCATTTTTTTTTTCAGTCCAACCACCCTCTTAGCTTTTCAACATAGTTTCTCTCTTCATTAAATCAGTCCACCACCTGTACCACCATCCACCTGATGCCATTATTTTTTTTGGCCATGTTGATGATAAATTTCTGCTCAAGAAAACTGCCCAAAGAGCACCTGCAACTCCAAATGAAGATGTAACTGAGCAGGACCCTGTGGGGCCATCCTGGGTCAGACCCCTCCCCCGTATCCTCTGCTGGAGCTTCTCTCTGAAGCAGCCAGATAATAGCATCCCATGTATATTTCCTGAGTTTCTCAGATGCTAAAAACCACCACCAAATGGAAGAAATTAATTACTTGATGCTCATGAGCATGTATCCCCCAGACCTTCTGGCTTCTAAGGATTGATACTGTTAACTCCTGTGACACCATCCTGCTACCTCAACAGCAACCAGAGAATTGTGCACAAGGTGGTCACATACCCTGAGACACCCTGTCCTTCACCTGGCCTTTAAAAATGCTTTGCTATATGAACCAGTGATCTCACTCCTGGGCATATATCCAGAAAGAACCTTAATTCAAAAAGGCACCTGAACCCCAATGTTCAAAGCAGCACTATTTACAATAGCCAAGGCATGGAAACAACCTAAATGTCCATCAACAGATGACTGGTTAAACAAGATGTGGTATATTTATACAATGGAATACTACTCAGCCATAAAAAATGACAACATAATACCATTTGCAGCAACATGTATGGACATGGAGATTGTCATTCTAAGTGAAGTAAGCCAGAAAGAGACAGAAAAATACCATATGATATCACTCGTATGTCGAATCCTAACAAAAAAAAAAGACAAATGAACTTATGTATAAAACAGAAACAGACTCACAGACATAGAATACAGACTTGTGGTTGCCGGGGGGAGGGGTTTGGGAAGAGATAAACTGGCAGTTTGAGATTTGAAGATACTTACTGGTATTTTTAAAATAGATAAACAAGTTTACACTGTATAGCACAGGGAAATATATTCACTATTTTGTAGTAGCTCATGGTGAAAAAGAATATGAAAATGAACATATGTATGTTCATGTGTGACTGAAGCATGTGTTGTGCACCAGAAATTGACACAACATTGTAAACCAACTATAACTCAATAAAAAAATATATATCAATAGGCAAAAAGCCCAAATGCTTTGCTAAAACCCTTTGGGGAGTTCAGGGTTTGGGGGGCACAAGCTATCCATTCTCTTTGCTCAGCCCTGCAATCACCCATTCTCTGCTCCAAACTTCAACATTTTGGTTTCTTTAGCCTCACTGTGCATCAGGCACACAGAATTGCCTTCAGTAACAAAGATGGCCCTGCAGACCTCCTTCCCTATTTTTCTAGTGCTGTTTTCAGGTACAGATCTGACCAATTAGCTCCGCCAGACCCCACGTCCGGCACCCCAGTCTCCCTTGTTTGCTCAGCGTGACTGCGTTTATCACATCTGCAGGAATGAAGATGAACCGTCTTCCAGACAGGATTCTGTGATGGGGAGTTTACCTCCATCTTTCACTTTGGGATCTAGAAAAGGAGTGGCTCTCAGTCTAGTTCCAGACACAAATCCCATTTGATTCTTCAACTTCCAAATCTCTAATGACGTCCATTTGCCCCCAGGATAAAGGGCCCAGCCCCTGGGCTCTGGTTCACTGATCACGTCATCCTAAGCCTGACCCAATACTCCCCAACATAAATGTTAAACAAATACTAACCTGTTGTTATTCATTTGTATTTTTATTCAGCTCTTGCACAAGTACGTCTCGTCCCCTCAATGAGCTTGAAGTTCCCAGCGTCCAGAACCACAGTCTCATCTACAGCATAGCCTGCACCGTGTGGAGACAGACCTTGGCAGTGTTCTCCCCTAATATTTTATGTGGTTGATAGAACCACAAAACCAGAGAGAAAGGAATGATCCAGAAGAACCCTCCCCAGGGCAGATGCTCCCTTCTCTGGGCAGGAAGGAAGCCACCTCAGTAAAGCTGTTGCCAAAGCAGGAGAGAGGTCGCAACCAGAAAAGTATTTACAGCAACCACAGTCTAACTCCCCCTCCGTTACTTGTACTTCGTCAAATTCTGCCCTGCACAGTCACAGGAAGCTTCTGGAGAGCTTTGAACTCTCCACAAAAGACTTAAAAATGGATTTGGCCATATGGCCTTCTTAGAGTCCCAGGATCTGAATTTCAGCCTTTTTCATTTTCTGCTTTCTTCACTGTAGATAAAAAATATCTGACTTTTAAGGGAGTAGGGGGTGTTTCTTAGCCTTTCCACAAGCCCTGCCTGTGTGCTAGATTATCCGAGACATGTTGTCTGCAGCTGCTTTTAATGGCTAAGCGTTGCAGAAGTATTCAGTCCCACAGAGTTCTGCAGTGAAAAATCACTGAACTTTTGAGGCGCTGAAAGAAATTTGCTGCTGTAGTAATTTGAAAAAGCTTTAAAAATCTTGGTAGGATGGATGGATGGATAGATGGTGGGGGGAATGGATGGAAGGAAGGATGGGTAGGTGGGTGAGTAGGTGGATGGATGGGTAAGTGGGAAGATGAATGGATGGATGGATGGATGGATGAGTGGATGGATGGATGAAAGAAAAGATGGGTAGATGAATAGGTGGGTAGATGGATGGATGAGCAGATGGATAGATGGATAGATGGATAGCTAGATGGATGGATGGGTGGGTGGATGGAGGGATAGATGAAGAATGGGCAAAAAGTATAAGGAGGAATGGAGGAAGGAAATAAAAGAGCAGAGCAGAGGAGGGGAGAGGAAGTCAGATAAGCTGGTCATGTTCAGAGTTAACCTCAGTCTATCTTGGTTCATCGGCCCGTCTCCCCCAGCGCAGTCTTCGTGCAGTCAGCAATATTTCCCTCCTGCTCTCAGCACAATAGAGTCAACTCTGAACTCAGTTCTCACAGTTGCTATTTTGAGAATTCATTAGTAGTTTGAATTCACAAAGCCTGCGGTTTCACACCTAGCTACGGAGGTCAATATTTATAGCATGCTAACAGCGCCGCACACTCATGGAATTTCTCCCAGCCAAATCTCAAATCCCGGCTAAAAATATGACTAGCATTGAACACATCCTGCAGGTTCGAACAAAACAAGTGATGACAAAGGGTAGACCAGCAGGTCTCCAAAGGAAAGAAAAAATTAAGCTGAATCCTACTTGAAAGCAATTTTACAACAAGGAGCTTTGAAAATATTTATATATGTTGACTTTGTTACCCCTGACTCTAACTCTAGGGATACACCCTAAGGAAATTGTCAGGAATACTAATATTTATATTTTAAAAAAGGTTCGCCTCCAATGCTGACCACCCTAAAATTGAAAGCCATACTATAAATCAAATGAAATGACAAGACGTGGATCGGAAGGAGACCTTCTTCAGTCCAAGCGGAACTAACATTCAGCATACCAAGCCAGAAAGAGAGAGAAAATGCCATATGAGATCACGCATATGTGGAATCAAAAAAAAAAAAAAAGACACAGATGAACTGCTCATTATTTATAACTTAGATGACTGATTTCTTGAATATGTGTAAGCACATTTGACTGACCTTTATGATTGGATCACCGCCTTCTGTTGATTCTTATTTTGTGGTCGCTCTATTCCGTTGATAACTATGTAAGTTCAAAAATCTAAAGATCTAAACTGTTCTTAGAAACAGTGAACCGTACACAGATGTAAATTGTAAAAGGGTTTTATCTCTCAAGGAGTTGCTTTTCCTCGAATTAACTTTCTTTACCCCAAAAAATTAATTAAGTAATTTTAAAAAACATTCAGTACATCAGACAGACTCATTCAAATCAGAACGAAAAAGAAAAAGCCAGAAATCAGCAACTTATAGATGAAGAAACATACAGATCAAGAAATGTGCAGAAAGATGCTTCTGCTCATCCTCATGGGCAAAAGCTGTAAAGCAAACCAACAGCAAGTTTTGGAGAGAATGTGGGGAAGCTGGAACTCGTACATCCACCTGTGAGGGTACAGACTACAGCTACTTCAGGGAGCAATTCACAGACTGTGAAACTGAAGATGCGTGTTTCAGCAGCCAGTGCTCTGGCTGAAAACAGGTGTCACTCTCCAATTTGACCACTCCAGATGAATTAATAACTATTTAGTAAGGTAGGAGCAAGGTGCAGGAAAAGCACGTGGAACAGAGCAGTCGCAGGAAGTAGTGCTGGTGGGAAATGCCCATCCCCAGTCCTGGGAGGGAAAGCTGGGAGGGAGCAGTTACGGGAATCTGGAGCCAGAGTGACTGTGAGGAGAAGGTGGCCTGTGACCTCTAATGCAGGGACTAGCCAGCCGCTGCGATCCCACAGGGAGGGATCCGGGGGGATAAATACCCTGAGCCCACTTTCCTCCACCCTGCAACATCCCATCGGTCCTCTGCACTGGCCAACACAACGAGGGGCAAGGGAGCCTACTGCTGAGTCCACATAGATCAGCTTCCTGGGATCCAGAGCAGGAACGGAAAGGGTGGAGCGTGGTATCTGGAAGGGTGAATGGAAGATAATTAATCCCACTTCTGCCCTTTGACCAGCTATTCCACTCCTAGGAACGGCCCCGAGACAAGATCGTACACTTGTGCACAAGGAGGTTGCAAAGTTGTCTGCTGCAGCACTGTTAAGAACAGGGGAAAAGTGGAAACAGTCAAAATGTCCCTTATTAGGTTGCTACGTCACTGTGCTGTATAAACCATGGTTTATTCATAAAATGAAAAGCCACCCTGCATTTAAAGTGGACAAAGTATGGACACATGTATCAGTTCTGTAAATCTCAAAAAGTGGACTTGCGGAGTGGATTTGAAACGTGCGATAACAACGCGGATGAATCTGGAGGACATTAGGAAAAGAGAAATAAGGCAAGAAGCAGAAGAACAAATGCTACCTGACACCACCTATGTATGCGCAGAGTCTGCACTGGCCAAACCCCAAGCAGCAGCGGGTAGAACAGCGGCTGTCGGAGGCTGGAGGCCGGGGGAACGGAGGTAATAGTCATACGACGCCAAGTTCCAGTTACGCAAGCTGCGTAGACCCTGCAGATCTGCCGAGTAGCCTGGAGCCTACAGTTAACAACACTGTGCTCTGTGCCTCAGAATTCGTTAGGAAGGTAGATTTTATGTTGTGTTCTTACCACACGCTGGTCACAATAATGAAGGCGGGAGGAACTTTCAGAAGTGATGGAGACATGTAGGCATACGCTGTGACGGTGGTTTCACAGATACATTCTTATTTCCAAGCACATCAAGTTGGATTCATTAAATATTTACAGCTTTTTGTATGCCAGTGATAATAAAGTGTTTTTTTGGAAAAAAGGTTCATCTCAGAACTTGTCGTAGTAACATATATTGGAAACAATTCACGGGTCCAATAATAGGAGAATTATTGTGTAAATTACGGCACCTAAAATAATGGCACATAATACAGTTATTAAAAGTCTTGTTTACAAAGGAATCTGATGTCATCCGTAGGTGCTTATAATCTAGCATTTAAAAGAGAAAACATCAAAAAAATGTACTCAGTAATTATTTAAGAGAAATTACCAAAATGAAATGTGAAGCATGCCGATAATAAGAATCATAACTGTATCTTAGTAGAGTTGTGAATAATTTTTATTACTTTTCCTTTATACTTTTCTAGACTTTCCTGTTTTCTACAAAGACAGAGTTTTCTTGGATTTTGATTTTGATGAAGGTCACAGTACAATCACTTGATAAACAAGCAAACAAATGAGCTTATGATGAAAAGGCAACAGTTTGCGCCCCCCACCCCCTCACCACTTCCCAGAGGAGACCCTTGGAAACGTTGCGCTTTTCGGTCATCTGTGATTGCCTGTGGCTTGCATACCTGTTCTCGTAAGTCAGCAGCTTTGGATAACGCCAGCTGGGTTTCAAGGTGAAGAGCGAGGATTGTGCCAACCTGCACCACCCTCTTGTCCCAATGTATGTTATTCATATTTAGTATTTTTGGTATTTTATTTGTTACCTTTGGGACCCTGAGAATAATCCTAAATATCTACTTCCTTTTTCATCAGCTTCCAAAACAACCCCCTGCATCTTAATTTGTAACATCTCTTCCACCTTCTTCTCCACCCCCCTTTTTCACTACTTTTTACTTGGACATTGTCAAAGTATCATTTGCCATTTTACATTAGTGAAAAATGAGTAACCACTTCTTTAGGTATTATTTCTAGCAACTGAAAACCAACAAGTATCATTTTTACTATTGTAACTATAAAACATCGTTCAATTATGCGCCAAGCGGTGCTACCTTCCTGGGATGTCCTTCTCTGCAGGCGCCCATCTCACACGCTGCAGGGCAAAGACAACACTTACAGTCTGAGTGGCTTAATTTTGTGCCACTTTTTCATTTGTTTCATATTTGCACCACCACTGTCTCTGGGAGCCTACTGTCTTACTCAGAGTTCAGTTAACCTGTTTTCCTCCTTGTGGCAATTGCTTTGATTATTGTCACAAAGTTGTTCCAGGTTAAAAATCACAATGTCTCAGCTATTGGGCTCTTTTCTTCCTGGACGTCTCTTTCCCAGAACCCGTTGTTACCAAAACACAGCCTCTGTACCAAATCGCCGAATTGAGACTCGAGAACAGAGCTTTGGATGAAGTAGAAAAAGCAGCTTTATTTCTTTAGCAGGCAAAGGAAGTCCCAGTGGGCTGATGCCTCTAAGACTGTGACCCTCTGGGAAGAGAAGGTGGTGGTGGAGGGGAAGGGTTATAGGAAAGGTTCAAGAGTTCAAGGGGCAGAGCTAGTTTCCAGAGAGATTTTGTACAGGGTAACAAATTGTTGCAAAGTTGTTCTTGTTTTTGCAGATGCAATGGTCCCCTTCCCTCTGCTGGATATGAGGTTCACCTTTGGCTTTAGGACTCTCTTAATATTGTCCTAGAACAAAGTATGCATAGGAAGGGGCTCCGTGGAAAATAGCTCTAGAGGAAAACTTGTGCAGTTTAAAGTCAGGCTGATAAGCTTTCAGCCTTTTAAGTAGGCTGAGGCCTGGGACCTCCTGCTGCAAGCTGAGGTCTACAGCTCGAGCAACAGGATACAAGGAAACCACAAGGGGTCAAGAGGAAGGCACTGGATAAAGAGCAGGACACTGGGGTCAGGAGCAGGGCACTGGGGGCAAAATTAGGCAACAGGCATGATCCCTGAACACAGCACCAGCACCACGAGGAGACGGGCAGACCACCCAAGCCCCTCTCCTTTCCAGCCCAACCCTGGTTAGTAAGAGCATGAGAAAAACCCTCTAAACCATTATGCAGTTAAGCAGTTACAAACACCATTACAGACATCAGATAGTCACCGATGACAATAAGGTCCTGCAGGGTTACACTGTCATTCAAGGATCCTTCAGCTAAGCTTTACATAGGAGATGCAGGCAACCAGGCTGTGCCCTCAGCCAGAAGGGCGGCTTCTCTCAGGGGAGCTCCAGGGAAGGAAGGTGCCTGGGGTCTGCATGCAGTTTTCTCCTCCTACAAATGGGGAGGAACGCCCATTCCTGAGGACATCCAGGCCTCCAAGAGCATTCACCCACCCTCTGCTTTCTCAGTGGCTTCTGGGAATGAGCAGAGGGCTGAGACCAAGGTCATGTGAGCCTGAACCTGACCTCTCTCTCTACCCTGCACACCCCGCAGAGTCAGCGAGTCAGCAGGCCTTGGGGACAGGTTCAGAAGCAACCTGCACCCCTGCCTCCACTGGTCACAGCATGTGGCCTCCTCGAAGGGGACAGCCTTGGGCAGGGTGGCAGTGGCAGCAGAGGTGAGGCTGTGGTCCTGACAACTGAAGGCCACCTGCTGACCACACTCCCTGCAGCTGGGGTGGCAAGTCATCCCCGGAAGGGAGCCTGGGAGGGCAACCCAGGGTCACTGCAGCTTCCAGCACCTGACGCATCGTCACAGTCGTAGTAAATCCTTCCCAGCTGTCGCACGGTGACTTTACTTACCAAAGGAGAATGAGGCCCTAGGAGACATCACCACCCAGAGAATGACTTTGCCGTGGACCTGGAGGAGAGGTATGAGGAACAGCCCCGGTGAGGGGGTCATCCTGGGAGGTGTCTGGGTCCCAGGGCTAAACCGCCGTCCCAGCATGCCCTGCTCTAACCAGCTGGGCATCTGCTCCATGGAGGCGGCAGCACCTGGAGCCCCCGGAGGTGGCAGGGCGGGAGGCCCAAGGGCTTCTCCAAAGGAGCCCTGTGTCTGGAAGTCACCCAGCCCTCAGAGGTGGCACAAATCACAACTCAGACTTGAACCAGTCCATGCAAAGTAAAGGCGAAACTGGAGAAAAGGTAACAGGTCGGCTCTGCCTGAGATGAGCTCCCACCATCTCCAGCTTCCTTCATGGGGAGAGAGGGAGCCATGCCGGGTCCCTGGAGGTGAGAGCTCTCGCCCAAGAAGGCACCTCCACTGGGGCAGAGGAGGGGATGTCCCCGTATCTGTCCAGGTGTTCCATAAAAGGCTGAGCAGAGCCAGCTCGGTGTGAATTAACGGCATCGAGTGGAGCTAGGAGTAGGAGGAAGCAGCATTTTCATTATCCTATCAGAAAATAATGATGCTCTTGAGGCTTCTGTGTGTCTTGGTGAACAGAAAAGCACACAGCCTCCTTTTTTCCAGAGATTGAGAGCCAGCTCTGGCGGGAAGTTCCCTCGCCATAGTCCCAGGGGCTCCCATACTCTGCCCCAGACTTTGGCTGAGGCCCTGAGTTTCATGCAGAGCCACACATGGAGAACCCCATCAGAGCCCCCACGGGTAGCTGTGTGCGGTACTCCTGGGCCCCAGGTCCCCTTGCCAGGTCCAATGTCCTACCCAGATGGACAACCCCACTAAGCACCTGGAGGCCTGAGATGGGGCACCCAGACTCGCAGGCATCACCGAGGGACAGGGCACAGGCCTCCTGATTGGGGACACACAGATTACCCTCACCAATGTCCAGTGTCTAAGAGAGATCCCTGTGGGGACCCCCACTTCCTGTCCATGGGCACAAGCAAGTGTGGAGGAGGAAGGAAACCACAAAGGCAGAAATGTGTTTGATTCCATCGTGAAATCCCCAGATCAGGCCAGATTTTTTTAAAAGTGCATTTTTGATGCAGGGAAATTACATATAAAAGCCTTTGCACCCTGTGTGCCTGCCTTCCGTGCGGAATGAGTGCATTTTCACCATGACCAGGACCGCAGAGCCATTCCTGGGTGCATGAGAGGGGAGGCCTGGGTCTTGGTTGAAGTGCACAGGTAAACGATCCAGCTGCCCATTCAAGGGGGACTCACACACAGCAGAGGTCAGCCCCAGACACCCTCTTCAGGGAGAAGCAGACACTGAACAGCTGCCCCCGGGGCCTCCTCGCGCCCCTGGCTCTCAGCTGAGCCAACGCTCCAGCAGAACTTGTACAACAGAACCTCAGCGTTTTGCTTTGTCTGCAGGGCTCGAAAGCACCAGGATCTGGCCTTAATCAACAGCGCCGAAGACTCACCCTGGCATTCTCCTGACACCAGCCTGTCCCTGCCAAAGGCACAGTGAGGTCTGCTGCTGCAGGGAAGACCTGCCACCCAGGTGGATTCTGTCCCTTGGGCTTCCTGGGCCCTGTCCAGCTGCCAGCAGATAACGCTGTACCCAGAGGAGGACAAATCGTCTTACCCAAGGCTTCATTATGCAATGACACAAACAATTACCAGGGGAAAAGCATTTTTCTTTTTAAAAACAAATGCTCTGGGAAATACTGAATGTTATGTATTGCTTATGTCTTATGTTCAAATATTTAATTTTCTTAGACAAATGTGCCAGGAAAGTAACTTCTTGCTCTGCCCATTTTTTCCTTAAATCCCAAACGGCACTTCTTGTTTTATTTTATTTTTTTGTTGTTGAAGTGCAACTGATTTACAATGTTAGTTTCACGTGTACAGCAAAGTGATTCAGTCACACATATACTAAGTGTATATACATATATTTTCAGATCCTTTTCATGATGGCTCATTACAAGAAATTGAGTATAGTTCCCTGTGCTCTACAGTAGGTCTTTTTAACCGGGACTTTTAAAAAATTCTTAGCTGCTGAGAAACTGGAGTTAAACGTTAACTGAGTCCCACCATCCACTTTAATCTCAGGTTCCCGGTGTGTTCATTCAGCTTCCCCACCTTTCTGCTAAAGTCGCCCAGTTTGTGTGAGCTTGATTTCTATTTTGACTTCTTGTGTGAGCTGCCAAGGAACCTGCAGCCCCTTTGAAAGCAGGGGAGAAGTTAAATAAGCGAAGAGGCACTTGTAAATAGGCAAGCCCCGGGCATGGTCCTCAGTCTGAGGAGGACTGGGGAAGAGCCGGGGTCAAGAAACGCAGAAGAACTCCCGGGCTGTCTCGTCTACGCGCCCACTGGCCGCCCAGGAAGCGTTTGGCTTCTGGGGCTGGAGCAGAAGGGGTCGCCGTAGGGAGACCCGGGTTTTCCACCCGGTGCTCTGTTACAAAGCACCCCAAGCCTAACGTCTTGAAACAACACAGTCATCTCCTGGTGTCTCACAGTTGGGACGGGCTCAGCGGAGCAGCTCTGGCATGCGCGGTCAGCAGCTGGAGCCCCTGGGGACCGGCCAGGCTCACACACGCGGTCCCGGGCCCCTCCCTGCGCGCAGCCCCGCGGCCCAGCCTGCGCTCCCTCACAGCATGGCGGCACAAGGGGGCGGCACTTCTTGGGTGTCGGCTCAGGCCTCCAGGGCGCACCTGTCCTCAAGCGGGGCGGGGCCTGGGATCAAGGGGAGGGCACAGAAGACTTCGCCCCTCGATGGGAGAGCTGCCGCAGAGCAAACAGATGGGCATATCTGAAAGCTGCCACACCCAGCCCACGGCCTGCAGGGTCTGCCCGCCCCGACAGGCACTGGAGGGGGACAGGCACACGTAGGCAATTTCATCCCCCGCCGTCCGGGGAGCACCTGCTGCCCAGGGAACGTGCCGCGGCGGAGAGGCAGGGCCACACGCCCCTCTCAGAGCCCTGCCAGCCCCGCGCCCCCAGGCTAAGCATATGGCAGGCTGCTGGCTGGGACCTCTGTGCCGGAGGGGCCGGGCCGCCCCCCGCACGGCCGCCTCCCTCCTCCGCCAGGCGCAGGCT
Source organism: Camelus bactrianus (assembly GCF_048773025.1). Taxonomy (NCBI): domain Eukaryota; kingdom Metazoa; phylum Chordata; class Mammalia; order Artiodactyla; family Camelidae; genus Camelus; species Camelus bactrianus. Next base: position 25,175,882 of record NC_133569.1, read on the forward strand.
CCGCTTTTGCTTTCCTGGGAACAATGGAAAACCTCGGCTCTAATTAGCCTCTGGCTCTGAGGCTGGGAGGACAGCACAATATGTGCTTTCTCATTTAAAAAAAAAAAAGGCGTAAGCGCCCGTTCTCTGCTCTCAGCCCCGGGCCTCTTGCTGCATCCGCTGGCAGCAGCAGCCTGGGAGGCCCCGCAGGCCTCGGGATGCCAGCGCCGTGTGACGCACGAACGTGAACACAGGGCTCTGCGTGCCCGTGGGCGCAGACAGCGCACCGCGCGGGAGGGCCGAGCGCGCCCCTCCTCTGCCGCGGGGCTGGGAGGCTGCGCGGTGAGGGGTTCGGGTCTTCTCTGGGGGTTGCCAAGGCTTCTGCTCCGGGCTCGGTCTGTGCCCGACGTCGCTCGGGCCTCCCTCTCCCACCCAAGCCCTGTGCCCCGGGCAGGCCAGTCCCGCGCACACGGCAGCACACCCGGATGCGCAGGCCCGGCGCAAAGACCGCAGCTTCTGCAGCTGGGAACCCCGCGGCCAGCGGGAAACGCAGCAGCGAGGCAAGGAGGGAGGTGACCCTTCCGGATGCGTCTCCCAGCCATCGCTGTCGCCGCATGCCACCTCTGTGGGACACTGCGTGCTGATACACCTAACGCGTCAACTCTCTAAGGCCTCCTGGGAAGGTGGGGGGGGGGGGGGACACGGGACATTTGGGCCACGAGCCCCACGCGAGCCGGCTGCGTTGGGTCCCTGGACCGGCAGTGAGTGTGTGATGCGAAGGGCTGCCTCCTCAAGTCTGGCTCACGTAGGGCTTCTCTGCACAGTCCCTGGACACAGGGCATCCTTTCCTTGCACAGTCCCGGCACACAGGGCATCCACGCACACGTGAACCACACGAGCTCCCGCTGTGTCACCACGTGCTGCTGAAGACCGTTTCTGAGCAGCGTATCTTTCTTTCACTCCGCAGGGACGGCACTGAGCGGCCTCTGGGAGTCACGCACGGAGCAGGCAGCCCCTGGGACTGTGGCCACCTGCAGAGCAGTGGGCTGTTCCTGTCCCCAGCCCAAGACGAGGACGCTGAGCTGAGAGGAAGTACCTCCAGGTCTCCAAGTCCGCGATCCCTGCCCAGCCAACTGCAGGACCAGGACCGCAGCCGAATTCTGTCTTTTGTGGGTTGTGGCTGTTACTTTTCTGTTGAGCATATGGACCCAGTCACAGGGTTATGAGCACAGCAAAGTGGAGCTTTCGGGTGGCACAAACATCGTGGGACAGAGAACGTTTGGATTCTGAGGGGTAGTGACGTGCACGGAGTCCACCTGAGGAAGCTTCGGTGTGTTGTCTGCACCGATGGGTGCGGTCCTGCTGCATCTGAACCAAGGGGCGTGTCCCCCCACGCGTCCCTCCAGCCGCATCTGGACTGGAGGCAGGTGCTGCGCTCCGGGCCCCACATGGGGCTCCCTGTGGACCCCTGGGGGCGGGCGAGTGTGGGGTCAGTGAGCCTCACCTGCCTCCCAGGACGCCAGAAGCCAGAGCCCTCCACACAAGCCCTCCATCCAGCCAGTGTGGTCACTAGCAGCTGGTGCCTTTGTGCCGGAGGCCCCCGGTGTCCTGTGACCCACAAAAGCCCCTGATGCCCTGCATCTGTCCCTCAGCCTGTGAGAAGGATGCCAGTGCTGGTACCAGAAATGCTACGGGACGGAGTGGTGGAGCTGCTCCGCCAGCCCCACCCAGTCCTCTTAAAACCACCCTGTTCCCAGGGCAGAATGAAGGGAAGGGACCGTGCCTGCTACACTGGCCTTTCCTTTTCCTTAAAGTTGCGGTGCAGGCAGTGCCTCAGTGAGAAGGGACTTCAGAGAGGCCTGCGTGGCAAACGGACACGTGTTCGGTGACGTGCAGCGCCTAGGGTCTGAAGTCCTCAGAGGAACTGAAAAGGACCTTATCAAAGCGTAGTGAGGCAATTTTTCCCTTGTTGATAACTTCTCTTAATTCCTTTTTCAGTTTGGTAACCAACGGCCCCACTAACTGCCCTGCATCTCCTTGCTTAGCGTTCAGCTCCGCTCACCTCGCTAGACCCTTTGCAAGTATATTTCATGTACACGTGAGAGTAAGTTTGCACGAGATGCAGCTGGGAACGCACCCAGCCTGCTCCCACTCATCATCTGCGCTGCCGTGGCCTGAACGTGTCCCTCCCAGATCCACATGCTGCAGCCCTGACCACCAGTGGGACAGTGTTTGGAGGTGAGGCCTTGGACAATCATCAGTTCTATGAGGTCCTGAGTGTGGGGCCCCATGAAGGGATTAGTGTCCTTATAGGAAGAGAGAGACCAGAGCTTGCTCTCTCCACCACGTGAGGACGCAGGGGGACGCTGGCCACCTGTCAGCCAGGAGGAGGGCCCTCTCCAGAGCTCAGCCACGCTGGCACCCTCATCTTGGACATCCAGCCTCCAGAACTGTGGGAAATGAATGTTTGTTGTTTAAGCCACCTGGTCTACCACGAAACTAAGACAGGACTGGAGGTTTAATCAAGGAACTTCATTCTGCCACTCCACGTGCTTCCCCTACCCAGGCCTCCGTTTTCTTCCTGTTACCAAGTCCAAACTCACTCTGCTCACCACACGACAGGCCAATAAATCGGGAGATGAGCTGTCGGGGCAAAGAATAGCGACTTTATCCGGAAAGCTGGCAGACCCAGAGGATGGCAGACTGATGTCTTAGAGAACCATCCTCCCCAGGTCAGAACACAGGCTCCTTTTATACAAAAAACCAGGGGTGGGGGTGTGGTTGGTTGATGCAAACTTCTTGGTGCAGAAGTCCTTTGTTCCTGCAGCCGTCCACGTGGGCCAAGTCAGGGTGCTCCTGCAAAACCTCCAACAAAACAAACGTCGCTCTCTATTCTGCAACTTTGTTATCTTCACGTGAGTGCAGAGCGAGCAGGACTAAGCCTGGGAAACGGCACGGTGGTCAAAGCCAAAGGAACGGATCTAATGTGGAGTCAGATTTGTTCTTTCCTGTTACGTTCCCACTTGGACGGAGCACTTTTCCATGAGTTCCAGACTGCAGTTCCTAGAGCAGGGGAAGAGGCCGATCCCTGCAGAGACTCTCATTTCTAAAGATTCCACCTCAAGGCAGCGCTGTCACCGCTCCTCTGGACATTCCTGGACGTCCCCTCCGCTCTCCAAGGAGCTGGGCGGGTGCGCATCTCATGGCCGCTCACTTGGGCAGGGTAATTGGTGGGCTGGCCAAATTCCCCCCAGTTCTAGTCCATATTGTGGAAACAGTCCTGCTGTATCTGACGTTGTGTAAAAAGACATAGAGCAAATGACAGTTTCTAACGCAGCCTTACACATTCTGAACAGAAAGGAACAACGGTACATGTAGGCCCCAGAAACCTTCAAAGGAAGACGGGGTTAAAATTCAGCTGCTGAAGTCAGCTTGGTAACACCTTTAAACCGAGGGGGAGAGGTCGTGGGAGCCTTCCTGCAGGGCTCTCACTCCGCACCAGGGCTAAGCGCGGGGCCCTGCTGGGAGAGGCTTACGGGGAAGGCTCTGGGCTCTGCGTCACCAAGACCCACGCACGACAAAGATGTCGCTCCTCCTCCGGTTGGTGACTGAGAGCGTGTGCTCTCACACCCTGTCCCTTGCCCTGCAGACTTGATTGTTGCCACGCATGCTTTGGCCCTGAGCAAGGATTCGATGGGAGATTTAAAGCACACCAGGCTCTCAGCATTGGCCTTTGTGTGACGAAGACTCGGGCCAGCGTGGCCCCACTCCTGACCCTGCCCTCAGGACCGCCCTGGGCACAGTGTGTCACGCCCCTGCTCATTTTAAGAACATAGCCAGGTCGCTGAGGCCAACCTTCCAGGCAGCTCTTTGTGACCCAGAGTGCACAGTCAAAACCCCTAAAACAACTTCCTGAAGCAGGAGACTGCCAGCTGCCCTCTCCCCGCCCCAGGGATTCTGTCTGGGCATTTCTTTTTTATTTTATTTTTTTTATTTTGCAGGGGGACATGATTAGGTTTTACTTATTTATTTATGTTCTTGCTGGAGGCGCTGGGGATTGAACCCAGGACCTTGTGCATGCTAGGCACGCACTCTACCCCTGAGCCACCCCCCACCCTTGGGCTTTGCTTAATAGCCTCTCCAGATGCTACAAGTATGTAGGCAGAAATGAAAACCAAAACAGCAAAAGCAGTTAAATTTAGCATAAACTTGGTAGGAAGGGCAGTTAATTGAATTCGATAATGTGGTAATGACTCAATGGATGGAGAGAAAAAATGAATCCTCAGAAACAGCGCCTCGGAGGTAGCCGCCTCCTGGGGGACACTGAGACGCCTCTGGGACTGGCTTCTTCCCTGTGGCTCCCCGCCGGGCCCCACTCTCTCCCACGTGTAAGTTAGGCCGTGTGTGTCCTGCGCCCTCAGGACCTTCCACCCTGCAGCCTGCCAGCCTCCCGCAACCAGAGTCACCGGTCCCCCAGGCTGGGGCAGGATGGCTGCGCGGCCAAACGGCAGCGCTCCACGTGGTCCACGAGGGCAGAGGACCCCCGGAGGCAGAAAGTGCGTGCACGCGCGGCGTGCTAGAAGATGCTACGGGTTTCAGGCCTTGCCTCCGAGGGGCCCTGGGCCAGGTCCCCCGGAGGTCTGGGGACTGTGGGCTTCCAGTGCGCCTGGGAGGGTGCCGCAGTGACCCCGCAGTCTCCTTGCCTCTGATGCCCGTCTTTCCCTCTTAACATCCACATCTGGACAGAAGCTCAGGCTTAGAGGGAAGTGGCAGCACCACAGAGGCTGAGCATATCGCCTGCAACCTGGGTTCCCAGATCCCAGAGCTGTCACTTCACCCTCCTCTCCCTCCCTCGTCCTCTCTCCCTCCCTTCTCCCTCTGCTCCCTCTGCCCTTCTTTGTCTCTCTCTGTCTCTCCTTCTCTCTCCCCAAACCCCACAATACACACACACACACACACACACACCCCTTTTTTCTGAATCACATGAGAGTCAGCTGCAAGGACATGCCCTTTACCCTGTACACGGCACATTTCCCTAAGAGGCAGCGGCACTCTCCTGTGCGGCCAAAAGCCACACAAAGCTGAAGTTACCCTGAGGCAACATTAACATCGAACCTGCAGACCTCATTCAGACTCTGCCCGTTGTCTCAGTGATGCTGTGTATGCAGGAACCTGGCAGAGTGGGGCTTGCACTCAGCCTGCTGCCTCTCTCCGTCCTCAGGGCTTCTGTCCATTTCGTGAGGACAGCCACACTTGCTGTCAACTGTCCTCAGTGTGGTTTGTGTGATGCTTCCTCCCAGTCAGCTAGACTAAGCTACGCCTTTGGGGCAGGAATGTCCTAGGAGTGAGGCTGGAGTGCAAACCCAGGGACCCCCTGCCCGAGGCTTTGAGGCATGTGGGAAGCCCTGAGGTCACACCTGCTGCATCTTTCTTTCTGTGGTACCCAAGGCTGACCCTTTCCCAAGAATTTGGGGACAGGCTGTGTGCACTCTCAAGGTTAAACCATTCTCAACATGCAGAGGGTGCCACGGCGTCTCTCCAAAGGGCTGTTTCGTCCATCACCAGTCACCAAGAGGAAACAGCCAGCGGGAAGTGGGATGTCCCGCCTGGGGGCAACAGCCACAGTGCCCACCGTCCGCTGGCCTGCCCCCCACCTTCCCGTGCAGTCATCTGTGGCTTCTTGGCTCTGAAGTGTATTTAATTTAGCCTGGCACATAAATTAACATCCACACCGCCTGCAGCAAAGGCCTCGGGGCCAAGTGGGCGGGGGTGGGGGGGCAGCCGGGTGCCGCACCGGACACTTAAGGGGCCAGGGCTTCTGCACCCGCCGCCAGGCAGGGCCCATGATTGTTATGTAAACACACAGCCCATCTGCTCCGAGGCACACTTCGGGCCGCCCCGTGCACTAATCATTTTCCATCCTCTTAGGTGAAAACTTGGACAATGTAAGGGCTTTCAATCTCCCTTTCATTTGCAAACGAGTCATTTCGGCTAAGCGTGGCCCCCTATTCTTCGCCCACATTTGTGTTTGTGAAAAGACCCGTCTCAAATTTCTGGAGCAGGAGCAGCTGCTTCGAGGCCTCTTTTCACTCAGCCAGGCGCCCCCACCCCCAGGCCCCCGCCCCCTCCCCCCACCCAGCCCTTTTGTCTCGGGCAGAGCCAGCCCCCCTCCTGACCCCTGGCCAACTTGGAGCCTCCTCCTTTGTCAGCCTCCCCCAGACAAGTTTCACCCTAAATCAAGCATTGTTTGGGCTCCTGAGGCCAGCACGTGCCCACGTCCCCTAATCTTTTAATTTCACCCCAGGAAAAGGCAGCTGTTGGTGACACCCAGCTGTCGCAGGCCTGCCGCAGGCCGGGAAACAATGACAGGGGAGGAGGGAGGCCGCCGCCTGCGGTGATATGTACATCTCCCCTCGCTTTCTTCTCCGGGGTGGGGTTTTTCTTTTCGCAACAGTTGGCAGCACGTGCTGTGAAATGCTGCCCCGCTCCAGAGGCCCCCCTCCCCCCCCGTTTTTGTCTGAACCTCGCTCACTGCCATACTCCTTGGTGTGCACTTGGGCTCGCTGGAGGACCGAACCTTCCGTCTCAGAGATCCCCGACGTGTGTCACGTTATCCTCGTGCTGCGAAAATGATCATCTGATTAATTATAGGGAAGGCTGAGACAGGGAGGCAGTGCTGCACACTCACGGCGCGTGCCCCGTGCATCCTGGCGCGGGGGTGGGGGCTGTCGCTCAGTTGCATTAATGCTTCTCAGGGGTCACGGCAGTAAGCGTGATGTGGAGTGAGGTCTCCCCCATGCGCGTGTGACCAGAGGACAGGGCAGGCCCCTGGGAATATATACCACTGAGGCCAACAAAAGCCAGCCCAGCGCTCTCCCGGGGGCTCCAGTAGGGCGTTTCTGGGGCACCCCGTCTCTGCACGATTGATTTCGTGGAGGCCTTTCTCTGTCACACCTGCGCCCCAGCAGCCTGAGCACCAAAGAATGAGGATTCAGGAGGCTGGCCACTGCCCTGAGCTCCCAGGTCACCTCCCAGGTGCCCGGCTTATGAATGTGGGCATCGGAGGGACTCTTCGCAGCAGCACTGCCCAAACTTCTGCGATGATGGAGAGTCCTCTCTCAGGGCTATCCAGCACAGCCCCGGCGCACTGAGAAACTAATTTTTAAATTTTATTTCAAGTTACTTAAATGCAAGTGGCCACGTGCGGCTGGGGGCCACCACGTGGGCAGAAGAGCTCTGAGCTGTGGGTCCCCACGCACTGCATCACCTGAGCCACAGCGCACGCAGGTGCCTGGGCCTGTTTCCTGGGGATCCGGTTTCACTCTCAGGGATGCAGACTGGGCTCTGCAGAGACGGGTGTGTATTCGGAACGCACCCGCCTCATTTAGCCATAAACAGAGCTCTCCAAAACACAGGGTATTTTAGAATTACCCAGCTCATAGTCTCCTGAGAGTAGGCAGCAACTCCCCACCTTCCTGGGCCCCGACTTCTGTTCCTGCTCTACCTGCCACGGCTGAGGTACCAGGGCTGTCCCAGCTCCAAAGTTACAAACAAAACCATCAGCCCAGAGCAAACACAGGCCCAGAGGCGCAGCCGCAGGCCGGCGCGGGCCCCTTTCCGCCCACTGGACCTCACCTGGTGGGTAACTGAAAGACGCGGCAGAAACCCAGCCCCGGCCAGAGCAGATGGTGAGCTGCACACCTGCCTGGGGCGGCACCTGCCGTGGGGCAAGGGTGAGGGTGCCCCAGGCCACGGGCAAGTGTCCGACTCATTTGCATGCTCGACGTGGCCACGTGCCTGGATGCTGGGAGGCTCTGACGTGGCATGTGGCTGCTTTTAAAGCCAGAGAAAGCTGTGCGCTCAAGCCGCAAAGCCGGGAGCCGTCTGAGACGCGTGCTCGCACCTTCCCGGGCCAGGCACGTGCCCACACTTCCCAATGAGAACAGCTGCCCACAGATGGTACGTCAGGGGTCAGGGACCTATGGAGGCCAGGACCTGGCTGTTGGGAGGGTGCCCTTCCTGCTCTTTTGTGCCCCCGACGGCACCAGCGCATAAGAAGGCCAAGTGCAAAGGGCCAATTCCACAGCCTCCCCTTCCTGCAAGACCCGGCCCTCCACCAGAAAGAGTTAAAAGTCAGTCTAGCCTCGGGGCATTCAGGTCACCAGCCACAGCTGTAGCCCTGTCGCCAGCCCTGTCACCTCTTCTGTCCAGAATTGCAGGCCGGGGCTGTAGCTTCCAACCCACCTCAGGCACCCGGGCCATCTGTCACAGGCTTGGGGACAGCCATGCGCCTGACTGAGGTGGGGCCTGAGGAGACACAGAAGACGGGACATGTGGCAACCCTGCAAGGAGAGGAGCCCCATAAAATATTACGACAATTGAGGCCAAACTGGTGAGCACAGTGCGGTCTGGGAGGGGCAAGTCGCACGTACCCCCAAGCCCCAGGCCCGCATGCCTGCCACCCCGCCCGCTCTCCACGTCGGGGAGAAGGAGGCTGCACCCCAGCCTCCAGGGCCGGCGGGCCGGCCGCCAGCAGCGGGGGAAAGGTAACAGGCAGGCACGTTGTAAGGCCGTTAGCGAAGAACAATGGGAGGCTGAAAGGGTAACCCTAGTAAATAGAAGGAAGAATGAGGGTTGGCTTGTGCCAGCAGCGGCAGGGCGAGCTCATTATTCCAGACGGCAGATGGAGGGTGGCCCGGCTGCTGGGCAGAACTGCCGGCTGCCGGGCGGGGGAGGCCAGAGCTGGCAGCGGGCGCCCGGGACCACCCCCCCCACCAGCATCGCAGCACGGCCCTTCCTCCCACGGCGCTCGGAGCGAAGGCGAGGGCTGTGCCCTCCACATGCCAGCTTCAAGGCAACTCACTGCGCAGCCTCGTCTGCACCGAGGACCTCCCCTGACCCCGGGCGTCTCCACTCAGCTAAGATGGCCCGATGCCCGCGGCGGGCCACCCCAGCCCTGAGCGTTCTGCCCACGGGGGAGGAAGTGCCCAAGGAAGGGCGTGAGTCACCTCCGTCAGCCCAGTTCTACTTTCAGCGTGACACAAGTCGCCTTTGCTCAAATGAGTCATTTTTATGTAGAGATGGACCCCGAGCCTGCTGGTGTCCCCAGGGGAGATGCCGGCCAAGGGATGTGACATGGTGGCGTGCCCATGAGGGCGTGCGCACAGGGCTGTTCACACCGGGGGCAGGCACACTGGCTGAGCGCCTTCGCTCCTGGTGACGAGTGCGATGCTAAGGCAGGCGCCCCGGATGCCTTGGATCTCCCACAGAACGGTGCACCTTAACCCGGGGGACGTGGAAAGGCTGCCTTGGTTTGGGGAGGTAGGTGGTCCAAAGTCGGAGGCTGAGATGCCCTCTCCTCCTGCTTGCTTTCCTCAGATTGCCCTCAAATCTCAATCTTCCTTTTCACTCCTGCTACCAGATGGGCCAGAGGAATCTTTTGCTTCTATTCGCAGTGCTTGGGTTTCCACTCTGCACTTGGAACTGAAGATTGAAGACTGAGTCTTGAAATTGGGGGGGTCCCAGAAAGCCACATGCTTGGAAAGGGACCTGCCATCTGGTGGGACTGCTGAGGGCCTTTGTAAGTTCACGAGGAGAAGTTGGGATGATTAAACGTATCTCATGCAATGACATTTGCCAACAGAAAAGAAGTGTGGAGAGAAGGGTGGGGCAGCAACCCCGTGTCTCCCTCCCTGTGGTCTGGCTTGTTTTCCCGCGCCAGGCACCGCCCTAGACTCAGAGGTAATGCGGCACCGAGGTGCCCACATCCTCTGCCCTCGGGAAGCCGGTCAGAGAACAAGGAAGGGTGAGGTGACAAACACGCTGGGGAAGGTGATGCAATGATGAAAGATGGGTGGTGGCTGTTGGAGGTCCGGGGAAGGCCTGGAAAAATGAGGAGGCATCCTCTTGGGATGTGCAGGGCCCAAGCAATGACTGCAGGACCTCTGGGAAGAAAAGGCTTGGAAACCCAGAGAAGACCCCTGGGAGGGAGGGCGGGAGCAGCTGGGAGAGGGTGGTGTGCAGGTGGTTAAGAATCAGAGCCACCCACGGCTCCTGTGTCTGGGAGGTGTGACCACACTCTTCCTCATGGTAGAGAGTGGGTGGGGTGATAATGCCAGCGTGTGGCCCCTACACCCTCTGCCCTTGGTGAGGGGGTGGCAGCTCCCAGGACAGCACCTGGAGGCCAGATTCACCCAGAACCCTTTGGCTTTGAAGGTATGTCTTCAGGGCAAGAAGTATTCCTGTTTAAATTCACTGCCTAACCTCTTATCAAGACACAGCTGCAGGGGCAGACTGATGGGGCCATTCTGTGTTCAAAGAGTTGTCTTTACCATCCCCTCCATACCATCATCACCACCACCAACACCATCACCATCATGATCACCATTATCACCACCATCACCGTCTTCACCATCATTACCACAACCAGCACCATCCACCATCATCACCACCACATCACCATCATGATCACCATCTTCATCATCATCACCACCATCATCCCCGCCATTTTCACCAGCACAGTCATCATCACCATCACCACCACCACCATCACCATTTTCACCATCACCATCATCACCACCATCTTCATCTAATCTTTAAAATGAGCCCATGCCAGGTGCCATTTTAAGTGCTTTAGCTAAATTGGCTCCCTTGATCCTCCTTACAGCCTTCCAATGCACATACTATTATTATCTGCATTTTACAGGAGTGGAAACTGAAGCACTGAGGGTAAACTGACTTATTCAGGGTCACATAAATGGGAACTGGGAACCAGGATCTGAACCAAAGCAGTCACACTCTGGGATCTGCGCCTTTAAGGGACATGCCGATGGGCATCATTTGCAATAGCAAAAGCCTGGAAATAACCTAAATCATTCCCACCGTGGAGTACTACGCAGCAGTGAAAATGATTGAGCAACAGGTCAATGACTCAATGTGCATGACTCTCATGAGTAGATGCAAAGCAAGTCACAGAATTTATACAATTTGATTTTATTTCTAAAAGTTCAAAGACTGACAAAATTGACCGCTCTGTTGCTGAGCGACTCTTCTGTACACAGTAAAACAAGATGCAATAGTGATTAGCAGGACCCAGGTTGACGGCATCACTTCCGACTGTGTACCTGGGCCCCGCCCAGGGGTGTGTCTTTTTTCGTTTTTGTTCTTTCTAATGGCCGTATGAGGTAGACATAGACATACTCTTTTGTATGTACAGTGTATTCCAGAATTATTTTTAAAGTTCTTTTTTTTAACCTCCAACTAGAAAAAAGAAGGCACGATAAGCAGCTTCTAAACCCTTGATTCCGGCCAGTGAGTCTTTCTGGTAGGAAACCACTCCCCTCAGAATTCCTTCTGTGCTCACAAGGGAGTCAGCAACCCAGAGCTTCTTCCTCAGCGTCCCCCCTTCAGAGGTAACTTTCCAACCCCAGGTGCCTCTGCCTCCTCCGTGTCCGTAGAATCAGTGATGCTCGCGATGTACTTCAGTGTGTGCGGAAACAGCACATCTCATTACTTGTGTTTACGCTGACTGAAAGGCAGCTCTAGGCCCATCTGTGTGACGTGTGGGAAACCCCGTCTCAGAGTCACTGGGCCTTGGGCAATTCCGAGACCTGTGACCAGGACCGTGGGTTGTCACAGGCAACGTCAGAGGCCTTGCAGCCCCTGCTTAGGATGGAGGACCAGCCGGCATCCATGTGACACGACCCCTGGTGACACAGTGCAGCCCCCGCCTTTGGGCTCTCCTTGCCGCCCCACCCTGGCCCCGCATGGAGGGCAGCTTCCCCCTCGAGGACACCCCGTCACGGCGCACAGCTTCCATGAGAGCCCGAGGGGGCTGGCCAGGGCACCCCTGCTCTACTGAGAGGGCGAAGCAGTCTGGGGGCTGCAGGGGGCAAGCACCGTATGACGTTGTGACCAATGAGCTACCCCTCCTCTGGCCCCAGACACTGCTGGCCCCCACGCAGACGCATGCTAAGGGCACCCTAAGTGCCGGCACCGCTCCTGAAGCTGGCCTTAGGTGGGGGGTTCCTGCTAAACGCAGCAGGGGCCGGGCCGCCGTCCTGCTGGCCTGTGGGCACACCCACCCTCCCCCACCCTGCCCACAGATTATCAACCGGACCATCCACCACCCGGCTGTCCCCGGGGCTCCCACTCCTCGCCCTCCTTCCCTGACAGCAGCCACAGCATGTCCTCAGGTCTCCCTCCCTCCCACCTGAGGCGCCTCCCCCATCCAGGTCCCTTCTCAGCGACTGAGGGGTTCTGGCGCTCTTGCTCTTGGCTGAGGAAAGTGAGTGGGGAGGAGGGGAGGCGGCTGGCATCTGAGAGCAGGGAGCTACCAGCTCCGGCCTCCCTGCCCCCCGTCCTCCCCGCCCAAGGGCAAGGGACCATCTGCTGCTGCAGCCACGGGCGGCAGCTGGGCGGCTTTACGCAGGGCCCCGAGGAGGGGGCTGAGCTCAGGGTGGCTTTTGACCTCACCACCATCCCAAGGCCTGGAGTGAGCACACACGCGCGCGCACACATGCACACGCAGACTGCGCGCTGACACAACGCACGTCTGACTTTCAAGTCTCAGGGTCGGCGGGGTTTGTTTATTTTTGCAGCTCTGTGATTCCTTATCAGTCATTTGAAATCCAAGAAGCTCTGAGAACTGAACATCTTTTCGTAACGCATTTGCAGGCAAAGTTCAGCCTGAGCGGGCGGAGGCGAGGCTTGACTTACCCGCTCAGTTTCAGTACAAAATGTTAACGCATGTGCTGCAGGGTGTCATCCAGACTTCACTGGGGTGGTGTGTGTACACACAGCCGGGAAACCCCAGTCCACAGCCCCAGCCTGTGCGCGCCGAGGAAGGGGTCCACGCCCAGAAAGCCGGGGTCTCAGCGCGGCTCACCGCTGGGCCACCCTTGCTGAGCGGGCTTGTCCCTGGTCAGGCCTGGGGAGCTGAAAACCCACCCAGGAACGTGTCAAGTCGCATTTGCTCCAAACTGTGTATCAAACGGGAGCAGGGCATGTGCCCACAGGCCTGGCAGAAGGCGCCCTTGGAGACACAGACGGAGGCCTCCCGGAGCCTCTGGGGCTGCAGCCGCGTCTCGGGGTCCTGCTGCCTCGCTGCATTGCCATCAAGGGCCCCTGGCGGCCTGGCCTGCTCATCCCAGCCCTCTGTGACCCTCCGTACGCGCGCACACGTGCGCATGTGTACAATCACGCACGCCAGCACGCGTGCACATTCCCACACGTGTGTCCACACAGCACGTGTGCACACAGGCGCAGACACACTTCACCTCAGCTTTCCCCAGAACAAGCAGGCTGCGCGGTGGCCAGCGGTGGCCCGCACTCCCCCGGCTCGACTCCAGAGCAAGGACGTGGTGGGGCTCTAAGTGAACAGGCCTGCTCCTTCCCCACTGTTCACCAGACATGCCAGCGCTCACACAACCCAAGACAGGATGTCCGGCAACGGGGGCTCCTGGGAGGGAACCCCGTCCGGCTGTGCTCAAAGCCGGTCGTGGAGCCAACGGAGAAGCCAGGCTCCTTCCACACCTGCCGCAAGGAAACTGAAGCCCTCGCGCAGGCTGGGTGGCTGGGAGAGACCAGCCTGCTCCTCGTGAGGGACCCCGGGCCAGACAGAAAGTGGCTCTGGGGGGCCTTTGTGGTTTCCTTCTGAAAATTGGCGGGAGCCCAGGATGCAGCAGACCTCTGACGCCGGCTGGGCGGGCCAGCCCGTCTTTCCCACTTCTCATCCTGAAACCTTACTGCCCTGTGTCAACACACATTCCAGACACCCCTGGAAAGCCCCAGGGGAGCAGACGCGCAGGTTCAGCGATCAGCCGCCCACACGAACCCCGAGGTGTCTGGGAGGTCGGGTCAGGGCCCCTCCAGGCAGGCCAGGGCAGGCGCCACGCCGGTGCCTGCTGCCTCTCCAGCCGGGAAGCTTGCCGGAGGGAGGCGGGGCCGTTTCCAGCAGGACGGTCTGATCAGCCCTCTCCTTCCATCACGGATATGTGTGCTGACCCCTTTACTGTCTGAAGTCAAATAACTGGATAATGTAGTGTGGTTACAGCAACGCACTAGATAGATGGTGGAGATAAAAGATGAATTTCCTGAACATCCAACTAAGAGAAACCTGAAGGAAAGGAATCTGCAATGACCTCTGTTTCAATAGTAAAAGGCTACGCGTAACTGTCCGAGGGGACAGGAGCGAGTCCTCCGGTGCTTGCGTTTGACGTGGGATCTCTGGGCCGGGCAGGCACGGCTGCAGCCCGACCGCGGGTGTTGCTTCCGTGCCTCAGCCCCGCACACGGCATCACAGCGGGTCGTGAGCTTTTCTGAGATGACAGACGAAGGTCGACACAGCTCTGAGCGACGCGGAGTCCAGATCCTCCCTGAACGTATAGCGTAGCTGCATTTCTGGGAAGGCCCGGGCACACCCCACCCACAGGAGACAGGCATGGTGCCTGACGGACTCGGAGGTGAGGACCAACCCTGATCGCCACCCTGGGACCCTTCACGCAGTAGAGAAGCCGATGGGACGATCAGAGCCACATGCTCTTCTGTCTGTGCGGGACTCGCTCTGCCTCGGGGAACCTCATGTGCCCCCGGCGCTGCCTGCAAAAGACCAGTGTGTTGTTGTTTCCACCAAACGGGCCCCTCGGGGAACCCCTGCGGATCCTGCCCCCTTGTGAGCGCCAGCGCCACTCACAGTGCCACTCAGCCTGCGGCGGGGCGAGGTGGGGGGTGCTGCAAGGCCCAGCCCTTGCACGACACGCATCCCACAGTGACTTGAAGGGCTCTGTCCTCTAAGGCGTCCCAGCCTGAGCGGCTGAAGTGGGCCTTCTGTGGGCCTGCTGAGTTGCCTTCGTCTGCGCCGGGACCAGCGTGCGAGAAGACCCGTCCACAGGCTGTCAGCCCTGCTGGGTGTGGGGCCCATCGGGGCCACGTGTTCGCCTCTGCCTCCTACATGCTGGCCCTGCCACCGCCAGCTCCGTGGGCCCAGGGCAGCTCGCACGCTCCGGGCGTCCCTCATGCGTTGGCAGGGAATCTGTAAATTGCCCATCAGTCCGCGTATTCGGGAGATTTACACATTAGCTGACAGGGCTGTGAACACGGAAGCCACCTCCTCCGTGCCCTGGGAGCCTGGGTCCCTCCCCGCCCGCGGACTTCACGCCCGTCCCCAGGGCATCCCTCGGTGCCTTACACAAGGACTGGGTGCGGGGTGGGGCTGCCGCGCCGCGATTCCCGCCAGCCTGCAGGCGATGGGCCGCTTCTGCCGCTGCCTGGTCACGGGGCAGGGACAGCTCTCCCAGCCTCTGCGAGGCGAGCCTCCCTGCGGGGGGAGCGGGGGAGAGAAGACCCCGGCTCGCAGGGCCGCTGTGAGGACGGAAGGCAGCGAGCCTCCGACACACGGGAGCCGACACCACCTCTGTCCACCGGTGATCGAGCGTGTGAGCAACCGCCGGTGGCCAGGCCCGGGTCTGGCGAGTCAGGACCGGACGGCAGTCTCTGGCTCTCGCTCCTCACGTTCCCTTGAGCTGTGACTTCAAAGTCCGTCTATTAGGTGGTCAGACAAGTGGGGGCACCGGGCGGACAGGTGGAGGGGAGGGAGGAGGGCCCGGAAGACGGCGGTGAGCCCGCCTGCAGCGAAAAGGGGCTTTGCTTCCTCCAAATGGCTGCCAGCAGGAGTCGGGTTAGAACCCGACAGCCTCGGCTGCATGGCAGGAGCAGGACCCACGTGGACACGACCGGAGCTCGCTGTGACACAATGAGCACCGCGGCTCGGGCCCCCGCACGGGCCCTCCTGTGTGCATCACGCGTGAGGACGTGCGCGAAGCAGACAAACCCGACCAAGCGTTTCAGGGGCGAGCGAAGACCCCGCTTTTCCCGCCCTCGGCCAGCCCGCCTCCCGTCCTGGGAGCTGCACTTCCCCTTTGCTAACAAACCCTTTAAAATCTTTGGCGACGCAACACTCTGTCTCCCGTCTGAATTCTTATCTTTCGAGTATGACAAGAACTGGGGTCTTTCCCTTCCCCTTTCGGGGGTAATGCGCCCACGTCTCACAGGCTGCGCTGGACCCAGGCACGTGGGCAGGCGGCCGCAGGTTGGCGGCACGCTCCCGGGCCTTGAACTGAGAGACGTCCTGGAGCAGAGGGACAAGGACCGAGCCTTCTGCTTGACCTTCATCCAGCTGTTCTCCCTGGACCTCACCCACCCCCCCCCCATGATGGTCAGACCCCGAAGACGCAGTCACCTTCCCCGGGGATGGCTTCCTGGATCCTCTGAGCATCATTCTCACTTGCCTGCTCGTGTCGCTCAGCAGTGAGCATCTTCCTTTCAGAAGCGCCCTCAAGGTCCTGAATTCAACCGTGTAGACACAATAAGGTCTCCCCGCCCCACTGGGAAGGAACCAACCCACACGTGCCAGTGGCCCCTGAGTGTGGCACAGCCCGTCCCAGAGAAACGAGAGGCGCCGTCTGGTCCTCACGTCCAGCAGGGGAGATGGCCGTCGTGTAAGGAGGGAGGCACACCTCTGGGGCCCACATCCTGCGGCTGTGAAAAGGTCAGGTCGGTGCCTTTGTGAGCCAGAATTCAAAGCTGAACTTACTAGCATTTCTAACCTTACCTAAATCGTGTCCCCGCGGAGATCAGTAAGTGGACAGAAACACCACGTTCCAGGCAGAACACGAGTCTCCTGCCAAACATAAGAAAAGCCATGGCAGCAGAGAAGCCGCCCACCTGTGACCTGCCCGTGATGTTAGTACTGGCAGCAGAAGCGTCAGGCTGAGCAGAGGCTGCAGATGCACACGGAAATCAAACCAGGTGCAGGGAACTAGTTATAAAACGCCTCTGGCAGCGTTTTCTGGTCTGCTGGCTGAAGCCCTTGGCGGGGGCTTGCTGGCCGGGACAGCTGGCCAGTCCCTGCTGACAGCAATCCTAAGCTTGAGCAAGCAAACTTATCTCTGCACCACTTGGGGACCTGGTGTCTCAGGCTTTAAAGGAAACTGAGAATGTCACACACACTCTCTGCTCGGGGCGGGGCGAGGGGCTGGCTGCGGAGGGGAGGGCCCGGGCAAGCTGGCTGCCGGGAAGCGCAGGGCCCCCGGGGCCTCCTCAGGCTGGAAGTCTCCCACGGGCTCCACATCACAGATGCCGCTTAAGGGCTCACCTGAGCTCACCTGTGGAGGGCGGGGCCTTCCCGGTCTCGGTGGCAGGGAGCCGGTGAGGGCGGAGGAGGGGGCGGTCCTGCACCGGCTCCTTCTGGCTTCTTGTCCTGGGTGAGAGTGGACGGACAGGTTCTCTGGGTGGCTGCCACACACGTGTAGGCTGGAACACGCCGTCCCTCCGGCGTCCTGGAGGGCTGCCTTCACCGTCCAGCTCCGTGTGTGATCAGAAGTTGACCAATGTGCGTGTGGATGTCACATCCTTCACGTGTCCCCAGGCGTGACCTGGAGTGCCCTGGCGGAGGGGAGGTCAGCCTCTGTGGAGGCTTGTTTCTTGTTTGGGGGTGTGGTTGTATATATTTTTTTATTGAAGTACAGTCAGTTTACTTCTGGTGCACAGCACATGCTTCAGTCGTACATGAACACACATACATAGATTCACTTTCATATTCCTTTTCACCGTAAGTTACTACAAGATATTGAATATAGTTCCCTGTGCTGTACAGAAGAAACTTGTTGTTTATCTATTTTATATGTATCAGTCAGTATCTGCAAATCTCAAACTCCCAAATTATCCCTTCTGACCCCTTCCCCCTACCGGTAACCATAAGTTTGTTTTCTACGTCTGTGAGTCTGTTTCTGTTTTGTAAATAAGTTCATTTTTGGTTTTTTTTTTTTTTTTTGAGTCCACATATGAGTGATCTCATATGGTATTCTTCTTTCTCTTTCTGGCTTACTTCACTTAGAATGACAATCTCCAGGTCCATCCATGTTGCTGCAAATGGCATTATTTTATCATTTTTATGGCTGAGTAATATTCCATTGTATAAATATAACACAGCTTCTTTATCCAGCCATCTGTTGATGGACATTTAGGCTGTTTCCATGTCTTGGCTGTTGTAAATAGTGCTGCTATGAACACTGGGGTGCAGGTGTCTTTTTGAATTAAGGTTCCCTCTGGATATATGCCCAGGAGTGGGATTGCTGGGTCATAGGGTAAGTCTATTTTTAGTCTTTTGAGGAATCTCCATACTGTTTCCCACAGTGGCTGCGCCAAACTGCATTCCCCCGACAGTAGAGCAGGGTTCCCCTTTCTCCTCACTAGAGGTTAAACCTGGCTGGGTTTTCAGAGCAAGAGGAGGGAAGGCTCAGAGTCTGGGCAGGTGGACGTGGCATCTGCCAGCAGGCCCCCAGTAACGAGGTTTTGGGGAGAAGCCCTCCTTGCCCGGTTCCTCCCCCAAGGTGTCCACATCAGAGGCTCCAAATCTGGGAAGCGGTTTGAATGCAGAGGCCCAGGGCCTGGCCCAGCCAGGATCTCTGCAGGGGGGTCCCAGGAATCGGTTTATCAGAGGTTCCTGGGTTAATCTGAAGCTTCAGGTGCACGGAGCCCCAGCATCGCAGCCCACCCCCTCCAGGCTGGCACAACAAAGCCTGCGGAGTCTTTAAAAATCCCCATCAACCAGTGAATTTTATCTCTGGCCATTTAGCATTCACAGTCAGCCAAGTCCTGGAGCAGAACTGGGGGATGGCAAGTTTTCCATTGCTTCCTGGCCCATGTCCATCACCGTTGACCGCGTTGACGCTGTTTGTGGTACCCTGCCCTCCGCGTGCGCCCTTCTCAAGAACCCCCACGCCCTGTCCCAGGCCCTGTTGGTGGACCCAGCCCCCAGCCAGCCACTCAGGCTGGACACAGGGCGCAACCTGGGCCCACCTGAATCCAGCAGCGTGTCACCACCGCCCATCAGGACAGCTGGCTTCTGGGGACCGGGCTGGGCCCCGGTGCGCACAGTGCTGGGCCCGGGACGCCCTGCTCTTGCTGTTTGCCCTTCTCATGCGGACCCTGCAGCAGCCCCGCCCTCCAGCACTCCTGCGGAGACACAGGGGCCTCTTCTCCAAGACTGCTCCTGAAAGCCACTCTCAAGCTCCGCCTTCTTCAATGAGGAGGAAAGGAACTAACAGCGGGAGATGCAGGGGGCTCAGGCATGCATATGTGCTCTCCCATCTGCGTCTCAGGCCGTCCTGTGAGGGAGGTAATCACCCCCAGGATCTACTGGCTTGCCCGCGTCGCACAGCCAGGACCAGATCCGGGATCCGGCCGGCTCAATGGCTGCCGCCACCAGAGGGCCACGTGCCGGGGGCAGGGGCCGCGCCAGGCCCGCCCACCACACCTGTGGGGCCCGGGGTGCAGCCAGGCCAGGCCAGGCCAGCCACCATCCCAGGAGAGCACAGGTCACACAGAGCACACCCCTCACCAGCCCTGGGGCCACAAGGAAGCCTGCTCCGCCCAGCCTTCCTCTAGCCCCACCTCAGCAACCAGCGGGTCAGAACATTCCGGGGGGCAGTGACGGGGACCTGCAGGACCTCCCAGAGCTGCCCAGATGGCCACGGAAGCCCCAGGAGGGTGAGTGGCAGCGACCGCCGGGTGATCGGGTGCATGGAGAGTGCGACGTCAAACCTCCGTCGTTCTGGGGACTCTTGGACCCACTTTCCCAGCGTGGGGGCAGCACTGGGGCCTTTGTCGCGACATCTCAGTTGATCTCAGGCCCTCTCCTAAGTTCCCCTTTGCCTGGAGGATCCGCTCCATGTTCTGTTCCTCTTCCCGACCCCCCGGTGTGCGAACATGTGGCAGTTCTGCGGGTGACATATGTTAACAGATGTAGCATCCCCAGGCCAAGCCGTGACCTCCCACCAGGCACTGTGAGTGCCACCCCCAGAGCTGAAGGTGTTGGTGGTTTGCTGTGCGGGGTCAGGCCCCCTGGAGACGGCGTCACAACTCTGGGCAGCTTCACACACAGCCTGGCGGGAGGGACCCGAGAGGAGACTCTCCCCCCTGCCCAGCCCTACTACTTGCTTCCAACAAGCCATGCATACGGGCAGGAATAATGGGCAGGAGGAACAGGCAAAGGACAGGGGCCTGGCCTGTCCCACCCGGCACAGCTCTGGGTCCAGCCTGGTCCTAACAGTCCCCCACATACTATCCACGTGGCCTAGGGGACACAGTTCTCAACTGCCCGCAGAGCAGCGAAGCTGTTCCCCACCTCCCTCACCGCAGCCTGGCCCCCGGCCCCAGCAGGCCGTGAGGAGAGGGTAGGGGTCGGGCACCACACAGCTGCTCTCCCCTCTGTGAAGTGGGACACACCCTGCACCGGGCCTGCCTGGCAGAGCACATGCTGACGTCCCCCATGCACCCTGGCAGATGGGGAAACTGAGGCCAGCAGCAGTGAGCAACGCTGTCAGTACCCACTCAGCGCCTTCAAGGCAGTTTACACGCAGCGAGTGCTCGGCCCTAGGGGGCGGCCTGCCCTGCCCGCCCAGCGTCAGCTGACCGTCTTCCTGGGGCCTTGGGCGCAGGGGACAGATGACCTGCTGGCTTATGCAACGTGTCTGCTCCTGGCCTCCCTCTGGGGATGGCTGTCTGCTGCTTGGGCCTCCTGCCGAGGCCAGCAACAGCACGTGACCATTTGTCCATAAACACGGTGAGGAGCCCACATGAGGCGCGCAGGACACAGGAGCTGAGTTTCACAACTGCTTCCTCTGTGTTTCCAATTAACTGCGGAGGTGGCCGCCCACAGGAAGGGAGCGGGGCCAAGAAGACGCTGTTTTTCCCTCTGTTCTCCGTGCTGTTTGTGAGCGCTTGGTCCCAGGAAGAAGCCACTTTGCAGGCAGGCGTGGCCCCCCCCCTCCGAGATCTTGCTCCTTCCTGGCCGCCCTCCCCAGCCTCAAGTCTCAGTCCTCTGGTTCCCCAGCCCGGCCCGCCCCGCCCCAGGCAGGAGTCCAGAGACACTCAAAGGTTGTCCCCCAGCCCAGCAGAGATGCCCCGATTATGAGCCAGCTTCTCAGATGTGCCGCAGGATTTGTGAGCCGGTGCCCGATGGCCAGCCGCAGGCCCACAGGAAATGGTAAGCAGAGATCACGGCGGGAGAGGCCCCTCCAGGTCTGCTAGTCGTCACACGGTGTGCGGCCAGCCAGCGAGAGCGGGGACAGACAGAGCCTGCTGGCCAGCCCAGCCAGGGCGGGAGAGGCAGAGTGGCCGGGAGCAGCTGCGCCCTCCTCCCTCTGCTCCAGCGAGAGAACCACAGAGCAAAGTAGGATCACCTTACTCCCTGCTGCGCACACCTGCCGGAGGGGTGGCCTGTGCTCCGCGCTCACATGCTTGCACATGACCGCTCGCTGCAGGGCTGTGTCCCTCGCATGTCCACCTGCAGCGTGTTCCCAGTCCCAGTTCCAACTTTCCATCTGTAGAATGCCACGTGCAAAGCCCCCTGGGCACCGCGGGTGAGAGTTCTCAGTGACCTCGCCCCGGTGGCAGCTGCTTGCAGACTACAAAATGCACCCAGGGTCTTTTCTCTGCAGCCCGCAGGCCAGGAATGGGCTGCCCTGGAGAAGGTTTGGCCCCCGAGAAACCAGCCTTCCTTCTGCAGCCACCTCGGCGCCTGGGCAGGACGCATCAATCTTGCTAAAAGAGAAAAGCACAACCTCTTAGAAGTTTCTCTTAGAACACATTCCACTGGACTGTGTACTTTGAACCCAAATACACCAAATGCTATCTACTAAATGCTGTGGAAAACTTTAAAAGGTAATACAGAGAGAGACTGTCTCCTGCTTTTGCCACTTCCTTCTGGGGTGAATTTCTGACACTTGAACATTCTTGTCTTTGCTCATCCCAGCAAGGTGAGAAGGGAAGGTACTGGGGCTGAAACTCCACGAAAGAAGAAATTGTCTTTATAAAGAGGACGAGATTTTGCAGATACTCAGTGCCGCCTAATTGATATTCCTTTGCAGAGAATAATCCCATCAAAGAATAACCAATGTGGGGATGTAGTCTGGTGCCGCCACTATGGAAAACAGTGTGGAGATTCCTTAAAAAAAAAAAAAAAAAACTAGAAATAGACTTACCATATGAGCCAGCAATCCCACTCCTGGGCATATAGCTGGAGGAAACTCTAATTCAAAAAGACACCTGTACCCCAATGTTCACAGCAGCACTATTCACAATAGCCAAGACATGGAAACAGCCTAAATGTCCATCAACAGATGACTGGATAAAGAAGTTGTGAAATATATATATATATATGTGTGTGTGTGTATAGATATATAAAAAATATTATATATATATATATATATATATGTAATGGAATACTACTCAGCCATAAAAAAGAATAAAATAACACCATTTGTATTAATATGGATGGACCTGGAGATCATCATACTAAGTGAAGTAAGTTAGACAGAGAAAGAAAAATACCATATGATATCACTTACACAGGGAATCAAAAAAAAAGACACAAATAAATTTATTTACAAAATAGAAACAGACTCACAGACATAGTAAACAAACTTATGGTTACCGGGGGGGAAAGGAGTGGGAAGGGGTAAATTGGGAGTTCAAGATTTGCAGATACTAACTACTATATATAAAATAGATAAACAACAAGTTTCTTCTGTAGAGCACAGGAAACTATATTCAATAGCCTGTAGTCACCTATAATGAAAATGAATATATGTGTGTTCGTGTATGACTGAAGCATTATGCTGTAACCAGAAATCGATGCAACATTGTAACCTGACTATATGTCAGTTAAAAAGAAAATAGCCAACATGATTTTCATGAGATGCATAAAGGAGTTAGGGGGGCTCACATGGGTCTTTGCAGATTAAAATGTCAATGCATTAAAATTCTGTGACTGTCACCCTCACTTCTGCTCCTCAAGAGGTTTCTCTTCACCCTCCCAACACAGCTGGAGGTCACCCAGCTGCGGTGACACAGAGTGACTTTCTCTCATCTCCCAGTGCAGGCCTGTCGCAGCGTGGAGGACCGGGAAGGGCAGGAAGGGAGGGGGCTGCACCCCGACACCTCACCCCACCCTGTGAGGGGCCGGGAGGGTCTGAAAGAGGGCCAGCTGCTGGGGGTGAGTGAAGGCAAAGTGCCAGTGGGACTCGGACCTCAGCCGGGGGCCTGCTGGGACCCCCAGAAGTGGGAGCATGGCAGCCAGTCGAGGGGCTCCTGTCCTCAGGTGGTGGAACATGTGGGGCGGCGGGCAGGCCAGAGATGGGGGGGCCCTGTGCAGACACGGAGCTCTGTGCCCAGCCTGTGGGAAGCCCCGGCTCACACCCAGCCCAGCCCAGGCTGTGGGCCAGTCTGGGTAACCGTGTCACACAGGGCCAACCTTCTCTGTGGCGTTTTCATGGTGCTGGACCGAGTTCCACGTGGACACAGGGCCAAGGGGCCAGGGACCCTCCCGGGTGAGCAGTGGGGCTTCATCAGATACTTGGAGAAGTAGAGACAGTTGAGCTGAGACAGAACGAAAGCCTCAAGGAGCCAGGCCGTAGCCTGGAGGGAGGAGACTTCCTTGGACGCAGCAAGACCAGCCAGCGTCCCCTTAGCGCCTTGGTCCAGGGGCCTCGGCACAGAACACTCAGAGGAGAAGGCGGCCCTCCAGGTGGACCAGAGCCTGGGCTGACTCGATTCATCCATCCAAGAAGGAAGCCTCGGACCATCCTGGAAGGAGGAGGGTCTGCACCTGCTCCCACTGCGCAGAAACGTCCCTACTCCTGCTTCTCAATTAGAACCACCAGCTGCGGGCTCGGCTCCCTGCCTGCGCCCCCAGCCGGGCTGACCAGGCCAGCAGACGGCAGGGTCAGTACCCGGGGAGAGGCTTGGCACGGATGCTGGTGAGGTCAGGCTGGCGGTCAGCGCGGCCCATGCTGCACGGGCGGCCTGGCTGGGCTCCGGGAGAGCACGCGGGAGGGTGTCTGCGGATGGGGGTCCCCGGGGCGCAAGGCTCTTGCTGCGGGGTAGGCAGCACGGAGCATGAAGCTCACTCCCTCTTTCTTAAGAGCATCTCTGGTGGAGGTCTGACCTCCACCCCCAGGTGGCCTGGGGTGGGGGGCAGGCAGGCCTGGAGGACAAGGGATAAGGGATGGGGAGGGAACAGGAAGGGGAAGGCTATCCTGCCAAACCCCCGGGGGGCCAGGGAGAGGGCGGAGAGGATCCATCTCTGGCCCCTGTCTCCTCCTGGCCAAGGAGGGCCCGGGCACCGCGGCTCACAGGACCAGCCCCTTCCCGCCCCTCTGCAGCACTGGGCCTCCCGCCTTCCCCACGCACACTCACTGCCCCGCACTCCAGGTGGCTCCACGTGAACCTTAGAGCGTGAAGGATGGCTGCAAAATCTTTACCGCTCCACCCAGTGGGAAAGGCAGCGGATTTCTGCTCCCACCCCCCTGCCCTGCCAGGACCCAGGCTGGCTCCCATGACTTGCTCGTCGAGGGGATGCAGCCGAAGAGAACTTTGGGTACACCTGGGACTAGACTCTAGAGCCTGCAGCTTCCTCCTCTCTTGGAAACTTCTCACTCTGGTAGAGACCAGGAGAAAGTCCAAGGTCCCTGCAAGGACCACGCTCAGGCACCCTGGTCAGGCCGCCCCATCAAGGACCCCCGCACCAAGGCCCTGGGTCATGTGAGTGAAGCAGTCTTGGACCCCCTGGACCAGCCTACCCACCAGGTGGGTGTCACCAAGTGACCTCTATCAGCTCTGGGAGGAGCAGGGGACCTGCCAAGCCACCCCCTGCCCCATAAAGTCAGCACATACAGTAAAATGATTGCTGTCCTAAACCTCCAAATGCAAGGGAGTGGGCAGCCGGCAATACACAGCCAGGACGCGGAACTCCATCCCACTTGCCATGAGTTTGTCCCACCAGCCAGTGGCACCCAGTGTAGTCAAGGAGGCAACAGAGAGACCACACGTGCGTGGGGCCAGCAGGCACTGGGCTGCACGCGGGCACACGCGGCCCTGTGAAAACAAAGTCATCTGCTGCCGTGACGTCAGGTGTCACATGCATGTGTCACACACCCCCATGCACACAAGACTCCAGCCAGGCCAAACGGCTTGAGCAAAGAGGCATTATTGGCAAAGACACAAAATGAACTAATTTCAGTTGAATTGCAGCAAACCCCTGTTGAGGCTGTAACAGTCCCAGGGCCTTTGCCAGGGAAGACCCGCCTTCCACTCCAGCAAAATGCTCGGTCTTTATCATCGTGTCCTGTCGGGTTGATCAAAACCTCGCCGACCTCGGCGTCGGTCCTGAGAGTGGGAGATTCTTTCTAACAAGTGGAAATGCCCCACAGGTGATAAAGCAGATTCAGGGGGAGGGAAAGAGCCCAGCGGTAGCGCGCATGCAGCAGGCACAAGGTCCTGGGTTCTATCCCCAGTCCCTCCGCTAAATAAATAAATAAACCTAATTACCTTCCCCCACCAAAAAAAAAAGAAAAAAAATCTGATTTGCCAACCAGGGATCCAGACAAGCCTCTCTGAGCCTCAGTGTCTTCTTCTGGAAAACAGAGCCAGTGCAGACGCTGCACCCCTGTGGGGCGTGCCTGGACACGCGCCAGCCATCCTTCGCTCACCTTCTCTGGGCGTCTCCTTCTCTGGGCTCCCCCTCCCTGCCCGGGAGATGAGAGAGGGGAACCAGGAGCCCCTACAGAGCCCGTGTCCCCCACGCTGCCTGTGACTGTGGCGAACAGTCGACTTTCAGGGCGTCTCCTACCCAACCCAGCCGCACAGATGGTCTAGAACGTTCATCTGGAATGGCGGCTCTCGGCAAGGGTGAAGCAGGATTCTGAGGGTGCATTTAGACACCCCCATGATTCCTCTGTGGCCTCGGCCAAGAGGAGGGAGGAAGTGGGGGCAGCTGCGTGTTGGCACTGCGCCACCCAGGGTTTATAGGCGGTCGGAGGGGAAGCACGTTGTTACAGAAGTCCCACCGAGGGGGGAAGTGCCTCCGCTGTGGTGCTGGCTGGTGTCTGAGCCTGCAGCACAGCTGGTCCTTGCAGCTCCTCCGTGCTGAGGGGACCCAGGACCACGGTGACCCTGCCAGCACCAGACCTGTGCCTCTAACCAGGCCAGGGCATGTGCTTCAGCCAAGTGGCCAGCCCTGCGGTCACTCCCCAGCCTCGGAGGACCGGGAAATCAAAACCTCACGCTGAAGCAGGCTGGGCTGCCGCACCAGCTCCACCCCAGGGCTGGGGGGAGCACCCAAGCGGTGTGTGTATGTCGGACCCAGCCCAGACACTGCAATCCTAGGACATCGAGGCTTTGGTCCTCCCTGGGAGAGGGGCTGGGCAGCCCAGTCATGGCACAGAAGTTCTGGGAGCCACATTTTTTTCAGGGTTGCAGGAGGCTTTGGGATTTGGAAAAACAAAATACATTCTTTTAAAAAGGGCTGCAGGGCAGCTCCGTGGCTGGCCCTGCTCCACAGCCGGGCAGGGCAACCAGCCACGGAGCTCTCTGGTTGCATCCCTTCTTCAGCTGGACTGATAAGAGCTGTGCCGGGGCGGCCTGACCTCCTCCCAACCACAGCCTGACTCCCAGGAGGCCGGCCGGCCGCTGGCTGGAGGCCCCAGCTGACCACACTGCCTCGGGCAACTCGCCTCTCCTGGTGCCAGATTCTTACCCGTCCCGTTGCCAGCAAAGCTCCCATCCTCCTTAGCTCCCGGGGACAACCTGCACCACAGCTGCACTCTCATCAAGGCCCTGCCCGTGCCAGGCTCCAGGCACGTGAGGCCAGAGGATGTGGGAGTTCAAGGCCTCGTAAATGAGAGGCAGGGAACGGGTGTCACAGAGAAAGAGGACCAGGCCTGGGGTGCACGTGGACAGAGAGGAGGGCTCGGCACTCGGGCGGCTCAGGGAATGGAACAAGGGAGCGGGATGGGACGGGGCCCTCGCAGGGAAGCGTGGGCCTTGTCAGACAGGAGACTAGAGGAAGGGGGTTCTGGGCAGAAGGAATGGCCATGCAAAGGCCCTGAGGTGGGACAGCTCAGGCTGAGGAAGGGTGGGGGCCTTTACGGGTCTGGGGAGGGAGGCAGAGACAAAAGCTGGAAGTCCACACCCAGCAAGGGCAGGGTCCACGGGACGTGCACTGACAGCATGTGGAGGAGACGCAGAAGCGGCCCGGGGTCTCTCGGGGACACAGAAGGAGCAGGCGTTGAGCAGGGAAGGTCTGCGACAGCAGACAGGAAGAAGATGCTTCCATGGATGGACGGGGACGCCGGCACTCAGGGCGGAGCGCGTCCTGAGCCAGGCAGGGACAAGGTGGGCTGAGCCAGGCCGAGGGGCCAGGAGAGGCTCTGAGGAGGGGCGGCCAGGGAAGAGGGAGGGAACTCACCCCACTGCTGGAGCCAGGAATGCGTGCGGAAGGAGGAAGGACTGAGCCAGACCCCCGGCAGGGGGAGGGAGGAGGGAGTGAACACACTCCTCGGCTGGGAGGCCGGGTGCCCGCACCGCCAGAGGGCTGAGCGGAGCAGAAGGAGCCTCGGCTAGAACCCAAGCTTCTCACAGCACACGTTAAAAGTGAATGCCAGTTGGAGCAAGTATATAAATGTGCTTTTGAAATGTGCATTTAACAGATGTGGAAAGAGCTATTTATAAGCTCGGCCCAGGGATGACCTGTCTGAGCAAAATGTGAAACAGACTAAATCCTAACACCCGAGGGAGGGGCCGCGAACGCCAAGTGGGGGGGTCGGGGCTTTCTCTCTGAATGACGTTTTCTGCCTCATCTTATGTTTATTATTTTAAAAATAAGGGAAAGGAGAAAAAGGTAGTCAAGAAACTGGAGTGCAGGAGGAGGGCTTGGGGCTGAGAAAACTCGGTTTTCAAACGAGTCTGTGGGCCAAAGGAGGTTAGAAGCGCTCGCGTTTCCAGGCCTCCCCCGCTTCCCCAAGGTTCGCCCTGCGCCTCTTGGCTTTTACGGAAGACCGGCCTCGGTGCCTGTCGTCCCCTCACCGAGAGAAACCCGGAGGGGATTTTCACTTTTACGAAAAAGGACAGAAAGCGAACATCGTGTCCAGCGCTGGTGTTGCAGCGGCCGTCACAGAGGCGGCGCACACCCCGAGCAGCGAGAAGGGCCCCGCCGGGCTCCTCCCCGGGAACCGCGCTCGGCACCCCAGCGTCCGGCCCCGCAGCTTGAACTGTGTCCGCGAGCTTCTGCGCTTTGTCTCGATCGATTTTGTGCGTCTGTTAGCAAGAGGCGTCCTAAGGTAACGGATTCTTCTCTTTGTGCCGTTTCAGTTTGCCGAAGCATTTCGCGGGGGTATCAGGGGGGAAGCCCGCACTCCGTTTTCAAGTCTGACTGCAAAGGAGAGCAGAAAGGAGACGCCTGAAGGGCAGGGCATGCCAGGAAGGGTAACAGCAAACCCCAGGGAAACCTGCGACACCAGACGTGGTTATATACGTCCTTCCCAAAAGATTCTACATAAACCGAAACCAAATAAAATGTGAACATTTTCACGTGCAATCAACCGAGTTTTCCAGCAGCAGATTTGCTCTTTGCGTGACGCGCCTGCTTGACAGCTCGGCTGGGGGTAGATTCCAGGGTGCGGATCACACCCGCTCCTGCAGGGCGGCTGTGCCCTCACTCTGGCCTTCAGAGTGTCCAGTGCTTCTGATTCCGAGCCCCCTGGGGTTCTGCACGGCCCCAAAATGCTCTGACCCCCTCACACGGAGAAGTGAGTGTCTATGGACCCTCCTTTTCAACTGGGAAGGCTCGTGACCGCTTCAGCAACAGATTATGGCCAAAGGGAGGTGGGGTGACTCCCGAGGTAAGTCACTGAGGGCCAGGCCGCCTCCAGCTGGCTGACCTGAGATGCTCCTCTAGGAGCTCGGTCACCATGCCGTGCAGAGGCCCAGGCCGCATTACGGGCCACATGGGATGCTCTGGCCCCCCTGCCTCCAGGTTGCCCCAGCGAAGGCTCCAGATGTCAAGGAGCAGAGACCAGCCAGCTCCGCTCTGCCCTGTCTGAATCCCTCAGCACTGAATCCAGGAAGATGCTGTGTGCCTGTCACCAGGGGTTGGTTTGCTGTGTACCGACAGTAACTGGAACAGCTTTAAATTTCCTTTCCATTGTGCCATTACCCATCTCCCGCACACCCCACCCATGTGTGCGCACACACACACACACACACTTGCTGGCACGTGCTTTGTAGGTGGTCTACTCCGCTAAGCCACGAACTTCCCATTTTTCCAAAATTTTGTTGACATACCCAATCTGCTGTTGGCTGCATCGCTCTGGGTGTACACCTTCTGTGTTCACTTACTATCATTTGATGATTCAGAGGGAACAAAGAAAATGCACATGACCCATCTGCCAATGTCAACAGACATTTCTGTTTTGCTTTCTGTAGTGCTCCTGAATAGCTCAACCCAGAGCCAAATTTAAAACGCTCCAAATTCAAATCATCTTGGGTAAACTGAGGCAAAACCTTGGGAAACAGGGGTGTCCCAGAGTTTCCTCAGCCCCTGGAAACGCAGGCATTCTGAGTCCAGCAGCACCTCCCCCCAGCCTCGTGGACATACATTATCAGAATGACGAGAGAGACTGCCCACCCTGACCTACGTTGTGTGCAGCTCACCACACATTTAAAATAAAAGCCTGATTTAAGAATGAGACAGGAAAGCCCCAAAGAAGAAGAAAATATTGTTTAGTCGGGAGGAGAGAGACCTTTCTCGGGTGAGGCTGGGCTGGGTCTGACCTGGAGGCTACTGGGGCCGACAGAGAGCACGGGCTGGAATGCAATGGTGAGTGCAGGTCCCCTGCAGCCACGAGGCACACAGCACCCATGCACACCCAGTGAGCTTCCCAGGAATGATGGGACTGACCAGTGGAGTTCACGGTGAACCGAAGCTAGGAGCTGCTTGGTCTCAGATTGAATAACTACTTAGATCAGTGACTTCAGATAAACAAGAGCTTTTCCAGCATCACCGGACCATGCATACTCCTGGTCAGCCCTGTCCAGTGTTGCTCTGTGCCCTGCCTGCATCAGAAAAACCTGTCACTGCTCCTGGAGAAGTGGTTCCGAGCATATCTCTTCATGGTGCTGTGACCTGTGAAAGAGACAAAGGACATCAACGCTGCGCTTTGGCGTCTTAAATGGTACCCACTGCAAAGAACTGCCACCACGCCCTGAATGACTGACGGCCTCCACCTTTGAGAGTCTTACGAGAAGCAAGAGACTAAAGAAAGAGCCCCAGCCAAGGACGTGAGGCCCCTGGGCGCTGGATGACTGTGGCTGCCCAAACACTGTGCGCCATCTCTGGGGCAGCTCACCCTCTCCGGGCCGCCCTCATGTCAGATGAGGGGTGGACCAGTGCTTGTCCACCTGGGGTGGTGCTGCCCCACCCCGAGGCCGTCCAGGGGTGTGTTGGGCCCCAGGCTTATCTGTGTGACTGAGGCCGGGGCCGGGGCCGGGGCTGCCAACTTCCTGCAAGATGCTGTCTCGGCCTCTAGGAAAGGAATACGCACCATGGGCCTCTCAAGCCCAGGTCGGGGGCCCCGTCTCCACCACAGACTCTGATCCTGTGACATCCGTGCAGGTTGAAGAAACGAGTGGGTGATCCGAAGCGAACTCAAGAACTCCCAGCACTACATTATGAACATTTCTAACACAGAGAAACGGTGAAAGAGGGGCTCGGGGAGCCCCGCCGCTTAGCTGCTACCGCAACCATCCGCTGCTCTTGCTTTCTGTCAGTTCCATCCGCCACTCCAGCCATCCGTCACCCCAGCATGGTTTCGCTCATTTCAAGGTGCGTGACAGATAGCGGCGCCCTCCGCCCCCCACCCAAGCACGTCGGCACAAGTGTCACTTACCCGGCTCTGTGTTCTGTACGATTTGTGTTGCTGTGAAAAGGACCCAGAGTGTCAGGGGCGCAGCGTGATGCGGGTACTCCCAGGCAGCCTGCTCGGCCCCTCCTGGCGCGGTGAGCCGGTGAGCCCCCGTCCCCGCACTAACTCTGGGACCCCTGGAGGCGGTGCTTGGGAGAATTCAACAGCCACGTGGTCTGGCGGAGGGGGGGCGCCCAGCGCTCAGCATCTGGCGCCAGACCTGCTTTTGCGTGGGGCCACGTGAGCTGAGCAACCTCCCCGCCACCTCCCTGCCTCCGTCCCCTCCTCTGCAGGGTGGAGGCGATCACGTCCACCTGCTCTGGCCGTGCGGTCGGGGGCAGTGGTGAGACCGGGTGGCCTGCCGCACGAGACAGTGCTGTACGCTGTGCAGTGTCGTAAAACGGGCAAGTACTGAGACCGGAAACTGGTTTGTTAACTGTCCAGGCCCAAAGAATGACTCTCAGATGGCCTGGCTCAGGCCAGAATCCAACCCCCAGCCTGTTCCCAGGGTGCTAGTGGTCGTGCCTGATTGGTGAGGGCTGGGGAGAAGGGAGAAAGCAGGGGTGTTTGAAGGCAGAATTTCCTTCTCCAAAAGAAGAGCTGCCTCCTGGATGGGCCCGCACTGGGCTGCCCTGGCCCCGCCGACAGGCTGACGTCCTGTAACCCCATCGCAGGTCTGGGCTGCCACCAGGGAGGCTGGGATCCCTCCAGCGGAAACGGAGAAGGACCTGTGGGATCTTGTGGCAGGTCATGGGGCAGATCGCTTTTCAAAGGAATGTTCCTGACTCCTTGCTACAAATCCTGTGACCTCACCATGGGCCAGAATGTCTAAGTCCTGGCCTGCGGGGTTTCTCACAAGGCTTTAGCTCAGCCTGCTCTCCCACAGAAGTGCACGAAGCCGTGCTGTGCTGAGCTCCCCCCAGAGCAGCCAGTGCGGGTGCCTGGCCTCATCACAGTCCTGGACCTCTCGGCCTAAACCTCTAGGAGCGGCCCCGGCCAGTGGACGTGGAATGAGAGGCCGAACACAGTCAGTGGACCTCTCTGGGACGGCCCGAGGCGTGCCCCCAGCATCCAGCCCAGGGGCCCAAACAGCACCCGGGGCTCAGTCTGCAGCGAGACACCCCTTCTATGGTCCCGCTTCCCCTCCCTGTCCCCCTGCTCCCTTCCCTGAGCCAGACTTCCTGCAATCACCCCCCAGGTAAACTGCCTGCTTCAGTTGCTTGCCTCTGGTCCCTTCCAGGAGGCCCCACCCTGGACACACACACACTGAGGAACCTGGAGAAACATCTTCCCCTCAATTTTGCTGTGAACCTAAAACTTGTTTGAAAAGAAACAAGTCTTAATGTGGGGGCCGGGGGGGGACACAGAGCCAGAGGCTGGCCCAGATGGCGGAGCTGCACGCCTTCGTTTTTCTCGGGTGACAGCCCGAGGCCCCGCCCCGCTGCTCTGGTCAGTTCACAGCCAAAACAGCGGCAGCGGCTCTGGACTCGCATCCGAGGCCTGGAGCCACAGGTAAGCCCTGAGCAGAGGGCAGGGGTCAGGGCCGGCCCCCAGGCTCAGGGTGAGGGTGTGCAGCCAGACAAACACGCGGAGCCAGGCGAGCTCAGGGATGTCCACGGTTACTGGGACAAGGGCGCCCGTTCCTCGCTCGGCGGCCTTCTCCTCCCTCCCTCGTCTAAGAACGGCCCTCGTGCCCCTGACAGTGAACCTCAGCCCTCCCAGGAAGGGGCTTCACCCCGAGGGGTCCGGCCCCGCCTCTTTGAGCAGCTGTCCTGAGGACCCGTGGTCAGCAGCTGTAAAGGGCTTGGAGGAGGGCAGCGTCACATGCATGTTTGCTGTCATCCCTGTGATCCTGGCCTCAGATCTTACACCCAGACGGAAGGGAGACCTGCCTGGGTCCTGGATATCCCTTGCTGGGCGGCAGACCACCCCACCTTAAAACAGCAGCCACGCCCTCGGGCACTGTGGGTCAGAACGCAGGCAGGGCACAGCAGGGGCGCGGGCCTGATCCCCAGAGTCTGCACCCCGAGCTGGGGTCACCAGAACAGCTGGGAGCTCGAGCCCCTGAGGCTGGAGCCTGGGGTGGGATGGCTCCGAGGCGGGGGGCTGGGCGAGCTGGGAACACTAGGGACACTCGCGTGTGTCCTCTCCACGTGGTTTCCACACAGTATGTCGTCCAGTTGGAAAGATACATCCTGAGAACAGGTGTCCCGAAAGGACCCAGCAGAGTTGCCAGGCCTCTGAGGTCACTGCCTTCCCCTCCCACCTCACTGGGCTCCTGGGTGAAGCGCTCACAAACCCACTTGGAATCGAGGAGGGGGACAGACCCCGCCTCTCACTTGGCAGCGCATCAGAGAATTTGGGCCCCTGAAGTCACAGTGCATGTGGTCGCCCACGCCAGGGTCGCCTCGGGCCCTCTGCTCCTCGTCCTCACAGCCTCAGCTGTAAGGTTTGGATTTGCACTCAGTTTAACTGAGGGTTTACGACTCCCCAGTCTTGGGGAGGCGGAGGATCGGGGCAATGCAACCTCCCCGGCAACGTTGCCACTACCCCCACCTCCCAGGGCTTAAGAAAAACAAGTCTGTCAGCGGAAGAGAGCAAAGCATGACGCCCCGGCCCCGTCATCCTCGTTAACACGGCCACCGCTCTCGGGGGGGGGGTCTGCCTGCCCCGGGGGGAGTTAGCTAATACGATCATAAACGTGGAATCCACCAGCCCACAACACGTCGGAGGATTTTGAAGAAAACCTTAACTCCTGCGAGCCACATTAGCATCTAATCTCCTAAACACTCAGCCCCGAAACGCGGCTGGCTGCAGCTGGACCTGCCCTGCCCTTTGCAGACGCACGCATTCTTGGCAGAGGGTTTGTGTAATAAAAACTTTCAATCAAGCCCAGGACACTGAAGAGAAATAAAAAGGTGTCCAAGATCATCCTTGTAGCTTAAAATAAAGACACACAGAGGCTTTGGGGTTCTGTCTGTAGAGGATTTCAGCTCCATCTTTCAAAGAGCCTTCTAATCTTCTCGTGAAAACTGGGCATTCTAGCCACTAACTCCTGTAAACTATGTCTCAGTGAAGACAGGTGCAAATACACCGACCACGGCACACAGCCCGGGCTGCAACCAAGTAACACAGAACAGAACAGTCACCTCCCCACGTGTCCATTCAGAATTTCCCCTTTGGCATGAATGTTCACGTTAAAATCATCTAAGGTGCTGGAGATCTAACTGGTGTCTTTGAACCCCAAATACGCCAGGTTTCCATCATTGTTTACCACTTCGCATTTTGCACGTTCCCTTTCCAATAAAAACGGGTAATTGATGACTGTCTACGAATACTGGCTCTGATGTACTGGGCTCGACTAGGGGTCGCTCATGGGTGATCTGACTCTGAACAGGCTTGCGACGCCTGCAGGTGAAGGTGTCCAGAATTACATTTTTTATGCACAGGAAAGGGAAAATTCAGTACCTTCGTGGATGAGTGTGCAAACACATACACAAAATATTCATTAATACCCTTGTCCTCACTTCACATTTGCAAGTATAATGCTAAATGTTAAAAAACCCATTTGACCTTGGTCCTTTCCAGGGGTGCCTCGATTTTTGTCAACAATTCCAAACAACCAGATTGCCTCAATATCTGTGTGGTCAAGTAAAGGACTCAGGTTATACACTCGCTCACTCTGCTTCTGCTGGTTGTGGTTAGTGACGAAAACAGTGAAGCCTAACTGTTCAAGTGATGCCGCCTGGCCAGGACCCAGAGCGAGACAGGCTTAAAGAAAGGGGAACACGTGCAAAATACCTCCTGTTCCGCCGGCCGCACACACGAGAGGCCGACTGGCTTCAGCAATTCTTAGGGGCGGTTTTTTTGTTTGTTTGTTTGTTTGTTTTGGCCATAAACAAGGGACAGGACGCAAAGAGCTTGGCGATCTCCACTTTTCCATTCAGTGCTTGATCTCAGCCCTTTCTTCTTCCTTCCTCTTGGGGAAACAAATGAAACCCTGAGCGGCTTGCTGCCCCGAGTAAAGGCACGCTTCTCTTGAGCTCGCTCATTCTGTGAGCATCACCAGCTGGACTCTGCAAAGATGAGGACGACTCAGGTGCGCACCTGTTCTCCAGGGGTCTGCAGGTACGCCAGCCAGGGCGAGTTGTAACAGGGTCAGCGTTTCTTTTCCCTCTGCCCCAGTCCAGCGCAGGTAGGGGAGGGTACCTGTTCCACAGTCAGCTGGGATGCAGGCTTCTCCCCAGCAGCCCTGTCACCACCCAGGCCCTCCACATCCGGCCAGCACGATGGAGGGGAGAATGTGAAGGAAGATGCAGGGAATTCAGGGACCATCTGCAGAACGTGGTCCTAAGGCCACACCTCCCTGCTGTGGGAGCTGGTGCCCACGAGGGAGGGGGAGAGGTGAGCGCACACATCGCCCCAGTCACAGTTGTCAGGTTGGCCCCAACCAGGAAACAGCAGCCACTTTCCACAGCAGTTGCTCCGCGCCACGCCCCTGCCCTTAGCGGGCTCTGATGGGAAATGTGGCACAGCTGGATGTTCACAGCCGGGCCTGTGTTCTTCCGTTACAGCTGCAAATCCAAAGGCATCCCTCCCTGTCAACCACTTGGCCCCTTTCTGACAACTTTCTTTTGCATTTCAAGTTTTTTTCCAACACATTTAAGCGGAACAGAGTTCCAAGCAGGCTTATAAAATGCTTTCTCTGAAGGGAAAGGTTTTTCTGACTTTGACAGATCACTGGGTAATTGAAGCTCTCCACGGTCAATGTGTAATCTCCTGCAGATCACATATAAATATTTAAAATTATTTTCCAGATGTCCAGGGAAACTTGTGGGTCAGCAACCCCTTTCTCCTTGTTTCCAGCGCTTCCTGGTTGGAAAAAGAGAAAAAGAACCTCGGCGCCCAGGTACCCGTAGCGGCTGTGCATGGGTGAGGGGACGGGGGACCCATGCGACGGGTATCCCGTGACATGCATCTTAGCTTTGCTTTCAGTTTTGCTAGAGACAAAGCAGCCACGTCCAGAAACCTGTGAAATCGATATGTTAATGGTCAGTGGGTGCAACAGGTATTTTATTCTTAAAGCGAAGCCTATGGTCCAGATTTTTGGAAGAAGCTTCACTGAGCTAGGAAATCTCTGCCTGCAATCTGAGCTGCAATAACGCAAGAATGGTCTCCTTTCGTTGCCATGGGTGCAGCGGCTCAGTAACAAAAGTCAGAACATAGAGTCTGGACGCACCAGCGATCGGTATTCTCTCTCCTGCTCTCCGCGGGCCAGGAATTTAGACACCGCTTACCTGGGCGTTGGAGGGTCCCAGGCGTCCAGTCCGGGGAGGGCAGGGCTGCAGTCACTCCCGGAGGGCAAGTAGCATCCTCGGGTTGCTTGAATGTCCTCGCACACATCAGCCGGCTGCCCCCGGAGCAAGCGCACCCGGAGAGGGAGGCCAGGCGGCCTCTGCGATCCGCGATGATCTGGGAGGCTCGCGGCGTGACCTCCAGCACGGTTTCGCGGTGGGGCACAAGTTCCAGGAAGGTGCCGGAATGTCAGAGTCAGCTGTCAGAGAGCTTGTGGGCGGGGATGGAGGCTGGTGTGACCCCCCTTCGGAAGATACAGTCTGCCCCAGGGCCGAGCGTGTAAATCCTGCTCCTGGAGTATAGGGAAGTCTCAGGGTGTGGCCTGGCTGCGCTCACACAGCCGGGAGGGGACGGAGTCCCCCCTGGACTCAGGCGGTCTGGCTTCAGGCCCCCACCCCAGCGTTCTGCAAGAGGGCTCTCCCCCCGGGAGCCCCAGTGAGCACCGGACCTCAGCCCTAACCGAGCAGGGGGCACCGAGTCAGAACGACAAGAAACGAGGTGAACCCTGCAAGTCTGTGTTAACAACACCGGTGATAAGTGTGGGCCAGGCCCGCACTCCTGCCCTTCCGCCACCTCCCCCTTCCCGGACCCATCACGCACCTTCAGTGCGGCCTCCATCCGTGACCAGAGGCCTGGGGCAGAAAGCTGGAGGAGAAAAGATTATCCCTGTGGACCATTACACAGCAGCTGCCCAGGGCTGGATGGAGGCAGGGTTGAATTTCAGGGCCCTGCCCACAGCGCTGGGGTCCCAAGCCTTTCTTCTCGGTGACTTGGCATTGCCCTCTGCCCTCTCAGGTGACACTGCCTGCGGCACAGGGGTCGGGGGGCTGGGATGGAGCTGGAAATAGATCTCTGACCACCGGCCTCCAGGGACCTGTGGCAACACTGAGACTCAGGATTCAACCCACCCAGCCCCTGCCCCCGGCTGTGCAAGGTCCACGGAAGCCTTTCTGGGGTCTTGAAAGACAGCATTCTCCCTCCCTCTCTCTCTCCCCGACTCTCCCAGCTCCACTGGACTTTGGGACATTTTAGGGATGGGGCCGCGGGGCACCAGGTAACTCGTGAAGACCATGGCAATGGACGGAGGCCTCACTGTCTGACCCTCACCCCACTGTGGGATGCTCAAGGCGAGTCTGGGTTGGGAGGGAGGGGCCCTTGTCCTGATAAACGCGCCTGGCACTGGGGGACCCGGAGAAGGACTGATCTACCATCTTTCTAGACGCTGCTCCTGGAGGCTCAGGCCCCTCTGGCCAGCTCTCGTTTCCTTTCATGACTTGTTCCAGTAACAGGGTCTGTTCACAGACTCGGGGGCTGCCCCTGGGCTGGGGGACAGGCAGCTCCCCTCTGTTCCAGCTCTTTGCCCGGAGCGATGTGGGTCGGACCTTGAGCACACGGGGAGCCGGGGCTGGGGGCTCCTAAGGGAGGGTCCGGACACCCAGTGGCCCATCACCACTTCTCCTCACTGCCCTGCAGAAACCCGCTCCTTGG
The DNA here is from genome assembly GCF_048773025.1 of Camelus bactrianus. Taxonomy (NCBI): domain Eukaryota; kingdom Metazoa; phylum Chordata; class Mammalia; order Artiodactyla; family Camelidae; genus Camelus; species Camelus bactrianus. Next base: position 25,213,504 of record NC_133569.1, read on the forward strand.
TCTGCAGTCGGGGTCCACTCACAGCTCCAAACCCCGTTCCTCCAGGTCAAGGGCAGCCCCACCCGGAGATCTAGTCGCCGGCCACGTCCTATCATCGCCTCGCTCAGGGCAGCTGGGCCTCGGAGGAGGCTGAAAGGAAGAAACAGAAAGGGAGGTCGCCCCCTCTCAGGACAGCAGAGTCCGAGCCTTCTGGGAAGGCAGCCGACCGAGCTGTCGTTTGGGGCCCACAAACAGGAGCCCAGGGTAGGGGGATTTGCAGTCACCCAGGAGTCTGTGCGGAAGGCCAAAGGCACCTGAGTCCCCCCCGGCACCTCTCCTGGGCCCACCAGCTCCTTCGACCTCTCTTCCCGCTCCAACCACGAGGACCTCTGCTTGGAGGGGGCCGAGGGGCGCGGGAAGGAGAGAGGGACCTGGGCGAGGGCTCTGGCTCTCGGGGTGGATGGGGTCGCTCCGCCCTGGGAATTTGGGGCTGCCTGGTGGCTGTGTATTTCCCGCTGCCCTCACTCTTGCCATCAGCCTGGAAAAGTGAAAGTCTGATGTTTCTCATTACCCGGACTGCAGTGACCCGAGGACAGGGGCCGGGGGCCTCCTGCCAGCCAGAACCAACCAGTGGGTTCTTGGACGCAAGGAAGGCAGATGGGAGCGCACCTTCCCCACGTGTCCCGGGAGACCCAGGCCCCTCCCCAGAGAGAATGCAGACTGAGCACCTCCTGGGCTGACCCAGGCCTGCTCCTGGCCTTCAGTCTGTGGCTGAGGGTGAGTGTGGGGGTGTCGCAGCCTCCACTGGGGGTGGGGAGGCCAGCAGCCTGGGTCTCCTCCCTCCTCCAGAGCCAGGACAGGGATCGGAAAGAAAGGCAGGAATGCGAAAGTCAGGGAGGAGGGAGGAGAGACCAGGCGGTGGAACGCCAACCAGCAGCCACACCCAGACCGGCAGCCATGGCTGCTCTTCGGATGGAGCCCTGAGAGGATGGAACGTCCACCAACCTCGGGGCTCAGAAGCATCTTGCCTGCCCGTCGCACGGTTCCTGGCTGTGCACCCTGCACAGGCCAGTCAACTCAGAACAGCCAGTGCAAATGCTGCACTTCTCGCTCATCCCCAAAAAAAGCCTCCAGCTGCTGGCACCAGGGCACCTGAGCGCAGGGCCTGTGTGAGCCAGGCCTCTTGTCTCCCCACCAGGAAGCAGCCCTGGCACCTACCCGCTCTTGGGCACTGGCCCCCAATGGGCTGGACGTCACAGTGTTCATGCCAGCTCAGCATTAGAGGGTGACCCCTCCCAATGCCTTTGGTGGCCACACAAGATGCAGGAAGCCCAGGTCCACAACTGGGAGGGGTGGGGAGCAGGGGAAACTGGCGGCTGCTTGCCCTTCTGAGGGCAACGCGTCGAACATGCTGGAAATGCAGGAGTGGACGTTTAAACTGTCTGGGAGCTGAGTAGTGTCCCCCACCTCGTGAGGCTCCTCGCTGAGTGGAGGAGCAATCTCAGACTGAGAGCCGTCGGAGGCAGTGACGGGCCAGGGCCAAGGGCAGCCCGGCCCCATGTCCGCAGGGGCAGAGGGGGCTCCACGTGAAGGCCAGGCTGCGAGAGGACGGGCAGACCCGGGGCTCTGGGTCAGGGGACGGTCCCACGTGGCCGCCTTGGGAACACACAAGGCAGGACCTGGTTTCCCGGCCTTGGCGCTCTGGGGACTCCACCCAGACCGTGCCTGTGGGTTCGTGTTTGGAGAAGCACACTGCTGACAGTTTGAGGGGTCCGCCCCGCAGCGGCCTGCAGGACAAATGGCCCAACCTCCCCGGGCTCTCTTTGTGCTGAAGAGCCAAGGTCACCGACACGCGTCCCACACCAGCAAGGGTGCGTACAGCCACCCAAACTCACCCCCGCGACGGCCGGGCTCCCCCCTCACGGGTCAGGAGGGACATCCAGGCAGCTCACGGAGACCTCCCGCCACCCACCGAGAGCCGTCCTAGGCCCTGGGCACCCCAGTCCCCGTTGGGGGGCGGGTACAGTGGGTCCCAGGGCGAGAGGGAACAGGTGTCTAGGAGAGCAGAGCTGGCTTAGTGTTCACGCGAAGTATTCTGGAAGTACTTTTACATGCTGGGGAAAAGGCCCTCATTTCCTTTAATGGACGGGACCCGGCACGACCCGGGGATTAATAAATCCTTCTCAGGGATTTACTCAGAGGCAGGGAGCTAACCAGCGGGAAACGAGCAGCCGGAGAGGCAGGGAGGAGGAGACAGCCTGTAACTGAGTAAAAAGCCCGCTGACCCGAAGAGCTCCCCGTCTGCAGGGTCTCTCCCCGAGGAGCCAGGGGTCCTTCTCGGCCTCCCCACGGAGCTGCACCCTCAGCCCTTGGCACAGTGAGGGTCTCGCACGCGCCCGCGGGATGAGAGGGAGACCTCGGGGATTTCAGCAGCCCCAACGCCAAGGCAGAAGCAGAACCGTCCCCACGAGGTCCGGCAGGAGTTTTGCGGCCCCAAGGTGGTGCTGGGGCTCCAGCTCAGCAATGAGCTTGCCAAGAAGCGGGGGGCAATAGAAGGAAGCCATCACCTTCCTGTTGTCTGTATTTCTTTAATTCTTGTTCTAAAGTCGATGTTGATTGTTAGCTGTGGCCATCAGAGATTAATCTCTTGTTGATGTTCACAGAAGCTCACGGGGGACGGGGAGGCGTGGCGGGTTTCTCTAGCTTGGTGAGTCAAATCGTAGAAAGCCTGCGTGGACCCCGGCCAAGCACCTCGGAGAGCACAGCTCGTCTCTGGGCGGCTTGTGCCCATTTCAGCAGCTCGGTGCAGCTACAGACCCACCTCTATAAACTGATGGCCACCGGCATGGTTAGAGGATTGCCCTGGTTCATCCTCAGAAGAACTGGCACCCTCTACAGAGCTTCCCGATAGAGGATGGTGGCTCGGCCAACGTCAGCAAACCAAGCCATGACCGGTCTTCAGAGCCCCTCTGGACACGCAGTGCCTCTGAGAGCACCGCGGAGGGATGCAAGCCATGGCCTGGACCCCGAAATGCTTCACACTGATCAAAATTCCAGTACCTTCCTGCCCACAAGGACTAGATCTTTCCAGCCACCAGGAGGTCTGTTGACCTGGCTGCTGGTCACATGGCTCCTCTGGGCTGGCCACAGAGGAAAAGCAAAGCGAAAATCCCCTGGCCACCCAAGGACACCCTCCCTCTGGTGTGAGCCACCGGCAGTTTATGGGGAGTCTTACTCCAAAACGCAGGTGCACTAGAGGTCTGGGCGAGACCTGCAGCCGAACGCAAGCTTGCATGCCTGGGGCACCGTGAGGCCAAAGAAACCAAAACATCTAGAGTCTGGAGCAGAGGAAGGTTTACTGCAGGGCCGAGCAAGGAGGACGGGGTGGCTCCTGCCCAAGAGAGCCCTGAACTCCCCGAGAGGGTCCAAACTCAGGGCGTTCCCTGCAGACCTTGGGTGACGGTTAATTGTGTGTGCCAGCCTGACCAGCCAGATAGCTGCTAAAACATTATTTCTGCGTCTCTGGTGCGTTTCAGAAGAGATCAGCGTTTGTTCAGGGGCGGAGTAAAGACCGCCCTTCCCGGTACGGGCGGGCATCACGTAGTCGGCCGAGGACCTGCGGGGAATCAAACAGCAGAGCAAGAGCCAATGCGCTCTCTCCTCTCAAGGAGGGACGTCCGTCTTCTCCTGCCCCTGGACGTCAGAGCTCCTGGTTCTCAGGCCTCTGGACTCAGACTGAATTATACCAGGCTTTCCCGGTTCTCCGGCCTGCAGACAGCAGACTGTGGCTTCTCAGCCTCTGTAAGAGTGTGAGCCAATTCCTCTTCCCTCTGTCTGTCCTGTTGGCTCTGTTTGTCTCCGGGTACAAGACGTGCCTGTTTTAAACAGGGTGCCATCTGCAAAGTGACCACACCCCTTCTCCCGCTCTCCTCCCTCCCACAACCAAGGGTAACAGGAAAAAATCTTCCTTTCTGGGCTGAGGCTGGAAAAGGGAGATTTTTTTATCTCCCGAGCTGGTGTAAATTTACCGACTTTGTCCTATTCATAGCCTGCCCAGTGGCTGATGGAGAGGGCAGAGGGCTGGGCCTGCCTGAGAAATGAGGGTGGGGCAGGAAGCTTTCTCAATTAGCAGCTGCGGGATGGAGATACTTTCCAGCGTTCAGAGAAAACGAGGCTGCTGGAAGGTTTGCTGCTTCCTTGGTAAGTGGTTTCAGGACCTACGTTTTACGGAGCCTGATTGGCACCAGCTGTCAACAGAGTCCTCCTACGTTTTGCCCGGAAACGCTCTGGGCTGTGTCCTCCAGGTCTTCCATCCGGAGGAAGCTCCCTCCACCGCCTGCTCCCAGAGCAGCATTCTTTGTCCTGTATGGAGCTAGCCAGCGCTTCAGAGGCCCTCTTCCTTCCAGCGAGACACTGTGCCACCAAGCAAGCAGCCATTTCTGCAGACGGGGCACAGGAACCAGCAAGCTAGAGCGTCAGAGGGCCACACACGGCTCGGCCACCCAAGGATGCCCTGGGCATGCAACAAATAAACAAAACAGCGATGCACACATAAGCGCCTCAGAGTCACCATGAGACCAATCCACGCCTTCCTCACTAAGCTTGCAAATCGTGTCCAGCACTTCCTAGCCTGACCCTGGTGTCCGTGTGGCCTCAGGAAGGCATTAACCCTGAATCCTCTCATCACGTTAAACTTGACCTGCCAGTAGCTTGTGGTATGATATGTGTTTTTCCTACACCATGCAGCTCTCAGCGGACACTGGTGGGCTGTCTCACCATTTCAGTCAATTCTGACACCATCTTCCTGGGGACAGTGTCAGATTCCATGCGTTAAGGTCTTACTCCCACTAGACTGCCCGCCATTCAGGTGACACCTGCAAGTCCAGGTTGTCGTATGTGCTTCCGACCAGCCGGCCACAGACCAGAGGTTCCCGGGACCTTCTCCTCGGGTTCCATCCACTTGCTGGGGAGCTCACAGAGCTCAGGAGACCCATTTACTCCCTAGGTCACCAGCTGATCAGAGGACATAGAGCCAGATGAAGAGCTACACAGAGCGAGTTCCCAAACAAAGGGGCTTCTATCCCTGTACGGTTTGGGGCCCAGAACAGCAACGCATGGAAGTATTCTGGTTCCCCAACGCAGAAGCTCTCCAAGCCCCGCTCTTTGGGGGTTTTGTGGAACCTCATTGCACGGGCATGGCTGATTAAATCATCGGCCATTGGTGATTGGTTCCACCCCTAATGCCTCTCCCCTCCCTGGAAATCAAGGGATGGGGCTGGAAGTCCCAACCTTCTACTTGCGGTCCATTTCCCTGGCAACCAGCCCTGCACCCTGCGGTGTGGTCCGGAAGTCGTCTCATTAACGTGAGCCCCGGTGCGGTGGAAGGGGACACCCATGCCACCTCTACGGCTCTGAAGCAATTTTGGGAGCCGAGGACAAGGCACCAAGTAACAGAAGATGCTCCCGTTACTCTTCCTGCTCAGGAAATTCCGAGGGGTTTGGGAGCCGTGAGCCAGGGATCCGGGCAGAGAGCAAACTGTATATTTATTGTAAATCACCACATCACATTTATCAAGGAGAAAGTGCAGATTTCTGCCTCCCGACTTCCCTTCTCAGCTCAAGGAGCCCCCAGCCCACAGACATCAGCCCGAACCTGGGGCTTGTTGGCAGGAAGGGCTGCTTTGCATCTCCGCACGGATGCCAATCGAGGGGGAGGGGACAACGCAGACATGGGGAGAGAGCATGCTTCCTTCACCAAAGGGGAAAAGATACGTGCTGCACAGGCTGGCTCTGGAGAGTTTGGTTTTAAAACAAGAAGAAAAGGGGCGGGAGTCAAAGAGTAAATTGCATATGAGCTGCCCCCGAGGGGCGTGTGGCTCCTTTCGGAGGGGCAGGGAGGTGGTCTTTGGAGATGTCAAAAGATGTCTTTCTAGCACAAAAGCTTTTGTATTTCCTAGTTGGTCAGTGGATTCTTTAGAACTGGGAGCACGAAGGACGCAGAACAGAAAGGGAGCCACACTCACACTCATAGTAGGGCCAGGGGCACGTCCTGGCGGGCTTGTTTCTCGAAGATAAAGAGAGTCAACAATAAGAAAGCCAGCTGGCTGCCGGCACAGGGCCTGCAGGTTGGATGCTGGAAGCTCCGCTCGCCCACCGTGGGTGCTGGGTTCCCCTCTCCCCGCGTCCTAATGACCAGCGGTGGGAGTCTGGGCTCCGGGAGCACCTCCACCCGGGTCCAAGGAGCCCCAGGGGTCCCTCTTTTATTTCTGACACATGTCTGAGATTTCCAGAAAGGAAAAGAATGACTGGGGGGGGGCACAGCTCAGCGGCAGAGCGCACGCCTAGCACGCATGAGGTCCTGAGTTCCACCCCCAGTACCTCCGTTTTAAACAAACAAACCTAATTACCTTCCTTCGCCAAAAAAGCAAAAAAAAAAAAAAAACAAAAAACAAACAAACAAAAAACTGGGAAAGGGCAGGCCAGGCCTGGGAAGGCTCTCCTCCAAGGGAGTGGTGCTGAGACCTTTCAGGGATTCCTGGTGCCAGGAGTGGATTGCGTGGGGGCGCTTAGGACCATCGCCTGGCCCAGGCCACCCACGCCCCAGGCTCCCCGGGACCCTCAGGGCAGCCTAGCGCTGGCAGAGGGAGAGAGAGGATGGGCGGGCAACGGTGGAAGGAGAGGCAGCAAGGAGGTCTGTATGGACAGAGTCATTCTGTGCCAAATCGGTGCGGCGGGGGCCGCAGCTCCAGCTCGACAGGGCTTAGAGCCACCGAACACGGAGCTCCGCTGTGCAACGAGAAAGATTAGCGAGCTCACCCTGCGGGGCAGCGGGGCAGCAGAGAACCCAAGTTTCCCCTGACACCAGAGTCCTGGCACCCACACCCCACCTCCCGACCCCGACACCCCCACACCCCAGGCCCCCACATTCCCAGATCTCCAGACACTCATGTTCCCACACCCCATCCCCACGCCCCTAGACCCCACACCCCAGCCCCCACAGCCCCAGACCCCACATTCCCATCCCCTATACTCCATCCCCCCCATACCCCTGGACCCGCCACTCACTCAGCAGCCCCCTACCTCAAGGTCACTAAGCTCTCCAGGCCCCAGAGGAAGGCTGAGAGGAGAAACCTGAGGCTGCAGGTGTGGGACGCTCTGGGCTGGGCCCAGGGGAGCTCGGGCAGAAGCAGGACGTGAGTGGAGACCAGGCCCTGCGCGGGGCAGCCCACCAGAGGGACAGGGAAGCTGGGAGGACCGGGACTGACGGCGGGTGAGGGGGAGGGCCTCCTGGAGTGAGGCCACCCAGCAAACAGACTCCAGGGGAGACAGGGCCCTCGGGTCAGAGACGCTGGGTGCACCAGCGACTCCCCGAAGCGCTGCCTGCTACCTCTCAGCATTGCTGGTGCGGAATTAAAGGCGGGTGTGACGCAGCAGGGACACCATGCCTGACGCCCGTCGGCGCTCATGGAATGTCGCTTCCACCCCCTTTTCAGCAGAAAGGGACAGAAAGACAGCCCTACCCCACTTTGTGTTCCAACCCCAGGACCCCCCATCAGCAGCAGTCAGCCCTTGGAGAGTGCTGGGAAGCTGCAGGTCCTGTCCTCTGGGGGCGAAGATTCTCCACCCCCATCTTACCCCTCCCCCTCCCGGGCTGCCTGTGACCGGTGTGCCTCACTCAAGGTGTGTCTGACACCTGCCGGGGGTCCCCCCATGATGTCAGTGAGAGCACAGCTTCACTCGTCTGCCGGATGCTGTTGGCGGGGTACCAGGGGCCGCCCAGTGCCTTCTCCCATGGCCTCTGCTCCCTTCTTCTTCGCCTTGCCACCTGTGCACCTGCTCGCACACGCACACACAAGAAACCAAGTTGTTCCACGGAGACTTTCTTTAAAGTAAATTCCTCTTGGTGACACAGCATCAGCAGCAGGCTCTTTCCACCCCACCCCACAGTTGACCCTGAAAATGCCAGGAGCCTCCTGCCCCCGGGCCTTTGCACATGCTGTCCCTTCTGTGACACGCCCCCACTCACACACATGCACACACACACACATCACGTTTGTCCCTCCCACTGGCCCTTCGGCATCCAGCGCAGCGTCCTCTCCCACGCCCGTGTGTGCTTGCACCACCTGGAGTCGTCACACTTTGTAACTGTGTGCTTACTTCTGTCATCACCCGACGTGTGCAATTCTTTGTTCCTCCAAGGGCAGGATCTGTCCCCTCCATGTGTCTGTGGCTTCCAACACAGCACCTGGCACACAGTAGGTGCATAAAATGTGTTGGATAAATAACAGAATTCAGGGACACATTAACTGAAGCCCCAAACCTGCACTCTCCCCTGACCACTCGCTGCCCCCCCATTCTGTTTACACTACGGGGTGGTGCATTACTGCAGGCCAGGCCTGGCAGCACCCAGGCACCTGTGGGATTTCCTATCTGCTCCGGGAGGCAGTGGGACGGAGAGCAGGTTCCCTTCCAGGATTCCGAGGTCTACAGTTGACCTTGTCAAAGCACTATGTCCCTCTGGTCAGTTCTGACATCACACAGGCTCCTCAGACCTGGAGCCGGAGCTGAGATGTAAGGACGGCCTCTCCCATCTCTCAGAGAGGCCCTGAGTTCTCACCCCGGACACGAGCTGCCAGGAAGCCGGGGGCAGGCATCCCATGCTGGGAAGAGACCAGGACCAGGAGAGCTCTCAGCTGCCCTGCAAATCCCCAGTCCTGCTTCCCAGGAGCCATGCCCGGGGCCTCCCTGCTCCCACATGCAACCCTGAACTTTGGTTCTCTTGAGCCAGGCACCCAAGGACAGACCAAGCCCCACACTTTCACTTCCCGCTGCTGGGCCAGGCCTCCAAGGCAGGTCCAAAGGAGGGCCCCTGAGTCCTCCCGCCAGCCTGCCCGCTCCTCCCAACCCGATGCCGGCTGGTAACGCATGTTCCCCTCAGGGCGGTGGCCACGGGAGGGCCAGCCAAGCAGCAGACTGACCGTCACCTGCTAGGGGCATCCTCTCGCCCTGTTTTGGGGAGGGTGGCAGGGCCCTGGCCGGCAGGGCTGCCCTGGAAAAGCCACAGGCTGCGAGGCACACTTTGTTCAGAAGTAATCTCAGCTATTAGGCTGCATAATTGACCCAAAGAGGGAAGTCATCACTGGGAGAAACAAAGGGCGCTCAGTGCCACCTGGCCGCCGACCAGCTGGCCCGCAGGGCGCCGAGGGCCTCTCACGTGGGCAGCGACGCCCCAGCCCACAGTGAGGTGGGGGGTCCCAGCCCTCCCCCCGACCCGTGCATGCACCCCAGGGCTGAGCACACCCACCAGGCAGCCTGACAGCGGCCCTTTCCCAGCACAGCCCGCTGCTGGGGAGGGAGCCCGCCAGTAGCCTCCTGCCCTTCCCTCGGTGCCCCGAGCCTGCCAGGAAGCCTGGAAACGCAGGCAGGTGTGCGTCCCGGTGCCAAGGAAGGAGGCAGGGACGGAAGACGGCAAGCCACGCCGATGGGGAACCAGAACAATAAAGGTAAACTACCGTTTCACCCGGAGATAAAAATAACAGTGGGACAGGAGGTGCTGCCAGCAGAGGGCCGCGGGGCCGTGTGAGGACTGGCAGGTCACCTCGAGCCACCCGGGGAGCTGGCTCCAGCTCCGCCCTACTTCTCACGCAGAGCACTCCCCTCCCTCCGGACATCCGAGAAGCCCAGTCTCGATAAGCAATTCCTGGCAGTGGTAAATCTGGCCGCGTAAACAACTCCTGGACCCGCTTTAGGAGGACACAGATCCACGCCCGGGGGTCTCACTTGGAGCGTCTTTCAGTGGCAGCGAAGACGGCCGTGCGAGTCGCCTTGGCCGCTCTGCGGCTCGTGACTCAGCGGCCCTGCAGGCCTGCTCGGGGCTGCAGGGCCGCTCCGCCCTCGGGGCTGGGGGCCTTCAGCCTTGGCCAGAGGAGGTGGGAGCCCCGTGGCCACCTGGAAAGCCTCTTCCCTTTTGTTTTCCAGTAGAAAAGAAATGCCAGCAGGCCGTGACCCACAAGTGCTCCAATCCCCTACGCGTTCAGCTGGGCTGCCCGCGGCGCCTCCTCCCCGCCCTCCAGGGGGAGTTCTCGCCTCTCCTGGTGGCTTCTCTGCATCCTGAGTTCTTCTGCTACTGTTCCCAGCAGCCCCAGCAGCCCCTCCTTCCACGAAACACCCCGCAGTGGCCGTGGGAAGAAATACTCATTTCCCTGACGGTGACGAGACACAGACGGTCCTACAGATCAGCTCCCCAGAGCCCCGAAACAGCGGGCCCTGTGGTTGTCAGGAGGGGCTAACGGGAAAGACGGACCAGGGCGAGGCCGCCCCCGGGGGTCAGCCTGAAGGCAACGCAGACACGACTCCCTCGGGGTCAGGGGGCGCGGGGTGGGGGAGATGGGGGGTCCCGGGTGAAACTGCAGCCCCAGGCTCAAGGTGCAGGAGAAGATCAGCACCACTCACATCCCAGGCGGGCGTGGGGAGCCAGCCTTCACTGCGCATCCGCTCTGCAAGGGCACGGTGGTCGCCCTTCACGCCTCTGCCCAGTTTCTGCAGTGACCCCACGAGAGACGTCTGAGTGGACTCAGATGGAAGAGTAGGCAGGGAGAGGCAAGGGACCAGGGTCAGTCGGTGACCGTGGTGACCGGCCCTGGGGAGGGGCGGGGGCGGAGGTGTGCTTGCTAGGGATCTGGAGCAGGGAGGGCTTTCTTCCCACCCCACCCCCACCCCCCAGGCCGGCCGGCTCTGGAGAGCCACTGCTGCCTCCCACGGATGTGCTCACGGCAGCGTCCTCCTCGCTGCGTGGAGCTGGTCAGCCAGGCAGCGCAGGCAGGGCGGGCTCTGGAATCTGCTCTCTGCGCCAGGTCCCCGCCAGCCCCGGGCAAAGGAGACAGCGTCCCGGAGAGCCCTGAGAAGCTCAAGTTCTCTGCGCTGACTGCAAACCTGTGCAAGGCCGGGCACGGGGACGAAAGCCACCAACTTGCAGCTCAGAACAGAACGTTCTGTGCACCGGCTGTCCATCCATCACCTCGCCCCGGTATTCCAGAAGGCGCAATGTTCCCATAGTATAATCACTTAGTGGAAATCCAGCGTTCCGGCCATTACTTTTTCTGTACTAGCTTGTTTATTTGAAGTAATTTGCAGCCCTGAAAAAAACAATAACACGGCAAATCCTCAGGACAGAGAATACTTGTAGGAAAAGGTTGTGCTGAGTGGCTACCCTGCGGGAAAGGCAGAGATCTTTCAGGTCCTTCAGCTGTGACACGAGGTGGACTCCCTGCATTTTTATGGCACAGCCTTCACGGGAAGGAGTGGAAGCGAGGGAAAGGGGGCTGCCAGCACTGGGGTTTTGTGCAGCTCATGGCTCAATGGTGACAGAGGAAGACAAGGTCACAGGAATACATCTTAGAAAATGTAAAACCATAAGCAAAGCAAAAAGACAGCCTGTGAAATGGGAGAAAATATTTGCAAATGATGCGACTGACAAGGGCTTCGTTTCCAGAATTTATAAACTGATTATACAACTTAATAACAAAGAAACAAACAGCCCAGTCCCAAAAATGGGCAGAAGACCTAAACAAGCAATTCTCCAATGAAGACATACAAATGGCCAATAGGCATGTGAAAAAAATGCTCGATATCACTAATTATCAGAGAATGCAAATCAAAACCATAATGAGATATCACCTCACACCAGTCAGAATGGCCATCATTCAAAAGTCCACACATGACAAATGCTGGAGAGACTGTGGAGAAATGGGAACCCTCCTGCACTGCTGGTGGGAATGCAGTTTGGTGCAGCCACTGTGGAAAACAGCCTGGAGAGTCCTCAAAAGACTAGGAATAGACTTACCATATGACCCAGGAATCCCACTCCTGGGCATATATCCAGAAGGAACCCTACTTCAGGATGACTCCTGCACCCCAATGTTCACAGCAGCACTGTTTACAGTAGCCAAGACATGGAAGCAGCCTAAATGTCCATCAACAGAGGACTGGATAAAGAAGATGTGGTATATTTATGCAATGGAATTTTAGCCATAAAGAAAGAATAAAATAACGTCATTTGCAGCAACATGGTTGGACCTAGAGAGCGTCATTTTAAGTGAAGTAAGCCAGAGAGAGAAGGAAAAATATGATGTGAGATCACTTATATGTGGAATCTTTAAGAAAAAAAAAAAAGACACAAATGAACTTATTTACAAAACAGAAACAGACTCACAGACGTAGAAAACAAACTATGGTTACCAGGGGGAAACGGGGTGGGAAGGGATAAATTGGGAGTTCGAGATTTGCAGACACGAACTGCTATACATAAAGTAGATAAACAACAAGTTCCTTCTGTGCAGCACAGGGAGCTCTATGCAATGTCTTGTAGTAACTTACAATGAAAAAGAACATGAAAATGGATATGTGTATGTTCCTATATGACTGGAGCATGTGCTGTGCACCTGAAACGGACACAACACTGTAAACTGACTACGCGTCAAGAAAAAAAAAAAAGAAAAGAAAAGGCTGCGTGGGAGAATAAAATAAAATGGAGAGGATGGCTGTCAGTTCTTTCCAGCACCCTCTATTTCATTATTATTTTTTTAATTAATTTATTTTTTTATTTTGGAGGGAGTGGGGAGGGAGGTAATTAGGTATATTTATTTACTCATTTTTAGAGGAGGTGCTGGGGACCGAACCCAGGACTGAGCACGCGCCCCACCACTTGAGCTATGCCCTGCCCCAAAGTGTCCTCTGTTTTAAAAACAAATGGCCAGGCATGTCTGAAAGGCTCTCACAGGACGTGGCCATCCGTCCAGCCTGGGCTCCTAGTGCTTCTCGCAGCACCGTCACTCTCTAAAAGGGAGCTCCCTTTGCTTTTTTCAGGCATCCTGGGCCATCGGAGGTTGGTAAAGCAAAGCCACTGACTTCACCTCACAGCTGGGGGTCCAGCAAGGCTGAGAGACTGGGCCTGACAATGGACACAATGGAGACGTGTATGTGTGTGCACGTGTGCATGTGCGTGCACATGTGCATGTGTGTGCGCATGTGTGTGTGTGCATGCGTGTGCACGTGTGTGTGTGTTGAAGGAGGCTACGCACAGACCAGGTCACTGTGGGACCAGAGAAAGCTGGAAGCCGTAGAACTGCGAGGCTGAGGAGATCGTTGGCTTCACTGCTTTGCTTCAGAGAAAAAGGCCTCTGGCCGCTTCCCAGAGGCGCCGAGTGAGGGGCTGAGGCAGCGTCCAGCAGCCCACCCGCAGCCTCAGGTGGGGGCGTCAGTGGGCGCTCTGGGCGTCTCTGAGCCTGCAGGCACTGTGCCCGGTCAGAGTTCCTGACAAGACGGACATCAGCGCTCAGAGAGGGACCGAGAGCCCTGAGTCACAGCTGGAACGTGTCAGGAGTCAGGAACTCACGTACAGTCCCCCGGGTCCCGCGCCCCCCGGGCCCCTGGCCCAGAGCCCGGCCTCGTGTCTAACAGGGCATGCGGGGGCCCGGGACCGGCTCCGGCCTCAGCGTGCCGCTGGTCCCCACTTCCCTTTCTCCAAGGCACCGAAGCCAATAAACCTCAGCGAAGTCAGTAGGGCCTGCTTCACCCACCTCAGATGGCCCAGGACGCGGGGAGAAAAAAAGGGGGGGCTCCCTTTTAGAGAGTGAAGCTGCCGAGAGAAGGACTAGGAGCCCAGGCTGGACGGAAGCCACGTCCTGCGAGAGCCTTTCAGACACGCCCTCGTGAGTCAAAGCCACTCTCCAAGAGGGCCCCCCGGGGCCAGCCTCCCAGAAATCACGCTGCCGCGTTTCACGCAGGTCTGCAGCTCCAGGTAACGAACAGAATGCAGCGAGGTGAAGACTTGCAGGCGTAGGGTGCTTCGGGGGAGGCTGCGTGGTGGGGGGGGGCTGCTCAGACATCCTGGCCCCGGGAGTGTGTTCCACCAGGCCCTTCAGGGCGCCGTCTCCGGGATGGCGGGCAGCCTCACGCAGCACAGGTAGAGCAAACGGACCGCAGGGCCTCAGCCAGCCAGTCAGGAGAGACAGGTTTGGAAGGGTTGGTTCTGCGGGGAAACTGAGGCAACTGCTAAAATCCTCAAGCAGCGGAGAAACGGGGCCCCGGCCCCACCTTCACTTCGATGCCTGCTGCCAGGTGTCCCCAGGCCTTAGGAATCTCAGGCCTGTCAGAACCTTCAGAAGCCCTCCTGCCCCTCAGGGACACCCCCACTTCTGGGCTGACGCTTCTGGACAGTCCTCGGGGGCTGGCATCACGCCCCTCCCCACGAGGCCCCACCCTGCTTCCACGTAAGATGCACTGTGGTTTTCAGCTTCCTGCAGAAGCGAGCCAAGACCCTGCCACCGGGTGGTCCATGTTCAGAGTTCCCCGTCCTGCTCCCTCCTCCTCCTCCCTCCATCCTTCTTGAAGTTACTGCTTCTTACTGTTTGTCTTCCTATTGATTAAAAAAAAAAAATGGTGTTGCCTCTTACAAAATGCCAGGTCTTCAAATTGTCTGGGATCGACATTCCATTATCAGATGGGCGCCGGGCAAACGTGCCTGATGGTGATGATGGTGATGGCAAAGATGGAAAGGCAAGTCCTACCCCAGCTCCTACAACGGATACCCAACCAATGTTCCCGTTTACATGGCTCCGATCCTCCCCCTTCCGTTAAGCACTCAAGGAGCAGCTGTTGCAGACTACCCGGAAGGATGGCAGGGTGTTGTGTCTCCATCCTCCAAAGAACACGGCGTTCTTCCACCCAGCCTCCCACTGGAGTGAGCCTGACCCGGGTATCAGGATGGATTCACGGTTCCTCAGGTGAAACTCTCCCTCCCTGTGAGAAATGCACGGGCTTGTAAACAGACCTCTACACAGTGTAAGAGGAGCTAGAGAGGGCAGAGGAGGAAGCCTGGGGCAGAGCAAGGAAGGTGAAGCACAGCAGGAAGCTTTCGGTCCCGGCAGTCTCCAGGGAGAGGGGGTAGGATGGTGACACCGGCATCACAGAAGGTAACCAGCATCCCACGGTGTGGGAGGCGGGGATAGCAATAATGGGGCAGGCAGGAAGCTTAAGGCCTGCACAGAGGGGCTGGGGAGCCTGGAACTAGGAGAGGAGAGTCTGCACCAAAGGGGTGGAGGAGAGAGGCAGGTGTGGAGGAGACGGGTGGGGAGATAAGGAGGTGTTCCAGCAGCGGGAAGGGCAGACCCAGCTCAGCTCCACACTGCTGGTGGCGGTGACCAGAAGGGGAGTGAGCAGGGTCTAACCCCCCTGCCAGGCCGTCATGGGGGCTCAGAGGTGGGGTTAGACCCTGGAAGGGGCTGCTGCAGTTGGGGCCATGGCTTCCTCCCCAACAGTATAACCAGGATTCGGGCAGGCAGGGCTTCAGCGCAGGCGGGCTCCGATGCACAAGGCTGCGTGCAGCAGCAAAGGCTTCACCCCTGCCCGCGTTTCCCTCTGGCTTCTCCAGCCACACAGGGGTGGGTAATGGCTTCTCCGCAGTCTTCTCTGTGCCTTTGGAGAAGCTGAGGGCCCAGGGGCCTGGAGGCCACTCGGAGGGAGCAGGGCTGGTAGCTTGGCCCTGAGCTGCCTGGGGACTTGGAGCATCAGCTCTGAGGCTGCCTGACCCAAAACCCACCTCTAGCCAAGCTGAGCATCTGATGGCTGCGGGCCAACCACCCCATTCCCTGAACTTTATCTTGTCATTGTTTTGGCTCCACAGAACCAGAACTTGAGTGATTTGCAGAAATCCAAGGGCAGAAAATGAATGCCTAACGGTTTTTGATGGGTCTCTGGACAGCTGAGCCTATCTCCCCCTCAGCATCCTCCTTCCTGGAATTTTAGCATCCAATTCCTCTCAGTGCCAGGAGTTCCAGGAAACACTGCTGCTGTGAATCACTCTGGGGAACTTTGATCTTGCTGAGAAAGAGGGCGCTTTCTCCAGCCTGTTTCTTTTCTTCCAACCTTGCTTTTTATCGTTGTACTGATGCTGCTGCTTAGAATTCTATTTGCCTGTATTTTATCCTAATAAAAAAAAAATCCAACAAATTTGAAATCATCGTCCAGAATTATTCCCACTCAGGGAAGATATGATGTAAGTGAATGTCACCCAAACCATTATCACAAGCCATTGATCACCGCAGAGACCACAAAAAAAAAAAAAAAACCTGAATCGATTCAATCACCCTGCTGCATGACCCAAGGGCTTGCAGACTTCAGCCCAAAGCAAACCCCAAATGCTGGGGATAAAAATGAATCATGAAGACTGGCAATGAACCCCACCTCCCCGCGAGCTGATGAAGTGAAACCACAACAGTTGCGTGGTATGAGGTAGAGAAGTGGTCAGCGGTTATAGGGTCAGAGCCCACTTTGGGGGGGGGCTTCTACGTCTTTTTAACAGCGTTCCCATAACCGACTTTGCTGCCTCCCCGAGGGTTTCAGACCGCAAGATACATGCTTTCCTGTATTTCATTGATCTGCGGTCCCCACATCCAGGAGCTGGGGAGACAACGCATCTATTCTGTGTAACAGGAAGCCACACTAGCAACAAGAAAAGGAGCTTGGCTTTGACCAAAATACTGCACTACCTGACAGTTAGGCCGGGTTCCAAACGTCATGGGCCATCACCCTCTCCCAGTCACCCCCTTCCCTCTGGGGAACCCTCCGCCCCCGGCCGCCTGCCTGTGGTGGGCACGTCGGAGCAGCCCTGGAAGCAGCCCCGAGGGGCCACACAGCCCTTGGCCAGCCTTGACAACAAAGAGCCACGGGGTGTGGGGCACAGCTGGCCGCCCCCCTCCCAGCACCACCCACAGCACCACCTGCCACAAGACCCTGTCAGGAGTCCGTGCCTAGGACTGGGCCCCGAGCAGTAGGTGCCGACTGAATGAAGGAAGGAACCAATGAATGAATGAATGAGGGAATGAGTGAATGAACAGGCCATATCCCACCCCCCCAAGTCCAGCAACCAAGGGCCGTGCCCACCTCCACACCAAGAGGTGGAGAAACAGCAGCCCCTCCCAGGCCCGGCTCACGGGGGTACTAAAGGTCATCATTGCCTGTTGGGCTGGAATCGTGCCACCCTGGAGGGGCTTCCAGCAGCTTCCAGCAGCCACCTCCCGGAATCCAGACTCTTGCGAGGAGCCCTCGCCCCTCACTGATGGATGCCACACCCTCCTCTCCGCCTGGAAGACAAAAGATCAGCAACTCCTTCTGAACACACCTTCTTTGCCAACAGAAGTGAAATTTCTTCTGGAAGATGAAGAAGGGAAGTTTGAGCTAGACTTCAGAATGGGGCTGCTCCCAAAGACCCAATTTCACTTTGCCCTGGAAGAGAAATTGGAGGTTCGCCATGGTTCCAGGCTTCCTTCGGTCCCCAGCTGGCCCCGCCCGCCAGCTCGGCGTTCCTCCACCTGCGACTACGCGGGCTCCACACGCAGGACCACCCCCTCACTACCCCAGTTTAGCTGTAAAGTTTCTTCCCAGTGGCAGGGGAAGGTCAGTTCCCTTTTGACATCTGGAGAAACACACTCCATGAGGAGTGCAGGGGTTGATAGGTTGGAAAACCAACAGAAAATCTCAAGAACTTTGGGAAAAAAAGTGAAAATGAATTATCTGCTTCCTGAACTGATGTCACCTCCTTGCTCTGTTTGCCAGCATCCTTGCTTTTCTTCTGAAAAACTTCCCATTTCTCAGGTGGCTCTTGGTAAGTCAGCCTCAAGCACAATGTGCCACCGAGCGTAATGGTTTAATAAAACACACAACCCAGAGAATCACAAGCTTTAAAAAGAAAACAAATCTTGGCGCCCATTTCGCCCTCTTGTCTGGCCAAAGAGAACAGAGGCCGCAGCTCCTTGTGTGGACCAGGGTCTCCTGACCCCCCGAGCTGCTCCCACTGTCATTTCTGTATTCATTTCATCTTTCCAGCAGCGGTGGCGATGCCAGTGCAATTTTTTTATAGCAATGATCAGATGCAAACAATTTTCTTTGAACTAAAAGACAAGCAACGTTGACTGTCACGGCCCTGGGGTGAACAGCCTTGCTTCCGGCCTGCAGCTGGCTGGCATCTGTCTTGCTTGGGGAGGCCCATGAGGTAGAAAGGACACCCTAACCAGATCACCTGCCTCCGAGCGAGCCGTCACTCCTGGGCCGGCGCCCGCTGCAGCGCTGAAGACCCTGGCCTCCAAGGTCACTGAGTGACAGGAGGGCGTGCAACAGAACATCACGGATAAAAAGCAGGAGACAACCAGACGCAAGGGGAGGCGAGCTTCTTGAAGTGTTGCATGTGGTTCCGTATATTGTACCCCTCAGGGGTGTAAAAAAGGCAGGAAGGAAAGACTCCAAAGTGACAGCTCAGCACAGTGTTTCTACTTTTCCCTTTCCCTTTTCTGTGTTTTACAAGTTTTCTATGATGAATATAGAAAGCTTTTTATAAACATCCAAAGTTATCTCATGAAAGTAGCCTTCCTTTTCGGATGTGTGGCATGGCAGGGAAAATGTAGGGCCCCGGAACCAGGCGGCCCGGCCCCAAATCCAGTCCACGGGAGTTCTATGACCTTTAGCCAATGCTTTCATCCAGTTTGTAAGCCTTGCTGCCATCAACATCTCACTCGGGGCTTTCGAGACACAGTGCATTGTGCTCAGCAGTCTGCATGGGTCATCTCTACGTGCGTGTGACCTATGCATCACACTTAGAGCTGCGGGAAGTATGAATATGAAGCTGTGTTTATAAGCACTGTGCATTTTATTACCTGTCCTCTGGAATTTCATCTTAATAGCGTTAAATGCTCACTCACAGCTCCCCGCCCCCACGAAAAATTTAAGCACAAGCTTTGGGGCTAGCACCGTGTCCAAGCATGAATTTTATTTTCCCCTGTGAATTTTCCTAGCCCCTGGGGCTCCAACAGGTGCCCTTGCTGTAAATTCTAAATCCTAGAAAGCCAGGTTTCTTAATAAGGACTGCCAACTGAATGTACTACAAGGGTCAGTGGGCCAGCAGGAGGGTCTGCCCACCAGCTCTGTGCAATGTTCTGCTAAATTTACTCACTGAAGGGGACATTTTCAAGTAATTATGCACCATTTGTGTTTACTACAGCATGCTGTGGCCAACGGTCATCAAGCCAGAATGCAGACTGCCGTAGGGGCCTGCCTTGCAAGGTGCTACCTCCCGGAGGAAGCCTCGAGGTTTTGAGCAGCAAATAGGTGAAACAGTGATGAAGCTGGGCACAAACAGCCACATGATCTCACTCGGCCCCTGTCTAGTCAAGGGGGAAACGTTTCTAAGAGCTGGGAAGTGTTGAAACAAGATGCTTTCCCGAGGGTCTAACAATGAAGCTCGTACCGTCCTGTTTTCCTGTTAATTCGTCCATGATCTGGGGAGAACTTAAAAACTGGCACCCAACGATACGAATCAGCTATGTGGGACTGCTGATAATAAACCAGCAGAATTTCCTTCTTAGAAAAACAGCACCCCGCCCTCACTTTGCCTAGAAGGCTCGTGGACCCCTGGGCAGCTTGCTAACAGCATGGGAGCCCCATGGGTACTTACCCTGCTGAGAGCAGGCTAGTGAGGCACCAGGGTGAAATCAAGACATTGGTCTAATAAAAAAGATTGATTCACTCGGCACATTTCCCCCTAGATCCTTCTTAAGGAAAGTCTTTGCCAGAAAGATTTTAATTATTTTTCTTCTGTGAGCCTTTCATGCTGCTGTGAATACAGCAGCAACCCTCCCAACTCCGCTGTGAGCAGGAAACACTCAGAATAGCAGACAGCAGGCGCTGGCCTCGCTCAGAATGCTCTCGCCCGTTTGTGTAGACGCTGCCTGCCCATTTTTGTTCAGATCTTTTAAGTTCTAGCACAGCCATTACAAAATGATGACTCACACTTAAACGCAGTCATCGTGTCATATGCGACATTAATACCTTGGTGACACTGCTGTAAGGGCCGTTCCTGTAACAGGAAGAGGCTCTGAGAGCAGTCTGCCACCGTCCTCGGGGCCCGCAAAGGGCAGCGCCTGCAGGAGGCAATGCTCATTGTGCAGGAGGGAGCTGCCTGCATCCTGCAAGCTGTTCCGATAAGCAGCTGTTGGAAGCCTAGAGGGAGGCGGGGAGAGACGTGGTGGGGGAGGGAAAAGACTCTGTTATCAGAATCTGATGGCCAGCTGCTGCCCGTCTTACCCCAAGAACGCTCCTGTCTTGTGAGTTTAAAAATCTTCCTAAAAGGAGACACACAGGAGCGGGGCTCAAGTTCTGCCCCAACACCCAGGCAGCGCCCCCTCCCCCACTTCCAGCCCTGCAGGAGCCTGTGATCCGGCCGCAAAGAGAAGACGGAACAGGTGCCACGGAGTTCCCTGAGCTTCAGAAATCATCAGCAACCCTGCTAACCACGCCCGCCCTCAATAAAGACAGTACGTTTGTTTCAGTCGTTTATTGTAAGATTCAAAGCTGCAGCAGCACCATCCTTTAGAAAACGAAGCATCGCCCGGATCCGTTTGGAAGCAGCAGTGCGTACTGCCAAGTCCGCCAGAGCTCCCGTAACTGCTCCAGTCCCGGCCGCCTGGCCCGGCCTTTCCCTTCCTTTCTGCCGGGAGCACAGGCTGCTGACTCACGCCTGCCGGCCAGTCCGTCCTTCCTGGCCGCGCGGCCAACGTCCCGCCTCCGGCCTTCCTGGGCGAGCAGCCGCTCCCCGCACTCGCAGTCCTGGGCCGGGGCCAGCCTGCCCCCGCCGCCGCCGCCGCCGCCGGGCCGCTCCTCGGGAGGGGGCCGCACCTCCTCGCCGCTCTCCGCGCGCCCTCGCCTGCCCGTCTCCACGCCGCACTCCGCCGCCCTCCGAGGGCGCATCCACAGCCAGCCCCGCGCTAGGCGCCCCGGGGCGTCACCACGTCGATCAGACAGACCAAAGACCCCCCGCTGGGCTGTCACTCCGGGAGGGTGATACTGGGCACCCAGTCGTTGACGCTGCGACTCTCCTCGCAGAACAGGCTGAGCTTCTCCAAGGCAGGGTCCTTCCACGCGTCCTCATTGGGGTTCTGCGGGGAAAGCGCAGAGGTCAGCCTGCCTGGCCGCTAGCCGTTGGCTGCTGGCGGGGGCGGGGACGACATCGGGACGGAGGCGACACTCACCGAGATGAGGATGCAGTGCAGGTCCCCCGGCGCGCCCGCCTCGTCGCCGGCGCCCACGATCGCAGCCAGCCGCTGCACGTCGCCCACGCGCACGATGTCGATGTCGTTCTCGCAGCAAAACGCCTGGATCAGAGTGAAGTGGATCTGCAGCGCGATGTCGCCCTCGTCCTCCTCGTCGGCGGCCAGCACGCAGAAGGTCACGTTGTCGGGGTCCCTGCGCGGGCGAGGAGGAGGAGCTGGTGAGGGCAGGTCGGCGACCCCGCCGGCGTGGCCCCCGCCGCCTTCTCCCCGGCCTCCCTGCCGCCCCTCCTGCCCCTCCCGCCCCTGGTCGCCTTGCCCGGGCCGCGTCTATACTCACACGTTCAGGACTTTGGCTGACTCGTAGACGCCGGCGGTGAGGCAGCCCTGGCGCTGCGCCGACAGCAGCAGCTCGTGCAGCGCTTTCCCGGCGCCCTGCATCCTGCGGAAGAGCCAGCGCCATGAGCAGGGGACTGGCCAGGGGGGTGTGCCGAGATCCCCAGGCCCGGGGACGCACCCCCAACGCCCCAGCCCGGCGCTCCGGCCAAGCGCCGCACCCCGGCCCCGCCGGCACACTCGCGCCCGGCTGGCTCCCACCCTGGCTGGCTCGCACCGAGGCGGCCCCAAAGACTGCCGCCCGACCATCGATGGCCAGGGCAGGATCAGGCTCCCCGCACCCGGGGACGTCCGACGCTCGGCGCCGACCCACCTGGCAGTGCTTTCTGGAACCGTATCCTGGCCGCGGACTTCTTCCAGAGTCATGTTGCGATCAGCGAGCAGCAAGTTATCCACAGGAGGAGAGGGCGGAACGGACGCGAGCGGAGCCCGGAAAGTGCGAGCAGCAGCCCGGCGCGCCCACCGCCAGCGAGTGAGCCGCGGCGCTGCGGCGCGCTCTTATATAGGCCCGGCCCGCGGCGCCGCCAGCTGGCTCGAGCCTGCGCGCCCATTGGCCGGCGCCCGCTTTCTGATGCAAATGAGGCGGCGGCTGGCGGCTCGTGCCAGGAGGCCACGTGGGGAGGGGTGCGGGGGATGACAATGCCTCAAATCTGCCGCTTTTGTCGGGGTGTTACCAGGCAGACTGGAGCCTGGAGATTTCATCTCGCCTTTTTGGTTTTTTTTAAGTCCTTAAAAGGAAAAAGTTAAAAAAAAAACCTTGCTTGCTAACAGTAGGTTGTAATTTTTGAAATGCACCTTTGGAGAATCTAAGGAATTTGTTTTTGCATTTATTTTTGTTGCTACATTTCTATTTTTTTATTTACTTTTAATTTGGAGTTAATGAGTATGTTGCTTTTAAACCGGAACTTAAAAACACGCAGTGCTGGCTTTAAGCTTGCAAAAGGTCTGGGCGCAGCCCCCTCCAGCTGACACTAGGGCCCCAAGCGCGAGGTTCTCCAAGCACAGTCAAGGCCCCGACCCGTCGTGTTGCGCTGGAAGGTCCCAGCCAACCTCCCCGCCCGCTGCGGAGCGCTGCGGGGCGCCGGGGCGCACGAGCAGATTGCGGCCGGCGCACGCGGCTCGTTTGCATTTCTATGGAGGGCGCACAATAGCGGAGGTCTGGCGTGTGGCGGTTTGTAGGAGGGACAATCGAGGCTTTCTCTTCATAGCAACACTGTCCACCTGCCGCTGGGTGAGGTGGGCAGGGCCCCGCCGCGCGTGGGGGTCGCCTGGCTGCCCGGCGCGTGGGGGTCTGGGCCGCGTGCCGCTCCTGCTCCCCTCGGAGCGCGCCTCCTACACTGGTGCCGTTGCACCTGCGGCACGTTTGCCGGTAATTCCGCCCCTCCCGGACCTAGCACACGTGCGGAGCAGCCGTGGGGGCTGGAAAGAACACCTGGCTGCTGCACCGTCTACACAGCCGCGTGCGCTCCTCTGGGACCCCTCGGCTCCAGGCCCCAAGAGCCTGGGGAACGGGGCTCGGAATCCCTGTCCCCGGGCGCCATCTACAGGCCGGCCGGAAAGATCCTGACCACCTTCCCCCCCGCCCACACTTCCACTGACCTCTAAGGGACTTGGCCTCCCGCCCTCCGGTCAAGGAGCGGCCCCGCTAGGGTGCACTGAGCCCGGTCCAAGCTGCGCATTAATGGCAGCCAGGGTAAGGACTGCAAAGCCCACTCCGGCAGGAGGTGGGATCGGAAGGAGACTCTGACCCGGTACTGATGGAGGAAGAGCCCGAATTTCTATTTTTTTCATTGCTTAAATATGCATGTATAAAAAGCTTGTTTTCCCGTAACAGCAAAATAAAACTGAACAAGAGCTTGAGAGCGTTTAACAGACATTGCTGTGCTGTGAGCGATTTGGACCCATGAGCCGGCGCCTTCAGGCCGTCCGCTGCCTGAGCTCATCACTTTTGGCGTCTGCATCTCTCCGCGCTGCACTGCCGCGCGCTGGGGTGAATTCCATTGCCCTCCACCCCTTTTCTAGGTGAGGCCTTGGAGACTGGACAGGACAGTTGGCGGGCCGGAATGCGGGGAAGTGGGGCGGAGTAGGGGCGCAATCTGCCGCAAGACCCAGCAGATAACGGATAAGAAAAACAACTGAATGCGCGGGCGTCTTGCGCCCCCCGGTGGCCAGCTGGCAGAGGAGCGTTGCGAAAGCAGGCCGCTTCCTTTATGCCAAGAATTGGGTGTCCGCTCACCTAGCATCCCGGAAAACAGGTGGTTTGTAATCGCGGGAGCCAGGCGGCACCGCGCAGCGTTAATCGCTACCGTTTGCTTTCTTCCTTTGGTGGTGGTGCGTTAAAACGACTGGATAAAGTACGTATCGAGAATTAGCTGTTGCGCTTTTAAAAAGTATTAAATATGTATTAATTAAAATGTGTTAATTCCAGGTCCCCAGAAAATGTAAAAAAATGAGACTTATTTGACATCTTAGGGCTCACTCTCCCCCCAGTTCATAACACTGGAACTCTGCCCACACCAGACCTCAGCTCCTCCTCCCAGAAGGCCACTGGGGAGAGGCAGGAGGCGGGATTTCCAGTTGGCACTGAGCCAGCCCGGAGGAGTGGGGGGCTGATTGACAATCCCCTGGGGTTGGTCGGCTTCGCTCACATTTTTAAGGTATTCAATTTCAGGAAAACTGCCTTTCTGACATAGGATATGGCTTCACATGGGTTTATTAGGTCAGTCCGAATGGCCCCAAAGCCCTCATCTCAATCAGGAAACATTTTGTCTGGAGGCAAGGTTGGCCCTTCACCAGACACCCCCATCCCCACCCCGGGGGATGCAGACAAATGCAGAAGCTGCTGGATCTGGGGCAGCCCGTTTCCAGTTTGCTGGTCAGACATTCCAGGGACCTTCAGATGCCCTCCCGGCCCAGCCTGAGATAGAAGACGGTGGATGATAGTGAATGCCCGCCCGCCCCGCCATGTTGCCACCATGGTCCCAAACCACACCCATCCCATATGCCAGCCATATCCCAAGTCCTAGGAGGCTGTGATGTCACCCACCCTCCCCGTGACTGTACCCCTAAACCTCCCCTGAATCTTAGTAATGAAGGTGATGGTGATTTTATTAAAGGGACATCCTCAGAGAGGCTCTGTTTTAAAAGCCCTTTGGACATGTTTCTATTTAACAGCTTTTATTAACACACTCTTGGAAATGTGTTTCTCAGTCACCTGACTCATGACCTGACTAAAATGTTGATAGAGATCACTGTGCATTCAGGTAGGAAAGTAGTGGGCTTTGAGCACACAGTAAACTTAATGAGACAGTCCCTCTTGCAATTTCTGAAATTATTTATTTTTGGAGTGGGCACAAACTCTGACATTAAATGGCAAACCAGCAGCACTCACATAAAAATCTGGATTTTCAGCATCTCTTGGAAAATAGGAAAATCTGGCCACGTGTGCCTGCAGCCATCACCATCACCACCATGGTAACCGTCAGTTGGAGGGGAACTCTGGGACACCCCCCCCCCAGACTGAGTACGGCCCCCACCTTGCCCCTTTGAGGGCACCGAGGTGTTTTGTTCACTTACAGTACCAGTTTGTCCCCTTTGCATTTGCAATCTTTGAGAAGAAACTGCACTTTGAAAAGCAAAATAAAGGGGCCAGGTTCCTTCAAAATGAGCTCAAATGAAGTCAGCACTGTTTGCATCCCAGATTCTGCAGCACGTGTCTCCTACGTCAGCACAGCGATCTGAGTGGGCCCCTTTCCAAATGGTTGGGACATCAGTCTCCCTCCCCCAACCCCCACCCCCTTTTCTCCAGCTTCCTGAGTTTCAAGAAGAGGGTTGGTTTTTCTCCCCAGAAACTCAGGAATGGTGGCGTACACTGCACTGAGTCAGAGATAACGCTACATTAACTCAAAAGAAGCAGCCAAATCTTGGAACAAGACACCATCCTATTGCTTACAGCCCAGCCATGTCATCCCAAATGCATCCCAGTGTCTAAAGGGCACAAGACAGTGCCGCCCCCACCCCCAGACACCACCCCCCACCCCAGGTGAAATATGAGGTCTGCAGATGCAGAGGCTTCAGATGACAGCTGCGACAGGAAACAGGAAGTGGGGAAAGGGAAGTCCCCACACACCACCAACAGGACGTCTGTGGTCGGTCCCTGCGGGGAGAGGGCTTTCTGGAAGAAGCGGTTATTCTCGGGTGAGCGGCTGGGTAGCACTCAGGAGAGCCACATTCGCTCAATGAAACCCCTGAAATAGTGGGGTCGGGGGCAATCACTCATGTGCTTGGCACCTTGTCTCTCACTAGCAGCCGATGGTTTGTGATGTGCGTCACAGCCATAGAGAGCAACACTGTAACTGAGAGCCCCTGACAGTCACGTATGTGCTGTCCTGCCAGGCTCGGCCATGTGCCCACGTCTTCTGAGCCTCAGTTTCCCCTGCTATGAAATGAAGATCTACCTTTGCCCTTCATGAACCTCAAAGGACATTTCTAAAGGTCCTCCCTGATGATCGTTTAGCCCCCATTCGAGTTTTGCTTGGTGGGCAGTGTTCTGAAACGACTCACAAATTCAGGTCTGACTTGTTTGTGTGGCTGGGAGCGGGTGGCACACACTTTCCATGCCACTCAAGACATCTCCCCCAAACTGCATTAAGCCTGCTGGCACATTTAGCCACCCAGCCCCCCGCCTGGCCCCTGTAGGCATTTGAGTTTGGGGTAAATTTTCACTACTATAGAGTTAGCTGTGAGGCTGTGGTCGCCTTTCCAATATGGTTAATGTACAGTATATTATAGATTACTGAAGCCACAGGACTTCCTAACTGAAAACCCTCATTTATGTTGTGAAAGATAATTTTGTGTAAGTGCATAAATACCCAGAAAAGGCAGCGTAGTATTGGGGGTTGCAGTGAGCAGAGCGGAGCTCAAAGCCAATTTTTGCTGCTTGCTTCAATTTGACTTTAAGTAAAAAAAAATTTGTGCGCGGATTAAAGTGTAAGATAAAAAGAGTCCACTTTTCTTTTTAATTGAAGTATAGTCAGTTACAATGTGCCTATTTCTGGTGCGCAGCGTAGTGTCCCAGAAAGAGTCCACTTTTTAATGGGCTTCTCTACCCATTACATCGGCTTAAGTTCTCCTAAAGAAGTTCATTCAAAAGTGTATATTAGGAAATGCTTATTGCCGTATTTCTCCTAGTAGTGCAAATCAAAAGCCACAGTAGGGGATGAGTGTTAAATAATGGTGTGGGCATAAAGGAAACATTGCAAGACCATAAAAAAAAAAAAGTGCTTTGAAGAGTATTTCACAGCATGATAAAGCCTCAGGCTTAATGCGGAAAAGCAAGACAGAGAATTGTGTGCTTGTGGTTGTGCAAAAACATTGAGTGCACATGACCATCACTGCACCAAAAAATCAAAGTAGAAATAATGGTGATAGCTTGAAGCAGTGAGATTATAGATAGTACCTTTTTTTTTTCACTATGCTCTTCGGCAGTTCGATTTTATAGAATACAGATCCAAACTTCTCAGGGCTAATAACCTCAGCGCCATACTTCTCAACCTGACTCCTGCTCCGGGCATAATTCTGAGCGATTTCTGACCATATGGTAACAGATCAAGAAGCCAGACGTCTGCGAGGCTGTGCTTCTGGGGAGGGAGAGGCAGGAGCGTGACCTTTGACTCCTGAGCTGCTCATCTTGCCAGTGATGCTGGTCTGTTCTCAGCTGAGTGGAAATGGTTGTGCAGCTCTCAGAGGTTAACTCTGGAATGACTGGCATGGAATCTCAGGCGACACTCCAGAGGCACGCAGGCGGGGGCGGCAGCCCTTCCGTAGACAGGGAGTTCGCCAAGATGCACATTTTAGCAAGCAGCAATAGATAAAATTCTTTTACTCCTTTTTCAGCCAAAGCATCTGCTTTCCAGAAATGAATTGCAGCAATAAATTATGAACATTATTTCCACTATTTACATAATGCCTCCAGAATTCTAAAAATTCAAAATATTTAAGTACACCCAACCTTCTTTTGAGACTCTTGTGGGTGCAATTCCATCTTTCAGTGTTGAATTTGTAAAAAAGAGTAGGGCAGTGCTTGAAGGTGTTGCTAGTAGTAATATTGGAACTAAGATTTTATTTACCAGACTTTTATATGACTTTTCTACGACTATGTGCCAGGCACTATTCCAAGTACTTTAAAAACGTCACTTAATCCTCATTATGAGCCTGTTCTGGAGGTGCCCTTGTCACCAGTGTCAAATGAAGAACACAGCGAGGTTAAGCAACTTGCCTGAGATCACACAGCCAGGAGATGGCAAAGCTGGGATATGAACCCCAGACCAGCCGGCTCTGGAGCACCTGCTCAGCTCCGAGAGGGGTGACACAAACCTCTCTGTAAAACCTTTTCTAGAGCCTCTGGGGCAAACCGCTTGGTGCACGAGGGACAAGGAGATCATCTAATGAAAAGAGGATGTCAGTGTGTGGTTCTCCCTGGAGCCCCGTCTGATGGTGCCCATCGTGGCGATCATGAGTGTAGGGTGCCATCTTGTGGTTAAAGAGGATACAGCTTCCAGCTCCGAAAAATGGCATCTTTACGCCTCGCTCTAAGCCCCTCCCGTTTCTAGGGAGCTCGCGAACTCTGACCCCACGCTTCTGTTCGTTTGCAGAAGCAGAAGCAGAAGCCCCACCCACAGGCAGCTCCGAGAAGTCAGGCGGGTCTAGCGGACGCTCCTGTGGGGGCTGCTACCGGCAGAGACGCACGGCGTGAACACACCGAGACCCACCGGCAACGGGGAGAACAGAGCGACCACCGGGAGCGCTGCGCGTCAGCCCCGACACCCCCGCCGCTTCGCAGAGGGGAGAACTGAGTTTCAGGGAGACCCGGGACATGCCCGAGGTCACACAGGCAATCGCAGAGCTGGGATTCTGGCCACCCTCCGCCCGACCTCGTGCAAACCTCGCGTTGCCGCCACGCGTGGACCCGCCCCGGGCTTGCGGCCGGGCGGCTACTCCGCGACGCAGCCCAGGCAGCACTCGGCCGTGCGCGGGGTCCCGGGGGCCCGCACACCCGCTTGCCTCTCGATTACAAATGCTGTGGATCTCCGCGGGTCCTTCGTCGCTCCGAACGCCCCCTTCAGCCACACGATGTGAAGTATATGGATTTTATTTCTTACAAACTCATGGACAAATTTAAACTTGAAGGGACCTACAAGGCAACTGTCTAAAATCCTGCCAATTCTGGGCATGGACCCCGCCCCCCACCATGGACGCGGACCCCGCCCCCAACCAAGACGTCCGTCCCAGACAAGGGTAGCTCGGGCTCCGGCAGCCCTGGCTCATTCACCTCCATCTGTGACCGCACCCTCGGGAGGAATAGCAGGGCTGCTCCTTCATCTCCAAAGGACCCAGCTCCATCCCCAGGCCTGCAGGACCGGCTGCCCCCAGGAGCTTGTCAGAAGTGCGCAGCCTCAAGCCCTGCTGAGCCCCACAGGCTGCGACCTCGGGGTGGCGCCCGTGGCGTGCAGGTGTGTGATGCGCTGCCCGAGACACTGGCCAAGGGTGACGGACGTGAGCCAGGCCAAGGACTGCCCCGCCTTCCAGGCAGCAGGAGCGCCAGGAGGGCGCTGTGCGCTGCGCGGTGTCGCGCAGGCTGAGGACGGGAAGGGCGAACTCCGTGTGGAGAGCTGTGCTGGACGATGACGGGTGCAGGGCGTCTGAGGCACCTGGGGGCAGCCACCGCTGCGCAGTGGTGGATGTGGGACATCCGAACTGGATGCACAATTGAAGGACTCATCAAGGCCATGGCCATTTGCCAGACGACCTCTGAACTGCAGAGAGGGCAAGGTGACAGGCTGCCCGCCCCCTCGAGTCCGCTCTTCTTTATTCCACAGAATAGGTTTTTCCTTCGCACCCGGATGGACGCTGCATTCCCCATCTCCCTTGATCACCTGACGCAGCTCCCACCAGAGAGGGCCAACTTCCATGCCACTTGCCCGAACAGGAGTTGCTCTCTATCGACTTCAGTTTTTTTCCTTCCTGTGGTTGTGGTGGTGACCCATGCAAGCAGGGACCTAGGGACAGCCTTGGCTCCCCACCTGACCGTGTAGACCCAGATGGTCATGACGGAGTGAGTTGTAAGCTGCCTCCGGTCACTGTGTTTTGGAGATTCTTTTAATATTTTTTAATCTCGACACAAGTTCAGACATAAGAAAGTTGCAAGCAGAGCACCACCAAGTATTCCTGGGGATCCTCCACCCAATGCCCCGCTTCACGGCAGGTGTTTTAACCTTTTCTCTCTTCCTCAAATACACAGATTTTTCAGAACCAATGGAGAGTAAGCCTCAGGCACACCGCTCTTTGCCACTATCTAGCTCGGTGTATATTTCCTGAAAACAAGGATATTCTCCTCATTCCATAAACCATAGTGAAATAATAACAACCAGAAAATTGACATTGGTGGGGCTGGAGCTGCTGTCTAATGTATGCACCATAGTGCAATGCTGTCAGTTGTCCCAACGATGTCCTCTGTGGCGAAGGAATCCCAAGGCCACAGCACAGCCACTTATCACATCACTTCTGTCTCCTCCAATCTGAAATCCTTCCTGAGTCCATTTCATGACATGGTTGTTATTTGACATCAGCATCTTAAGAGTTCAGCCCCTGATGTCGCAGACTGTCCCGTGACTTGGGTCCGCCTGATATTTCCTCATGATTCAATTCAGGGGATGCAGGTGGTGATGTCATGTCCTCTGCGGAGCAACGTTATGTGTATTTATATCTATAACCGAATCTCTACGCTGTAACCAGAAACTAACACAACATTGTAAGTCGACTAGACCTGAACAACAACAAAAAGAGTGTGTAAATTTTAGGGGCATTTCGGTTGAGCTGATAGCAGGTGGGTGATGGGGCCACACACCAAGCCCAAGGTCGCTCTGCAAGGTGACGTACCCCCCGTGCTGGGTCCCCATGGCCACTGCCCTCCCTTGTGCAGTCGGTCACCACCAGGACCGGGAAAGCCTGGGAGGAGACACCATGCAGGGTTGGAGGCCTTCCTTCCCCCAGGGGCAGGATCTCAGACCTCAGTTCAGACAGGCTCAGCCAGCCTGGAGCTCAACCCGAGACCCCGCGCCGGTCTGCAGGCTGAGGCTTGTGCAGAAAGTGCGCCCGGGGAGAAAGGGAGCCGAGCCAGCCCCGCCTGGGCCCCGGACACAGATGTCACCACCGCAGCATCGCCCCTCACCCCAAGCGCCGCACACGCTCCGATGGAACTTTTACTGCTGAAAATTGGGCTCAACTAAGCAGAATTAATGTGGTGACCCCTGGCAGGCTGCCTCTGTGGCAGCTGCTCAGGTCACACCCAGGGGACAATCTGAGGCTGAGGCCAGCTGTCCTCTCCCCCCGGGGCAGGGGCTGACTGCATGGTCACTCCACCGCTCAACCAACGCAGGGGAAGGGGGAGCTTTTGCAGACTTCATGGATATTGGAGACAAAGACCAGTCTAGCACCTTCTTGATTATTTCTTAAATCCCTGAAGGTTTCAACAAGGATTCTCTCCACCCTGACTTGTATGACTTATTTAGGAATTCTCCCCTTAACTCAAGAGGTGTGATATTTGGAGAGCGTGTCCCATGATTTTGGTCTGAATATACACCCGTACAATTTCAAACAGCAGCACTAACTCAAAATTTTAGGAGCATGTTGGGAAGCATTTATTTATACCCTGATGCCCACAGGTATATTTGAACTCGCCGAGGCAGGGACAGGAGGAAAGGCAGGGTGGGGCACACAGAGGACCCAGCCACAATCTGCCCAGAGACCTCCATGGCCACCACCCTCAGCTTAGCCTGGGTGGCTCCAAGGATCAAGTCCAGTTGGCAGACAAGACTTCTCAGGTGGTGACCCTGCCACTCGAGCAGGACTTAGATGCAGGGACCGAATGGCCTGGGTGTCCGGGAACTGCAGAAAGGATGGGAGGCAGATTTTAAAGTGCACGTTCTGGGTCAAGTTTGTGAAAACAGGGAGGGGCTCCAGGAACAGCTGAGCAGTTCGCCTCACATGCAAGGCTTCAGCCTCCATGTGTTCTCTTTTTATTTGAGGTATAGTCAGTTCCCAATGGTGCATCAGTTTCTGGCGCACAGTGCAAGGCCTCAGTCCCACATATACACACACATACTCATCTTCATATTCTTTTTCATTATAGGTGACTACAGGCTGTTGAATATAGTTCCCTGTGCTCTATGGAAGAAATGTTGTCTATTTTATATATAGTAGTTAGTACCTGCAAATCTCAAACTCCCAATTTACCCCTTCCCACCCGCTTTCCCCTTGGTAACCATAAGTTTGTTTTCTATGTCTGTAAATCTGTTTCTATTTTGTAAATAAGTTTATTTGTGTCCTTTTTTTTAGATTCCACATATAAGTGATATTATATGGGATTTTTCTTTCTCTGTCTGGCTTACTTCACTTAGAATGATGATCTGCTGATCCATCCATGTTGCTGCAAATGGCATTATTTTATTGTTTTTTATGGCTGAGTAGTATTCCATTGTATAAATTTACCACAGCGTCTTTATCCAGTCATCTGTCAGTGGACATTTAGGTTGTTTCCATGTCTTGGCTGTTGTAAATAGTGCTGCTAGGAACATTGGGGTGCATGTATCTTTTCAAATTAGAGTTCCTTTTAGATATATGCCCGGGAGTGGGATTGCTGGATCATATGGTAGGGCTATTGTTAGTTTTTTAGGGAATCTCCCTACAGTTTTCCACAATGGCCGCAACAAACTACATTCTCACCAACAGTGCAGGAGGGCTCCCTGCCCTGCACACCCTCTTAACACTCAACAGTGACAAGCAGAAAGCATTCCCACTAAAATCTAGAACAAGACAAGGATGCCCACTCTTACTGCCTCTGTTCAGCATAGTGTTGGAGGTCCTAGCCTTAACAACTAGACAAGAAAAAGGAACAAAAGGGATCCAAACTGGAAGAGAAGGGGTAAAATTGTCATTATATGCAGACGACATGATACTATGTACAGAAAACCTTAAAGGCTCCACACAAAACTACTTCAGCCGATGAAAGAATTCAGCAAGGCAGCAGGATACAAGATTAACACACAGAAATTAGTTTTATTTCTTTACATTAACAATGAAATATCAGGAAAGGAAAGGAAAGAAACATTCCCTTTTAGAATCACATCCAAAACAAAAAATACTCAGGAACAAACTTGACCAAGGAGGTGAAGGACTCGTATGGTGAGAACTACAGGACATTGATTAAGGAAATTAAAGATGATTTAAAGAAATGGAAAGATATCCCATGCTCTTGGATTGGAAGAATTAATATTGTTAAAAGGGCCACACTGCCCAGAGCAATCTACAGATTTAATGCGTTCTTAATTCGAGCCCCTGCCCCAGCAGCAAGGTCGTCCTGCCCCTGAGGGGCCACGGACAGCTGCCAGCCAAGGGCGCAGCCTCCCAGTCCGCCCATGAACCGAGGCCAGAGCAGGTGGGTGAGCGGCAGGGTCCCAGGGCTTCCCCTCCTCTGTAGGGCAGCACCTGGACCTCCTGTTCCATCAACTGTGAATCCCATCACATCCCCCTAAAATGTTCACACTTGTTCACCTGAATCCGACTGGCATAGACTCTCCCTGAGCCGAGAAGGTCCTCTTGTGATGGTGTTTCCTTTTTTGATGCCATTTACGGTGCCGGTAACAGAAGTGATGACAGCAGCAGAGCACGTCTGTATGGGGTGCTGTGCTGGCGTTTCTATTTCCATACTCTCACTGTGTTTTCATAACAGCCCGGTGAGGTGGCACTCCTACCATTGCCGTTGCCAGCTGATGGGGAAAGGGACACTCACAGAGCTGTGTGACATGCCTGAGGTCCCAGGACTTGGTCAGGACTGGACCCGGCATTCTAGCCCCAGGGCCCATCTTCTCTCTTTTTTTTCTTTTTTTTTTTTTTTTTTAGTTGAGAGATAATTGACTTACAGCACTGTGTAAGGTGGAGGTGCACAATGTGTTGGTTTGATACGTTTTGCAATATGATTACTGTAGTATCATTGGCTACCACCTCTGTCTTCTCACATAATTACCATCTCTTTGTGTGTGCTGAGAACAGTCAGGGTCTAGTCTCTTAGGAACTCTGACGTTTATAAAGAAAGCCCACCCTCTTAACTACCTTGGAGTGTTACCAAAATCTTGCAGTTGGAAGAACTCTTGTTTGAACGCACACAAGAAGTGTGACAAGCCAGGTTATCGTTTGTTCGTTCATCAAAAGGTGTGAGACGCTGGTTAGACAAGTGTGTCAAGGAGCGTAAGGGTTGTGGTTTTGTCACAAGCAGGCCTAACACTATGGGGCTTGAAAGTTGGGGGTTCATTTCTCTGTCCCACCAGTTCCCAGGCGAGCAGGCCAGTGGGACCAGGTTCGTCCTGGGTCGTTTTCCACCATCGCCTGCAGCGGTGGCACCCAAAGTGGCCGGCGTGAAGCTCGATGAGGAATTTGTACCAGGATGTGAACCAGCACCTTGCTTCCTTCGAGAAAGTCTCGTTTTACAACGAAAGCGTTTCCTGATCGATGTAGTTGATCTGCATTCTGGCTCTGTCAGCGTCTCTCCTCGTGGATGTAGCCGTTAGGGACCAGTCCACAAAGTGTGGGCCCCAGAGCACCCCATCCACCTGGGGTTGCCACGCCCTCTGCCTGAGGTCCCACATCACTTCTGCTCCCGCATTCAGTTGGTGCAAACTAAGCCACCTGTCCACACCTCACCACAAGGCTGTGAGCAACGTGGCCGTGTGCTGGGCCAAAAGGGGTCAGCCGGCCCGACGGGTCGGTGTCCAGGAGCAGGAAAATCCTGAGAGTCCCTGCGTCTCTTATCTGCTCCTTTCTGCACATCGGCACGTGGCTCCCCACGGCAGGGGGTGCTGTGGGGGACGTTCCTATTCTGCTGTCCTTCTAGTCACGTAGGAAGATCACACCCCCTGCTACCTGGAAGTTAGGACCCTAAATCCGGCAAGTGGTGTCCTTGTAAGAAGAGGGAACTTTGGACACAGACACACAGAGGAGAAGGCCACGTGAAGATGGAGGAGAGACTGGAGTCATACAGATGCCAGCCAAGGAAGACCAAGGATGGCTGGGAGCACCAGAGGCTGGAAAAGATTCTGCGCCGAGCCCCCAAAGAAGGAAGCAGCCCTGCCGACGCCCTCATTTCAGACTCTTGCCTCTGGAACTGTGAGAGGGTAGATCCCCATTGTTCAAGCCCCCCGGTCTGTGTACCTCACTACAGCAGCCCCAGCAAATCACACAGTCCCTAAAGGAATTCATGAGGTTTTAAAACATGTCTCAAAATTCTAGACAAAAATGGAGCCCTGACCCCTCAGCTCAAACACGTGACCTGCATCGGAGGAGCAGAACACAGCGGAAGTGATGGCACACGTCTTCTGAGGTCAGGTACTAAGAGGTGACAGCCTGGCTCTCCTGAAGGCTCACCCTGGGACACCAGTCACCATGCTCTGAGGGAGCCCAGGCCACATAGGGAGGCCACATATTCTGGCCCACAACACCAGCAGAAGTTCCAGCCGAGAGCCTCCAGAAGTGGGGAGGGGGGTGTGGAGATGACCGAGCCACTGTGATCGCCACCCTGTGAGGAGCCCTGAGAGGGGACACCCAACTCGGCCAAGCAGCCCCAGACCCACAGGGGTGGTGAGCAGGACGTTGTTGTTGCTTCACTGCACTTGGCTTAGGGACATTTGTTACGCAGCAGTGCAGAACTGATGGGGGATTTACCACTGAGAAGATACAGGAAAGACCACAGAATCTCGACCATGACAGGTGCATGGGGGGTATCACTGGCTATGCAGAAAAGCCCAGACTGGAGGAGAGGAGGGCCTGCCAGACACCATTCAATGTGCAGAAACACAATCCAAAGACAGACTCCAGTTCTCAGAAACCTAATGCACCTAAATGCAAAGGAAGGAAATGCTCTCCCAGTGGCCCCAGGAACGTGGAAGCTTCCTCTTTCACAAGGGGTCAGGAGTAAGAAAGGGCCTGCTGGGGGGTCCCTGCCTCTGTCACACCAAGGCCAGGCTGGACCAGGAGATGGGGATGTCAGCCCCGCCTCCCACCTCCCAGGGCAGCCCGCTGCTTCTCCAGCTACATTTGGAAGTGGGGGGAGCATACAGACCATTCATTCTCCAAGGGCCTGCACTGTGGCAGGTCTGAGCTGTGCGCTTCCGGGGCAGAGGCAAGGCGTCCATGCACAAATGCAGCACGACGCCCTGGGTGAGCTGCAGCCCCAGCCGTCCTGGGGGCCGGCTCCCCCGTGGGCTCCATCCAAGCAGAGTGTCCTACGAGGGTCTGCAGCAGCCCTCAGGCCTGGGGACATTTAAGTGCAGGGAGTACAAGGTAGAGATACTCATTTTTTATTTGCCTCCGGAGATACTTCCTGGCGGCTTACAAATAAACACAACTCTGTGCTGCCTGAAACCAAACCACAGTGAGAAACTTGAGGCAAAGGAAAGCAAAGAAGACGGGCGAGGGGGGCGGTGGCAGCTTGGTGTCAAAGGACAGAAAGAGGCCAGGTCCTGCTGCAAAAGCAAAACACGCAGGCAGCCTCTCCTGCGCACTTACGTGCCAAGTTGTGATCTGTCACCAGAGATAGAGACAGAGAGACAGAGCGAGAGAAAAGAACAGACAGACAGACTCCGAGAAAGCAGCCCTAACCCTCGGCCGGCCCCCTTCCCCGGGACCTCAGAAACCCGTTCAAGGTAAATTCTACAACAAAAAAAAAAGAGAAAGAGAGAGAAAGAAATGAACTTATATAGGAAACAGAAACAGACTCACAGACATAGAATACAGACTTGTGGTTGCCGGAGGGGAGTGGGGTGGGACAGACCAGGAGTTCAAATTTTGTAGATACTGACAGGCATATATAAAATAGATAAACAAGTTTATACTGTACAGCACGGGGAAATGCATTCAAGATCTTGTAGTAGCTCACGGTGATGAAGAATGTGGAAATGAATGTATGCGTACCCCTGTGCGACATTGCACTGTGCACCAGAGACTGACAAAGCATTGGAAGCTGGCCATACCTCAATTAAAAAGTAAAATAAATAAATAAATAAAGATACTGAACAGGGACTGTCCTCTGAGAGAGGCCAGCTTGAAAGGTAGATTTGGTTCCATCATTTTTTTTCCCCCAAAAAAAGAATCAATCAGAAGCCCTGATTTTCAGGCGGTGTGGTATGGAATCCCTAACGCGCACAGTAAATGTCACCCAAAAATAGCCAAATAGAGAAGCAAAAATGACAATGACGCTGCTCATCACCTTGAGCTGGAGGCTTCCGTTAAAACGTCCTTCCGCTCTGGATCAGCAAGCACCAAGACTAGTGTGAGACGGTCCAGGCCCATCTTATTGCAGATCCGGTTCACGGCAGGGGTCCGGGGAACGACCACCGCTTCAGTCGTGATTGTAAGGAGCATCATTCTAAAAATCGATGTACTGAATTTAAAGTGCATCTTCTGTCCACTGTCACCTCTTTTATTCATCATTGGAGGCTGTTTGGTTTTCTGGGGCCGCTGTGAAAAATTACCACACACTCGGTGCCTTAAAACCCTATGTATTTATTATCTGACAGTTCTGTAGGGCAGAAGTCTGACACGGATCTCATCAGGCTAAAGCCAAAGTGCGGGCAGGGCTGGCTCCTTCTGGAGGCTCTCGGGGGGAATCTGTTTCCTTGCCTTTTCCAGCTTCTAGAAGCTGTGGGCATTTCTCAGCTCGCGGCCCCTTCCTCCAGCTTCAAAGCCAGCAACCACGGCTGAACCCTTCTCACTCATCACTCTGACCCCCTCCTCACCAACCTCTTCCCTCATCAGGGCCCCGGTGGTTACACGGGGTCCACCGAATAGTCTAGAACAATCTCTTGAAGTCACTGATTAGCAACCTTAATTCCATCCCCAAACTTCAGTGCCCTTGGCCATGTCTGCTAACTTGTTCACAGAGTTAAATGTCACCATGTACCCGTCCTCGGAGGGCCACTGTTCTGTCTACCACAAGGGTCCTGCGAGGAGAATAAATAAAAGGCTTAGAGTTCAGAAAGGAAGAGATAAAACCAGCGTTATCCACAGAGATATGATAATCTGTGCAGAGAGATCTAAGGAATCTATGAAAAGCTGCTAAAACTAGCAAATGAATGTAACAAGACTGTAGAACACAAGGTCCACACACAAAGGTCCATTGTATGTTCATACACTAGAGTCACAAAGTGATTTGGAATTTTCTATGTGTTAGAAATGCGGTGAAAATCGGCAAATGGAAGTTTTTAAAATTCCATTTACAAGGATATCAAAGAATATGAGACACTTATTTCAGATGCACTTATACAAAATTTATGTAATTTTGTTATTAAATCAAACAAGAGGTGTACAAACTATTAAACAACCTTGAGAAAAATTACATAAAATCCAAATAAATGGAAAGATATATCATTCTTATGACTCTGCATCATTATACTGTCAATTCTTCCGGAATTGGTGGATAGATTTGGTACTGCCCCAAACCAAACCTCACGAGACCTTTTTTTTTTTAAAGAAACTGAGGAGCTAGTTATAAAATGTATGTAGAAACACAAAGGGCTTAGAACGGCCAAGACAGTTTTAAAAAAGAAGAGCAGGGTTTAGGACCACACTCCTGATTCTAAGAGGCACTATAAAT
Source organism: Camelus bactrianus (assembly GCF_048773025.1). Lineage (NCBI taxonomy): Eukaryota > Metazoa > Chordata > Mammalia > Artiodactyla > Camelidae > Camelus > Camelus bactrianus. The sequence continues at coordinate 25,251,676 of NC_133569.1, forward strand.
CAACAGTCATCCAGGCAATGTGATATCAAGGCTTAGGGGAAACAGGCTTATAGATCAGAAGAGGGAAAATGGTGAGCTCAGAAACAGACCCACTCATATAGAATCAATTAATTTTTGAGAAAGTTGCCAAGGTAATTCAAGGGAGAAATGATAATCTTTTCAACAAATAGTGCTGAAAAATTGGCTATCCCCACGCAGAAACAAAACAAAACAAAAGAGTTAAACTCAACTCCGAGCTCACACTATTTAGAAAGACTCATTTGAAATGGCTTGTAGCTCTAAACATAAAAGCTAAACTTATGAAACTTTTAGAAGAAAACATAGGAGAAAAGCCTGGCCACCTGGAGTTGGGCAAAGATTTCTTAAGCTGAATCCCAAAGCATGAACCATATATTTTAAAAATTAGTAAATTGGACTTCATGAAAATTAATAATATTTGCTCTGGTATAAGCCAAATGAAAAGGCATAGACTGTGAGAAAGTATTTGCAGAACATATAAAGGATTTCTATCCAGAATATATGAAGAGCATTACAACTCAATAATGAGATAACCTAAATTTCTGATAACCCAATTTTTTAAAAGAAGCAAAAGTTTGGATATTCATTAAAGAAGTTATCAGATGCTCAACATCATTAGGGTGCAGCCTTTATGGAAAACAGTATGGAGATTCCTCTAAAGACTAAAAATAAACTTACCGTATGATCCAGGAATCCCACTTCTGGGCATATATCTGGAGGGAACTCTTATTCAAAAAGATACATGCACCCCAAAGTTCATAGCAGCACTATATACAATAGCCAAGACATGGAAACAACCTAAATGTCCATCAACAGATGACTGGATAAAGAAGTTGTGGTATATTTATACAATGGAATACTACTCAGCCATGAAAAAGAATAAAATAATGCCATTTGCAGCAACATGGATGGACCTGGAGATCGTCATTCTAAGTGAAGTAAGCCAGAAAGAGAAAAGAAAAATACCATATGAGATCACTTGTATGTGGAATCTAAAAAAAAGAAAAGAAAAAAAGGAAAAGGAGGACAGTAATGAACTCATCTACAAAACAGAAACAGACTCACAGACATAGTAAATAATCTTATGGTTACCAGGAAAAAGGAGGTGGGAAGGGATAAATTTGGGAGTTTGAGATTTATAAAGTTAACCACTATATAAAAAATAAATTAAAAAACAAATTTCTTCTGTATGGCACAGAGAACTATATTCAGTATCTTATAACAACCTTTAATGAAAAAGAATATGAAAATGAATATATGTATGTGTAAGCATGACTGGGACACTGCTGTACACCAGAAATTGACACAGTATAACTGACTATACTTCAATAAAAATTTTTTATTAAAAAAAAATCATTAGACTTTGGGGAAATGCAAAGTAAAACCACAATGAAATACAACTACACACCATCAGAATTTTAAAGACTGATAATATCAAGTGTTGGTGAAGATGTGGAGAGAGATTGGAATTCTCTTGAACTCCTGCCAAGAATGTAAAATTCAGCCGCTTCAGAAAAAGTTTAGAAAGCAACATCTTACAAAGTTAAACGTATACTAACCATCTGACTCAGCAATTTCACTGCCATGTGTTCATTCGTGAAAGGTGAAAATATACGTCAACGCAAAGACTTGCACCTGAAAGTTTATAGCAGTTAAAGTCATAATATACATCAGCTGGTGAATGGATAAACAAACTGTCGTGTATCTGCACAATAAAATGCTCTTCCCCAATAAAAAGGAACCAGTGACAGAATCACCTGACAACATGGATGGATTCTAAAGGCATGATGCTGCAGGAAAGAAGCCAGACCTACCACTGATCACACTCAGAGCGATGCCACGTGCACGCGTACAGAAAAGTCAACCACAGGCAAAAGCAGGTCGGTGGTTTCCTGGGGCTGGTCAGAGATGGGTGCTGACTCCAAAAACGTGTGTGGGAGCTTATCAGGGCGCTGGGAATGTTCTACACAAGGACCGCGAGGTGGTTACAAGGCTCCACGTGTTTGTTAGAACCCTGGATTGCAGGCTTAAAATGGTAAATTTCATTGTGTGTAAATTTTACCCTCCATAAAACTGACCAAATAAAGGGGATAAATAGGTTTTTACTTTAAAAAAAATCTTACTTTCGAGTCATTTTAGAGAAAATTAAAAGGACGGCACTCATTTGAGGGTCATGTTAAATTGAACGTTTTAAACTTCAACAACACATCAGTGGTTTAATGCCAGGGCATCAAAAAGTTGGGGGCACAGCACCATCTAGTGGTCAAACTGTGCATTTAAAATATAATCTGTTGAAAGATAATGAATGCTATACATTGACATGAAAAGACCCAGTTAAAAAATGTTTCACTTAATGCCCCAAAGTAATTTTATACCATTTAATACCTACTAGTTATAAAGAGTTGAGAAATCTAAAAATCTAACTTTGAGTGGCAAACAATATCATGCTTTAGAGAGACATTTTCTCCTTAACTAAAAACAAAACAAAATTGCACACTATCACTAGTATTCAGCATTTTTCTGGGCGTCTCAGCCAATACAGAAGGTTAAAAAGATGAATAAAACAGGAACAAGATGTACAATTATTTAAAAGGAGAAAAATGGAAGTATCACCATTGGAAGACAATGAAACAATGTACTGAAAACTAAGAGAATCTTATTAAAGTTCTTATAACACAGGTATGAGAATAAAGAACAAAAAATTCATATCTTTTCTATAACACAACAATCACAGAATATAATTTATCACAAGGAAAGAGTCCATTAATAGCAGCAGGGAAGCAGCAACAAAAATAAATAAATTACCTACAGATAATCCTAAGAGCCATGTATTGTGACTAAGGAAGAAAATCATCAAAATTTATAGAATGGAGTATATATGGTGAGACACATATTATTTCTTTTTTTAGACTTTATGGATTTCCTAAATTTATGTAATTAATTTATTTATTTTTGTCTTCACTTATATATAATGAGTCTTTTTTTATTTTATTTTATTGCGTTTTACTCAGTTTACAATGCTGTGTCAGTTTCCAGTGTAGAGCACAATCATGTATTACTTCTTGATGGAGAGACTGAAGAGAATGTACGTGTCCCTTCTCCTCAATTCATCTTGTATGTTTGATGGAACTTTAGCCAAGATCATTACAGTATGTAACTGAAGTTAATCCAAATATGTATGTATTTAACCTACACACATATGTATGTAGCCATAAACAACGACTACGTTGTAGTGCATGCGTTTTGTTTTTTTTTTTACTTTGTACATTTGGCATCATATAGAATGCGACTTTTTGCAACTTGCCTTCTTGAGCACAAAATTACCTCTTCGAGGTGCATTCGTGTCCTTGCGTGTCACAGGCAGGTGCCCCAGCTGCTCATGCTCCTGCGGATGGACACGCACATCACTTCTCTTCTAGGATTACGTCTTCCGGACGGTGCCGCTCTCCCCCGTCTCCTGGTGGCTCCTGCACGCATCTGAGAGCAGACTTGCCTGGTCACAGGCGTGTGTCCATTCAGCCTCACAGCGACGAGAACTGCCCTCCAAAGGGTCAGTGCCCCCCACACACACACACAACTGGGGAATTATCCCGTCTTTACAGCCCAGGTGTGCTCTAGGGACTGAACTGTGCCCCCCAAGCTCACATGTTTGAAGCCCTAACCCCACAGAATGGTGTTTGTGGTGGGGCCTTTGGGAGGCGATCAGAGGACATCATGAGGATGGGGTCCCCTGATGGGGTTAGTGCCCTTATGCGAGGGGACACCAGGCAGCTTACTTCCCCTTCCCTCTCCACATGGGGACACAGCGAGGAGGCAGCCACCTGCAGCCTGGGCCAGGGCTCCCACCAGACCTGAATCTGCCGACTCCCTGATCTGACTTCCGGCGTCCAGGACAGTGAGACAATACATTTCTGTCGTTTAAGCCACTCGGAATTTCTTGACAGCAGCCTGAGAAGACTAATACAATATACCTCAACTGTGAGACTCTGTACTTTGTTGGTAATGACTAAAATTTTATTGCCTTAATTAATAAATTTTTCCCACATTTATTTTCTTATTTCAGTCAGATACGTAGTTTGCAAAAAGTTGATTCTGTAAATTTTGGATTGCAATGATATGCCCATATCAATATTATTATTTTTTTAAATTCCATTAAATACATCATGTCTGGAAATGTTCAATTATGTTTATGCAGTAAAAAAAATTGCAGATTTTGATGATTTTTTTCATAGCATTATTAATATCCCCCATAAGTTTTATCCCCAAGACTCTATGTCAAGTGTTTTATTTTATTGTATGTAACCAATTCAAAATGTTCTTTTGTGTTTTCACATTGATAATTACACATTTTTTACTTTGAACCATGAACGTACCAGTGTATTACTGCCAATGCTGATAAAAATGTCTTTGATAATTTTAACTTTTAATGACTTTCAAGTAATATTTACATCCAACACTTATGACATTAACAGCAAAAATAAGCCACTCATTTTTCTTGAAATTAGCAAGTATTTCAGGCTAGGAAAAGATATTTGTTTCATTGTAAAATATCATAGGTTATCCATTTTTCTATTTTTATTGAACTGTAGTCAGTTTACAATGTTTTGTCAATTTCTGGTGTACAGCACATGCTTCAGTCACATATGAACATACATATATTCATTTTCAAACTTTTTCACCATAAGTTACTACAAGATGTTGAATATAGTTCCCCGTGCTGTACAATATGAACCTGTTTATTTTATATATAGTAGTTAGTATCTGCAAATCTCAAACTCCCAATTTATCTTTTCCCACCCCCTTACCCACCAGTAACCATAAGTTTGTTTGCTATGTCTGTGAGTCTGTTTCTGTTTTGTAAATAAGTTTGTTTGTCTTTTTTTTTAGATTGCACGTATGAGTGACATCATATGGCATTTTTCTTTCTCTTTCTGGCTTACTTCACTTAGAATGACAATCTCCAGGTCCATCCATGTTGCTGCAAATGGCATTATTTTATTCTTTTTATGGCTGAATAGTATTCCATTGTATAAATATACCACATCTTCTTTATCCAGTCATCTGTTGATGGACATTTAGGTTGTTTCCATGTCTTGGCTGTTGTAAATAGTGCTGCTGTGAACACTGGGGTACATGTATCTTTTTGAATTAAGGTTCCCTCTAGATAAATGCCTAGGAGTGGGATGACTGGGTCATAGGGTAAGTCTATTTTTAGTCTTTAGAGGAATCTCCATAATGTTTTCCATAAGGGCTGCCCCAAACTTCATCCCCACCAGCAATGTAGGAGGGCTTCCTTTTCTCCACAGCCTCTCCAGCACTTTTCCTTTGTGGACTTCTGAACGATGGCCATTCTGACTGGTGTGAGATTATACCTCATTGTAGTTTTGATTTGCATTTGTCTGATAATTAGCAATATTGGGCCCTTTTTTTCCATGTGCCTTTTGGCACAAATTCACTCCAAACCCTTCACCAGAAATACGAATCTCTTCTCAATGCATCCAGAAACATCAGGTACTCCACTAGTTGCATTTTTTTCCCCTTAGGAAGAGTCCTTCTCAGAACCCCCTCCTGTGGCTCCCTCAGGACTCTGCTCTGCAGTGTCAGCCCTCAGGTCACCCCAGATAACATCACCGGGGACATTCCTTGACCTCCCTCTTACTCCCTGGACCTCCTGTCCTCCTCTTTCTTGATTTGTTCCTTCATTTTGATGGAACGCACCCTCTAGCAGCTTTCTGAGAAAGGCTACCTACCGAGCAAGCTCCTCAAAACTTCTCAGGACTGAAACGTCGTTCTCCCCGCTCCTCCTGACCCCCGGCCCCCCTGGGTCTAGGCTCGCAGCTGGACAGTGTCCCCAGCAACCTCAGGAAGACATCCCTTCACGGCCTGTGAGCCCCCGCAGTGCAGGACCTGGGCCCCTTTTTTCCCGCTGTAGGACGTCAGGACCGTTCCGGATCAGTGTCTGTGTTCTGACGTTCCATGTCTTGTGCTCTGGGGCCAGGGGGCTCTTTCTTCCTCCGTTTGGCAGATGTTTGCAGTGGGTCCCTTCAGACTGGAAACCCAAGTCCTTCTATTCTAGGAATTTTTTTAAAGTGATTTCTTTGATAAATTCCTCTGTTCTCTCTCCCCTCCACTGGAGGGTTCCTTTCTTCAGATGTCAGATCTGGAGTATTCCTCTCATGTTCTTTCCTTTTCTCTCCTACCTTCCGCCTCGTTTTCAAGTCTGCTTTCTTGGAAGGATCCCCTAGCCGCCTTCCATCACCTCCACTAAAACTTCCCACTTCAGTATTCCTGTTTTTTGAGTTTCCAAGATCTGTTTTTATTCTATGAACATTCCTTTTAGGTTTTTACCTGTTTCGGTTTCTTAGGAGCAATTTCTTCCTTTATTTCGTTAAGAATACAAACCATAGTCCTTCGGAAATTTTGGATTTATATCTATATTGTTTGTCTCAGCTCCTCACCCACCCCAACCACTGCCCTGGGCTTTTTCTATTTACTTTGGTTTCTGTTCTTTTGTTGGAAGCTTTCGGTCTTCAAATGTCTGATTCATGGCAGTGTGACCTTAGAACAAGGAACCAAACACTCATGGCAGAGTCGGGGGGGGGGGGTGTTGTGCAAAGCTCCTTGGCCGGTGGGCTTCCCAGCTGTGGCTGCTAGACACCTGGGCTATTTCGTCATCGTTTCTCATGGGCTGGTGGGTTTCTCTGGAGAAGGCCACTGGGTCCCCTGCCTGGAGGGTGTACCCCTGGCTGCCAACGTTCTTGGAGTCACGTGGAGAAAGAGAGCGGGCGAGGTGACATTGGAGGACCAACCCCTTTCAGCAATCCCTGCACCCTGAGTCCAGCCTCCCTCACCTGGTCCTCTGCAGGGAGCGAAGTTCAGACACTTCCGGGGCCAGAGAGGGCGGCCACGGGGCAGCGTGGCAGAGGGGCGGGACTTGGGGTTTAAATGGCTTTTCATACAGACTGCCTAACAGCCCTGCTTCCCTCTGCCCTTCTCCTCCTCTGGGGGTGGCGGATGCCTGCGACTCCTGGTCCCTTCTGCACTCCTCTGCATGAATCAGACCTGCTTCTCAGCCGGCTCCACGCTGCGGAGCGAGAATTCAGCTTCCTCTGCCTCCGGGTACCCCATGTCTGTCTCACCTCCAGCATCCAAGACGCAGTAACCGCCACCTCCCTGCTGGCGTCTGTGTCCCCCTGGGTTCACACCCTCTGTGTGTCCCTTTTCAGTCTTTCTTAACTTGGGGGAGAAAACAGAGGTATAAGTAAGCCCGTCCTCTTGTTTTCATACTTAAAATACCGGGTCATGAAATACTTTGTTTTTCCAGAAATGACAAGATACAACTTGCTCATTTCAAGAAAAACGAATGGCTCCCTTTTGTTGTTTGCGATGCACTTGCTGGATGCAAATGTTAAGACTTGTCTGCTTAACGGTGGAAAGTGTTAAACACTTCTTTTATCAGAACGGGCAGTGAGAAAATTCTGGGTTCAGACAGACGATCCATAATCACCCATGAGAAAACGAACGGGTAATATTCTGAATAAGTCACATATAACAAAGCTTCTGGGGGGAGAGCTCATCAAATAATATGAATAAATCAACTTAACCTGTGAAAAACACCACTACAATTTTTAAAGTTTTGCCCACGTAGTTAAAAAATCATTTGGCATTTCCAGACACGGCACATTTAATAAAACTTAAAAGATAATCTGGATGTGGGCAATCACTGTAATATAAATGTATGGAATCAATTTGTTGCTAAATGCATATCTGACTGAAAAAACAATTTGGGGGGAAATGAGCCACACCACTGCATTCATTTATCGCTGAAAAACATAATAAAAAAAAAAAAGCTGTAAATCAGCTAACTGGCTTTAACTTTTCTCAGCAAACCGTATATTTACTGCCATATAGCAGGCAAATCTCAGAGAGGCTTAAATAACACGTTTAGAAAATGGAATTGAAATAACCGGAAATAGAAAACAGTATTAGGGGCGGCGGGCTGACCCTGCAGAGGCGTTTGGGTGGCTCTGCCAGCCTCGCAGGGGTCCCCCTGTGGAAACTGTGAGGCCACGTCGCTAAGCGTCAGAGCAGGAGCGCCGTCTAGAGATGCGAAAGCGCGGCAGAGTGTGTCAGCGCGCCGGAGGACCAGGATGTGCCAAGCAGAGCAAAGCAACGTGAAATGATCGTCCCCAAGAGGAAAGCTGTCGGGTGGCCTGACTGCACCACACAGAGGTGCACGTGCCGTGTGGTAACAGAAGTGAGAAGCACGTTGAGCCAGAAGCTCTTTCCAGTCGGTGAGGCACGAAAGGGGGCCAGGTGACAGGCTGGAGGTGGATCGAAGGTGGGTGAGAGTCGACGGGCCAAGCCGATTGAATAAACCCGCCGTCCCAATGAGCAGTTCGCACTGACGCATCTGGTTATTTCCGAAGGGCAGTATCAGCGCTGAGCCCCGCTGAGTGTCACTGCAGTGGTTCAGCGGAATCCGAGCGAGGTCCAGGCCCCAGATCGAGGCTGGGATGTTGAAGATTCTCAGGAGCGTGCCCTCGTCCCCGAGGACCATGAGGGCAGGCAGTGGACCTTAGAAGATCATGGCTTCTTCCATCCTGCAAGGCGCAGACGTGGGACAGCATGACGGCCGGGGCAAACCAAGATGGCACCGCTCATTTCAAAACTACATCCGTGTCCTCTTCTTTCTTTTTGCCTTTTTTTCAGATTCCACGTATGAGCGATCTCATAGGGTATTTTTCTTTCTCTTTGTGGCTTACGTCACTCAGAACGACGATCTCCAGGTCTGTCTACAAAACAGAACCAGACTTGCAGACGTAGTAAACAATCTTAGGTTCAGCAGGGGAAAGAAGGCGGGAAGGGGTAAACTTGGGAGTTGGAGATTTGCAAGTGTTAGTCACTAGATATAAAATTAGATTTTTAAAAATTCTTCTGTACAGCACAGGGAGCTATAGTCAATATCTTGTAATAACCTTTAATAAAAAAAGAACATGGAAACGAATATATGTACGTGTATGCATGACGGGGACAGTGTGCTGCGCACCGGAGACTGACACATTGTAACTGACAGTACTTCAGTTTAAAAAACAGAAAGAAAAGGAGTGTATTAGGTCACACTGCCACAGGCAACAGCGGGCCACACGGATGAGAGGCGCCTGTGAGAGCGCCGAGGGCCGGTTGTCGGGGTCTTTATAAGGTCGGGTCACGAGATGCCCGATCGGCTTGTGCACACGTCTCTGGTTGGTTGTAGGTGAGGTAAGAGGTTCAGGATCTGTGAAGGGCAGTGGGGTTTATGACTCTGATAAGGTGGGCAGAAACAAGCCAGCCTGAGCTACTGTGAGATTAGGCATTACCTGGGGCTACTAGTCTGTTAGGGCAAACTCGTCCAGCAAAGAACGTACTTCATCTGCTGAGGGACCACAGACGACATCTGAGAGTCCGGCGGGGGGGGGGGTGTCACTGGACTTTGAAGGACACCGTTTGGTCCCACAGTGTGTGTGTGTGCGCGTGTGTGTGTGTGTGTGCGCGTGCACATGTGTATACGAGAGAAAGCGAATGCGTGAGCACGGGTGTATTGAGGGGGTGGCGGGGTCAATCCGTGGTCCTGCCGTTGAGATACGCCGTCCTCCCTGTCATCTTCAGGACTTACTCCTAGCTGCGCTTTCTGCGTTGAGACGTAATGGGCCCGACACACGTTAAATCAGGACTGAACAACAGCAGAAGGAAACAGGTCACGCAGGCCACAGATACATATCCTGTATTAAGTTATCTGCTTTGGAGAGACGAGAACCCAGCTACACACGTTGAAAGAAAGGTTAGCAGACCTGGGAACAGTGTAAAACCGTAGGCAATAAAGGATGTGATTTGACTGGAGAGGCGGCATATTTTCCGTCTGTTTACACTTATAATTCATGTTTTAATTCTTTTTAGAAATTTAAATGAGGGTACGTGACCTAAACAAGCAACAACAGGGGAAAGAAACTGTCTTATTAGAGGAAGTCGCGAAAAATACGAGAATTCATCTGGCCTTTAGAGAGTGCGGTCCAGCCACAGTGTGGTTGACCCTTAGCCCGGCCACCTTTCAAGGAGACAAAACAGAATTCAGCGAAGTGGAGATGACCATTTACAAAACTGACAACTGTGACCTTAAAGGATTCTGTCACTACGGCTCACAGGGCATGCGCCGTCTTTTCAAAGCCTGTATCTGGCCCTCGACGCCCTTTGCAAATTGCTCATTAATTCCCTGGAGAGTCCTGCAACGCTGGGAGGGATGGGAGCTACGGTCTGTCGACACGTGAGGCTGATGAACGCAAGGGCTTTAGGGATACCGGATTCGGCAGGAGCTCTGTCACAAGGGGAGGAGAACCCAGGGACGGGCGTGGTCAGCAGGCGACTGAGAAGAGGTACCGGGTACCAGCCTGGATGTGGGTCCCCCTGGGGCCCATCCACACCCCTCCCTTCCCACTGTTTGGTTCTGGGGACCGCAGATCCCTCTCGTGTGTACACTCACGCTTGTGGGGTTCGGTCCCTTGCAACCAAATGGGCCTGGTTTCTACAAAAGATAAAAGGACAGTAAGCGTCCACCTTGCTTCAGCACCGGGTAACTGCACGTGTGAGCCGTGCATCTAATGTCAAATCACAAAACGCTCCATTCACTTACTTGGTTTTGGTGGCTTTTTTGCCGAACGTTGTTTCTCATTTAACACCTTCCCCAAACGACGATGAGCTACATATGCCAATCTTGATATAAGATTTGTAAAAGCTGAATATAAAAACAATCGCACACGCAAAACTCAGCAGAAGATGTTTCACAACTAGCTCTGATTTGAAAGTTGTGGTCGGTGTGAAGGTGTCCAGGAGAAATCACCGCTCCCATGTGAAACAGCACCGTGCTGCTCACCATCGTCTTCCCAAGCGCTCCGTGTTGCACGAGACAGCTAAGCACCATCAAAATGAAGCTTGTCAAAGAAAACCTTAAACTGCTCATAATCCCATCATGGCACCAGCGATGTCTCCCTTCAGTTTCGCACACCCACTTCTCATGCTTGTAACCACAGTGCGCTTCGCTGGAAACACGAGGGCATTCTGCCACGTTTGCACGGCCCCTAAAGCCACCGTCTTTACGTTTCTCGGACGCCCTCGGGCCGCCCCCCTTGTCGAAGCCGCCGGCCAGCTGAGATCGGTCCCCCGTTACAGACGCGCCACAAGGAGCGCCTTCCTGCGTTTATTTTCTTCCCTCGGTCGTTTCCTTGGGACAGCTTCCCAGGCACCACGTTGCTGGGTCAAACACCGCGAACGATCTCCGTGGTTCTAGAGAACGGGCTTCCGGGCTGCCCCGCCGACGGCGGCCCCGCCGTGCGAGAGTGAAAAACTGGAAGGAAGTCAAGCGCCCGCAGCGGGGAAGGAGCCCGACGAGCCCCAGCCAGGTCGCGACGGGACTCCCAGAGCAGCACCGAGGGGACCCTCTCAGTCCGCGCAGACGTGCCCACGAGCAAGTCGAGGTCCTTATTTTGTGGTTTGGTTTTGCTGTTTTTTTAAGAGCGTCGGGTAAGACCTCTACGCCTGATGACGCCCGTGTGAGCACGTGGCCAGCACGGACTAGGAATCTAGGGAGTAGAGAGTTTGGATTTTGCAGGACACTTTCTGTGTTCGTGCCACATTTCCACACCGATGCATCGCTTCTGAGCGTCCTCTTAACTTTCTGAGAAATTTCGCCAGCCGAGCCTTTTCCGGGAGCCCCACCGCCGCCCACCTGGACAGCCGGCTCCACTCTGCAAGGGGCAGGGGTTCCCTCCATCCCTGCCTCCTCGCGGTCAGCAGCCTGACCAGGACCGCTCGGTGCATGTTTACTCTAATCCCCAAATAGTCCTAAACCTATGTATTTACCTCCAACTGCACTGCACATCCCAGCTCCGGAAACCATCATTTATCCCCCTGGACGACTCTGGGGACACCCCTACTGGTCCTTACGCTGCTCACGTTGGAGCCACAGTGACAGATAACGGGTAACAGACGCAGATCTGATCGTGTCATCTGCCGGCTCTAAACTCCTGATGGCGCGCCATGGCGCCAAAACCGCCCTGTCCAATTAGGCAGCCAAAGTCATATGTGCTCCTTAAATTGTATTTAATTAAAATTAAATGCTCAGCTCCTCAGTCTCACTAGCCACATTTTAAGGGCTCAATAACTCATGGGGCTGGCGTGTTGGAAGCCATGCGACTTGGAACTTCTCTGTCATCTGTAATGTTCTGTAAAAGTTCTGCTGGACGGCGCTGCTTTTAAAGATAAAGCAGAAGCTTTAACTGACCCTTGAGACCCCCACAAGCCTCTCCAATCTCACCACCCCCAGTATTTCCCTGCACTCATCACCCTTCCACCACTCCAATCCTTGGTGTCCCAGAGCCCCTTTCCACCTCAGGGCCTTTGCACGTGCTCTGCTACCCCACCATCTAGCTAATTTCTCTCCTCCCTTTAGAGCTCAGTTTTGGTATCGCTGGCTCAGAGAGTCCCCCGTCTTCCCCGATAAGGTCGAATCCCCTTGCAGGACGATTTCACAGCTCCCTAGTCTTCTCCTCCGAAGCGCTTCTCACCATTGCAACTTAAATAGTGAATCGTATCACTGTCTGATGTTTCCGTCACTCACTGTCTAACGTATCTTTCCCCTACAAGAGTGGGAGTTCCCGGACGCCACAGACAGGGATTCATCTTGTCCCGCACGACACGCAGAACCAGGGCAGGACCCAGCACAGAGCAGGAGCTGAGTAAACATTTATTGAATAAATGAATGAGTTTACAGGCAAATTCAAACACCATGAGCAAGTACTAGAAGTGTTACCAGCTGACCAAGGGCCGCCCCTGGGTTCCAGTTCAGAGAAACTGAAGCTGTGAATTAAATGTTTGGACTATTTAGTGTTCCTCTCGTGTAGCATTTACTCCAAGGACAGGGGAGGGGCCCGGGTAACACATTCCAGATAGAGGACATTTACTGAGCACTGCTCAGGATCTGAAGGCTGTGGGCCAACTCTTCCCCAAAGCCTGCACGCTGAATGGAATTCGACTGCAATCCCAGAGGCCAGAGTCGAGGGCAGGCCAGGCCACAGAGGGCTTTAAGCAGCGCTGCATTCAAAGGGAATGTGAAACAGCACATTTCTCTCTGAGAAGGTTCTGGAAGGACCTTACCCACTGTTACCCATCCTCTGCTTGAGCAGCTCCACTCCTAGGGGTTTGCCCAAGAGAAATGAAAGCATGTAGACAGACAGACACACACACACACAGCTCATAGCAGCTTCGTTCACCGCAGCCCAAAGCTGGGAACAGCCCAGGTGTCCCCCAGCACACAAATGATAAAGTAATTGTGGTGTCTCCCCAAAATGGAATACTACTCAGTAACACAAAGGAATGAACAGGAATGAACTGAAAAATGGCTGCGTTAAGTGAGAGAACCCTTCACGAGAGAACAGGTAGCGTGTGATTCTATTTTATGAAACTCTAGAAAAGGCAAAACCAGGTCACAATGGAAAAGGAATTGGAACAGTGGTTCCTTCTGAGGGGTTGGGGATCCACTGGGAAGGGGCACGAGGGAACTTCGGGGGGTGACGGCGATGGCTCATGTCTTGAAGGGGGAAGACAGGAAGGTCTTTATCCAGGACTATTTCAGCAGGGCTGAGAGCTGGGGCCCAACCCCAAATGCAGCAGAGGCGGCTCGGGGGGTTACAGCCAACAGCAGAGGGGGAGTCAGTGGACGGAAAACCACTAAGAGGAGACGTCCAGGGTGGGGGGTTCTGGCTGACCAGCCCAGCAGGCCCCTTGCTGAAAGCAGGCCAGGGTGGTCAGACGTCAAGGTGGGGCATGAGGAGCTTCATCAGTTACCCAGGGAGCTCAGCTTGCAGGGGCCGGGGGACTCTCTCTAAACTTACTTAGCAGGATTCTTGCTAAAATTGGGCTGAAAAAGCCAAGAACAGGGCAGGGCAAGGCCTAAAGAGCACCCAGAGGTGCCTGTCCAAAGTTTGCTCAAGGAGAGAGTCCACCACAGGTCAGCCAGAAGTCCCCTGAGGTCCTGAGAGTCACCGGGTGAGAAGGACAGGACTGCAGGGTCGGAGGGCTCCCCGCGCCCCAAGCAGGACCACTGGTGGGCCTCCTGCCGTCCCTTCTGAGTCCCCTGGTCCCTCAGCGTCCACTGACCTGAGAAGCTGTCTGATGCTCTGCCCTGGCTCTTAGTCAGACCCAACTCCAGGGCATTTTAGCAGAAAGTTCTTTCTCCAGCCTCATCCAGGATGTGGACGTCTGTCTGGCAAACGGGGATGCGTTCAATAAATACGTCAAGGGGGGAGAACTAATTTCCCAAGATGTGTGGACACCATCACGCAGAATTCAGGGGTATCTGGGTGGACCTGCTTCTCGTTTTTCTCCAAGCACCTCCTACGGACATGACAGCTCTCCAAGGAGAACCACCCCCGCCAAGTCCTGGGTCTTCAACAAAAAAAGACGGGTCTGTTTTCAAGTACACACATTTGCCCTGCTTTGTCCCTTCAGAGCACTTACGATAGCAGCTCCCACGCCTGCACCTCTTCCTGTTGCTGTGGTTCCCCTTGGCCCTCATCGCCTTCCATCACTTTCCGTAACTCGCTCCTTCGATTCGCACTCCGTCCCCGTGCCTGTGAGGAGGCGGGACCCGCAGGGCCGCCGTCTGCCTGGTGGACACTCAGGGCTGCCTCCGAAGGCCCAGAAGCCTGTCTGGCACAGGACGTGCCCGCTAAACGTGTGCTACATGGGTGGCTGCCCAGGGCCAGCTGTCACACTTGCAAGGTTTTCTTTAAACAATTTGGCATTTCTGTGCTCCGTTTCTGCCTTGAGTCAGCCGAACGTACGCTGAAGTGTCTTTAGACATAGCTCCCCTCCCCCCATCTGTGTGGATGTCACTTTTCCTGTGACTTGAGTTCCTTAAAAACAGAAGGTGCTGTTGCCAAATGGCTGGTCAGTTCAGGGGCATCACAGTCCCTGAGTCCAGATTTCCTCATCTGGAGACCCAGGCAGTCACATCTGAGAGCCCGTCCCACACTGAAGGGCTTTGATTCTGGAGAAGAGATGCAGAGAGCGGGGCCGTGGGACGCCTCACCTGGGCCCGTCAGGTGGTGAGAAGCGTTAGAATGTCCTGGGCAGGAAACCAGCGCAGGTGGCCGGCGGCGGCTGGGCCGAGGCAAGGAAGCCAATCGAGGCAGTAACTGCAGAGGACTGGGCTCCCGGGGCGGCAGGGCCGGGAGCTCCTGATTCTCTGTCCAGGGTCAGCGGCACTAGGAAGGCCCCACCGGCCCGCCCCTCCGGATCTGGGAGGCAGGGGCCCCGTGCGGGGTTTGGCTCTCGGTCACGCTGTCAGGAGACTGGTCAGTCTCCAAAGCCCGCAGGCCCAGCTCCCACGCACGTCCCTGTCACACCTTCCCGCGCTTTAAAATACCCCTGTCGTTTCAGAAACACCCTTTACGACTATCATCTTAAGGCGTTGCTTGTAAGTCTCCCTGGCACATTGGAATGCATCGCGAGGCCAGAGCTGCTGGGGTCCCCCCCGAGGTTAGGGGTGTGCTGTCACCTAGGTCTCGCTCGTGAGTGTCAGGAGGACACTGCGGCTCCTTTCTACGCCGCCACTCAAGGCCGAGCGCAGGCCGAGTGCTGTCCTCACTGGAGGAAGAGGGCTGGGGGGGCGCTGGGCTGGTGCACGGCGACCCCCACCAGGGGCCGAGCTGGGCCGAAACACAGACTCCGCAGGGTCGGGACACGGCACCGGGCCAGCCGCGCCTCCCCGCACCTGGATGACACGCGCCCCTCCACCGGCCTCCTGCTCACCGGCAGGTGGGCTAATGGCCGCCGACCTTCCTCGGGGCTGGCGGTGCAGACTGTGAGCCCGGGACTGCTCTCCCCTTGGCCCCATATGCAAATCCACGCATCCTTCCAGGAGCACCTTCTCCAGCAAGTGGACGCCGGCCATCCCGTGAGTGCGGCTGGCCCCCCTGGGGTATAAGCTCCCTCTGAATTGCACCCATTCTGCAGGTGGCTTGTTTCCTTGGTTCAGGGGTTTTTTTAAATAACATTAACTGAGTGCCTGCCATGTCCCAGATTCTAAACACGTCCGGTGTATTTTCTCATTTAATCTTCTCATTCCTGCGAGAGGGTTCTTATCTTGCACATGGGGAAACTGAGGCCCAGAGAAGCGAGACATATGCCCTGTCCTCCAGGTGTTCAGTCAATAATCAAACCCAAATCAGGACCGGAGGAGGAGACGGACTCTCGGGGTGGGGGCCGCCCTGTGACTGGAGCGGGGGCTCCGGGCCAGTGCTCAGCACACGGGGAGGCAGCTGTGGGCACACCTGGTGGTGCGACAATCTATACAGCAGAACAGAAAACGGCACCAGGAAGCGTAAGCAGGAGCTGAGCAAGTGGAGGGCTGCCCCGCGCTAACGGGCTGAAGCCCTCGGTATTGGAAAAATGCCAGTCCTTTCAAAAGTGATCTATGCATCTCAAAGCCCCGTTTACCCCTTCCCACCACCTCCCCCCACTCCACCAGTGACCGTAAGTTTGTTCTCTATGTCTGTGAGTCTGTTTCTGTTTTGTAAATAAGTTAGTGTCTTTTTTTTTTACTATACTTCAATTTTTCAAAATGTGATCTATAAATTCAGTGTGATTCCAATCAAATATTCAATATTTTTTCACTTTTCCTTTTTTATTGAGGTACAGTCAGTTACAAAGTGTCCATCTCTGGTGTACAGCACCAGTCATGCACATACATACATAAATTTGTTTCTTTTCATTAAAAGTTATTACAAGATATTGAATATAGTTCCCTGTGCTGTACAGAAGAAATTTGGTTTTTCTCTTTTTTTATATATAGTGGTTATCATCTGCAAATCTCAAACTCTCTCAAATAGCCAACGTGTGTGTGTGTGAAACTTGACAAGCTGAATCTAAAATTCATGGAAACAGAGGAGCCATGACACTTGAAGGTGGAAGGACTTCCTCTGCGGGACCTCATTCTACCGAGATTTATTACAAAGGCTCAGAAGGAAGCCAGTGCGACATCAGCTCAAGGACTGAAAGAAAACGGGCCGATGGAAGAGACTAGAAAGCTCAGGGTGACGTCGTACAAACACGACCCTCGGTTTCTGAGGAGGATGGTGCTGCAGCGCAGGGGACGCTCCCAGGGAGCCACGGTGAGACCTGGGACCAAACGTGAGCCATGGGCTGTGTCCGCCCCAGTCCGGGGCGCGGAGAAGCCCTGCGTAAAAGGCCAGACGGTAGGGGTTTAAGCAGTGATGCCGACCGCCTTCAGGACTTCCGCTCGGCAAGGGCTTCACAAACGGGGCGTGAAAAGCAACAGCCGTCGAGGGAAACACTGAGCGGCCTCGGCTGCACTGCAGTTCAGAACTTTCGTTCGGCAGAGGAGCACATTCAGAAAGCAAAGCAGGCAACGCTGAAGGCGAGCGTTCGGAGACGGCGCTGAGAGGGGAAGGGGAGTAAGGACGTGATTCGCGTGAACGTCGGGGCAGCTGCAGGGCGAACACGGAGGCGGCGAGGGGCAGGGAGGCTGGGAGGGAGGGGCCCCCGGGGGCAGGCCACGCGCAGCCTCCCCAACTGGCGGGTGTGACACAGAGGCTGGTTTTTAATCGTTAATGATGGCCCGTAAGTTTTCTAAGCTTTTCTGAAGGGTTAGCATTTCACAATAAAAAAAAATGCAAATACATATATAATACGTCTCTATTTTTAAAATCCATCCACTAGGTGGATGAAGCGGGTTATTTTTTGAAATAGATGGTAATGATGTGGGAACTGTATTTTTAAAAGGAAAAAAATCCGTCAGAGTCTGTAAAATTCTCCCTCAGAGAAGCCTAATGTCCCTTTGCGGGAAGAAGGTGCCGTCCCTGCACAACCCCGGGGGGACGCTGAGTGCAGGGCGACTGGACGGAGCTCCGTGCGGAAGCACCTCCCGCCCCACTTACGTCCGTCTGCCTGGCTCCCCCAGGAGCTTTGCAGAAATAAAGATCAGCCTAATTCTTCCAGTCAGGTGGCGCAGAGCGCGGGAGGAGCAGCGCAGAGCAAAAAGCCCCATTCCGCCCTGGAGAGGCCGGTGTTCCCAAGGACGCAGTGCCCGAGCGTGCGCGAGGCCTGCCCAGCGGATGCCGAGAGCCGGCGGTGAGCTGGGGGCACCGGGTCAGCGGGCAGACAGGGCGCCCCGGATCTCCACGTGGACACCGGCCTCCCGGGTCCCGTTTGAACGGCCCAGAGGCTCCTGAAGACAGAGCCAAAGCCGGGGTAAAGGTCACAGAGCAAAGTCCTTGATGAAGAACACACCCCCCTGAATGATTAACGAGGAGAAAAGCCTTGCTCAGGCCCCAGTGTCCCAAAGGACCTTAAGATGAAGGGAGTCTCAAGGACTCGGAGACTTTCCTGGTGCTTTTATCATCTCCAAAGCCCAAAGAAGGAAGCTCGAAAATCACAGCCAACATTTACTTGGCTCTGAATGCGAGATTTGTTTGGGAGTTTGGAAAAGTAAATATTTAATTTTTAAAAACTATTTGCAGGGAAATAAACCTTCATGGGAGTTTCCATAACCTGAGATAAAGATGTATTAAGCAGGGAGGCAGCAGCCTGCGTTCGCCTCACTTTGGAAGGAATTAAAAACATAGCTACTCTTAAAGCACAGCCTGAAAAAGGCTGGCAAACATACCAACTGAAAATATAAAAACGGAACAGAGGCAAATGTTTTAAAAGGCGTGCGGTAACAAGTGGTGGTGAGGAGGCCGAGTCTGACAGGCAGGCAACATGGAGCCGACGTTCTGGAAAACAGCCCGGTGGTTTTCACTTTATCATATGACCCAGTCATCTCACTCCCAGGAGTCCACCCCAGAGGCAGAAAAACGTTCACCCACACAAAGATTTGTACGACAACGGTCAGAGCAGCCTCATTCACAACAGCCAAAAGGTGGAAACACCCAAATGTCCATCAACGGATGAATGGACAGGTAGAGCCTGGTGTGCTCCTGCGATGGAGGATTCATCCACAGGTGAGATGAGCAGACTGCTGACACAGGCCACGACACAGGTGAACCTCAAAACCATCCTGCTCCGTGGAAGAAGCCACGTGCCAAAGACGACAGGTGGGAGATGGCGCTGACGTGAAATGCCCAGCAAAGACGGATCCACGGGGACAGAAAGCAGACCCGTGGGTGCCCAGGGGAGCGGCGGCAGCGAGGGCTGACCGCAGACAGGCACGGGGGGTGTTTCGGGAGTGATGGAGACGCTCCAAAGCTGGCCTGGGGGGAGTGGCTGCAGAACCCTACAGATTACCACAATCGACTGCATCATGTGCTTCACGTGGGTGAAGTTTACGGTATGTAAATTAGGCCTCAGGAAAGCTCTTTTTGTAAAAAGGAGCAGAGTAAGCCAATGAGCGAGGAATGGATTGTTCCACAAATCGTGTGAGGACGTTGGCTAAGCAGTCAAGGGGAAGAAAGCAGCTTGCATCTGACCTCTGCTGCAGGCACCGAGAGACGCCTAGCTTTGTATTAGCCAAACCGGGAAAACCATTAGATGGAAAACATGGTTAATAGGTAACGAATTTCAACGCGGCGGTGAGGGGAGCTCGCTAAGTTCAAAATCAATGGAAAAATCCATGAAGGACAAGAAATGCTGTTTGACTGGGAAACAGGTTTAGGCACCTACGCAGACAAAAATACAAGAGACGTCAGAGGACAGAGGACAAACCGGAAACCTACCTTTGCTGCAGACAGGACAGGCTGCGTTCCCCTAATGCTCGAGTACGGGACTCAGCAAGGGAGACACCTGCCCCGGGCGCCCCGCGCGCCCCGGGCCCCACGGTGCGCCTGCTCCGCCCCGCGCGCCCTGCGCTTCCTGCGCAAGCGTTTGTTGAAAACCAGCCTCGCGAGAACACGCTGTCCCGCCCCCGAGGGCTCCGACCACGCCGAGGCTGGGAGCGGGGCGGTGTGTGTGGCACGAGCGCTGAGCCCGCCACGCTGCCCCCTCCCCTCGCCTCCCCCGAAGACCCCCTCCCCCTGGGGACTCAGGGCTCTGCCCCCCCCCAACATGCAGGCACCACCCCGGGAGGAAGAGCATTTATTTACCCCAAAGAGTGAGGCTCCGAGCAGTTACTGGTGCTCTGAAATGCGTAACATTCTGTCTAAAGCCGGGGGAAGAGACGGAGGGAGAGATTCAACACGCTGGGGCTTCGCCTGGGATCATGATGTGGGGAGAGGAGCGAGGATTGGAACGTGTGGCTGAGGAAGGCAAGGGCCCTGAGAGGCTGATCGAGGCTGGCGTGAAAACCTACATCGTACCCTCAGGCGTGTGCAAGGGAGCGTCCACTTCTTTGTTTCCTCCAGATCCACTTCCATCTGGCTCTGAGCCATCGTGCCACGAGTGACACAAAGTTCAGCCTCCCTCTCCCTCTGCACTGGGCATGTCGAGGTCTCGGGGACCCTCAGGCACGGACGCCCCTTCCCAGCACGAGCCCGGCCCGGGAGGCAGGCCAGCATCACCCTTGGTGAGGATGGAAGCCATGTCTGCCAAGGGCACCACGCTGTTCCCTTCAGGGAACTGGTCACTCTACAGCATGCTGTCAGGACCAGGGACGTGCGTCTGTGCTAAATCATGGCCCCCCAAACCCTCCATACCCTCTCCCCTCCTGGACTCTCTCCTCCCATCCATCAGTCCACCCAGGATCACCTGCTCAGTGGAGGCAGGATTTGAAACCGCACACACGCTCTGAGCCGCTGACTCCAGCACTGCCCGGCTTCCCCCTTTTGCCAAAGATGGTAAGGTTGTATCGGGACCTGACGCTTCGAACAGGGGACAAGGGAAATGGGAGGGAGCACGTGAACGGCGGTGTCCGATGGGCAGTCCCAGCGAGGGCACTGCCTGACCTGGGCAGCGGTTCAGTCACAGAGCCCCACTCCGCAAACCCAGAAGGGAAACCTCTGGTATTTGGTTCCTGCATCCTGCACTTTACAAAAGGAAAAAACGTGTGCGGGCTGGAGGAGAACCGAGGGTTTGGTGGCAAGAATCTCCGGAAACACATGAAGAGACTCCTTAATGCCCAAGAGGCTCGCTGTGCTGAGAGGAACGCCCGCTGCCTGTGGCGTCTTACCTGGCGTCCCGTCCACTGTCCTTAACGCGTTAGCAGTCCCCTGTAGAGCAATGGTTCCCAAACCCAAGGGTGCACTGGAACCCCTTTGGGGGGTCATTAAAGCACGTTCGCTGCCCCCCAACACCACCACCGGAGCTTCTGCCTCAGCAGGTCTTGGGGGGAAACTGAGAGTCTGGAGACCAGGCTTGGACGACATCTGTTCCGAACACTCGCTGCTCTCACAGTCGGTGAACAGCACGTTCTGAGTTAAATCAGGCGTCCCCGAAGTCTGCCTGCAAACGCACTCTCCTAAACATTTAACTGAAATGGCAAGACGACTGTGTCAGCTGCTCTTGAACGTCTTAAACAAACAGCAGGTGAAACACTTCCACACACGCGGCGATGACTGCACATGTAATCAGGCCGTGTAAATATTTACGGGAGGGCCAACCCCGCGGCTCTCGGCTGGCTTTCTCAGTCCGTTCCCATTCTGATTTCTCCTGCTACGGCTTCTGGGCTCACTCCCTTCCAGGGGCCCCGTGGGACCCCTCCCACTGAGACAAGGGGTGCAGCTTCAGAGCCTAAAGCCTGCAGGGGGTGCAGCTGCCCCCAGAGATTCAGCGACTCGGGGCGGAGACGTCCGCGCCGGGGCGCCTCCCCGACGACCCTCCCTGAGCCATTGCCCAGCCGGGCAGGCCCCCGCGTGTAGTCGCTGCTGTGTGCCGCAGCCGGAGCCATCCAAACCGCGGGCCCCGGCCGGCTGGGCTGGGGTTGGACTGTGTGACCTGGTCTTGGCTTCTGTATCAGTTTATTCCGAGCGTCTTACGCAGCAGAGTGATGGAGCCAGTCCCCACCGATCCCAAGAGCCAATGGCTGGATTCACAGCAATCTCATGAGCTGGCTGTTCAACAGCCACATGAAGAATTAAATTATATAAACTTAGAATTAAATTACGTTGAAAACAAAGGTAATAAGCACTCAACACCCATCACTTCCTAGTAGTGAGTTTCTATCATCTGTGCTCCTGTCTGTCGTGTCTGTGGGACAGAAGTAACACACGACAGTGAGCCGCTCCCCTCTCCCCGGCTCCGCTTCAGTGGTGTCCGGTGGGCAGCCTGATATCAGCCACGGTGTGGGTGTTTACGCAGCAGAACTCCGGGCGCCCTAAGCCAGACCCCCACCCCCCAAGCGACTATTAAACATTTACCAGTACAACTTTAAAACTCCACGTTCTAAGAGCCTTCTTTGCAAAGCGCAAGTAAGTATAAAGGCTTTTTTGCAAACGCTTGCTCTGGATGGAAAGAGTCTGATTCACTGAGACATTTCTCCCTCATGAGCCACGGAGACCCACGAGGTCCGGAGACTCGGCCCTCCACCCCCCTCCAAAACCCGGGACGTCCTGAGAACAGTCCCTGCATATTTACGAACCTCAGTTCTCTCGTCTCTGAGATGAAGATCATAGCACTTATCTCAGAGTGTGCCTGCCCAGCCCCAGTGAGAGAAGGAATATGCGAAGCATAGGACGCTATTCAAAGTGGTTTCAGGATACGGACGTGGGAAAGGAAACTGCCCACTGGTCAGAACTGGAATGATGCCCACGGCGGAGCCACTGCCTAAGCACGGACAGCAGAACCATGCGCGGGAGGACTGAGACCTGATTCAGAAAATCAGACGGCAGATGCCCTGGGGCCCAATCAGATGAGCACGGATTCATCCGGGCATAAACAGCCTGAGAGCCAACATCCTGGGCACCTTCGGGGAACCCACCCGGCCAGCGAGGGTCCTGAGGCAGAGGTGGCTGTGGCAATGTCATGGTGAGATGACCGCGGAGGACAGGAGAGTCAGCCTGAACTATGAAGAAGGACAAGACGAGAGAGGAAGGAGGGCGGGTTAAACAGGAAAGTGCCTCCTTCAGGTCGGGTTGCTGTAACGAAGTGCAACAGACCAGCGGCTTACACAGACGTTCGTTTCTCGCAGCCCTGGGGGCTGGACGTTTGAGATCCAGATGCCAGCACAGTTGGGTTTTGGTGAAGACCCTCCTGGCTTGCAGACGGCGGTCTTCTGGCTGTGTGCACACATGGGGAGAGAGAGAGCTCTGGTGCC
The DNA here is from genome assembly GCF_048773025.1 of Camelus bactrianus. NCBI lineage: Eukaryota > Metazoa > Chordata > Mammalia > Artiodactyla > Camelidae > Camelus > Camelus bactrianus. The sequence continues at coordinate 25,274,930 of NC_133569.1, forward strand.
GCTTCTTATGAGGGCGCTAAGCCCATCACAGGGGCCCCGCCCTCACGACCTCATCTGACCCTGGTCACCTCCCAAAGACCCACCTCCGAATACTGTCTCACGGGGGTTAGGGCTTCAACATGCGGGTGTCGGGGGAGGCGGCAGGGAATTAAACATTCAGTCCACAACAGGAAGAAAGAACGAAAGGAGAAGGGGGAAAGGCGAGGAGGGAAAGGAAAAACCAAATAAACCCTTTGCAGAGGGCTTAGGCTATTATAGAAGCAAAACATGTTCTCAGCAGCACGAGAGACAGCGGAGCAGTGGAATCGCCCTCAGCTCAGCTTCTCACGGTTTGTGTGAACTGGCCCACGGCTGATCATACACAGACCGTCTCAACAGGCTGCCCTGTCCAGGCGGGAAAGGCCTGGGCTGAAGTTAAGGACGCACGTTCTGACCCGATTGTAATCTCCGGCTCCCCGGAGGGGCTGTTTCTGCCGTCGGTTCCTTCTGCTGGTTCCCGTTCATCCTGTCTCCTCCCCGGCTGGCCTAAGTCTGGTTGTTTACTCGACATTGCACGTGACAGTTACCTCAAGAAATGGTCTGAGGCCCACAGGTCTTTTGCGGCTCCTCTGAGGCTCCCGGCCGACAGCAACCTGGCACGACCTAACTCCATCTTCAAAAACTCAGAGTTCTAAGCCCCAGATACCTCAGCGCCGGGCTGCAGCCTGCTCAAGGCTGTCTCTGCTTTTTTTTTTTTTTTTTTTTTTTTCACTTTCCCTCTGATTCAGTGTTATCCCTCAGGGCCACCTTTCAGAGCCCCAACCAGTCAGGAGATGGTCACGGGTGCCCCCGGGCCCCGGCCCTCCGACCTTCTCCCCCACCTCCCTCCAGCCTATCAGATGCTCTGCTAAGCTACTCAGCCGCCTTCCAGCGAAAGTGACCGCGTCCAGGCCCACGACTCTGAGTTCCGTCTTCTCCTGAAGCCGTCTAGTCACTCCTCCTTCCTGGCTCGTCCCCCGATGCCTCAGTCAAACCTTAAAAATTATTTCGCCAGCCTTTCTATTTGCCTTCAACCGAAGGACTGGACTGAACTGCTTAGTCCAACGCGGTCAGACATTCCCCAAGTTAAATCTTGCTACTCCGAACACTAAGGTGATGTCAGTGATGTCAGTAGGAACTGACTGCCGTTCAGATGCCAGTGGTCCCATCAGCGCGCTGTTTCTAGGGTTTTCAGGGACACACCTTTGCCCTTAACAGTGACCCTCGGCTTTTCTCATCCTGAGGGAGTCTTCCGATGTGAACAGACCATAGGGGTCCCTCTGGCCATCTCTGCAAGTGAGAGCAAATGGCACACGATTGACCAGGAGTCAGGAAGGATCCCCAGTCCACGGGGAATTCCCGGCCCGCTGCCTGTCCTGGATCCACCCCTGCCAAGCCCCACAGCCCAGCTCGGAGCACGTCCTCCTGCCAGCCCAGGGGGCCCACCGCCCTGGCCTCGCCTCGCCCAGGGCTGCAGCCCCCCCCACCTCCAGGGAGTCTCCCACCCCACCCCCTGCTGAGCCGGGTACCAAATACTCTGTTTGAAAACCCGCTCACTCAGACACACTTGGAAGCTGAGGACAGTGTGATCCTCCTGCAGCGAAGATGGCTGCTTCCCTGGTCTCAATTCAGTGTCAGGGACCACGGTGTTCTGGGAGGTGCTGGGAGCTGGGCTGCAGGCATGGAGAGGCTACTTGACTTCCCAGGGTGCGACTGTCTGGGGTCACAACCGGAAGCATGGGCCGTGCCACCCGCCCCCCACCTTTGCCCACCCTGGATGCTCTGACGCCGGGAGTCGCACAGCAGAGCCCAGCGCTGTGGGCAGCCTCCCGGGTCCCGAGCCTCTTCCAGGGCCTCGTGGGCTTGTTGGCTTCCCGCTGCCTCCAGGCACCACCTTTTACACTGTGTCCACTTTCCTGGTTGTCCTGGTGGGACCAGTGATCTAAACCACCCAGTCCGCCAGATCAGAGGCAGAAGCTACCCTTCCTTATGGAACAGTTTTCAGACAATATGAAGGGCACACAGTAGAAATTACTGGCCCTTCAAAGTCACAGCGCCACCACCAAGCCCGCTTCTGCAGGTGCGGCTGTGGGTGGTTTGATGCACATTCTTTCAGAACGTGCCTGTGCGTGTGCACCCGTGAGTGTGCACCCGTGAGTGTGCATCTGCACGTGTACACCTGTGCGTGTGCACCTGCGTGTGTACACCTGCACTTGTGCACCCGTGCGTGTGCACCTGTGTGTGCACCCGTGAGTGTGCATCTGTGCATGTGCACCTGTGAGTTTGCACCTGTGCGTGTGCCTGCTTACATAGGCTTTTATTTATCAACTGCACGCACTATTCTGCAACCCGATTTTTTTTTCTTGTAACATTGAAACGTAGGGGCATTTCCGCGTCAGCAGCAAAGCCTTCTTTCAGCTGCACGCCGCTCATGTTTCACTTAACTAGTTCTCTGTCGGAGGCAAACAGTTCCTCTCCCTTTTTTTTTTTTCTTGCTCTGTAAACTGTGAACGCTGTATGTCCATTATCGGCAAATGTGCTGGTATTTCCTTTGAAAATTATTCTAGAAATAAAATGACTGGATGGCGTGTATATGCGTTTTGAATTTCAACGCTTAGCACCATCGAATTTTGCTCCTAAAAGCGGTATCAATTACTTTGCCTTCAGCAGAATAAGACAGTTTTGTTTCCCCATGTCTTTGCCATCTCTGGCTATTAAACAGTATTTTTCAAATTTGGTTAACTGGGTGGGTTAATCACTAGATGGCCTTGGACTGGTTTGCCGTCCGTGGCTCTAGTGAAGCTGCGCCCTTTTTATAGTGTGTTTATTGGCCAGTTGGATTTGGGGGGTTAGTTACTGCTCACGTCCTCTGCCCGTCTTCTGACGGGGCTCTTAGCCTTTATTGGTGTGAGATGCTCTGTCTGCCTTACGGATGCTCCCTTCTGCGACTGGTGCTCAAGGAGGTGGACTCACTGACCAGCTGACAAAAACTACCAGCTGCTGAATTCACAGATATTTCCCCTTACATTTTTGCCCACCCAGAGATTCCCAGATTTTATTTCTGGGTTAGCATGCCAGCCCGAGGAGATGCAGCAAGACTGATCAGAGCCCAAGAGGTCACATCACTGCCCTACAAATGCGGAGAAGGAGCAGGAGACGGGGGGCACGTGAGATGCAAGGTGGGCGCCTCGGAGAAGACCCCCTTCACCAGCACCCTTTCCATCCAGGTGGAAATTCCACGTGCAACCCAGAGGGAGACTCGTGTGGTGGAGGAGGAGGAGGGCTAGAGGGAGCGGGGTCCTTGATCTGCCCTGAGCACAGCATCAAGACCTGGAACCACCGGCGTCAGGGCCCCTTCTAGCCGGAAGTGAGTTAATTTCCTGAGTGGAGATGGCGGTCACACTGTAGAAGGAAGGATGAAGGATCTGGGCGTCTGGGAGCTGGGGCAGGGGCAGGGGCGGGGACAGCACAGAGAAGGGCAGGGAAGGGGAAACTGTGCAGGACAGGATGCTGCGTGTGGAGAGCTGGGCCCATGCAGCCGGGGCTCAGAGCCTCCAGTCTGCTTCCGCACATTTGCCCAGAAGACCCGCGTTGCTCACACAGGGGAGTGGCCCCCGTGGGCACCAGGGCTGGGGGACCCTGCGGGTGTGCACGGGGATGCAGACATCTGCGTGAGTGCACAATCGAGAACAGAAACCCCTCGGGGACACGTGGCCTGGGGCAGGACGGGCAGTGTCCTTTCCCCCTGTGAGAAGTGTCCAGCACCTCCTGGTCCGGGTTCTTTCCTCCAAGACACGCAGGGAAGACACGTGGCTGTGATAGGAAGATGTCCTTCCCTTTCGCCCAGACCACTTCATAAGGGCAGCTGACCAGCACTTGCCACAGAGAAGGCACACCGGGCGGCAGCGGGGCCCGGCACAGTCTTGCCATTGGTGCCCTGGAGGCTCAGGCCAGCGATGGGATTGCCGTTTCATTTAGGGTGGATTTGAGCCCATTTCTTTCCCCGTCATCAGATGAGCTGGGAGCACACACATCAGACTGGGCCAGTCAAGTCTTCCGTCACAGCCTAACTATTTTATTATTATTATTATTATTAGACACAGTCACAGACATGCATCCACAGGTTGTTACAGATGCTGGGGAAGTGATGGCCATATGTAGCCATAATCTGGGGAAGGACACCCAAACAGAAGTCCAAGATTTTCTCGGTGCCGCACCATGACGTACGTTACGTATACACTGTGCGCTGCCTGTGTCCCTCCTGGAAGGAAGCGGGTATCTGAGTCTGGGTCCCTCAAAGGCAGAGCCTGACAGCCAGTCATGGGCGCAGGCAGCCTTTCTGGAAGGCGATTCCAGGGAGCCGAGCACGGGAAATGAGCTTAGGGAGGGAGCGCTTCTGCCGAAGGCTTATCTCTGGATAGGCCAGTGCCGTACGCGGTGGGGCGCAGTCCCACCAGGGATTCTCTGCCAAGCCGCGTGGAGAGCACCCAGAATTGTCCTGTGTGTGTGACGAGGCGGGCTGCTCCAGGGTTGCTAACATCCCCGCACTTCCATGTCACACCTGCCTGCAGGGCGTGTCCCCTGGATGCTAGGCACACTCTCGTGCAAAGGGGACACGCAGACGCTGGAGATGGGACACTGCCCGTCAGCTGCCCCTGCAGAGCCAGGTGGACCACAGGGATGCGGAGTGATCAGCATGAGGTTGTATATAAACAAACGAGGCAGCAAATCAGGGATCCTCTGAAACAAGCTGCTTGTTTTAAGTGTGTAAATAGTTGATCCCAGTCTTGCCTCGTTGCCACGTTAAGCCATCCCAGGATTGTCCGCTCACGTGCATCCACCTGGGAGGAAGGAGGCAAGGTCTGCTTCCAGCGGAGTCTGCGGCGTAAGCAGGAGCTCTTTAGGCTGTCTGGGGAGGTGAACTCCGAGAGCAGAGTCAGCAGCAACCCTCCGCACAGCGAAAATGGGAAAGATGACCTTCTCCACGAGAAGGCAGGCAACTCTATCCAAAAACAGAAGCAGCAGCAGCCGCCGCCGCAGGCTCGCAGGCTCCCCCTTCCTCTGTCCCAAGGTCGGGAGGTGTGGAGAGAGGTTTCACAGTCCAGGGGTTCAGGACAGACTTCAGCTAAACGTGGTCGGATCGTCATCAGCTACCTCCCTGGGCGATGCGACCATACAGGGCAGGAAGGTACAAACCTGTGCCCACCCAGTCAAGGACTGGCACCCACGTATGCAAAGAGCACTGCCCAGTCCCGCTGGAACCCGCGGGAAATATTTTCAGAGGCACTTCCTCTAACAGGCTAACCCAGTGCCCGGTAAGCGAATGAAAAGGTGCTCACCCTCATTAACCTCTAAGAAAGTGCAAAGTACACGCACACTGTATTCGGTTGTCACCGACCCACGGCTGCATGCAACAGACTGAAAATGCCAAGTGCTGGCGAGGACGTAGAGCAACTGAAAGGATCTTATGTTCCTGAGGGGAATAAACTGGTACGACCATTTTGGAAACCCCCAGCCACATCTGCGAAAGCTGAACACACTCTGAGACCCGTTCATTTCACTCTGGCGTGCGCTCAGAAACGTGGTCATGGTCACCCCAAGACTTGTCCAGAGCAACGCTATTCATAAAAGCTGAATAACCCGGCATTGTGTATCTGCAAGTTGCTTAGAGAGTAAATCTTAAAAGTTCTCAGCACAAGGGAAAAAAGAAATCTTATTGCGTGGGATGAATGTTCCCTAAATTTATTTCGGGGGTCATTTCACGATGTATCCATACGTCAAATCATTATGTGGCGCACCTAAAACTGACACACTCTCATAGGTCAATTATGTCTCAATAAAACAATCGCTAAAAACTGAAACAATTCAAATCCCCGTCAACAGTGACATAGTCTGCATGTAATTGAATATGATGATTTAGTAGATCAATTACATGTCATAAATCAGTTGTAAACTAGATGTAAAACATATGCATAATAAATATATAATATAAATTATATATCACATAGAATATATATGATATATATCATGTATTGCATAGCTGGGATCACTGTATTGTAACTATACAACACAAATATATTTTATATAATGTGTAATTTTTGTACAAGTATATTAAATCATTCCTACCTATCTATGTAAGTGGTATTTGTATTATGCAGATGGCACAGAGTCACGATGCGGCAATAAGAATGGATAAGCTCGACCGCTCACATAACCACCTGCGTGAATCGCACATGCTGTGCAGTGAGAGGACCAGACGCGGGGACCCGCTGGGACTCCAGGGACGGGACACACGAAGCTCTGTGACCACGCTCTCTTACTGGGGGTGACGTGAGGCTTGTGATGTGAGAAATGAAACCAGAGGAATGGAGCGGGGGTCTTCTGGTTCTCCTCCCAAGTTTGTGACTCTTAGGACTCCCCATCTCTCAACTGGGTGAAAATAAACATAAATTTTTTAAATACTGTAACAAACCAGCTCTTGGACTGAACACCAAATGCAGGAAGCCAGAAGCAGGCGGGCTGAGCAGCCAGTGGGCCCTGGGAAGAGGTCCCGGGGGAGGCAGCCCTGGTGGTGGATGCCGGGGTGGGGCACCTTCCCAGGGTGATGCTGCAATGCTTGTGGCCGGAGGAACTGCCTCTGCAGACGCTGATCACTGCATGTCAGCTGTGTTTCTAGCCCGTCAACTGAACTTCATTTCAGAGACCGTGTGTGAACATCTGACCAAGACAAACGAAGAGATGCACTTGTCAGCAAAGGTGACACCTTGGGGTCTGAGGACACAAGGTGTGTGTTTACCCAAGAGAAGGAGGAGCATGCAGCCCTCCCCAACACGTACAGTGCACACACACACATATATGCATGCATACACGTATATGCACACACTCACACGTATATGCACACACTCACGTATATGCACATGTATATGCACACGCACACATGTATATGCACACACGTGTATGCACACTCACGCATAGGCATGCACACATAACAGGCGTGCCTTGCACACACGCGTGCACTCACTGACACACGTGCACACACAAGCAGGGACAAGGAAGAGGCGTGGCAGGCTGTGACGGCCACAGGGGATCTTGCCTGGGCTTATTGTGAAGGACACAGCCTCATTCTCGGTGGGAATCTCTGCTCCCTACACTGATCGAACATCAATGCTTTGTGATGATATTAAGCCAGGAGAGCGCTGACTCCCTGCACCTGCAACCGGGCGGAAAAAAGACTGTGATCATCACCATGGAGCAGGATGGTTTTAGGAGAGCAGGCGTGCAAGGGGAACAGCAGGCAGCTGAGCAGCGTCGACAGCAGCAATGACTCTTCTGTGGACCTACTACTACGCTCAGGGAAATGCTGGGTCCCGTGGGTGAGGCAAGACGACAGAACAACTCAGCTTCTGTGGGGCTCACAGTCTAGCGGGAGGGAAAGGCAGCTCCTTGAAGCACAAGGTGACAACGGAAGCCCTGTGACTACCGTGCGATCATGGCTATTTGAGGCGTCTTGCCTCCCCGGGGCTCCCACCAGCTGCAGGGGAGGAAGCCAGTCCTGCCGCGGCCCCGACAGCCACTTGCAGAAGACCCTTGCGTCTTGGTGCTCGCTGTTGTCTGAATGTAATGAAAAAGCCTTATTTTACTCAAGGGCTCCCATCCCTTTTCATGGCCACTCTCTGGAGGGCTGCGTCCATTCCCAGCAGAGGCCACCCTTGCCGCCCCCAAGTGATGCCCGTGAATCTCTGGGGGTCTTGACCTTCCCCCGAGCAGAAAATTCAGCCCTTCTCCCCCACAGCTGGTGGTGGGGACGTCTGGGGGTCCGGCGACTGACTTCTGCGAGGAGGTCGTGGGTGACTGAGATTATTTCTTCACAAGTTGCTGATTGATAAATGTTACTTTTTAAATCAGAAAACCACATGGATAAACAGTATTTTATTACTCATCAAACATTCCCAAATGAAAATAAGGCAAAACAAAAAAGAGACTGAGTTTTAGAAGCCATTAAAGAACACAGCTGAAAATGAAAATTAATGTAGCTGAGGCACCAAAACTAAGGGGAAAAGGAGACCCAGTTAACGGGTAGAAAGCATTTCTTATAAGTGTCTCCCAGGGTATGAAGCATCCGGGAGCTGGAGGCGGCTGTGAGGCATCCCAGGCTTGAATCATCCCTGAAGCCTCGCTCTGGTCCCTGAGTCCACTTCTGAGTTTCCTCCCGCCGTCGGCGTGTGGGTTTCCCATCAGAACAATAGCTGCTGTTCAGAGAGGACCTGCCACACTGCATAACAACATCCGCCAGCCGCTGCCGGAGGGGGCGCTGTCCCCTGGGCCTTTCCACCGCCCCCACCGCCTCCCAGGTGCCAAGCCGCAGACACCACGTTAGGACGCCAGCCCCGAGCGCGTTGTACCTGTGACGGCACCAAACACCACATCTTGTCAACCATCTGAGGCGTTGCCATCTGTCACCATGGCAACCAGAAAGCCCTGGGAACAGCCTCGAGGTATCTCCCGATGGAAACACTCCCGGTCTCCCGAGCAGCAGAAGTGTCTCGGGCCAACGAGGCAGGCCGAGGCTGGCAGGGCTCGGGGTGCCTCCCGCTGGCCACGGAGCCGTGGGCGAGTTTCCCTGGCCTGGCCGGGCTCCTGGTGATGTAGGTCAGAGCAGGGAAGGTGCCCGAGGGTGGCCGGCTCTAGGAGGCGTCAGTGGCACCATCCGGGACGGCTGGGCGAGGAGCCCCATGTGGCCGACAGGAAGGTGCCCACCTCCACCCTCATGCAGTGCACTAGGGAGGGGGCCGCCTCCAGGGTGACAGAACAGCTCTGAGGGGACAACTTTTAATGGACACCCCAGGCCCTTTCACACCAGATGGCCAACAGGAGCAATGAAAGCAAACATGTCCAGCGCTCACGGGGGCCTGTTGTGTGCCGCACAGAAAATCCTGGTCGGGAATTGCCATTGCAAACGTCCTCCTTCGTCACCAGCCTTAGTCCGAGCCATCAGAGCCACCTCGGGTCCCCTCTCTGCCCACTGCGATGGGCAGTCACGCTTCCCTGCCCAGGGCAGCCGGACCCTCCGCTAGAAGGCCCTCACCGCCTCCCGTGTCATCACCATCACCACTCGGAGGGCCGGGATCACCATTTCCTTGTTACAGACCACATAGCGGAGTCTCGGGGGGTCAGACGGCAGCCAGGCCGCTCGATGGCAGAACCCGGATTCAGAGTTGGGGCTGTTGATTAAATACAGACCATCCAGTTAAATCTGAATTTTAGACACAACAAACTTCAGTGTGAGTACATCCGAAATACTGCACGGGGCAGGATTTTATCTGCGACGTCTAGAAACCCCATTCTAACTGCTGTGGCTCCCACCACATTTAAGACAGGTGGGTCCTGTTTCATGGGTGCTGAGTTCTGTGCAGGTTGCCGGCTGGGTCGAGTGGTTGAGGTTCATTGGCCGTGTGTGCTGGCCGCCCCAGGCTGTCTGCACCACCCCCGACCCCGCAGCCGCTGCCCGGGGGGAACAGGCAAAGCTCCAGGCAGAGGATGTGAGGCAGCCTGGGAACGGCCCCCAGGTCCGGTGTCCCCGTGCACAGTGGCTACGGGTACCCCAGGCCCGGGGTGATGCAGGCTGGCTCCTGACAGAAGGACAGGGCACCATCCCCAGAGCTAACTGGAGAAAGATTCCTCTAACCACAGATGGTCCAGGCACGTCCAGACACCCAGGCCTGCCTTACTCAGCAGGAAACACGGTCCCCAGAGGTGAGCTGGACCGAACCCCTGGCGTTGCGTGCATTCATTCTTATCATTCAAACCCTGACCGAAGAAGCCAGGACGCATCGGGTGAGGATGGCTCCCCGTCCCAAACCTGCAGGGAGGCCAGGGGCCCTGGGAGTGGCTTTCCGGGCATGGATTCCTGACTCAGTGCCACTCCTAGTGGGAGGAGACCCCTCCCGGCAGGGAACACCGTCTAGGATGGCTCCTCGTCACCCCCCGTTCCCACAGAGACTCCCAGCCAGAAATGAGCGACTGAAGTCAGACTCTCCAGGGGCAAACTACGCAGTGCAGAGAGGGGCTGGACCCGCTTGCTGGTCCCAGCTCCTAGGAGCGGCCTCACCGCTGAATCTCAGCCCCCTGGGAGCCCTGCTACCCTCCACCTGCGTTCTGGGGATGTAAAGGGCGCTGCCCTGCAGGCTGGGGAGAAACTGGGCCGTGATCTGGCTGGCCGTCCAACCTAACACTCAGAGACAGAATAATCACCCGACAGCATCTTCAGCGAGGGCTGCAGAACAGGGTTGGAGTGCGGCTTTGGATTTGGGGACACAGAGGGGTGTAAGAGAGCTCCCCGTTTAGAGTGGACAGTTGGTACCATGGACAGAGGCTGAGACTGGAGCTCAACGGGGGCACCTGGACATTTTCTGCCCATCTTCAGAAACTGACACTGAAATGCCTGGCGGGTCATCATCCAGTGCTCCAAAAAGTTCCCCCTGCTCCAGGAGAAGGGCAGGAAGGAGTGGTTTTATAGATTCAATGCAATCCCTGTAAACTTACCAATGACATTTTTCATGGAACTGGAACAAAAAATGTTAAATTTTGTATGGAAACACAAAAGATCCTGAATAGCCAAAACAACCTTGAGAAAGAAGAACAGAGCTGGGGGAACCACGCTCCCTGACTTCAGACGGCACTACAAAGCTACGGTCATCAGAACAGTATGGTACCGGCACAGAAACAGACACCAAAAAGTCCAGAAATAAGCCCGCCCTGAGCTGGGGGTGGGCCTCCATGTCCGCAGGGTGGAGGGGCTCCTGGAGACCCACCAAGTGATCTAGCCAACCCACAGCAAGATGGGTTGTGGGGGAAAGCACGGTCCTCATGGCTGGTGGGTGGGGTGCTGGGGGCCCCAGGGGTGAGCCCGAGGCTGACGGGGGGGCCCCAGGAGCAGAGTGAGCCCCACAGACAGGGTGACATGAGCAGCAGGCAGGGGCACAGCCTGGGGCTCCCAGAGCATTGTGCAAGCCTGGGCTGGACCCTGATGAGGACCTCTTCCCTCCTCATCTTCTGACCTGAGCTGAGCCCGGCCCCCCTCGGGCTGCTGACCCAGTCAGAGCCCAGCAAGGACCTGGGTCGGGAGAGAAAGACCAGTGAATCAGCCAAGCAGCGAGGGCTCCCTGCCTGCCAAGGGTGAGGCCGAGTGGGGCACCCCAGGTGGGAGCCAGCCCTGACTGCTGGGGGCAGGGGTGAGAGGAGACAGGAATAACAGCCCCCTATATTTCCTTTTTATTTTTTTCTCCTTATATTTTCTGATGGTGCATCACTGTCAGTGGAAAGACGATGGCGTATGTATGTGTGTATTAATACATGTAAATGCTGTATTTGTGTGTTATGTACGTTACAAGACACACACAAACTGGCTGAGACGAAGCTGAAACAATATTTTTGAATGTTCTGCTGAAAAGGCTGGCCTTAACCACACTGGTCAGTGCTCAGCGGACAACATACTCGCAGGGCAGGGTTTGCGGTATTGACTCTGGGTGTAAAAGTCCCCTTTCACATAATTCCTGCTACTGTAATTTTGGGAGAGGCCTCCTGTGAGATCTACCAGACGGTGGGTGTTTTCACATGTCAGCTGTCCTCTCGTTCCCTGAGAAAGGATGAGTGTAATCTTCACTCTGCAGTTTGGAGCCACCTGTCCCCTAGTGGGGGTGGGTGTTGCTGGATAAGATGACGAAGTCCCTGATTCCAGTTAGCTGGGCACCCCCACCCCCCAGGGTGGGCGCACACTCCCAGGACAGATTTTTATTCTGTAGATTTAAAAAAATGGAAATGCAAGTTTTTCCGTGTGAACCCTCTGCTTCGGAAACCTTGGGCACAGCCGGCAGCAGCCAGCCCCGAACCTCCTCGGCCTGGGAGGTGGAGGCAGGCAGACGTGGAGCACAGATCCCATTGCAGCCTCTTCAGCATCTCGTGAGAATGCTTGGCGGTGAGCCCCCAGGGCTCCCACTGCAAACGCGCCCTGATTTCAGCTCCGGCTCCCACGAGGTAGAGAGGGCGTCAGTCCCTCAGCCCTTCAGGGCAGCGGGCTGACGTCTGTGTGGTCATCTGTGCCCAGGCTTCTGCTCCTGCTCCTGCAAAGCCACCTCTGGTCTGCAAGGGGCCCTCAGAGCCCAGCACATGGTGTGTCTGCCACCCTCCACCCAGCGCCACCCAGGGCTGCCCTCCGCCAGCCCCCGCGTCGTTCTCCTCTCCCTGCGCTGCTCTCTCACCAGGAACATCTCAGCTTTTCCGTTTAATGTATTGGTTTGTGCATTTGGTTTCAACTCCTCAGGTTTCCATGCCCTGCCCTGAGAATCTCATCAAGGAATTTTCCTATGGTTTCCCTCCTGAGGCAGCCAGCCTCCAGGATGGTCCACTGGTCCTCTCCTCCAAGTCCAAATGCTCTGTGTGCCATTGACCTGTGTCACCACCAGGACATGCAGATGGGTCTATGTGTGACCTCCAAGGCTAGGTCGTGAAAGACGTCAAGTTTCTGCCCAGCTGCTTGGGCTCCCTTGCTCCGGGGGAAGCCAGCCACCAACCATGAAAACGCTCAAGCAGTCCCTGTGCAGAAGCCACACAAAGAGGGACCGACACCTCCGGCAAACAGCCAGCACCCGCGGCCCAGCCGTGCAGGGGTCCATTTTGGAAATGGGCCCTCCAGCCCCAGTCATACCTTCAGATGGGACCACAGCCTGAACCATCCAGCTACCTACTCCCACAGAAACCAGGAAAGATTATAAATGCATATTGTTTTATGACTCAGTGTCTTAGAGTAGATTGCTGTGCAGCAACGGAGAGCTGAGGGCTCCTGCCGACCCAACTAAGAGAAGAAAAAGTCGTATCTACACACACACCCCTACGCACAGGCATGGAGGGGTGGTTTCAAATGGGATTATGTTCCACCATATGTATTATTTAAGGTGACACTAGCTGCCGTCTTAAATAAGTCTTGAAATCTGCACAGCTGAGCAAGATGGAAGTGTATTTTCTGGGCACATCACCATCCACATCGGTGCTTTTGTTTGAGTCTTTCTCCTCCAAGCGTGGGTTCAGGGACCCAAAGCCTTTCCCCTGGAGTTTCCACGCCTTCAACACGGGTCTCTCCAACTCAGTGGGCAAATGGGGAGGGAGACTAGGAGAGGTCACATCCGTTTCTTAACCCCAGGGAGGAGAAGAGATACTTACTAACATCCATTCACGTTTCATTGGTGAGAACGGGCCACTTGGTTAGAAAGAAGTGGACGCTGAGGAACGAGGGCTTGGCTGGAAGCCCCTTCCCAGCAGTGGCTCGATTCCACAGAACCTCTGTGCTCAGCTACCCGTCTCTACTGTGTTCATATTCTCCTGTCTCTTTAATTAAAGAATGTGTTATGGGTGTTGTGGCCGACAGATGTCGAGATGACCTCCAGTGAGCCCGCCCGCCCCCTGACAGCCGCTCCCACGTGTAAGCTCGCCCTCTGGGATGTGGGCGGACCTGTGGCTCGCTTCCAACCCGCAGGATACGGCAAAGGTGGTGAGACACATGTGATTATGTCACTAACACCAGTCTTACCAGCCGACACTTCCCGGCCGGCTTGGAGGAAGCAAGAGGTCAACGGGGAAGCTGGAGATCAGAGCTCTGGCAGCAGGCGAGGGACTGAATTGGCCGACAACCCTGTGAGGGGAGGGGGGGGGCTTCCTCGGTCGAGCCCCGGCTGAGACTGCAGCCCCAGCCGACGCCTTGATTTCAGAGGACCGGCGAAGCTGTGCCCGAACTCCTGACCCGTAGAAACTGCGAAAGAATAAACGTGACGTGTTTCAAGCTGCTGAGTTTGCGGTTTATGCTGTGTCACAATAGATGGCTAACGTAGACGTCCTCCAGTCTCTGGGCATATTTAGACCCTTTTGGAGCTACGTGTGTCCCAGGATGGTGGTACCATTCTGCAGTTAACCTGTCCCTGCACACAGAGATGAGCCCCATTACTTTCTGCCATTGCACATGACATGCAGGGCACACTCTTACGTAGACCCTTGCAGCCCTGGGTGTGTAGGAGTGACTCCTAGAAACCCTCAATAATGGGTCTGCATTTGGACACATTTAGAAAACAAATGGCCAAATTGCCTCCCCAAAGGGGCATGATGGTGGTGGGGAGAGTATTAACAGTGAAGATGCTGACAAGAACATTCCAGTTGGAGGAACGAGGAACACGGCGAGGCCAGGGTGTGCGTGGGGAGACCCAGCACTCCTTGGAGAAATGACCCTGCCCCCAAGGAAATGGAGGGCAGAGGTCCAGACCTGCAGGAGCAGCAGAGCTTGACTCCAGGGCCCTTGAACACAGGTTAAGAAACTGGAAAGTAAGGCTGGAGGCCGTGAGGAATTCACGGAAGGTTTCATCACAGTTGGATAATGAGAAGTTGACAGTTGTCCCTCAGGATCTTCCTGGGTTCAGACCCACATTCCTGGAGGATTATATTTCTCTCCTGAGGGGAAGAGCCCGTGAATGGAACCTTTGACTTGTTTTGCCCCAGTGTTCTCTCTGGAGGGAGGATGTGGACGGATGGAAAGAAAACGACTGGGTGAAAATTCATGTAAAAGGGCTTAAGGATGTCCCTGAGCAGGACAGTCACACGGATGCACCCGGGAAGGGCACGGAAGGCTTTTGCAACAGCAAAATTCCAGTCTTCGCCTCTTGATTAAATCGTTCAGATGTTGCCTAACTGAAGCCAGCCAGTCCTGAGTCAAGGATTTCTAAGCTCAAAGCAGACTGATGGACGCAGAGGCAGGACTGCTTTGCCCCCGGTGAGCTGTGTCCCCACCCCCCGGGCTCTGGCCTGTTACCCCTCCTCCTCCTGCAGCTCCCCTCCCGTCTCCTATCATCCATGAAAGCTGAGAAACGGAAGAAACGGTTAAACCTTTAGAACCAATCCCTTCCTCTTAGGTCCTCAGCCTTATCAGAAATGACACTTGATAAATCATCAGCATGAATGTGTGGGTCAAAGGAAACACCTGATAAAAGAATAAACAGGCGGTTGGGACGAAGCATTAACAATAATCACCGTGTCTAGGGCTTCGGGGCCTGGGGCTGGGTCCTCCGGAGCCAGTGTGCTTAGCAGCCCCGCTTTCCGTGGGTGTCCACACGCAGGCTCGGAAGGCACCTCTGCATCGGGTCAGCCGGCGGGAGCGCCTCTCCCGCCCCACGTCCTCTAGACGGCAGCCTGCAGAGCCGACAAGGCTGCGAAGAGAACCAGCTGAGCAGAGAATCAAGGCCCAAAACCACAGGTGGTTCAACCTGTGCTTCCGGCCCCGTTGCTGCTCTCCTCTAAGCGTCTACAATCCCGCTGTCTTTCCTGTTTCTCAGTGTCTCTCATTTCTCTCTCTCTCTCTGCCCTTCCTCCGCCCTGCCCTTAACCTTCTTTTGAGTGTATTCCTACGGCAGTAAACACCCAGCAGTTCAGGCCGAGACAAAGAGGATGGCCCGAGAAGGGCACACGCAGCGCACTCCATGAATTTCAGGAAATTCAGGCTCTTTCCCTGGGGCAAAAAGGTTATCTAGCTTCCTGGATTCATCCTGTCTTTTTGCTGACATGGAGGGGTCTGTTTAAATCTTCATTTTGTAATTATTTATGTATTTTGTGGGGGAGGTAATTAGGTTTGTTTGTTCACTTATCTTTGGTGGAGGGACTGGGGATGGACCTGGGCCCTGGTGCCTGGTAAGCACGCACTCTACCCCTGAGCTCTGCCTGCCCCCAAATCTTCATTATTTTAAAATGACAAGTGTTGGTGAGGATGTGTGGAAAAGGGAACCCTCGTGCACTGTTGATGAGAATGTAAGCTGGTGCAGCCACTATGGAAAACCGTATGAAGATTCCTCAAAACACTAAAACAGAACTATCCTATGATCCAGCCATCTCACTTCTGAGTATTTAACCAAAGGAAATGGAGAGATACCTGCACCCCCGTGTTCAACTGCAGCATTATTCATACTGAGCAAGACATGGAAACCACCTAGGTAGCCATCAGATATGTGACGTATACAGTGGAATACTATTCAGCCATAATAAAGAATGAGATCCTACCATTGGCAACCACGTGGATGGACCCGGAGGACATGATGCTAAGTGACATAGGCCAGAGACAGGGGGAAAAAAAAAAAACAAGTGCATTATCTCACTTACATGTGGAATCTAAAAAGGCACACAGTGGCAGAGCCTGGAACGGTGGTTCCCGGGGGCTGGAAGGTGGGGGAAGCGGGGAGACGTTGGCCAAAGCAGAGGAAGCTGTCATTACGGAGGGGGAATAAGTCTAGAGACCTAATGTGCAGCGTGATGACCAGCTGTCGGGTGCTGGAGCTTTGCTACAAGAGTGGATTTCAGGGGCTGTCATCACGTAATAGAAAAGGACAAATCTGACTCCACGTTGGATCCGTTCCTTTGGCTTTGACCACCGTGCCCTGTTTCCCAGGCTTAGTCCTGCTCGCTCTGCACCCACATAAAGATAGCAAGTTGCAGAATAGAGAGTAACGTTTGTTTTGTTGGAGGTTTTGCAGGAGCACCATCACCTGGCCCACGTGGACGGCTGCAGGAACAAAGGATTCCTGCAGCAAGAAGTTTGCACCAACCAACCACAGCCCCTCCCCCTTTTAGTATAAAAGGAGCCTGAATTCTGACTTGAGGAGGATGGTTCTCCAAGACATTACTCTGCCGTCTTCTCGGTCTGCTATCTTTCTAAACAAAGTCGCTATTCCTTGCCCCATCACCTCGTCTCCCGATTTACTGGCCTGCTGTGCGGCGAGCAGAACAAGTCTGGACTCGGTAACAATCACATAAACAAAAATTAGTAGAAAAAAAAACCAGCATTTGGGAAGAAGATACGTTCATTCATTTGACTGTACCAGTCGTTTCACTGTCTACACGTACATCACATCATCTTACATACGTTTGCTGCACACATTTAATATACACAGTTTTATTGCAACTTTCGTGTGCTTTTTAAAATAAGACAAAATGACAGTAGCTCAGGCACAGGTTCCAGGGGCGCAGATGAAAAGCCCAGTGCAGAGCGCGTGATTAACGTGTCGCCGACTTACACTTCTGTACATAAGACGTCCTAGAGGTTGAGTCCGGAACAAACGGTGTTCCTGTCTGCCTGCCGGGGACCCCAGGTGACCGGGTAGGTGTCGGTGAACAGAAGAGACAGGCTCTCCATCTCCCAGGATGAATCCCAGCCTGCCCGAGCCTGTGCCCCGCCAGGCTGGGGGTGGGCCATCGGGATGCAGCAGGACGAGTCTGTCAGCTCAACTCAGTCCGTCCCAGAGCCCCGGCCAGCAGTGGATCGAGTGAGGCCACACACTCCCTTCTCAAGAGGTGGGCCACGTCCGCACCCCCGCACCTCCACTCCTGTGAGGAGGCCAAGGTGACTCCGTGAGATGCCCGCGGCCACCGCTGCACAGGGAGGACTGAGATCAAGACCGTGGAGCGAGGGCCTTGGGGACTTCCCGGCTCGTGAGGGAGCCCCCTGGAACACGCACCCAGTGCCTGCCTGAGCCCGGGGCAAAATCAGCCAAGGACCCACCCGGCCACGCGCAGAACTGTGAAAAGTGGTAAATGGCTTTTGTTCTCACCCAGATGTTTAGGTTTGTTTGTGACACGGCCATGAGTAACCGAAACCCAGTCCAGCTCTGTGATTCCAGCTCAGCTGGCTTGAATGCACGGGTCCTTCCAAGACTCTCTCTGCCAGCCCTGCCCTCTCCAACATAACTTCTAGGTGCTGGGAGGGCAGCTGCGGGAGGAGGGCCCATGTGCTCGGGCACCCTGAGATGGGTCTGTTCTCTCAACTGGGTCAGGCCCAGGGTTCCCCCAACCTCTGCACCACGACCTCCCTCCCCCTCCCCCACAACAGCCTGAGTATCTCCTCCACCCCTAGCGGCCCCAGAGAGCCCCCCACTACATCCTGTCCCACCTGACATGGCCTGAGAATGCTGGATGGGGCTGGCTCGCATCCCCTCCTGTTGTCCGCTGTGATCTGGAGCACACAGCAAACAGGCCAGTTTCCCAAGTCAGCAGGGTGGTGGCTGGTACTCAGAGGGCATCCTAGCCCAGGGCCTCTTCTGCGGAGCAGCCAAGGCCGAGGCTGGAGTGGGACCTCCCACTTAAGCACTGGGCCCTGGCTGGGCGTGCGCACATCCTCGGGGCGTGCTCTGTTTCTGTCTCTCTGAGTTGTCTCTCAGTCTATCTCTCTGTCTCTGTCTCTCAGTGTCTCTATTTTTCTCTCTTTGTCTCTCTCAGTGTCTCAGTGTCTCTGTTTCTGTTGACCTCTTTCTCTTTCGGTTTCTCTCCGTTTGTCTATCTCTCCGTGTGGTTTGTTTGCTTGGCGCCCTCAGAATCCAAACTTCTAACTTGGAGGCGCCCAAAGCAAGTGTCCAGAGAAAGGCAGGCCCAGCTGTGTGGCCTCTCCTGTCAGAGCCTCAGAAGTCACTCAAGGCCACAGAGGCCCCCACAGGTTCGAGGGGAGGGAGCCCAGACCCCACCTCTCGGCTTGGAGGACTGTCAGAGAATTTGCAGACATTAAACGCTGCCACACTGCCAACCTCCCAGCCACCCCAGGGGGTTGCGAGTGTCCCTGGGGAGCTCTGTGAGTCCCAAGATGTTGATTTGATTGTCCAGAAGTCCCTACATCCCCTTCTCTTGGCTGATGCAGCAAGATCCTCGGCCCAGGACAAAGCCAGAGCCGAGAGGGCAGAGCCAGCTTCACCAGGTCCCTCTCCTGCCTGATCTGCCGGGCCACGGGGCAGCTTCGAACCTCCTCTTCTGTCGGGAGGTGACACCCTCCAGCTCCTCTCCCATCCCCGTCTGTTGAAGAACAAGACTTTGCAGAGAGAGGAATGAAAACCTTAAAGTTCGTTGAAAAGGGATACATATGCCTGTGTAAAGTGACACCTACTCAGGCTGGAATTTTGTAAAAACATTTCCCCTAACGTGGTTTTTGCTGCAAATATGACAAAGACCATCTCAGAGGGGCTTAAGCAGCAGGGGCATTCAGTGGTCTCACAGAAGAGACAGTCAGAGCTGGTGCCCTAGCTCAGTGACGCCATCTGAGCCAGACACGGCCTGTCCTTCCATTTCCATTCTCAGCACAATGGCTTTTAATCCTCATGCTGGTCACCTAGCTACAAAATAGCTGTCAGAGCTCCAGGCATTGCACCAACATCCCAAACTAGAAGGAAGGGGCAGGAGAGAAAAACCTAATGAGACTCCAGCTGATTTCTTTTTACCTCTCATTGTGCAGAACAGGGGTCCATGCAGCCCTTGGAACAAGCAGTGGCAAAGGAAACGGACTGCTGTGACAAGTTTAGACCAAAGGGGCATGGGAAACCTACCTTCTCTGAGGTCAAGGGCTCTCTGTCTGCTACATAAACACAAAATTGGGTGCTTCTGGTGGGAAAGGAAATGAGGAAGAGCCACTGGGTCGGAAATGGACAGTATCTTTCATGGGGATTCCCAGATATTTAAACACTTCCTATTTCAGGCAGGGTCTGTGTTTGCAGTTTCCAAATAGGACCAAATCTCCGTTGTCTTTGGAATCTGAGCAGGAAGAGGAACACGATGAGGTAACAGGAGTCCAGCGTTCGAAACCCTCGTCCCACACAGTCTTTCCAAGATCAACAACATAAAGAAAAGTGACGTGGTGAGTTTCTGCCCGGTCATCACACACACAATCTTGCTGATGCGTGGCTGGCTTCCCAGCCCGTCTCGGGCAGGTGAGGTGTGTGCCAGGTGGGTGGGGGCAGGGCCGGCAGCGGGAGGAGGACGAGAAAAGGCCTGGATGGCCGGCCAACAGCAGGCAGAGCTGTACCAGCTGAGAGCGTGTGCAGTTGCTGGTCTCTGGGGCTTGTCAAAGCTGTCGCTCACTGAGTCCGCGAGTTTCACGGCATTGGACGCCCTTTAACCTTGCGGAGAGTCTCACACCGCACAGAGGCCATGAGTTCCTCCAGGACCTCTCCCTGGTCTTCAGAACCCGGCACAGCCTGGCTGGGTCTCCCCTCTGGCCTCACAGCGGGTTGTTGGTCCCTCCCGGCCAGGGGCCTTCATCTCGCCAGCGAGATCACCCCCCAGGCACTTGGGAACGTGGCCGCCTCTCCAAAGACACCCACTGAGCTGGTCCCAAGCGTCCAGGCCTTGCCCCCGAGCCACTGGGTTTGGCCCAGTTCAAGGTGGCTGGACAGGGCGGACGTTCCCACGGTGCCTGCGTTCTGCCAGCAGGAAGCCTCTACACCAGGGCAAATGCAAACCACTTCCTGCAGGTGGTTCCCACCCTCCACGGTGTGGCCACAAAACAGGCTCCAACCAAAGCCCTCCGGCTGCCCCCACCCTGTCGATCCCCCACCAGCCCTGCTGCTCGGCCCTCCGGCCCTCCGCCCCCGGGGCGCGGGCAGCCAGCGCCGGCACCCCGAGGCCGCCTCGGTGTAGACCCCAACTCAGCAGGCGCAGGGCGCTGCCGCGGGCAAGAGGCCCCCCTGCTGTCCCCGGCCTCTTCCCCTGCCCCCCCCCCCCGGGGCCAGGGCACCGCCGGGGCTGGCTCGCAGCCCCCCGTTCTCCCACAATGGGGCGGGCTTCTCCCAGACCTCGCTGGGTTTGCTCCCCTCCCCCCCACCGCTGTCACAGTCGTGGCGCGTCTCTCAGCTGGGACACTGGACATCTTAGAGGCACGTCCAGCTCTCTGCTTTTCCCTTTTATAATTTTTCTCTTTATTAATATTCTTTTTTTAACATTTTTTATTGAGTTATAGTCATTTACAGTGTTGTGTCAAATTCCAGCGTGGAGCACAGTTTCTCAGTGACCCACGAGCATACGTACATTCATCGTCACGTTCCTTTCCGCCGTGAGCCCCCACCAGGCCCTGCACGCACTTCCCTGTGCTGCGCAGTACGGCACACACCTGTTCTGCGTGCGCCTGTCACGGTCTCTTTACGGACCTTCTTTATTTCCGTCTCACACTCCCTTTGATCTCTTTAGACTCGGCTTCCTTTGCCTCCTTAAGCACATTTTAGTTCCTCAATGTCTAGGAAGCCCAACATCTGGGCTTTTAAGGCATACTTTCTATTGTCAGCCTCGTGTACGCACCATCCTTTCTTTTTCTTTGCTTGCTTCTTATTTTGTTGTTGTTGAAAATGCCTTTTAAATACTAGAATGTGGTAACTCTGGAAATTCGGTTCTCACCCCTCCCAAGAGTTCACGGTTGCTGTTTGGTGACTTTCCTGACATGTGCGGCCACAGTCGTCTCTGCTTCCTTAGTTTCCAGGGGACACCTGATGACCAGAGCTTTCTTTAAACACCTGGAACGAGTGAGCCTCCCAGGCTTTGCCAAGGGGCTCTGCATACGGCTGGGGGCCAGCCTCCAACATTCGACGGGGCAGCCGGCAGCTCTGCCCTCGCCCTCGCTTGCTGCCGGCACGGGCCCCAGGTCAGCCCCAGGTGACTGCTGAGGGCCTCTCGGTGTTTCTGGGCGTGCACACCGCCCAGAGCATGGGCACAGCCTCGTGCATGCATAACCGAGCACCCAGTCTAGTAGCTTAAAACAGCACCGACTTTGTTGTGCTACATGTCGCAGCTTCATGGGCCAGGGATTTGGGAGGACTCGGCTGGTGAGTACTTGGTGGGGTGTCTCCTGAGGTTGAGGGAAGATCTGCAGGTTCGAGTGGGCCGGGCCTCCAGGTGACTCCAGGTGACTCACCTATCTGGCCGGCTGCTCATGCCGGCTGCCAGCTGGCAGCTCAGCAGGGCTGCTGAGTCAAGCTTCCCCACGAAGCCTCTCCCGGTGGCCTGGGTTTGCAGAGCATGGCGACCGCAGAGGGCCCCAACTTCTTAGCTGGCCACTCGGAGCCCAAGAATGGGGGCTTCTGCCAAAGTGACCTGAGGGTTTGGCTTTTTAGGACGATCCCAGGAAGTCACGCGGCACCACCACAGCCATCCTCTGTCGGTTAAGGCAGGCACGAGACTGCCCGGACCCAAGGGCAGGGGCCGGAGACACCCCCTCTCCACAGTGGGAGGCCTGCCAACAGCGTGGCGCTCTGTCTTCAACCTGCCCCGCACGGCCGGCACTCCCACCCTCCCTCTGGCCTCTGTGTGTGTGGTGCCCGCCCAGCAAGGCTGTCTCCGGGTAGGTCTCTGTCTCCCATTCTCTGTCTCCTCGCTGGTTTATTTCCGTCCTGTAACGCGGCGTCCCGACCCGCCCTTGCTTGTATCCGTTCACTCCGCGTTTTCCTCCCCATCATTTTATCATCGGGGGGGGGGGGGTCTTGTCCCCACGTCCAGCCTTGTGCTCCCAGCCGGGAACACAGTAGGTGCTCAGGTAACGTATGCAGAAGGCAGGAGGCCTATGTCCCCCTGAGCTGTGGTGCGGTCGCTCCTGCACACAGGACACTCCACTCAGGGCACTTCAGGACTCAGGTCAGGCCCACACGCACCCCCTCTGAGGGCTCTCTGTCCGCACGTGGGATCACCGTAGGTGACCGTGCAAGTCCCAGCATGGGGACTGAGGCAGGATGGATATGCCTCGCCCTTTGTTATGGGCTCCTCACTCAGTGCAGGCCTGAGTAGCAGGATTTGCTTTATATTTTTACACAGAAAATAACCTGGCATTCTGTTTTTACCCTCCTGCCAGGTCCTCCTGTCCCGTCTTAGACTCACATACGATGTCCCTGCTTTGGGTCCAGGGCCGGCAATTCCACCACCGCCCCCCTTCCAGGGAAGGAGCCCCTCCCTCACAGCTGCTCTGAAAACCCCCTCTTCTGTCTCACGCGGTCCGGGAGGCTCTCCGGGGAAGCAGGCAGGCGCAGGCCTGGAGCTGTGACCGTCCACTGGGGAAGAAATGAGATTCACATCCGGGTGACAGGGTCTTCCAGAGGCAGGACACAGAAAATAATTTGCTGCCCGACCAGCTGCAGACCTCATAGCCGGGACAGCCTCGTCCTGGTGAAGGGAACAAAATCCAGCCCCTTCCAGCTTCCTGCTCAGCAGCGTGCTTCCCTGCTGCCCTGAGGTCAGAGTTTCCAAGAAGACCGATTGCTTCCAAAAGTCACCCTCAAGTGCTTTCCGGTGCTCTTGGGGACCTCTCCCCGCCCCCTCCCCAGATGGAGCTTGGAGCCTCCCTGAGACTCCACCAAACCCCCAAAGGCAGTGACTTCTCTGTGAAAGGGCTCGCTCCAGGCCCCGGCCACACGACACAAGCCCCACAGCCTTGATCGCACACAGCCAGTGGGGGGCGCAGCCGTGCCTCCCCGGGGTGCGGTGGGTGTACCAGCCTCACTCCACGTAGTCATCATTTTCCCCCGTGGTGTCCGCCATCTGAGGCTCGCAGCCTCTTTCCAGAGGCCAACATTTTGTCACCACAGATGTCAAAGATCAGTTACCATCTGGTCAGAAGCAGGCAGCCTCTTAGTGCCGTCAAGGACAAGAAAACGCGTCTGCAATTAGACCGTTGTCAGTGCCAGCTCCCAAGGGCTGGCGTCTCCATGCGGAAGGTGCATCCTTCCTCCCAACGCCAGGCTTTCAGAACTGTCCCTGAAGATGTCTTGGAGGTTAAACCTGCAAGCGAGCTGACAAAGGGAAGCTCTGGTTTGTACAGCTGTGCATAACTTCAAGAGCAGGGCAACTTCCGGCAGCATCGGCGCCACCAATGATTGTGCAGAGATGGGGGCCGAGGGGTGGGGCTGAGCTGCTCAGGGCGCCTGGGGATGCGGGCTGGAGTGACGGCTCCCTCTGAGGGCCTGGAAGGCCGGTTCTCAGCAGCCAGCCAGCCCTTTGGGAGAGTTTTTCTTCCTAAAGATGCTGCCGCCTCCCAGTCGCACAGTTAAGTCCTGGTGGAGGGTGCAAGGCCAAGTGTCCGTCCCTTCAAAGGGCCAGACAAACTTCACAACAACCCATTCTTCCATCTGAGACAATTCTCAGCTTTGGGAAGATCTGTTGGAGATGCTGTTGGAGAAGCTTTCAATGGCCTAAGCCACGGGCTGGCTGTCTGGGGCTGGGGGAGGAGCCCCTCTGGGTCGGACGTGCCCTGGATCCAGACCAGGTGGAGAAGCTTCAGTGTGTGGTTTGCAGAGCCCTTCCTAACACATGGAGGGTGGGCTGTGACCACAGCAATGCACCTGCTGCCCACAGCCCAAGGACAGCAGAGGGCAGCCTTCAGGGTGGCAACACCTGTGTGCAGGTGCCCCTGCCCAGGAGAGGGGACAGCCTCCCCCAAATCAGGGAGCACCTAGCACACAGGACTTCCGGCCAATTCTGATCAGAGCCCTGTACCAGGGAGTCTCAGATTCGGCTCCACCCTTCAGCAGGGCGTCCCATGCTGGCATGGTCCCTCTGTTGGAATTACAAGGTCTGCTGCAGCCAGATGTGCTTAGGAAACGCTGGGAGTGTCCCCTTAGGCTCCCCCCACCTCCACTGAGTGGATGAGATCAGAGCAGCTGACAGTAGGAAGACTGACCAGGGCGGGGCAATGGAAACCTGCATTGATATGTGTCGGTGGTCCGGCCACCCTGGAAGGCATGTGGCAGTTTCTTAGGGAAGAAAACACTCCTCGCTTCACCTACTAGCAGCCATCTCTGCACTCCCCCCGCCCCAGGAATTCAACCAGGATAAATGAAAACACAGACGGGGGGGGGGGGGGGGGGGGGGGGGCAGCCCAAGAGCTGGGACCAGCTCGTGGTGGAGATGAAGTCCCCTGCGGAGCCCACGATCCCTGCTCCCTCCCTCTTTCCACAAGGAGAGGAGAGATGCTGTGAAGCAGCAGTAAGGAGACTGGCCCCCATCCCGTCCAGCCCTCTCCCTTCTCCTGGGGCCTGCCGTCCCAGAGCCTTCGAGACCCCTGCTTCCAAAGAGAGAGGTGGGGAGAGTCCAGCAGAGACGCTCTTGGCCCCGAGGACACGAGCTCCTCATGGTGGGGAGGTGGCACCGTCACAGGGTGGAGGCCTCCTCACCCCCCTAAACCTGCTGCTGAGAAGCTGGAACCCCCGGGGAGACCAGGGGCCGCTCCCTGGGCCCCTGGGTGCAGGTCGTCTGGGTGGAGCAGGCCCCCGACGGGCTCAGCCCTTCTTAGCACCGGAGGAAGGAGGGCAAGGAAGAATGTGCCCGGGAAAGGAGTCTTGCTTCAGGAACCCAGACAGAGCAAGCCACGCGGAGCCGGAGCAGCAGGCCCTCTGAGCGGCAGCACGACCCCGGTCCCCGCGTGGGGTCGTCACTCATGCCCTCTGTTGACTTAAAAAAAAAAAGACCGACACAGAAGTTGAGTTGGGTTTTATTCAGCGGAGATTTGCGAGGACTTAGGCCTGGGATGCGGCCTCTCAGACTGCTCGGAGGGACTGCTCCACGAGGCCGGGGAGCAGCCAGGATACTAGGAGTTTTTGCAACAAAGACCAAGCAGTCGGATCATCAGATCAGTGTTACTGAGAGGAAACCAGACGTCTCAGGCTAAGGGCTTAGTGCCTTTCTGTGTGTGGGAAGCTGCAACAGTCTGAGCTCATGGAAATCATCCCTTTGACGTGAACCTTAGCTTTCTAGGGCCAGTGTCCAGTCTTCCTCCGTCCTGAGTCCCCTCTGGATGCCCTGTTTGGAGGGGGGGCTGCAGTGGCGGAGGGCTTGGCAGCAGGCGGCCTGCTTGTCTCCATCCTGAGTCCCCTCCGGCTCGCCATGGCAGTGGGGGCGGGGAGGGCTGGCAGCTGATGGCCAATGTCTGCATCGCCCTCTGTTTACTGATTGGAAGGCAATATTTTTCATTCACACCTCGTTTCACAAACAGCACGTGCCTTTGGATATGAAAATGGGGCGAGAGAGGAAGAAAAGGGAGACGCTGACTCTAACTTGGGCTGGCTGCAGTTTCACACAATTAAATGAAAGCGAGGGTTGGTAATTACACAATGGAAATTCATGTGTAACATATCTGAGGAAGGCAGCCCCCAAAGCGCACTTTCCCCAGACCACGGGGAAGTCTGTTTTCTGCTCTGAACGCAGGATGCATTACTGCAAGTTGACATTTATAAAGAGGAACAGCACGGCATGTGGTCGCGCCATGGGGGTGCTCTTGGCTTCCAGGACCACTTGGGGACGGGACCACTGGGGCTGCTCTCCTAAGCAGCATGGGCGTCCCCGGGCTGGGGCAGGTATCTGAGCCTCTCCTGGAAAATACATTCAGACTGACCGCTTCCTCCTCTCTGGACTGGACTGGTTCCAGAGCAGCCTTTGTGCTGCATTCTCTCTGTCCGCAGGGAGCTGAGATGCTGCTGCATCCGCAATAAAAATCAGTGGAGGCCCTGCTCCGCTCTCCCAAGGCCGAGCCTGGTCCTGTGTGCGGCTCTGGCTCTGGTGCCCGCGGCCCCTGGGCCCCAAGGCCGTTAGCACATCCACGGGGCGGCTTTGCAAAGCACTTTATGAGGAAGGAAATCAGCCTTCTGCATAATAGGAACAGAATGTGTCCATAACCTGCCTATTTCTCATGAAACGCTTTAAAGTACAGGAATTTTCCCTTCAGCTGCAGGTGCGTGGCATTTACAGCCTGTGAAAGGCAACGTAGGTGCTTCAATTTTCTGTCTGAGCTAAGAACGTTTGTGGTTGAAGAGGAAAGGGCTACGGACGGGAAGGCTCTTTATTAAATGATGTTAGCGGGAGAGAACACTGTGCGGCTCTCAGAATTTAATCCTGCTTGGGTCTCGCCAATCACTTCGTGTAGGTCACCACGGGCATCAGAGAAAAGAGCGATTTTTCTAAACTGGACATTATTTGCAAAGAATCCCAACACAGCATTGTGTACCAAAACCCTGTCCATGTGAAGTCTGGAGGGAGCACATTTATTTCCCTTTTTGGGGGCTATTCAACTTTCAGAGAGCTCTCAGAATGTGACAGTTTGAACAGATTGTGGCAACAGATGGGAAAAATCACCATCTGATTTTGACATGATGCAGGGAAATAGAATTTGATGAACAATAATTAGGGAAGCCACATACAGCCAGGGAAGGCCAGCTTTAAACAGCCAGTTCACTGGAAGTCGGGAAGGGCTTCCGCGTAGAATGGGGGAGAAACCCGAAAGCAGGCGTGGAAATGAATTCCAAAGTAGAACAGGGCTGTTTCAAAGGCTCACCGTCTTTCTAGGAGACTGTGTGCTAATTTACAACCTTTCACACCTGGCAACTTCTAAGGTTCTCAGAGAATCTCTGAGCTAAACGTATTAACTGTTTCTGTAAAGTTTAAAACCTGCCAGAGGAGGCCCAGCCTGCCTCGGGGTTACGCAGTGGGAGGGGGCACAGAAGGGGGCGTCTGCACTGGCAACGTTTTTGGCCTTTAGGTGAGTATTTGCTGTTATTTTCCATGCTTTTTGTACGCTTGAACTATGCCACGGTGGAATTTAAACGTTTGAATTGGAGTTTATCCTAGGGCACATGCTCAGCTGAAACCAACTGTGTCATTAGGGGTCATTAAGTGTCTACACTGAGATGATCGTCCTGGTGACATGAATGAACGAATGCACGGAGCCTCCTGACTTACAGACCCTCAGGAAAACCCTTTGCTTGAGTGTTCGTGGCTCCAGAACGTGACTAGAGCCCAGAGGAGGATGCCCCCGCTCAGTGTTGTGAGCGGGTGGGTGGGGCGCGGGGGGAGGTGATGCTCCCCCGGACTTGCAGGAGCAGGGAGCCCGAGACTCGTGTTCTCAAAGCCTGACGGAGGGTTGCAGCCAGATAAACAAAGCCCCAGTTTCACCTGGCAGGGAGATGCCTTGAGTCATTAAGTGGAATTAGGTGCACTTAATTTTATTACAAACACAACAGGCGTGAGACCATCCATATTATATGTAAAGAAGAACACGGGGAAACCAAAAACGTAAACAGAAGTGTCTCTGTAAAAATGAGTTTAAACTTTCTAGGTGGCCAAGTTGCTCTGGTGGGCACCTGGGGGCCGGTGTGGGGGCCCGGCGGGAAGGCAGAAGCTCGAGGGCTGGTGCGGCTGAGGGTCCGAGGGAGGCTGCCGTCTCTGGAGTCTGGGGAGGCGCCGGGACTGGGAAGGACAGAGGGCTGCAAAGGGGGAGAGTGTGGACAAGCTGGAATCCAGGGGTGGACTGGTCCCCATCCTGCCCGTTCTGCCGCCAAGCTCCAGCCTCGGCAACGTGGTTCATCTCTGAGAAAATCGTGCGCCCAGCCCAGGGGATGGAGAAAAGTGAGGGAGGGTCCTGCTGATGCTGGAGCAGCTCCCCAGGCAGCCACGCCAGCCGGGACGTGTGAGCGGCTGCAGCAGCGTCTGGTAGGCCCTGTCCCCGTCCCCTTCAGTATACGGTGCCTCTGTGTCTCCTTCCTCCTTCCAAACAGGGTGGCCCATGCTAACCCTGCCCAGCGTGGGGACTCCATAGCCAACCGTCACGTCACCCGGGCCCCAGCGGTGGAGCTCAGCCTAGGAGCCACTCCCCAGGCTCGTGCCACACCCACGGCCCTCCACCCACACGGTGTCCCCACACACAGTTAGCTCCAGGAGCCTTTCCCTCTGGGTCAAAGAGACCTACACGCTGAAAGGCAGAGGAACGTCAAGCCAGACGCCTGCCTCAGTCACCGGTCTCCATCTGCACAGATGGACAGACAACCCAGAACCACCAGGCACTTGGGATAACCCACAGTGACGAGAGGGAGGGGCTGGCTGACCCCAGAGAAACCCTGACAACTCAAGGAGTGGGAGAGAGTTCATAGGGCACTCCTTTTCCCAGACGTGGGAGAAGGTATTGAAACTGTAAAAAAAAGGAACAAGCTGAGATGGAAATAAGCATTTAGGAGACGTGTAGTGGTGTCTGCAGTTGGAAATGCCTGTTTCAAAATGAGACGGATTAATGGCTGGAGACTCAGATGAATGGATGGGAGGACGCAAGAGTGGTACCATGCCGGTGGTGGAATCCACAGTAGGTGTTCATGTGTTTGCTGTGCTGGCAACCTTGACGTCTGTTTGGAAGTTTTCATAAGAAAATGTTAGGGAAGAAACAGATGAACGACCGGGAGACGGGGAGAAGACGTGACAATAGTTGAAAGATGTCAATAGCATTCTGGGAGCTGGAAAACAGATGGATGAGTGGTACCGACTGAGGAGGTCAGGAATGAACACTGCTTGGCCACAGAACCCAGGAAAGTCTCAGGAGTGAGAGAACTTTGAATGAGGCAGTGACCAATATCTAGAGAATTGGGCAAAAATCTTAGAAGCATGAGACTCCGGCGTCCACTCCCATTCTGTTACCTTCTGTCCTCAGAGATGCCAGGGACAGGGGATGGCAGGGGCACAGAAGAGGACGCTGACCACGGGGGCGGAGAAGCCCTGCGGCCCTGCCCTGCCCCGGCCGGAGGACGGGCAGCGGGCGCAGCCTCATCCTGACCTGGCAGGGGATCGGAGGCCTCTTTCCCCGGGACGTGAACAGCCAAAGAGAAGAGATTTATTAGTCTAGAAGCCGGGGTCCCGGGCCGTGTGCGGTGCCGGCGCAAACACTGCACAGTGAGGTCCTCAACAGGCAGTGAGGGACCCAGCGGTTCACGCGTGGCTCTGAGACCAGGGTCACCATGAGGGAATCCTTGGAGCAGAAAGAAGTCAGCAAACAGCTCAGCCCCCCGAGGAAAAGGAACTCGGAGGAAATACAGAAAAGCTCACAGCGTTCAAAGACTCCCCCAGGACTAAAGTTAAGATCCTCAGAGAAAAGATACTAGTGTACCCACAAAATACCAACAATCTACTATAAGGAATGAACGCTCAAGAGTAAGAAAGAGCTCTTGAAGTTAAAATTCGGATTGCCAAAGTGAAAAGGCAACAGAAGGGCTCGAAGAAGAAGTGGAGAGACTCTAAAAGTAAACCAAAAGGCAAAAGGGTGGATAATAGAAGAGTTTTTAACCAAAATCATGGCGCAATTCCTGAGGCAAAATACGAGAGTAAATGCAACATTTAGAAGGAGGTTCTAGTGAGAAGTAGCTTCAACAGAAGGCGTGCTACGATCCAGACCTGCATCTATTTATGCTTTAAAATTACGATGCAAACAAATTAAATAGAATAAACAAAATAGGAAGTGACAGCCCCCCTTCTTCCCCCACTTTCCAGCACAATCGATCTTAGCACTTTGCTGCTAAGCACGTTAGAGAATCAATCCACCAAGACTAATGTCGGACTAACGGGAGTCACAGAGAGCAAAGTCAGAGGAGAGGAGATCAGCAAAGAAGCAGTTCGTGGCGTTTTCCTAGAGCGAAAACCACACGGAAAACCCCCACGTCTCGTGCACGGCGTGGGAGCTCAGAGAACCAGGGACAAAGAGGAGAGTTCAGTCGGTTCCAGAGAGAAAGGCCACGGCAGAGCTCTGAGAGTCAGGACGGCCATCGTCCACAACACCAGACACGACCGTAGGAGGAGCTGCATCTTTCAGACACCTGTGAGTGAAAAATACTGCAGCCATGTCGGTAAACAGGGGATGTTGTGGCCCTCAAGCCACCACCCGCCACCGCCACCCCTGACGTGAGCAGGGGAACTCAGGGCACAGACGAGCAGGCAGCCTGCCCTCTGCTGCCACCCCCAGCGGTGCCCCCGAGGGGACTCGGGATGGGAAGGAACAGGACCCTGGCCCCAGAGAGCTAAGGTGCTTGTCAAAGGATTGAGTTCAGTGAGCCCAGACCTTGGCACCTTCCTATACATAGAAAAGCACTACATTCTTTAACTTGAGATGCCTGTTTTTCTTTAATAACAGTGATCTTTTGATGTTCCGACTACCTGGTCTTTGTTGTAAAAGCTCCTGTACATCCTGGCTCCTCCCCCACCTCTTTGGAGCAGACCCTCAGAGGAGTCTGAGAGGCTGTCATCCCGGGCTGAGTCCTCAGATATGTTCACCGAATAAAACGTAACTCTCAACTTTTAGGCTGGCATCCCCATCCTCGAATCTGCTCTGACCGTGCATCTCGCCAGGGCCTCAGGATGGGGTGTGTGGGTGCTCCAACAGAAGGAGGAAGCCAGCTAAAAACGCAAGATGTGGGCCTGCCAAACGGGGGAGGTAGTCCAGGAGAGAGGCGGGCTGGGCTGGGACAGGAAGCCGCGGGCCTGCCTCACGTCAGGCATGGGACAGACGGCAGCCGGCTCCGAGAAGCACGTCTCCGGGAGGAAATGGGGTCACAAGAAATGAGCAGCATCGAACTAATGGAACAGAAAATCTGTGTTATGCTGGAGGCGTGTGTTCAGAAGGAAAAAGCATTAGAAATTCTGGTAAAACAAAAGGGAAAAACAGCAGACGGTGTAGTGGTCGGGCTTGGAGGAACGGGTAAAGGGGGAGGGTGGGGTCTGCTTGTCCTCGCCTTGGGGACACTCCCCTTCAAGGTCGAGTCAGTGGCCCACGATGACATTTCCTCCCCCAGGATGGTTCCATCCATCACTCATTCTGCAGGGAATGACAGCTACAAACTTGTGATCACATTCACGTTCCTTCTGGTTGTTCTGTTTTTTCAATCAACCTACGGAACATTCAGAATGTAAAAAATCACCCCACAGCAAGTGGACGGGGGGAGAAAAAGGTGTAACAGTGGGAGGAGAGGGGTAGGATGTATGAGGGCACTTGCTTCTCATCTCACTCAAATGAAATGGCCTAAAATGAGTCAGAAAAAGACACTCAAGCCCAGTTTTTGACAATAAACATGCAGCCAACAAAAGGAAGAACTCAAAATAGCGCATGTGTTTTTAAATTGAGGAGGGAGAAAGAGAAGCAGGGACAAGTGAGTGCTAAGTCATCTCTCATCCCGAGAAGCCGTTAGCTACTGTCTGATGCTGATGAATCAGGAAACAGAGCTGTAGGACCTTCTGTTAGAGCTACGGAGGTAGTTATGAGAGTCCAAAAACGGCTTCTCTGAGGCTTGTAATAGGAGGCCGGTGGAGAATGGTTTTTTAACTGGACTTCTATGTTGTTGGATTAAACTATCTTTACCTCGTGCCCCTGTTACTTTGATAGTGGTTTACAATGATTTTAAAAAGAAAGGAGTGAAGGCGAGTTCACGTGCCCACTGCACCACGAGGCCAAACAAACTGAAACATCGGAGTTTGGAGCAGAGAAAGGTTTACTGCAGGGCCAAGCAAGGAGGACGGGGTGGCTCATATCCAAGAAAACCCCGAACTCCTTGAGGGGTCTCAGCAAAGCATATTTAAAGCCCAGGTGAGGGAGGGAGGGGGGTGGCAGGGTACCTGATCAGTTCATGCACAGTTCTCTGATTGGTTGATGATGAGGGAACAGGGGGTCAACACTGTCAACCCCAGGCGCCAGATGGTCTGGGGGCCACGTGCTCTTGACCATCAGGTAGTTAATTTCTTCCCTTTGGTG
Source organism: Camelus bactrianus (assembly GCF_048773025.1). Classification (NCBI taxonomy): domain Eukaryota; kingdom Metazoa; phylum Chordata; class Mammalia; order Artiodactyla; family Camelidae; genus Camelus; species Camelus bactrianus. Next base: position 25,307,304 of record NC_133569.1, read on the forward strand.
GTGGTTTTCAGCATCTGAAACACTCAGGAAATATACATGAGATACTATTACCTGGCGCTTCAGGAGGAGCTCCCGCAGAGGACACGGGGAGGGGCCTGACCCTGGAATGCCCCACAGGGGCCTGCTCGGTTACAGAAGCAGGGCTGTATATGTGCACATTGAAGGGTGTCCATGAGTGAACTGCAGAATAAAATTTAATTGCACAGTCCCATTTAAAACTAAATAACAAAGCAAGAGAGAGAAATCCACACCAGACCTCTTAGAAGAGTATGTGTATATGTAATAGAAAAGAACAAATATGACTCCATATTAGATCTGTTCCTTTGGCTTTAACCCTCTGCCCTGTCCCCTGTGCTTGGTCCTGCTGGTTCTGCACCTTTTGTAAAAGACTGTTGCCTAGGGCCTGATAAAGACAGGAGAGCCCATTCTCAAGGCTCTGGCTTTTAAGGGTATAACCCTTTTCCATTCATACAAAGCTAAAACGTTGCAGAACAGAAAATAACGTTTGTCTTGTTGGAGGTTTTGCAGGGACACCGTGACCTGACCCACGTGGACGGCTGCAAGACATAGGATTCCGACACCAAGAAGTTTGCAACAAACACACCCCCTCCCCTTTTTAGTATAAAAAGAGCCTGAGTTCTGACTCAGGGAAGATGGTTCTCCAGGACATTAGTCTGCCATCCTCTCAGTCTGCCGGCTTTCCGAATGAAGTCTTTATTCCTTGCCCCAACACCTGGTCTCCCGATTTATTGGCCTGTCGTGCGGCGAGCAGAACGTGTTTGGATTCAGTAATGCATAGTTACGTGTTTGTTTGAGGACGAACAAGGCTTGGAAGAAAAAGCACCAAAGTGCTAAGATTGATTGTGCTAGAAAGTGGGAGAAGGAGTGTTGTCACTGCTCATTTTGTTTATTCGATTTAATTTGACTCCTTTTGAGATATCTGCATAATAACTTTAAAGCATAAATGGATGCAGTTCTGCCCTGCAGTGTGCTTTCTTTTGAAACTGGCTTTCACTAGAATCTCCCTCTAAATGTCTCTTTTACTCCTGTATTTTGCCTCAGTAATGGAGATTGGTTAAAACACAATCTTTGCAAACATACTCTCTTTCAGAATGACTTTGGTTCTGTTGAGTAAAACACCAGCTGAGCACTTTGCAGGCAAGCATGAGATGTTGGCGTCGGAGACAGTTGTCCTGTCCCCGGAGGGGAGCGTGTGGGAGCCGGATGGTGGGGGCCAGGAAGGTGGCGGGTTTGATGGTCCCGTAATGCTATACAATAGCCTGATTTGAAAACGGTTTGTATTTCTGCGATAAAAATGAAAAGACTTTTGATTGCTGCTAGCAACTCCAGAGTTCCTAGGAGGTGAAATCTCTCAGTTCAGCATCTTCATAAAACCTTTCAGAACTGGATCACAACAGGTCAGGTATTGCCATCTGTGGGCGTGAGGTGTTTTCATTCAAAGCTAACTATTTCCTCTGTTCTGCTAGGGCAATAAACAGCACGGCGGACTCAGCGCTCAGTGAGTGCCTCCGTCAGATACGGTGACGGGTCCTGAATGAGAGGAAAAGGCAGGTGCAGAGACTCACGCCAATAGATAATAAGTGAAGCTCGGCGATGCTGCGAGAGGAAGGCTGTCAGTCTCCAGAAGGCCTGAGTCAAGAGCCGTAGACAAAAAACCACGGGTTAGTGCAGTGGGGGCAGGCCTTCCACTTGTCCCTCTGAGGACGCTAATTCTTGGTACCTTCCAAGTCTCTGATTAATCAGAGGGGAGCTGGATCATGAAGTTCCCTGTCCCCAGGGTAGCCAAGGTGGGCAGGAGATTAAGGGGTGGCCTGCAGTTCTTGGGGCAGGCGGCTTACCCACCATGTGGTCCAATCAGTGCCTGGGTTTGCACAGAACCTTCTGACCCGTCTGCGTGCAGAGAGGCAACACAAGGACGTCCCAACGCCAGGGTCTAAATCTGGCCTCAGAAGGGCACAACCATTGAGGAACGAACAAAACCAGCCCGACCCTGTTTCCTGTCTGACAAATGAGGCCAGCACGCCTGCCCTGCGTGCGTGTCTGTTTTGAGGAGCCCCAGCCTGGGGGTGTCAGGGATGCCACTCCACCTGCTGGCAGCCTCTGCCCATCAGTGCAGGTGGGAGGCCGGCCCAACCCCAGGCACGGCCTCCAGGGAGCGTTGAATGTGCCGCCATTGTAACTCCACAACCCCTTTCTTTACTTTTTTGCATTTTGTTGATTTCTGATTGAGGTGTAACTTACAAACATGAGCGCAGAAAGCCTCAGGGCAGAACTCAATGAATTTTGGCATGTGTATATGTTACCGAGCCCAAGCTCATACTTCTCGCCACATGACAGGCCAATAAACTGGGGGACAAGTTGTTGGGGCAAGGAATAGTGACTTTATTCGGAAAGACAGCAGACCGAGAATCTGATGAACTAGTGAACCATCTTCCCTGAGTCAGAATTCAGGCTCATTTTATACTAAAAGGTGAGGAGGTGTGGTTGGTTGTTGTAACTTCTTGGTGTAGGAATCCTTTGTTCTTGCAGCTGTCCATGTAGGTCAGGTCACAACTTTCCTGTAAATCTCCACCAAGACAAATGTTATTCTCTGTTCTGCAACTCTTTATCTCTATATGAATGGAAAAGTGGTATAGCCTTAAAGGTCAGAGCCTTGAGAATGGGCTCGCCTGTATATTCCAGGCTAAAGGCAACATTCCTTTACAAAAGGTGCAGAGTGAACAGGGTGAAGCCTAGAAAACAGGGCACAGGGATAAAGCTAAATAAATGCAGATCTAATATGGAGTCAGATTTGTTCTTTTCTGTTAAGTGTATGAGAGTTCCAGTTGCTCTGCAATCTCACCAGCATTTGGTGTCTGAGATTTTAGATATTCCAGTGGCTGAGTCGTGTCCCACCTACCTTTACAACAGCACTAAATACACTAGCGTGTGTGTGGCAGTTTCTAACTGTCCACCCATATTTACTCCCACGTTCATAACGTGATGAACGTTCAGCTGGGCATGCAGTCACTCAGTTAGCAACTACGTGTCTGCGCCTTCCTCGTGGCTCTGTGTGGCCCCGGGACTGAGTTCTGGTCAACCGTATGGACAGAGGTGCTGCGGGCCACTTCCTGGTCTACAGAATTACACGAGCATCCTCTTCTTCCCTCCAGTCAGACGGGATGACAGAGCTGCCTGCAGTCCTGGTCTGCTTGTCTCCCTCGGCTATGTTACGTAGGAAGGTAATAAACCCCTATCTTGGTGAAACCACTGTGTTTTATATATTTTTTTTTTTTAATGAAGCAGGTCATGCTGCCCCCAAAAGAACGCGCAGTGATTACTCAGTTACCCTCTAACACAACAGGGTGGCGGTGTTTTTGTCTGCTCAGCAGCACCTGTCCGCTGGAGTGTTGCTCCCCCACCAGCCCTGAGGTTCTGTGAGATTATGGACCACGCCCCACCGAGGACATAGGGGTGCAGCCCCCGGTCTGACCGGTGGTGGTTCCCGGCTCTGTCCAGGGTTTAAGTCCATGGGATAGGCATGGGACCCAACAGAGCCAGCCGAGGCCCTTGCCTGGGACTCGCAGTCTGGCAAGAAAGAGTCTTTGTCACCGTTTTCAACTGAGGCTGCCAGTGACCTTATGGCAGGAGAGTGAAACCAACCCCGGAGCAAAAGCAGAGCCAATCAGAGAAAGGAGAGGAGTCAGCAAGACGAGGAAGGCCACCAGTGGCATCTTCGCCCCCGGATCTCACTGCACCTGCAGCACCTTTTCATGTAAATGAGCCAGAAGTTTGAGCTGAATTTCTGTCTCTTGCAGCCGACAGTCCCATCTCCTTCATTAATGCAATTTACATGTTTAAGGGCGATTGACTTTATATAAGCATTTGTGCTGGGTAGACGAGACCCGAGGCCCCTTCCCTTTAAAATAGTAAGTTTTAATCTGGGTAGACTTTGAGGGGCCCGTCCAGATGGAATTTACAGAGGAAAAAAAATAATTGTATCCCGTCCCCTCCCCACTAACCTCTAACTGAAATTAAGCATTTTTCCCAAGTATCAGTGCAGGCAACAGAATGCAGTCACGTTGGCCAAATGGGCAACTTGCCCTCAGCATAAATCACAGATATTTGCACATCACATCTCAAAATACTAGGCAGCTTTGTCACGACTTCAGAATTACTAGTTATCAGGCCTGCTGCTAGAGCGTGCAGCTCGGTGTGTGAATCACGAAGCCAACGGATCACATGTTATTTTGATAATTGGATTTCAGGCAAATAGGTTTCCGTTCTAATCCTGTACTTTACTTTATGCGTTTAAAAGCATATTCTGAAAAGAGGTCAAGAGTTCACTAAGCTCTCGAAGCTCAAAACGAAGACCAGGCTAAAAAGAAACACACCAAGAGACCACTGCAGGGGCCCTGCTGCTGGCTGTGATTGAGAGCCAGCAAGGTGACATCACAGTGGGAGGGGGCGCTCGGCTCTGCCCGGGGGTCAGGGGGAGGGAGAAAGGATGCTGGGCTGTACAGGAGGGCATTGGGGTGGGGCCTCGGGCAGCTGGCGATGTAGGTGGCCTTCGGGGGTCAGGGAGGCTGCAGGTCAATCGAGGACACCAGCTCTGGTTAAAGTTAATGGTCAGCCGGGGCGGCACGCCAGCCTGCTGCTCTGTGTCCCCGATTTCCACTCTCACTGGATCCAATGGGGGTAGTGCTCGGCTGCATTCACCAGCCCCGCTCCCAGGAATATTTACACTCCGGGCACAGGACAAAGGAAGCCTTGATAAACCTCGCTGTTCGTGTAGCAACGTGGAAAGCGCTGGGAAAGAGAGTGCGCGAGCGCTAGATTACAGCCCTTAACCAGAGCGAGTCAGTACTTAGTGGTCTGACAGCTAACATGCTGCGCAGGGCACACAGAACAATGAGGATGGCTGGCGAGGCCTTCATTTATATGCCGCTTTCAAGGAAAGAGCCCTCCACGGCCTGTGGGGGTCCCAGGATGTCAGTGGCACATGACACTTCCCTCCCCAATGGAAGAGGGTGCTCTGACAAGGAGATGCCTGGTGGAGGCCCAAGAGGACCTCTCATCTTAAAGAGGCTGCCAGGAAGTGGGCCTTCTCTGGGGTGGGGGAAGGAAAGTGAGGGGTGGGGCGACAGTCATGCCATCGCAGCCACGGCAGCACTCAGGGCGGTCCCCTGCATCCCAGGGGCGCTTCAGGTCACATTCAAAAGACATTTCCCTGGACCTGGAAGCAAGCGGACAGAAGCTCCCCAGACGTCACCTCAGCCCCTAGGGCCCCCTTCTCTGGGGACCACTGCCCTTCACTTTGCCAGCCCACGTGCTAAGCCCTCGTGTGCCAGCTGGGGCCCCGGGGCTGCACCCTTGGCTGCAGGTGAACAGCACAGACACCAGCTCTTCTAGAAGCCATTTCCTCCCTTGCTCAAACCCTCCCAGTGTGGATGGTCTTTAAAACTGCTCCCCGCCAACCACACACCAGTTCCGCTGCACACGGGGCAGCAGAGGCAGAGAAACGGGCGTGTCTCCTCACGTCCGCTTGGGCCACGGTGCAGCCCCAGCGCAGCCGCACGTCTAAGCTGCCACGCTGAGTTTCTCCTCCCGTGGGACTGAAATATCGTCAAGGCAGTCACCCAGCTCAGCAACATGGACAGGCAGCAACGCGCTGACGGGTGGAGAAAGGATGTAGAGAGACTTCACAAAATGGGACCCGCGTATCCGAACATTTGGCATTTCTGGGGAAGCCAGCAGACAAATGGGTGGAGATGATTGTGTTTGATGTGTTTCAGTTTAGTGTCGGGATGGGGTGGGGAGAGGGTCAGGGGTGACACAGATCACCACCCCCGTGGGAAGGGATAAATCGGGAATTTGAAAACTGCACTTTTTGGGGGGGGTGGAAATGTTAGCTGCTTTGATTGTGGTGGTGGTTTCATGGGTGTCTGCATCTATCAAAATCCATTAAATTGTACATCTGAAATGTCTGTAGTTTGCCGCACAGGGACCATACCACAGCAAAAGTGTTAAGGAAAATAAAATAAAATAAAATAAAATAATAAAAAAAATTACATACCATAAAGGAAAAAAAGATTACCATTAACCCCTGTGCAGGGGGGTTCCTTTGGTTCTTCTGACGTACAGGTTTAAAATGTCCCGTAATAGCATGTAAAACATTGACAAGAAGAAGAAAAAGACAAACCAGGTCACTTTGTGTGGCCTGGATGAGTGATGGGTGCTGGGTGTTGGGAAAGTGCTGTCATTTCATTGATCGTCCCCTAGTTCCTTTACACAAACGAGGAAGCGGGTGAAGGGAGGGTTACGACTGATTGTCGAAGGTGCTGAAGCCGAAAGCCCCAGCCCCAGGTCGGGGTGCTAAGTGGGTCTCCGCTTTGCCCGGATGCCCTTCGCTCTGCCCTGCGTGCGGTGCACTGCCCGGTACCTCACTAAAGACGGCGTGGCGATGTCTAACAGCTGGGGGACGTTTCAGGGGTCACCCCTGCGGCAGGCCCCCTCCAGCAGGTCCCGCCGTGGCCCCAGAACCTGTCTAGACGCTGGCGCTGTCAGACATGCTCGTCCGGCGGGGGCCGGCTCCGCCGGCAGGCAGGCCTGCCAGAAAGCGCTCACAAGTGGGAGGAAATCTCCTCTTTAATCTAATTTCCACCCATCTGTCCTCGTTCTGCCCTTCATAACCCCACAGGGTAATGCTTCTTGCCGGACAGTTTTGCAAATATTTGGATTCCGCCGTCTTGTCCTCTACACATTGATCTTCCAGGCTGAAGGCGCCCCATGTGTCAGCCACCCTCCCACGGCCTGCTGGTGGCTGTCCTTAGACCCCAAGCAAGGGCACCGTGTTCTAGATGTGCCCGGCTGGGGAGGAACGCAGGAGAGTCCCCCTAACTGCAATTCTTGCTCTTCTGGATGCTAAGAATGGTCCCTTCACAGGGCCTGGGGTGCTGTTGAAACAGCCCTGCCCTGATCTCCTCCCATCGATTGTTAATCCAAATGGGATGGGAAATGCAGATTCACTGACTTCTCCCCCTGGAAGAGAGCTCGGAAAGGTAATCTCCCCCTACCTTCCCTGTAACAGTAGTCAACAGTGAACGCAGGGCACATGGTGCTGCTGGGTGTACCCAGGATCCTCTCTTGGATGCTCAGCAACCCGTGGAGGTAACCTCACCTGGGAAAGGCAGGACAGTGCTCCCCACTGCACCCTGGAAGCATCAGAGCCAAGACTCAGCCCGGAGTCTATTGGATTCCAGACTCCCAGTCAGGATCCCCTCCCACAGAGGCAGAGCACATGAGCTCCCGCCCACCCCTACCCGCACCCTCTGCACTAACTTTGCCATCTCAGTTTCACTGGCCCTAAGATCTGGCTCTAGGAGGTCCAGCACGGAAAGGAAGGAGGCCTCGGAAGGGAAGAGAGGCTCTTGGGCCCATTGTTGGTCACTGAAGAACAGCTTTGCTTTTAAACTCTAACTCTGGCTCACAGCAGCTTGTGGGATTCAGGAAAGTGGCCTCAGATGCCCTGGGAGGGCACCCGCAGCCTGGGGATCTACGGCCAGGCCTGGTGGGGGAGCACCCTGACTCCGACAAGTGGGGAAATCCTGGCTGGCTCATCGGGAACTGTGCCTGTTTCTCCAGACCGCGTCCAGGCCAGCCACCCTCCCTGGCTTGTCACTTCTTCCTCTACGGCAAAGGGTTTAGAGCAGGCTTCTGAGGGCACCCAGGTCCTCAGACCCGTGGGTTAGTATAAATGCGTGTCACTGGGGTGTAGAAATGGCGAACACTTAGCAGACAGTTGCCGTGAGGGCAGCAGAAGGCACCTGGCGCCCTCACCCTGAGAAGACAATGGTGGGGGTCTTGTTTTGGAACGTTCTCATCCAAGTCAGATTTGCTCAGAAGCAGAGAAGCAAGTGTGCGGGGAGCCCACATGTTCGTCCACACGTTTGTGCAGGTCACGTGGCCACCAGAGCTGCACCAGGGCCTGGGGGTTCGGAAACCTTGGAGACTTCAGGGGGCCTGGAAAGGGTGAGGTCAGGTCAGGCTCCCAGAAGGGGCACGCTGCCCCACTAGCAGGTGGTGAGAAGGAGGTCGCTGGGCACTTCATCAGACCCGGCGTTGATCCCAGCAGAAGCCTGGCCAAGGCAGGGTGTGGCCTCTGGGGGCGCGGCGGGCAGGAGAGGAAGGCGGGAGGTGGGGAAGGAGGAGCACGGAGGGGAACTGCGGAGGTGGGAGGGAGGTGCGGTGGGAGGCGGCAGGGGCGGGGGGGGGGAGGGCAGGAGTGGAGGAAGGTGAAGAAAGGGGAGGGCCAAGGGGCGGGGCGGAGAGGGTGGGGGAGAGAGGAGGGCGGGGAGCCGGGCACGGAGTAGGCGGAGGGCGGGGAGAGGCCGAGGGCGGAGGGAGGAGGCGGGAAGGGGAGGAGGGGAGCGGGGGAGGGGCCTGCGCGCCGCCCCGCGCCCTCCCTCCCGCGCCGGCCTCCGCGCCCTCGCGCGCCGCAGCATCCCCGCGCCGCCGGGCCGCGCCTCCCCTCCGAGCCGGGCCTCCGCCGCCGCCTCCGCCGCCGCCGCCGCCATTCCTGCGCCCGCGCTCGCCTGGCCGGGCGCCGCTGGGGCCGCGCCGCCGGGACGCACCGCGCCAGGTAAGGGCCGGCGGGAGGAGGTGGGGAAGCGGGCCGGGCAGGTGCGCGGGGTCGGCGGCGCCCTCCCCGGCCCCGGCTCCGGAGCCCCCGCCCGGCGCCCCGACCCCTGCCGGGACCCCCGGCCCCTCCGGGAGTCCCCTTCCCGGAGCTCCCTGGCTCCTCCCCGGACCCCTCGCGGAGCCCCTCCCTGGCCCCCCAGGACCCCTCCCCTCCGCGGCGCCCTCCCGGCCCCGGCGCGCAGGTGGCGCGGCGGCGCCGGGGGGCCCCGGGCGCGTGGCCCGGGAGCGGGGGCGGCGCGTTCGGCCAGGCCCGCGGCTCCTGCCCGCCCGGCCCCCGCCCCACTCCGGCCACTCAGGCCCCGCGCCGGCGCCACGGCTTCTGTTTCTGTCGCGGAGGCCGCGGCCCCCGGGGGCTGGACCCGGAGCCGCGCGCTCAGACAGGTGGGGCAGGTCGGGCCGGCGGTGAGCGCTGCAGGCCTCGGCTTCCTCTAGGGCTCTGGCTGCGGGGTTCCAGAGCAGACACGGAGCGTCAGCAGCCTGAGCTCGGGGCTGCACCTGTTGCAGCCGCCTGGCGAGCTGCAGGAGGCCGAATCCGCTGCGGTGTCGCCAGTGCCAGCGTGGAGAGGGGACTTGGGTCGCGGTGGTCCTCTTCGTTTATTTGATTTCGTGTTGGGAGGTTGGGTGCGTGGGGGTCCGTATAGGCGGGCAGTTCACCGACAGTGCGGCCTGTTGTCCGTAGCTGGGCCCTGCTCTCTGGGGGCGTCAGCCATGTGAAGTTGTTCTGGTTCTGACTTGGAAACCTCCCCTTGTGTTAAGCACATCCAGGACCTGGGGACTGTGGCCAAGGGGCTGCCCTCCCCCCGGGCACCCCCTCCTTGTGAGTCTGTTCAAGTCCACCAGGCACAACGGAGCGGAAGTTTCCTTTTCAAGAGGTGAAGTGACATCCGTGGCCTGTCATCTTATATCTGCCCCAGGCCTGGGGCCTGCCTTCTGGCCGCCTGGGCGCTGTTCTTTGGGAATGCTTACTGTGTCCCAGAAACAGACTGCCTCGGCCAGCTCTGGGCCCGGGATTCTGGCAGGGATAATGCCCCGATTGTCCCTTGAGCCACTGGTGTCTGTGCACATCGTCTGCAAGAATAAAGCAGGCCTGCTCTGAGTACTCTGGGTACCGGGTCTTACCAGGAGTAAAACCCGCAGGAGAAATGAGGGGACGGTGAGGGACACACTGGGGCCATTCTGTGGCCCGAAGAGGCCAGATCTTCAGAAGTTTAAAAAAACAACGTTTGTAGTGCAACCAGCAGGTAAACCAAATAAAGAAATAAAACCGAATTGCTGGCACGAGATGCAGCTCTGCCCGGGTCCACTCATGCACTGTGTTCCAGGACCACGAGCTGCCACGGGAGTGGAACCGGCTCCCTGTGGTTGCTGGAAAGTGCAGGCTTGCAGAGAACCCCTCCACTGGTAACGAGGGTGGGGAGGGGCGGGGCTCAGGCAGCCTTCCTCAGGGTCCTGGCAGGTGGCACACCCACCCGGGCTGAGGAGTGGGGTGCAGGCCCATCCTGCACAGCCGCCCAGTGGGTCTGGGGGGCTGGGAGCTGACCTTAATGACATCATTTACTTGCGATCTGTTCCGTGTGGGTTATACAAGGCGGATTTCATCTCATCCGCTTTCCCCACACCAGTCGGGGATGTCTAGGCCAGGCTCGGGAGTGCACGCTGATGTCTGGCTCTGAGTGGGGGGGGGAGGACCATCCGCTGGTGCCAGCACATAGCAAAATCAATAATGCATTGCAAAGATCAATGGTTTTCTCATCAATCCTCTGTGCTTGTAGACGGAGCCTGCCTCTTCCACACTGAGCATGGACAGGCCCTGGCCTCCCACCCTTCCCTCTGGGTTCCTTTACTGCTGGTGGGGGAGGGATGGGTGGGGCCGGGAGGGTGGCCAGAAGCCTCCACCGGACCCCGTGTCTTGTGTGGTGAGCCTGGGACCAGAGCTCCTGGGTTGGCAGTTGGGACCCACGTCCCCCCCCCCCCGCCCCCAACCACCATGCGTCCCCAGTATCCCTGGGTTAGGACTGAATTGGCTTCCTGATTGTTCCATAATTAACAGCGATTTTCCTCTTCATGCTATGAATTTGTTCAGTTAAAACTTCTGGGAAGGAGATGTGGTAGGAAGTGGCTCCCAGTGCCCCTGCGCCCCCCCATCCCCTGCCCCCAGGCTCTGTCTGGAGTGACAGCAGTGACCAGTTAACCATCCAGGCCTGCAGGGTGGGGTGGAGCTGGCCATGTGAAAATGTACAATTGAATCTGCCATCCGTTTGGCAGCTGAGGGAGCTGCTGGGAGAAAGATGTCTGTCTAGTTTCTGGCGGGGGGCAGTGATTTCTTTCCAGACATTTCTCCATCCCAGAGGCGAGATGGAAGGAAGGTGGCCAAGAAGGAGAAGTGGCAGAGGTGGGAGGTCCTCACCCTCGGTCCTGGGAGTGCCCGGGGCTCAGCAGGTGCAGCTCTGCCTGCACCCCTGGGCCCCGTGGCCGTCTGGGGGCGTCTTGGGGTGTCCCCCGAGAGTGAGACCCGTCAGGCAGGCCCTGTCGGCCTGCCTGCTGTCGAGAGGAGATGTGGGGAAGTGCAGACTTATCAGGAGAAAGTATCTTCTGACTCGGCCAAGTGGAGACAGCGTGCGCGTGGGCCCCGCCTGGAGCTGGGGTGGCGGTCCTTTACAGCACGCCTGTTAAGGTGATCTTTGAGATAAGCAGACTGGCTCATCCCAGTTCCTTGGAGTGGCTCCCTGTCCAGCTCCCTGACCCTTCCTGAGTGCACGGATGTGCGCCTGGCTCTGCTGTACGTGGGCCTGGCGTGACAGCAGCCCCAGAAGTGATCCTCCAGTGGGACGGAGTCCCTTACTGGGTCTAAAACCTCAGATGCTGTCCATGAAAGTGAAGACTGCATGCCGTCCCCTGATCGCTTTTGAGTAGCACCCCAAGATTGCAGGCTCTGAACAAAATGCAGTCAATCAGCGTTTGGCCCGAGAATCACTCCTTTCAAAAATTAAGGTGTTTGTGAGACACTTGGACATTTGTTGAGTGGATGATGAATTTAGAGAGTAGTTATATCCTGTAATAACAACATTGTGCTTCTGTTAAAACCACCTTTACCTTCTAGCGATAGGCACTGGGGTGTTTGCAGAGGAAATGATACAGCATTTGAGATCCGTTTCAGATTAGCACGGGCGGGAGGTGGTTGGGGTGTGGAGCGGACAGGATTGTCTGTGGATGGGGGGTTGCTGGCTCCGGGTGAGGGTACCAGAGGGTCCGTTATTCTGTTCTGTCTACTTCTGTGTATTTTTGAAATTCTTTATCATGAGAAGTTAATAATCTAAGAATCGCATTTCCCCCAAAAAACATGCTATAGGATCTTTCACTTCATGAAATAGTTGAGCCTTTAAAAGAAGTGCCCCTATACTCACTGAAAACACTGCTCCTTCGTGTGGAATGTGTGGGATTAGCCCATTTGCTGCAGGTGTAGTGGTGAGGTGTGGAAGCACCTGGAAGGACCCACGGTGTTTATTGAGCAGATAATTATGGGGTGCCCACCGTGGATGAGTGGAGTAGGCACTGCTCCAGGCTTGGGACACAGATCCGCGCAGGAGTGACTGTCCAGTTAGCGACAGGGGTGGGAGGGACGGTGTGTGTGGGAGGGGGTGTGGGCTTGTGTGCTGGGGGAGGGAGGAGGAAGCGGAACCTGTACCTTCCCCACCCCAGCATGTACTTCTGTGTGGCTTGTTTCCTTTACAATGGGATTGTTTTTGCAATTATCAAAATAATTTTTCGGAAGGGGTCCCCATTAGGGAATAGAATATCCTATTTTAAATATTAAATTTCCAAGTCTAAATTTAAATCGATTTGTAGAAATTCAGGTTCCCACCCAGCGGAATAACAGACCACGTGGCTTAAATGAGGCACTCGGTGAATCGATGGTCACTGATGCTCTGAACTCGTGCCCTGGGGGCCGTGAGAAAAAGCCATTGATATGCTGACCTCGGCAACGGAGGAAACAAGACCCAAACCCTGGAAAGGAAGCAGCGACAGCGCCCCCGTCGAGGGGGCGGGACGCGGAGGCACCGTCCTGGGCCTGGGCCCGGGCGGGGGCGGTGGGTGGGGAAGGCGCTCAGCTCAGACCCACCACGGCCCTGGTCTCAGTGGAGAAGCACATCCCCTCCCGTGGAACCTGGCCCAGAAAGCAAAGCAGAGGCGGTCCAGGGCCCTCAGGGCGGTTCCCCTGCCGGCTGGACGACCGGCCAGGGTGGGCTGCCGCTGGTTCTCAGCAGTGCTGCTTCCTCATTTAGTAGAAGGTGTGCTACGTGGCTTTAATCTTCACCAGCGAGCAGACATAAAAGTGCTAAGTCCACGAAGTGAGAAGGCGCATGTTGCCTGGAATCCTAGGGTTTTGTTTTTTGTTTTCTGTTTTTCTGTCCTGTTGCAAGAAATTCGAGTTGCCTGAGCACGAGAATATAACCTTCTTTGATCTAGCACTTGGGTGTTTTTGGCTCTGGTGCGTGTTTTGATTTTGTTTGCAAGGATGCTCTGTCCCCCGCCCCACCCCGCGGCCTGCCCTGAACCAAGACCTCAGCTGGACCCCGCTCCGGGAGTTTTGCTTGTAGCTCTTGCTGACTGGAGTTCTCCGTGGCTGTGGGAGGGCACGGCCAGGCCAGCAGCCAGGTGGCTCTTCTCTGGGCCTGGGGTCTTCTCTGCCTGCCCGTGAGCCGCCTGCCAGCAGAACGCGCCGTGAGCACTTGGCCGGTTTTCCATTCAGATCAGACACGTTCCGTGCACCCCAGGCACAGAACCCAGAGGCCCGAGTACAGCTGTGCCGTCCAGGCACCTCGGGAACACAGCAGGCCCATGTCCTTTGTCGGCCAGGTCCCATCATCCCATCATTTCTTTGGTGGGGGGGTAATCAGATTTATGTATTTACTTACGTATATGTTTTTTTAACGGAGGTGCTGGGGATTGAACCCAGGACCTCATGCGTGCTAAACACGCGCTCTACCACCGAGCTGACCCCTCCCCCAGATCGGTCATCTTTCTTGAGGTGAAGGAATTGGATACCCTTTAAAAAAATTTAATTATGGAAAATTTCAAACACATGCACAAGTCAAGAAAGTGGTAAAAATTACCCGCCCCCTCCCCGTACCCATCACCCAGCTCCAACTACTGTCAGCATTTCGCCATTCTTTTTTCACCTGTTCCTCTTGGTTTTTGGAGCATTTAAGCCAATCCCAGACCGCATGTTATTTCACCTGTAAATTTCAGCGCTGATCCTCCTACGTAAAGACTTAGACTTAACGTGGCAGCAGATCCATTATTGCTCCTAAGGAAAGTAGTAATAATTACTTAGCATTATTTCTTAAAGTGTTTGGTTTTCCCCCGTTGTCTCCAGAATGTCTTCTTACAGTTGGTTTATTGAATTCAGTCCACACATTACAAAATCTGGTTGTGTCGGTCCTATACAATTTTTGAGCGGGGCAGGGGGATATTTCTTAATTAAGAGAACATTACTGCTGGGTGGTCAAAGACATTCCTCTCACAGGAGTTGGATACCTTTAAGGCCCCTTTCAACTTGCAATTTGTCCGCTGTTTGGAGTCTCACTGCTTCCCCCTAGCAAGTGTTTCTTGAGCTCCACTTACAGCAAGAAACCGAGAGACAGAAGGTCCTGCCAACTTGGCACTTACAGTCAAGCAGCAGGTGATGGAAGGCCGAGGAGAGGAAGTAAATCAGAATAGGTCATGTGTCAGGGCCATAATGCTGTGGAGAAAGAAAGTGTGGGTCCAGGTGCTCAAGGGAGCCAATGGTTTGGGGGTGTTTGAGGTTTGAAATCAGGTGGCTGGTGGGCTGATGGAGGAGGTGCCCCAGGGGGATGTCCAGGCACACTTTAGCTGGGCCGGAGGCTGGGTGTGGTGAGAGAGGGGAGTGGCCTCACGCAGGTGGTGGGCTCCGGCTGGGTTCTGGGTGGGTTGTGACGATGGAGCCGATGGGATGGTTGGAGCAGTGGAGGAGTCCGGGGTGACCCCGAGACCCTTGGCACAGGCAACCCAAGGGAGGGAGTCGGCAGCACCCCCCGATGGCTGCCGGCGGGCAGAGTGGCTGTGGGGCATTCGGGAGGACGGCTGGCTCTCCAGGCAGCACCGTGAGCTCCACTGCTGTCCCGGTGGAGGTGGCGAGGGGCTGGCCAGGCGAGCGGGGCTGGGGCTTGTGGGAGCGGCCTGGCTGCTGCTGGCACACAGGTGGTATTTTTAAAGCTGTGAGTCAGCACGAGATGTCGGGGGAGCCGGATGGATGGAAGAGAGGAGAGGTCCAAGGTCAAGGGACCAAGAATGAGGTCCATCAGGGCCGGAGAAAGCCAGGGGTGCCTGGGGCAGCTGGGCCATGGGCAGGACGTGCGTGGGGGGGAAGGGCTGCCTGGCCGCGGGGTCCAGTGAGGTGAGGACTGGGACCTGACCTTGGACATTAACCTTGGCAACACGGGGGTCACTGGTGTCCCGATGGGAGGTGCTGGGGGTGTGGTGGGCCTGGAGTTTGCGAGGGGGGAGAGGGGGAGCTCAGCACAGCAAGAGTGGCCACTATTTTGAGAATTCTGCTGTGAAGAGGGGGCTAAATGGGGGAGGGGCTGGTGGGCATGAGAGGCTGAGAGAAGGCTCGCACGTCAGGCTTCTGTCTGCAGGGAAGGATGGAGTACAAGGGAGTGATGAAGACATTGGGGGTGGCACTTGCTGGAGTCCTTAGTCGGGGCAAGGGGTGGGGGCAGACGGGAGGCCAGCTGTTCCCCCAAAAGCTTCCATTGGCCTGTAAAGTGCACCCCCTATGCTTGGCCCTGTGGTCCCCAGACAAGGGAGAGGGGCTGGGACATCAGAGTGGTTATGGAAGCTTACCTTTTTTTTTTTTTAATATTTTTGGAGGGGGGAGGTGATTAGGTTTTATTTTTATTTACTTTTAGAGGGCGTACTGGGGATTGAACCCAGGACCTCGTGCGTGCTAAGTGTGCGCTCTGCCACTTGAGCTGTCCCCTCCCCCCGCCATGGAAGCTTGCGACAGCAGAGCCTCTGAGCACGGCCGAGGGTGTCCAGGGGCGATGCTCTCAGCCCTCCACCCTGGCCACCAGTGATCTGCCGAGAGTCGATGGTTGTAGATGAGGTCTGTGTCTTCAGAGTCCAGGGCGGAGGCACGCGTTGTGGACTCTGCGTCCGGCTTGTTCCCCTTGGCACAGTGTTCCCGAGACTCCCGGGTGGCGTCGTGTGTCAGTACTTCACATTGCTTATTGCTGAGTCCTGTTTCGTCGAGGGGCTGTGCTGTGGTTTGTTGACCCATTCACCTGTTGGCGGGTGTTCAAATTACTTCCTGTTCGAGGTTATTGGGAAGAAAAGTGCTGTGAGCTGCAACTCAGCCCAGGAGGAAGAACAACCAGGTAGAGCGTGAGTGCACGTACCTGGTAGACGGATGACAAATAAGCACGTGGAAGGGCGCTCAGCACCGTTAGTCACCAGGGGAGCGCGCATCCCAACCACACTGAGCTGCCACTTCCCGCCCGCCAGACCGGCTTCTGTCAAAAAAAATGGAAAATGTTGGTGAGCATGTGGAAAAACTGCAGCTTTCGTATGTTTCTCTGGAGTGTGAAATGGGGCAGCGGCTTTGGAAAACAGTTTAGAGATTCTTCATAAAGTTAAGTAGGGAGTTGTCATACGACCTGGCAATTCACTCCTGGATAGATAGACACCCAAGAAAATTGAAAGCAGATAATCAAACAAAAGCTGATCCACAGCCGTCCCTAGCAGCACTGCTCACAATTTGGGAAGCAGCCCAAAAGCCCATCAGTGGATGAGTGAGTAAACAGCCGGGGTCCCTCCAGACGACGGAATATAACTTAGCCAAAAAAAGAGTGAATACTGACCCGCACTGCAGCCTGGATGGCCCTTGGAAACATCCTGCTAAGTGCAGGTGGACAGTGAAGTGCACATATTGTGCGACTCCATTTATGTGAAATGTCCAGAACAGGCAACCCCAGAAACAAAGCAGATTAGAGGTTGCCAGGGCTGAGGGAAGGGAGAGTGCTTAATGTACGTGGGGTTTCCTTCTGGGGCGTTGACGAAGTTCTGACGCTAGAGAGCGGTGATGACTGCCCGACATCACAGACGTGCTCGGTGTCACTGAATTGGACCCTTTGAAATGGTTAAGATGGTAAATGTTATGCTCTGTGTATTTACCACTATAAAAAGGCTCCGTTCATGTGTATGCAAATCTGAGCGTGGACACGTTTCCATTTTTCTCGTAACTACTTGGAATTGTGGGGTTGTGTGGTAAGTGTATCTTTAACTTTATAAGAAACTGGTAAACTGTTTTCCAAAGCGGCTGTATCGTGTTACATCCCTGCTGCTAACGTGGGAGCCCAGTTATTTCACATCCCTGCCAACACTTGCTGTCATCAGTCTTTTTAATTTTAGCTGCTGGGTGTTGTCTTGCCGGGACATAGATGCTCCGGCTGAGTGTCTTCTGCGTTTGTATGTATTCTTTTAAGTTTTTATTTGCATCCTCTGCCGACTTTTGGATTGGGCTGTTTGCCTCGTATCTGAGTTCTGAGAGCTCTTTACGTGTTCTGGATTCAAGTTCTTGGTCAGATATTTGTATTACAAACGTTTTCTCTCGGTCTGCAGCTCACCTTTTTGTTTTATGAGTGGTGTTTCTCAAAGGGCAGACATTTTTAGTGTTAAGTCCAGTTGTATTGTTTTTAGTAGATTGTGCTTTTTGTGTCCTGTGTGAGAAATCTTTGCCTAGCTCATAGTTATAAAGATTTTTCTTCTATGTTTACTTTGGGAAACATTATGATTTTAAGCTTTTATGTCTCTTACGCATTTCAAGTTACTTTGTAACTGGAAGAAAGCTAACAATTGAGGTACATTGTTTGGAGTGTGGGTATCCAGTTGTTCCAGAATCAGCTGTCAAAGGAAGGATCTTCCTCCATTGAATTATTGGCATCCTGTCTGAAAAGGAATTGAGACTCTCTGTGCGGCTTTGCCTTGGGACTCAGTTCTGGTCCGTTATGGCTTGTTCACCATCCACCCTAAAACCACGCTGTCCTCATGACTCTTGCTTTATCGTGATTCCTGAAGTCTGGTTGTGAGCTTGACAAGCGTGCTTCATTTTCAAACTTGTATTGTCTAGTCTGGATCCTTTGTATTTCTGTATAAATTTAAAATCCACTTGCCAGGTTCTGCGGAAAAGCCCGCTTGGGCCTTGCCTGCGATTGCATTCACTCCTCAGGTCAGCGTGGGGAGTGCTGACGCTGTCGCAATGCTGAGTCTCAGCCTGTGGTCGAGGACTGTCCATCCATCTGTGTTCGCCCTCCTGCATTCCTCCCGGCAGGGCTTTGTGGCCATCGGTGTAGGTCTCACACGCGTTGTATCGTGTTTATTATGTGTTTTGTAGTTTTGAATGTTATAAATGGATTCTTAAAGGTTTTATTTTCCAATTGTTTATTGCTGCTGTTTGGAAGTACAATTGATTTTTTTTTGTATTGTTTGTTTATCCTGTGCCCTTTCTAAATTGACTTATTTGTTTGAGTAGCTTCTTTATAGTCATTTAAGATTTTGCACAAAGATAATACTGACAGTTACAACAAGGGACCATTTTACTCCTGTCTTTCCAATTCAAATGCCTTTTCTTTCTTTTTTCCTTTTGTTCCATTGTCTAGGGTGTTGAGGGCAGCATTTAACAGAAGAGGTGGCAGTGGACATCCTCACCTGTTCCCAGTCTTAGCAAAAAGAACGCAATGTCTTTTCGTTAAATATGATGTTAGGGGACCCTTTGACGGAGACGCCTTTTTTTGAAGTTGAGGAAGTTTTCAAGTTTGCAGAGTTTTTTGGGTTTTTTTTTTTTATCGTGAATGGATGTTGAATTTTGTCTTACGCGTTTTCTGTGTCTGTTGAGATGATCATATGGTTTTTCTCCTTTTTTTGATTAATTTTTGAATGTGAAATTGCCTTGCATTCCTGGCACAACCCCCAGTGCTCATGATGTGTTCCTTTTTTGTGTGTATTGCTGAATTCAGTCTGCTACGATTTCGTTAAGGATATTTGTAACTGTGTCGTGAGAGAGTGGACCCTGGTAATACGTCTGCCTGGTGTCTGTATCCAGGTAGCGCGGGCCCCACACATGACTTGGGAAGTGTTCCCTCTTGATTTGTTGTTATTTTAAGCATCTGTGTGGGATTGATACTGTTTCTGCCTGAAACACTGGACGGCGTTTATTGGTGAAGTGATCTTGGATTTACTTTCTGGCGGAGCTTTTCTTTATGAATTCAGTTTATTGACATGGGATTACCAAGACTTTCTGTTTCTTCCTGCGTCAGTCCCGGTGATTTGCGTGTCTCAAGGAATCTGCCCGTTTCATCTGAGCCGTCAGTCGTTGGCGTCGAGTCGAGTGTAATATCCCTTGATTATCCTTTAACGTCTCTGGACTTGGGTGGTGTCCCCTCTTTCATTTCTGAGCCTAGGGTTCTTTAAAAAAAAATGAAGCAAAACCAAACCCCAGTGTCTGTCCCCCCACCCGCCTCGTTACGTCGGGATCTCTTGGCGTGGGAGGGAGGGTGTGGATCCATGACTCTGACAGTTGCTCAGGTGGTTCTCGGGCAGCCAGAGCTGAGAGCCTTTGAGGCAGAGGAAGGAGGGACAATCTTCACTCACTGGTGGTCCGGGCAGGCGGAGGAGGGTGCGCGGCCTGGAGTTGGAACGCGGGGTGTGTCTGGGGAACACCGGCCTCGGAGGGGGCTTTGGGTTTGGTGTGGGCCGTGGTTGGGCCTGTAGGTGTGGAGGGTGTTCAGTAAATGCCAGACCTGGGAGTGAGCGAGAAACGGGAAGGAAGGCAGCTGGCCAGGTGACAAGGCCTGGGACGCCTGGCCCCCCGGCTTGGACTTCCTTCTCTGCTGGGTTGTTGTTTATTTTTAAATGAGATTTACTGAGGCAGGGTTTGTGTTCAGCAAAATTCGCCCTGTTTAATGTCCTGTTCTTCGAGTTTGGAAACAGCCGTGTAACCACCAGCAGATCAAGATGTGGAAGGTTTCCAGAACTCGGCACATTTCCTCCTGTCCGTCTAGAGTCAGGTCCTTCCCCCACCCACCCCACCCTCGGCACCCACGGATCTGTTTTCTGTCCGTACAGATTTTTCCAGGACATTGTACAAGTGGAATCATACAGTGTGCAGCCTTCAAGTCTGGCTTTCTTCATTCTGCCTAATTGTGCAAGTGTTTGCGCGGTAACGAGTGCGATCAGGGCTGTGCTTAGGGGCGACTGGCACCTCTGATCTATGTGCATCGGAAAGGCTGGGATGGAGACGGGGAGGCCGTTATGGGAAAGAGTGACATGGCGGTGTCATGGTGACCTCACTGGCAATGTCCCACCGAATGCCTTCCACACCTGTCCCATGGAGTCCTGGCCACAGCCCCATCCGATCGGGACAGTTCTGTCTTTTACAGGTGAGGACACTGAGAACAGACAGAGCAGGAAATTCATTCACAGCGTCACTCAGCCAAGAGGTGCTGGGGCCCAAGATGTGAACCCGGGAGCGTGACTTGAAGCCTGACGGCTGCAGGAAGGTGGGTTTCCCAAACACTGCATCTAACGCACACACCGGAGCGGGGTGGGTGACCACTGGTCGAGGCTTTTCAAGAATGTTAAAGATATCTGTACCCTCAGCCATTGCAGCACAACGTCTAGAAATCTGTCCTGAAGAATCGTGGATGCAAAGAAACGTTTATTAGAAAGGGTGTTTCCTGGTCTGATAAACAGAAAACTCGGATGCCAGCTGAAAGCCACTGACAGATGGTCAGAGGTGAGGGGACACAGGCCGGCCAGTCTCTAAAAATAATGGTGTAAAATAAGACTAATTTGATGGGGGACCAACGTGTCACACCAAGTGCTACGAGCCCCTCCTACAGCTGCGCGTATGGTGGTTTGCCCAGGGCGTTGGTGGACAGCGCCCAGGACGGTGCCCCCTCGGCTCCCGAACGATGGGGCTTTTGTCTCGTCTGTCGTGTCCTCGGTGCTTGTCTGCGTGTCTCCGTTTTTCTGCAGTGTCACTTGTCGTGGAAATCATGGAGGAGAAGTCCAAAGGAGAATGGAAAAACACAACTTCAGATCAGGCGCAGACGCACGTCGTCTGCCTTGCGAGGCGGACACGCTTTTCTTAGCCGCGTTGTACCTGCCTTGTTTCAAAGCAGCTGGGAGTCCAGCGCGTTGGCCTTTTGAGCGCAGAGCATGCCGAGGGATGCAGAGCAGCCCCGCTGGCCTCTCGCAGACGGGGTGAGAGCAGCGGTTCCTGGCGGGGGTTGTGGTGGGGGGATGACCAGCGAGATAGCCCATCTTGGCGGACTTCGCCCTGGGATGCACGTGGAATTGCTTCCCGTTTAAAAGCCAAGCTTCAGAGCAGTTTCAGGCTTGTCTGATGCTGCTGAAAAACATATTAGGAGAATATGAAAACTTCACAGCAGTCGGGGAGCCTGACTGATAGGGGAGCCCTGAGGCTGTCTCCCAGCAAGGTGTGCGTTTTGTACCGTGAGGCATGAGTGTGCGTGTGCACGTGGGCCCGCATGCACGCACACGCACGTGCACGCGCTCACAGGGACACACCGCTGAAACTCAGGTTTCCCTCAGCACAGCACTCAGAGGCCACATGGGGTGCATTGTGATGCTGTGTTCAGCTGCATCTTGTTTAAAGCTGTCGGCACCCCCAGATCAAACAATCCTCAACCTGCTTTGTCGCCTGGCCCTACGTGTGACCGCCTGGACGCGTGAGCATTCAGGCGCTGAGCGGCGTGTGCAGGCTGCCTGGTGTCGTTTTATTCCTCCCGTTGGCGCCTGGCCGTGGTGCCCTCACCCTGTGTCTCTGGACCCAGGACTGAGCGCGGCCGGTTGGCACCTGGAGCCGAGGGGCCGTGCTGTGGGCCAGCCGGCCCCCACCTCGGCCGGGGGGCTGCCTACGCGGGGGCCGCCTGTGGGGCCAGGAAACTGGGTCAGATCAGGGCCCCCAAGCCGCGGAAGGGGAGCCCTGGCGGGTCTTTGAAACCGGAGGTTGCGGCTTGGGTTTCGCATGTGGGATCCCTCGGGCCTCCCTGGAAGCAGGGCCACCCCCGTTATGTTTACATCCCCTCCCGCTTGACGGACAGGACCACCAAGGGAGCAGGGCTTGGCTTTCTCTGGCAAACCGGGGAAGGGTGGGGACACGGTTTTGAAAATTGATGCCCAGTGCCGAAGGCCTGCAGAGCGGGCCCCTGGGGAGATGCAGGCCCCCTGGCCTGCAGGGATGGCTCTGCCCCTGGGCGCGGGCTTCCTGCCCTGGGAAGAGAGCATCACTGACAGCGAGCAGGAGGGGTCGCCGCCAGCTTCAAAAGCCAGCGAGACCCTGAACACACACGCTCCCCCTTCCTCGGAGAGGCGGCGGCGCGTGTGCGCCAGCTCTCTCCTGAGCCCCAGGCTTCTGCTCAGAGCTTTTGTGCCGGGACTGTTTCCAGGCCTTTTCTGGCATTTCTGTTGCAGCCCTTACAGACGGAAGACACTTCTCCAAACACGGCCCCTGCCACTAACGCCACCAGGTGCCAGCCTCCCCAGCCGCCGGCCGGGGGCTCGGGGAGCAGTGGCGTGGCTTCTGCTGCCCGGAGTGGTTTCCCTAAGCGTGGCAGCGGCTGTTGGACCCCCGGCTGAGAACCCGAGAGTGTCTGGGGTGCAGCCCCAGGGGCCGGAGCCGGGAGCTGGAGGGGACTGCTGGGAAGGCCCTGCAGGCTTGGCTGTGCTTCTTCTGGCACACTGGCAGCGCGATGCCTGCCTGCTCAGAGCTGGAGGGGACGGGTCTCGTGGAAGGAAATGTGAGCTGTGGTGTCGTGGCCATCTTCTGCCTGGCAGAGTGACCCGCGTGTGCCCCTGGGCTGGCCCTCCTGTCCTGGGCGCCTTCTCTCCAGGAGAGCAGCCCGACGCCGGAGCAGCTGGTGGATAGCGGTGCGCGCCCCGAGTGCCGGAGTCGGGGAGACCTTGTTGGGGTCCAGTCCCACCTGGGAGAGGCCACCAGGCTCCTGGCTGCCCTCTTCCCATGGCCACCCACCGCTGACTGCTTGTCCGTGGGTCCCCTCCCCCAGCTTGGTGTGGCCTCTCTTCTGTTTTGAAATTCAAGGGACGGTCACCAGCAAAGCGGCAGCAGCAGCAGTAAAGCTGGCCTGCCCCTGCTTCTGCTTCATCCTCCCGCTTCCTCCTTCTGTCTCTGGTGAGATGTTTGCAGACTTTACAGTGATGCACACAGGACCTTGCTTTGCTCACGAATGGAGCCCAACCATGTGGCACCTGGAACACCACTGGCCTGCGGCCCCCGGGCCTTTTGGCGCTCCTCCCCCAGGGAACCACGGTCCCCACCCCAGGGCACCGCGCTCCCCCCCCCCTCCAGGGCACTGCGTTTTTCCCTGAGGGCACCGTGTCCTCACTGACTGCAGCACAGTTGTGCTCTGGCTGGGTGTGGCTTGGCGTGCACAGGATCCTGCCACTCACCCAGGGAGGTACTCAGTTCCCACGTGTGGCATCAGGCCCTGCACACGCCCGGGGCTCTCTCCTCTTCCCCGCTCCCCAGCATCCCTTCGGGGGCGTGCACCGCAGCTCATGTGTCTGCTGTGCTGTGGGCTTGGTTTCCGGCTTGGACCATTGTGAATGTGGCCTGTGAACATTCTTGACCCTTTATTCTCCATGTGGGACACCGGGGTCCTCGACTGTTTACGGCTCCCCTTCCCAGGGCAGACAGCTTGCCTCCATCTGTAGCTTGGATTCCAGAGTCCAGGTCTCAGACCTCGCTCGCTGGCACCCCTGTCTCCCACCCACTCCAAGCCTCTGGGAAGGGCCCTGGGCCTCCTCCACCCCTGCTGCTGACCTGTCCCTTGGGGTCTGGCCAGCTGCACCCCGCTCCTTCCTACCCTCTGCCTCGCCCCAGTGGTGGGCCCAGTAAGGCTGGGTGGAAACCTCCCTGGTCTCTGTAACACTGTGGTCCCTCTGCTGCACGGTTTTGTCTCACTGCATCGTGCCCTGTCCCTCCTTCAGTGACGGGTGACGTGTCCGGTGCATCCCAGGCACTGTGTGTGCAGCGGTGGGCGGAGAGCGGGCAGGATGCGGTGCTTCCAGCTGGACGACGGTGCGTGGGTGTGCTGACGGGGGTGCGTGCCACCACGGGGGAACCTCGAGGGTCAGGGTCGACCAGCAAAGACGGGCTTGAGGTCTCCAAGTCAGGAACTCCGAGTCGGAACTCAGGGATGGCAGGCAGCAGCCGGAGCGGAGCGGGGAGGAAAGCTGCGGCAGGTTAAGAAAAGCACGTGGCTGTAAACCCAGCGTTGCTGCCGCTGAGGTGCGGTGTCTGCCTTCCCTGTGGGTCAGGGTGGCCTCGTGACTGTTTAGATCTTGCAGCCCTGAGATGCCAAGTCGGGGGTCGGTCGATGTCCCTCCCGTGTTGTGAGGAAGCCCAACCCCCCGGCCCCCACCGAAGGCCACGTAGCACGGGGACTGGAGTGGGCAGTCCCGGTCTCTGCGCCCTCCCTGCCAGGGCCCTGGTGTGTGACAGGAGCCGCCTTCATGTGATGGCAAGCCCTTGGCTGTCGGACCCCAGCTGGAGCCTCAGACGTTGGAGCAGAGACAAGTGTCCCTGCTGGGCCCATCGGGACTCCTGCCCACAGATCCATGAACGTGGGGGGAGTGTCCTGGGCCCCCAAGTCCAGGCTGGCTTGTTACATTGCTGCGGTGGCTGGAACAGAAATGGGGCTCCCCAGGGAGAGGGCAGGGCCCGGCGGGGGGTGGGGGCAGCCCAGGACTCGGGTTGGGGGGCAGAGTGGGAACCACAGTGGGTGATAAAGGTACTTTCCCGGAGTTTCATCCAGCACGTTTTGTCTGTGTGGCCGGGGGCCTTCTGCCTTCTCGGCAAACCAGCCCTGAAGGAGACAGGCTCGCCCCCCACAGAACCGCGCTGTGCACGTGTGCTTCCTGGGGCGCCGTGACGAAGCGGGTGCCTGGGACGAGAGAGGTTTGTGCTCCCAGTTCCGGAGCCCGTGAGCCCGCCGTCCAGGTGTGAGCAGGGCCGTGCTCCTGAAGCTCCAAGTTCCCCTCCACGCTGGGGAGGGGGCTCTTGAGGTTATAGACAGACAGCTCCACGTTTTTTTTTTTTATTACAGTCACTCAGCATTTTTACAGACTAGACGCCCTCAGAAGCTCCTGTGAGATAGTGGCTGTGATTCCCTGCTGTGCGATGTGTCCTGTTGCTCATCTGTTTGACACATGGTAGTTTGTGCTTCTTAACCCTGTGCCCCTCATTTGCCCCCCCCCCCCCGCTCCCTTTTGGTAACCGTGCCCCCCCCCCCCGCCTTCCCGCTCCCTTTCGGTGACCGTGCCCCCCCCCCCCCCCGCCTTCCCGCTCCCTTTCGGTGACCGTGCCCCCCCCCCCCCCGCCTTCCCGCTCCCTTTCGGTGACCGTGCCCCCCCCCCCCGCCTTCCCGCTCCCTTTCGGTGACCGCTGGCGTCTCTCCTGTGTCTGTGAGTCTGTGTTCCTGCTTTGCATGTATACGTTCATTGGCAAGGCTTTTCAGGTTCCGCACGTAAGCGAATTCCCCCAGCTTTGCCTTTCCGTCTGACTGTGCGGAGCGTAATACCCCAGGGTCATCCTCGTTGCTGCACACGTCAGGCTGTCATTCTTTTCTGTGGCTGAGCAGTATCTCCTTTTGCTTGCGTGTGTATTTATGTGCACGTATGTGTGTGCGTGTGTGTGTGTCACATTCTGCATTCTCAGGGTGGGACCCTTCCTGCCTCTTGCAGCTCCTCTTGGCTCCAGGTGTCCCCTGGCTTGTGGCCACGTCACAAGCCTGTGCCCCTGTCTTCACGTGGCCTTCTTCCCTGTGTCTCTCCATGTCTCTCTTTTTTTAGGGGGTGGGCGTTGGGGACTAGGTTTATTTATTTCTTTGTTTGTTTTGTAATGGAAGTACTGGGGATTGAACCCAGGACGTCGTGCACACTACGCAGGCACGTAGCCACCACTGAGCTACACCCTCCCCCCTCCTCTGTGTAGTTCTTATAAGGACCTTTGTTGGTGGATTTTGGGCCCACCCAGGGGACCCAAGATGATCCCATCCTAACTCCGTGGTCTTAAATACATCTGCAAAGACCCTTTCTCCAAATAATGTCACACCCACAGGCTCTGGGTGTACGTTTTTTGCAGCCTCCCGAAATGCACAGGAAGGCAGTGGAAGTGCCCTGTGGGGCTGGCAGGAGGCGGGTGGCCCTGGTGGGGTGGGGACAGGCACTGGCAGGCGCTCACCTTCCCCAGGATGCAGTTCGGTGCGGCTTTATCAGCAGGAAAGTGGAAACCGTGGCCGCCTTCTGCCATCGTGGGAAGTTATAGAAATGAGAGCGTGGTGGAAACTTGCTGCTCGGCGAAATAATCTTGCGTTGACTCAGAGGGGAAACAGGAAAGGGCCTTCTATCTTTTTATGTGAGTTTTATCTCGGCCGGTGGGACCTTTTCTTTTAAGTAGTGTTTCTACAAAAAATACCCGTTGAATCTTGAGTGTGAACAGGAAGTCAGATATGCTGACTAACTTTTCCTTTATTTTAATAGCATTTTTATTGTTTTGAAAATGAAGAAAGAAGGCGGAGGTAGAAGCTGGCTCCCCGTGCCCAGGGTGCATGCCACTCACCGCCAGCTTCCCTGCGCCGTCGGCACACGCACGTGTGTGCAGACGCACATGTGTGCAGATGCACAGGGCGCGTTCACGTAGAGGTGGCTTCCCAAAGACGTGGTCACACCCTGGAGGGTTTTGCGACTTGCGTTTTTTCACTCAGCGTGTGGCATCGACACGTGGGCTCCGGGTCGTGCCCTGAAGCCGTGCACGAGCCCCTGCGGGCCACATGCCCTGTGTTTCGCCCCGTGGTGGGAGTGTGGGTGTCCCCCCAGGCTGCCACCTCCGTGCCATTTTCCCTGGTGCACCCGCATGAGTATGTTTTATGGGAAGAAGCCTTAGAACTGAGATATTTGAGTCACAGGGTGTATGTGTGTGTACTTTTGACCGGGGTGGCCGGGCTGTCTGCTGGGGCAGTGCTGGGCCTGCGAGCTCACAGGAGCCCCTCCTGCCCCTCTGCCCGAGCAGGCTGCTGTGTTTAATCCCCACCAGCACGATCGGGAACGTGGGGGTGGTCCCTGGGTCTCTGGCCCCATCACCTGTTTCGGCTTGTTGGTTGTTTGCATTTTCTGCTGAAGCACCTGCCCTTGGTCTTCACCCATTTTAATAGCGGTTGAATTGCTCTTTTACTCATGTTACTGAGTTGGAGCATTTCTTTCATTTCAGAGCATTGTGAGAAAGGAAAGCCTGTTTGAAAGCATTTCATCTGTAAGTTTTTCATAGACGTGAAGAACTCTGACTGGAGATCAGCGGGACCGTCACCTGCTTCTGTGGCTTGTCTCGGGGACAGGGGTGTCCGGAGGGGTCGGAGCTTTCCGTGTCCCTCACTCTGGGGCCGGCTTTGGCTGTGCCAGGCTGGCCGCCCGCCTCTGGGACGTCCCGTGGCCCCTGTGAATGACGGGGCCCAGAAAAGGAACTGGTGGTGACTGTGGTTGGCTGTGCGTGTGCATGTGTGCATGTGTGTGCATGAAAATAGTGCACAGCAGAGCGGGAGGCCTGCATTCCAAAAGGCGCTCGTGGATTTAGGAGTCTCTGCGCAGGAGGAGGCTGATGGGACCAGTTTTCTGTTCATCATCCTCATTGTATTTTCAGCCAAATGATAAAACTGATTCCCCGACTCCCCCCACGCCTCTCGTTTACCTAGAATGGTCACGTGTACAGGTGAGAACTCGTCACAGCGTCATACGTAACGCAGCACGTCTTCCTGGGAGCAGTTTTCACCCCAACAGGACGCTAGCTGGTGGGTCCTTGACTGTGTGCACACGCGGCCTTTTCATGGGGCCCTCTGGGGGGCGCTCTGTACTCGCAGGGCCTTTTCTCCGCAGCAAGGTTCTGCTCTGGAGCTGGGGTGGCCCAGGCAGGTGGCATCTGGGAAGCTGTGCCCCTGATTGTATCAGTCAGGGTTCTGTAGAGAAACAGAACTGACCGGGGGGGGGGTGTGTAGAAAGAGAGAAAGAGAAGTGTATTTTAAGGAACCGGCTCACGTAATTAGGGAGGCTGGCAAGTCTGAAATCTGCAGGCCAGGCCAGAAGCTGGGGGCTCAGGCCACCTGGAGGTAGAACTCCCCTTTCTCGGGAGAGATCAGTGTGTTTCCTGCGGAGACCTGCAGCCAGCTGGACGGAGCCCACTCACAGCAGCGAGGTAACCTGCTTTAGTCAAGGGCTGCTGAGTTCAGTAGCAATACATTCAAAAAACGCCTTCATGGAAGCCTCTGGAGCAGCTTGACCAGGTACCTGGGCACCGTGGCCCAGCCGAGGTGATGCATAAAGTTAACCGTCCTGGTCAGCATCCCCCAGCGCCTCGCCCCTGTGATGGCTTGTAGGCTAGGTGCGTGCGCTCACTTGGGGTGCACAAGGATGTCCACCCACGGGGTGACTGCTCCCTGACCAGGCAGGCGGGGCTTGTGGCTCACCTGCAGAGGCCTTGCGTGGAGCCCGGCTCTGGCCTGGAGGAAGGCGGTGCTCCTTGCATCCTGATGGGGCTGGGAGTGCAGCTCTGGCCTTGTGCGCGCTGAGCCCCACGCCTGCTGGCCTGTGGCCTCACTGGGACTGCACCTTCCTCGTGGTCGCCTCTGGCCCCATGGTTAGGCCTGAGCGACTCCCTCGGAGTCTCTGGGGCTGGTGCTTGGCACCCTCTTTCCACGAAACGCTCTGGTTCCTGACCTGGACGTGGTGCAGGTGCTTGTCAGCTGGAACCTGGGTGCCCCGCCTCCTGATGACGTCTCTTTCTGGGCAGAAAGCTCCGTTCAGGTCCCGCTCTGGCCGCCCTGTCGCTGCCCTCCACGCCGCCGAGGTTGGCCTCCTGTCCTCCTGGCACGCTCTTGTCGGGCCTCTTGGCCGTCCTGTTAATTGGATGTTAAGTAACTAGGGTGGAACAGAAGAGGAGCAGCGTGCTGCCCTGGGGCAGGCTTGGCCTGGAAACCGCCTGCTTGGCGACCGAGGGGAGGGAGGCAGGGCTCCCCAGACTGATAAGGAAGGTGGGTCTTTTCTTTCCTTCCTATCAGGTGTGACGCTCGAAGCTAACGCGTGTGCGTGCTTGGGCGAGCAGGCTGGCACCGGAGGTTGGAAGGGCTCGGGGTGGCGGGCAGGGTGGCGGGTGTATGCCCGAGGCACGGGGGCCGGGGCTGTGGCCAGGGTCGGGCGGCAGGAGGGAGCGTGGGTTCTGGGCCTGGCGCTGTGTCTGGTGGCTTCCCTGCTGGCTGAGGCTCAGAGAGACATCCCTGGGGCCCCAGGGCCTCGCCTCGTTTCTGGGTGTGTGGGGCATGGTGCGGGCACCACCCCCGGCCTCTGAGGCTTCCAGGGCAGCCTCTGGGCTCGCTGTTTCTTAGGAAGGCACGGCCTGCCCTGGCGGCCGGGGACGTGCCTGAGTCTGCTGCTCTGACGCTCTGATCTGTCCAGCTGGTGCCTCCTGCGGGGGCTGGTGGGGCCTTCGTGGTGCCCTGAGCCGACCCTCCCCCACTGCGGATGCCGCTGGGGTGCCGGAGAGCTGGCTCCGGAGACGCCTGGTGATGGCGGTGAGTGCAGAGCGCTGGCAGCTCCAGCCCCGTCCCCCCGCCCCCCAGGTTCTAAAGCACCAGCTGCCTGGCTCAGGGTGTCTTCTGGAACTTCCTAGGGTGGCCTGATGGCGCGTCCGGGGCCTTCACAGCTGGAACCCCCGTGGGGCTCACGGGTGACAGACACTGGGCCCGCCCTCCGGTCTTGACACACTGGAAAGGTTGGCCAGGAGGAACGTGTCAGGGAACAAAAGTCCTTTCTGCCTTCCTTCCTCTGCTTCGAGGGACCCGTGTCTGTCACGTAGAGGTCTGGGACACAGCGGCTGGGTCGGTTTTCTTCTTCGCAGCCCTGTCCTCAGTCAGGATGTTCTTGGAATCATAAAACCTGACAGAGATGATGAAGTGCATGGGGGTTTTCAGAAGCGGTCCCCGTGTCCTGAGGCGTGTGTTCTGCGTGGACGTTGAACGATTGGAGGCCTAACCACAGAGAAAGAAGGAGAAACTAACTCAGACATGGTTTGCAGAGATTGTTTGCTCATAATACACGGCTCTTTAAGCTGTGCACGCGGGGGAGTGCTGCTGGAAGTTGAGAACTGGGAACATTCAGATCGGTTTTTCCTTTATTTGTCCAGCGTAATCTTTGCGATGCTCTTATTTGGATTAAAATGCCAGTGATTTCTTGACTCGGCCACCAACCCGGAGTTTACACGGGGGTTAATTACCGTTCAGAAGCTTGTGGCGCGCGGAGCTGGGTGAGGGAGTCACGCTGTGTTTATTTTTGGTGTTTGTTGGTGGCAGGTGTCTGGAAGCTGTACTTTGCATGTGGACATCATTGGGGTTCAGTCAGTTGGCAATTGTCGGGGTTGGGGGAGGACTTGGGCCCAGAAGCTGCAAAGGGACTGAAACTTTTCTGATTCAGGAATGTGGGCCACACAGGGCAGGTGCCGGGATCTAGAAATCCGGCCGTGGGGGTGTGGCCCCCCTTCTCTCTCTGCCCTTTTCTCTGGATGACCTCAAGGGGGAGGTAAGGAAAGGGACTCAAACCTCTGTCACTGACTGATGGGGCCAGAGTCTCCATGGCCCTCTGTCCATGTGCTGGTCTGTTTAAGGCTCTGGTTGGCTCAGGTCTGGCCAGAAATGAATGCAACATCCTTCTTCAGACCGTGGATGTGTTTTACCGAGCTTTTGGTTGCCTTTTGTGGGAAGCAAAAGCAAGATTCTTTGAAAGTCCAAAGGGTTGGACAGATGGACTCAGGGTCTGTCTGGTTCGTGATCACGGTACACGCAGACCCTGTCCCGTGTGTGGCGGCGCCTGCGTGCTTGCCACGTGCAAGGAAGTCCGGAGTGCGCATGCCAGGCCACGCCGCACGCGTCTGCAGAGACGGGTCCACCGCTCAAGGTTTCACTGCCTGCTTTCAGAACGCCCTTGTGCTGTTTCATTTTCATACGAGTACAATTTGGGAAGTCGACTTTCCTGATGAAGAGTAAAGGTGGTTTTAGATAAACTTTACCAGTGTAACCGCTTTTCAGTGCGCAGTTCAGTGGCATTAAGTACACTCACGCTGTTGGCAGCCGTTCCTGCCTTCCCATCTCCAAAGTGAGCCTCTGCACCCACTCACTAAACGCTGGCTCCCCGCCCCCTCTCCCCCGGCCCCGGCACCACCGTTCTCCTTTCTGTCTCTGTGACTTTGACTCTTCCAGGCACCTCAGACAAATGGAATTGCATAGTATTTGCCCTTTCGTGTCCAGCTAAAAGCAAAGGTGTTTTTAAAACCATTTGAGTCAAATTGATGCTGTCCTTTTCACTCTGTTTTTCTGTATATTTTACATTATTTTACAGGAAAAATGGCAATTTTGGTCTACAGGTGTATGAGTTTTGATGTGTGTTGCTGTTTCCGAAATGTTTGGTAGAATTCGCTGGTAAAACCATCCGGGCCTGGAGATGTTTTTTTCAAAGGGGTTTTTAGCCAAGGATTCTGTTATTTTAGTGTTGTTCAGGTCGTCTGTTCCATCGTGGCGCACTGTGGCGGTTTGTGGTGGTTGACAGGCTGGACCATTCCCTCTGGGCTGGGGGTTTACTTGCACCGTTGTCCGTGGCATTCCCCCCTTTTATCCATTCCTGTCTCTGGGGTCTGCAGTGGCCACACCTCTCCCTCCTGACACTGGAGCTGGGAATGCGTCAGACCTGGTGTCTGAGAGGCAGCCTTTGCTGGGAATGGGGCCAGCATCCCAGCCGAAGGCTTTGCCCCGTCTCCCTGGGCTGGGTTCCCTCGGGGCCCTGGGTGTCCGGGGGGAGTAGCAAATGAGGTGTGTTCGGAGGAACATTGAGGCTTGTAAGCCGCTGGGGAAACATTTGGTGCCCGGGGGGGGAAAGTTGACACGCGGCCCCCCCAGCGACCTGCACGTGTTCACGTGTCTCCAGATGTGTCAGTTTGCCGCCGGGGAGCCGTCCCACACGGGGGACTCGCCCTAAAGGGTGGGAGAGACTCTCACCTTGTTTATGACATGTAAGGGGACTGTTCCGAGCGGTGTGTCTGCGGCACTGGCTGATGCGTACTTCATCTGTTTCTAGTCGAGGCCGCAGATTGGGTTACTTTGGAAACCAGGTGAAACAAGGCCTCTGGAGGGTGTGTCGCCGTCAGAGGCCGAAGCCGAGACTGGGTGGGGGGGGGTTATTTGCTGGGACGGAAGGTGGCTGACGATGCACCAGACGTTGTCTTCCTTCATCACGAATCCTTAAGGAGACGTTTTTGGAAGGACAGAGCTGTGGGGGGGTGGGCTGCTGTGACGGTGCCGTGGACCGGGCGGCTCGTCGGCTCGTTGTAACCGAGCAGGACCCTGCGGGGCTTCCAGGGTCAGGCCCCTCCCCGTGTCCTCTGCGGGAGCTCCTCCTGAAGCGCCAGGTAATCGTGTCTCGTGTACATTTCCTGAGTGTTTCAGATGCTGAAAACCACCACCAAAGGGAAGAAATTAACTACTTGACGATCCAGAACACGTGGCCCCCAGTCCTTCTGATGCCGGAGGGTTGATAGTGTTGACAGCCCTGTTCCCTTGACATCAACCAATCAGAGAACTGTGCACGAACTGACCACATACCCTGCCACCTTCTTCCCTTACTTGACCTTTAAATATACTTTGCTGACGCCCTTTGGGGAGTTTGGGGTTTTCTTGGGCGGGAGCCACCCCGTCCTCCTTGCTCGGCCCTGCAGTAAACCTTTCTCTGCTCCAAACTCCGATGTTTCAGTTTTTTGGCCCAACGGTGCTGCAGGCGGACAAACTTACTTTTGGTAACATTACGGGGCCCAGACATTTATTTCTCATGCTCTGGGGACTAGACACCTGAGATCCCCGTGCCGCAGGGTTCAGGCCCTGGACTTCTCACTGGGTCCTCACGCAGCAGCAGGGGCGAGGGAGCGCCCCGGGGCCTCCTTTGTAAGGGCGCTAATCCCGTTCAGGAGGGCTCCACTCTCGTGCCCTGCCCACCTCCCCGAGCCCCCCCTCCCGATACCGTCACACTGGGGGGCAGGCTTTAGCACCTGAATTTGGGGGGGACACTGACGTTCAGGCCATCCTGACTCTGATATCTGACATCTTCCTAAGCGAGGGGAAGGGTCAGAGTTGTTTAGTCATTCATCACGCAAGATTAATTTTGCTCCATTTAATTAAAAAACCTGTGTCACATGGGGCTTTAGGATGAGCCAGAGAAAGAAAATAGGTTTTTGCAAAAGCAGAAGGGTTTGGAAATACCTGTTACAAGCAGAGTGGAGCTCCGCCCTGCGCAGACCCCGGCGTGGTTGTGGGGAGCAGAGTTTTCCTAATGATGGCGTGTGCTTTGGATGGCCGGGCCTGGCGCGGCGGTCACCCTGGACTGGTCACTGGGCCACGGTCCTGTGGCAGCCCAGTCTGTCCTGCTGCTGCTCGTCTGCCGCAGGCTGTGGCCGGCCGGGGAATCCAGGTGAGGGGCCGCCGGGGCAGCTCAGGTGTGGAGAGGGCTGTTTCCAGATGGGGGATGTGGGGTGGGTCCTAGCCTTGCAGAAATTGTAACTCTCGCAGGTGTGATTCCCCCCTTAACATAAAAGCAGCACGTGTTACTGTAGGAAGTACGGAAAGGAGGGGAATTAAAAGCAGCCCGTCCACCAGAGAGAGTCTGGGTCTACATCCTTGTAACGCTTGCAGCCCTAGCCTCCTTCGGGGCTGAGTTGTAGGAGCCGAACGCTAGCATGGTGCCTTGGGCAGGGCGGGGGTCGCCCCGCGGGGGGTCACAAAGCCACGGAGCTCTGAGGTCTCAGAAGATTGGCAGCCAGGCTGGGAGGAGGTAAAGTGCGTGGAGCCCCCCACCCCATGAAGTTCCGGCGTCCTTGTCCCCGTGTCTGCAGGCGCGGGGTGTGGGTGGAGGGGTGTGGGTGGAGGGAGGAATGCGCATTCCTTTTCCCTGGGAGTTTTCAGCTCTGACCGCTAGGAAGGGGAGGCCCTGTTAGTCCTCACCTCTGCTGTCAGCTCTGCAGATAATCATTCAGGGTTTTCCAGGAGTTTGGTGACATTTTAGTATCTGTTCTGATTGTTTGTAAGAGTTACGAAACCCTCCCTGGGCCATGCCTTCTGGAGCCGGGGGCTGAGGACCTCGTTCCGTAGGAGCGGGAGGACAGCGGACGTGGAGCCGCAGCCTCGCAGAGGGTCCGGTAACTGACATGGCTCTCGTGTGTCATCGTCCTGGGAGCCCAGACAGGAGTCCCTGAGGCCGGTGGCCACCTCCCTGGGCTTCACGCGGAAACAGAACTCACCCGAAAACACCGACGGTCAGGAGCGCTCGCGCTGCCGTGCGCTGTCCGGGGACGGGTCACGTGGGTGTGGATCACTGCACACTCATCGCCGTGCGCGCCTCTGACCAGCCCCACCGTGAGACAGACGTTTCCCGAGCGTGGCCTCGTGCGGACGGAAGCACGTGCGCGCTCGGCGCGGCACCGCGTGTGTTCCGTGCAGAGGGAACCTCAGAGTCCCTGGGTGCCCTCTCTGGTAAGCGTGTGCCCCTGGAGTGCGGTCAGGGCTCTGGCCTGTGAGGCATGGTCCGCTTGGCATCGGCGTGTCAGAGCAGGCTCGTGCAGGTGGGACGGGGTCTTGGGGGGGTGCAGACTGGGGTGAACACGTGTGGCTTCCAGAGCAGTGGTTTTTTGTTTTTTGTTTTTAAAGAAGGAGAAAGCCCGAGGCAGCGCCCCCCCCCTGACATTAGGGGTTCCTAGAGATGCTCGAGGAACCCTGGAAAGAATTCCAGTTTGGCAGAAAGAAAAGGCGTTTCTGAAAGTGAATGGGCGTCCTCGTTACTTACTTCCAAGGCTCTGTGAGCCCAGAGCTAAGGGACCACGATGGTGTCCTGTTTGAGTCAGGGGAGTCCTGTTTTGTTCGTGTCCTTCAGCATTGTGTGTGTGGGCTCCGTTGGTGCTGGGAGCGTCCCTCAGCCTGGGAGGGGCTCCTGAGACACCGCCGGGCTCTCCCTGGACAGCGATGCCCCGGGACCTCCATCCCTTCCTCTCTGTCAGGGGCGAACCTCCAGCTCCCCGTTCCCCAGCTCTCCCGCCATCGCCCGCTTCCCTCTAGAGATGCAGGAGTCCCCTGGACATGACTTCACTCTGCATCTCACTGCGCACTGTTGCTGGGTCCCGAGCCCCCTTCCCTCCCAAATCTCACAGCTCTGCCCTCCCTTCGGTCCGCTTTGGACTTCCGAGTGAGCGGCCTTTGGGTGGAACGTGGGGGCCTCGGGCTCGTGGGTCGTGGTACAGCCCTCAGTTGTGCAGAACTGCCAGCCGTGCAGACCACCCTCGCTCTAGATGGGCAGACGAATTCTGTGCAGTGGCCGAGCAGTTGATCTGCCACAGCAAAAGCCAGTTTTGTGCCGGTTGGAAATTCAATATTCCTTTATTCTGTATTTTTTAAATTGAGCTGAAGTTCACATAAAATTAACCACAGCACAGTGAGGAGCTCAGCGGCATTTAGCACGTTCACAGGTGCGTGCAGCCGCCACCTGTGTCTGAGGCCTTTTCATCACCCCAGAAGGACCCCCGTGCCACCGAGCAGTCTCCCCCCCACCCCTTGGCCAACGCTGCATCATTTTGCGGTTCTTTGACTTCTCCTTTGAAGGCATTGTAGCACGTCTTGAGTACTGAGTTATTAAGTAACATTTTAAACACACAGTTGTTTTAATCTTTTAACGACCACGCGCTCCTTGGCTGAGCCGCCAGCCCTCCTTACCGGGCGGTGCTGGTCCCAGCGGCCTCCGGCGCCTCCTCCTGTCTGTCCTTCGTGGGATGTGGGCCAAAATCTGGTCACGGAGGGCGGGTGGGCGCTTCATGTGTGGAGTTCCCTGTCTTTTCTGTGTCAGAAGGCGGCTCTTCAGTGATACTTTGAAAAGAAATCCTCTTCCTGGGCTGGTGCTGTGCGGCCTGCCGGGCCGGTCAGCGTGTACTGGTCAGTTATCATCTGTCCGGTGCGGTGTGGAGCGAGCCACGTGTTCACAGCTGTGGAGCGGGCGCAGGGCCAAGGGCAGACACACACTGAGTTAAGGAAAGGAGCCGGTGCCAGCGGGCTTGCGCGGTAATCGTGAGCATGAGCAGAGAGCAGGACCCTCACCCACGGAGTGTAACGGCCAGGACTCGACCAGGCCTGTTCCGGGGGGGGGCCGAGGCCGCCCTGGCACCCCGGGTTCCCAGCAGACCTGCAGCACAGCCTCCCCGTGTGAAGGCTGACCCTGGCCCCCAGCGAGGCCAGGCTCCCTCGTGGGGCGCTCACTCTGGTGACCCTGGCTTTTCCCCCTCCCTCAGCACGTGGGGAGAGGCCTCTCCCTGCTGCCGAAACCAACCACAGTGGGCAGGTGGCTGTGACCTTGAGCAGAAAGAAGAAGGTCAAGACTTGATCGGGGAAATCCCCCGCGTAGCCCTGCTGAACAGAGACGAACCCCAGTCCACCAAGAGGACTGGACTGTCGGGTGAAGGACGGCTGCTGTCAGGATCTGCAGCTCAGGAGGGGCCGCTGGTGCCTTTGGAAATGGCCACGGACAGTGTTCAGTTCAGGGTGTTGCTGGCCTGTGGTTTTGAATGATCGGCTTTTCTTGTTTCCTGCCAACTGGTACGTGGGTGCACTCTCCTTCAGATTTAAGGCATTCCATCGGGGTACAAAGGAAGGCCTACCTTGTGGAGGAAACAGCTCTCGGATCACAGGGGTCCGCAGCGTCTCCACGTCCTGTCGGTGGTTGCCTGTTGATGGACACATCAGTGTTGTCATGAGGGGAGAGTCGGGACCCCTTCCCTCAGAGTCCCCACACGTCTGCAGAAACCAGCTTTGCAGGTTTTCCCATCGTAAATGACATTCGTGAATGATCTTAATTTGCGAGGAATTATGGCACCGTATCAGAGTTTTGGAGAGAAGGGAGTGGGATGTCCCAGCACCTGCATTCATGAGAAACCAGGTTCAGGGATTCAAGCCCAGTGGTGCTGGCTGATTTCTACGCATTTCCCTTTGGCTACGCAGACGATGTCCCAGGTGGGGCGTGTGTGGTCCCAGCAGAGCCCGAGGATGTCCTTTCCTGACCCAGTCCGAGTTTAATCAGCTGCCGGGAAGAGCGATTTGCTGAAACACACCCTCCCTTTCTGTTAGATCTGATCCACTAATTCACGTGTCGCTGAAGAAACGCTGATCCCAGACCCACCCAGGACTCTCTGGGGTGTAGACACCGTGGTTTCTGCCCCTGTGCCTCTGCCCAGGGTGGGAGGGAACTCAGATGAAGGCTGTGCTTTGGGGTTTGTCCTTGATGGTCTCCTCGTGTGTCGACGTGCCTCCCGCTCCCTCCCTAGTGGGCCGAGGAGCTGCGTGTTGACTCAGAACCGCAGTGTCTGCCCAGGGCCGTGTGTCCAGGGCGACGCAGGCCCGCTCTCCGGTGCGGTCTGGTCCTTTCTATGACGGCACGTGTTGCCTCCTGTCTCTGGGAACGTCTTAGTGTTAGGCTGGTGAGCGTCCGCTGGACGAGACCTTCTCTGTGTGGGTGCCCGTCCCAGCTCCTCCCCCTCACGCGTAGCCAGACAGCGGGGGGGGGGGGGCTCACCCCGCCTCACCACCGCTGAGCCTTAGCGCTTTCCCTTTGTCAGTTCTGTGGGGGGAGAAGGACATCTTGTGTTCATTTGCATTTTTCTGACTACCAGCGAGAGGAACATTTCATTTCACACATTTGGTTGCAGCATGATTAGAGAGTCTTGTATTTTTTTTTTTTTTGGTTCGTTTTTTGTATAATTTTTTTTTTTTTTGTAGGGAGAGGTAAGTATGTTTTTCTTTTAATGGAAGCACTGGGGATTGAAGCCAGGACCTCGTGCGTGCTAAGCGTGCGCTCTACCTCTGAGCTACGCCCTCCCGCCGAGAAGGGAGTCTTCAGCCTTCAGGAGCGCGGTGAGCAGCTCAGGGGCGCGCCCCCGGAGCACGAGGGCCAGCGTGTGGTGGTGGTGGTGGTGGTGGGCAGCGCCCCCGCCAGGCGTTTGTCTCCCTGCAGGGGCGTGGGGAGCAGGGGTCCTGGAACGCTGTGTGTCATGCTTCTGATGGCTCTCGGAGCCCTGCCCGCCTTTGGAGGGGTGTCGGCTTAAGCAGAAGGTCCCGTGTGCGGTGTTTGATGCCTCCAAGGAAGGGCTGGGTTTTCCTCAGTGTGGGGGACACTGGGCGTGTGTGAGGGCTGGGGTCTTCCTTTGACGTTGCTCCCCCCGTCTCTCTTGCCCGCCTGAACTGCCCCTGAACTGGTGGGACCGTACAGAACCTTGTGAGGCCTCACGGTGGTGGAAGCCAGAGGTCTCAACTCTCCATCAGGCCCACGTGCTCTGGGCTTCAAGTCGTTTGCGATCAGTTGTCAAACGGAAAAGGATACCAGACTCAGGAAGAAGAGGCTCTGTCAGGAGGGATTCCTGTGGGGGAGCCGGGAGGGGACTTCTGCGGTGGAGAGACCTGTGACCGTGAAATCACCAAGCACGTTAGGGGTCAGGGAAACGGGTTTTCCTTTGCAGGGTGGCGTAGACAAGGCTGAGGACCCGGGTGTGCGGCAGCGGGTGGAGGAGTAGAGTGAGCGGATGGTGGATCGGAGGGTGTGCCCCCCAAGGCCGGCTGTTCTCAGGGGGGCCGTCCGAGGGGCTCAGCCTGGCGGTGGGAGGAGGGAGGTCTGGAAGGGAGGAGCTGGACCCGAGTTGGGTAACACGTGTTTTGTTCCGATTGATCTGTGAGGAGGCACAGGGTGGAACTCGGGGGCCTGTGTCTCGCACTGCCCTGGGTGAGCGGGGGCTTCTGTCTTGTCCGACTCACGTGCAGGGAGCCCTTTCGGGATCACAGAGGGAGGTCCACCCGCCGATCGCAGGGCCAGTGCAGGCGAGGCTGCCGGGCTGAGCTCTGCAGGGAGCGGGTCTGTCTTGGTGGTGGCCGTGCAGCTGCCGGGCTGTGGGCTGTAGCCACCTGGGCGCCGAAAACGCAGCCGGGCCGCCCAGCCGGGCCTTTTCCCACGGGGACCTGCTTCCAGGGAAGGCGCGTGGGCTGGGCCGTGACGATGGGAAGGGCGTAGTCGCATGCAGGAGTGGCTCCGGGGACAGAGGGCCGGCGCGGGGCCGCTGGCCATCGGCAGGGTCGCTGCGCGGGGGGCTGGGTGGGGGCTCCGGGCGCCCCCGGGACAAGGCCGGGAGCCTGGGGAAGGAAGGAGCCCTGAGCCTCGTTGCTGGGGGATGCTTCGCAGGCCTGCTCTGCTTTAAGGTGGTTCAAAACCCTCACAAATTCCTGGACGTTTTTGGCTTCTTCCTTCCTTGTGTTGACTCTCCCCTTCCTCCACCCCCTCCCCCCTTCCTCTTTCCCTGATTTTGGTTTTTACGTCCGTAATTCATCATAAAACGTAAACATTGTGGAAACACGAAGCTTGAGCAGCAACAGTTCGCTCCCACATGACCCTGACGGAGGGACCCGTTTGGAAGCTGTGTTGCTGTAACGTCACCGCCACTCACCCCGTGGCCGGCCAGGCCTGACCCAGCCCCGCTCCCCCGGCACCCCCGGCGCTCACACTCAGAGTCCGTGCGCCACGTGAACACGGGGCAAGGGGGGTGGCCTGGATGGAATCGGGGCGCAGGTGACACTCTTTGCTCCAGTTCATTCGGATGCTGCGTCTGGGCTCACCTGGCCAGGTGAGCTGTGCCCCGGGGGCCCGTGGGGCATGTGTGTGTGCGTGCGCGTGTAGGAGGGAGGGTGAGGGCTTCTGGCTCACGTTTGCTCTGCTAACACGCCCCCTCTTCTCACTCTGTCTCAGGCTCTGCCGTCAGCAGACGCCGGGAAGGAGCCGCACCCCCGTTGCTGAAATGTTCGACGACACCGATCATCAGGTAGGGGATGACAGCCGCCTGCAGAGAGTGGTTCTTTTTAGAAGCGGCTCCTGAGCAGGGCCTGTCAGAGGTGGCCAGCCAGCGGCCTCCTCTGCTTGGCGCGCCCGCGGTGGAGGGCGGGCGTGGGAGGGCGTCGCTGCCCCGCGTGGCCAGGGCAGGGGGAGGGCTGCGGGGGCCGGGCTGAGGGTGCGGGCCCGGGGATGGCCCAGGGCTCCCTGGCAGGAGGGGACGGGCCAGGCTGCAGAGGGGCCCGCCGCCCAGCGTCAGCGGGACTGCTGGCTCGGGGCCTCCCGGCGTTCCCTCTGTCGCCGCCCTGGGTGCCGCTCCCCTGCATGGGCTCACGGCCCGGGTCCTCCAGCCTCACTCCCTGGCACGCAGACCTAAACCGGGGTGTGGAGCTTCGGTTCCTGCCGTGGCCCTGGAGGGGCGGTCTGCGGCTCAGGGGCCGCCCCGGACACGGCTTGAGTTTCCATCACATTAACTTGCTCTGATTGAGCCGGGAGAGAAGAGGCTTCAGAGGGAGCCATCCTGTCTGTTTGGGCCTGAGAATAAGCTTCTAGAAGAGCTAGGAAACTGAGCAGGAGCCATGCTGGCAGCTCTGGACGCGGCGGGGGAGCAGGGTGGCGGGAGGGTCAGGTCCAGCCCTGTCGGGCACCCTGCGACCTGGAGGGGCTTGCACGGCCGCTCGACCCGCAGGTGTCGCTGCGTGTCCCGGACGAGGCCTCCCTTCACTGTCTGTCCAGACGTGCTTGCGTTAGAGGGAGCTTCCCGGAGCGGCTTTTACATTCAGCGTGTGGGACGTTCACATTCCCACTGGACTGTTCTCAGCGGGGGCGCTCCGGGTTCGGTCCCCGTACTCCTGGCTCTGCCCTGACTCCTCGGCCCTGGAACCTCCCCCCCCCCCCCAGCCATGGTAGGAACCTCCCCCTGGCCTCACCTTTCACGTTATAAACAGTCCGCTTACAGAAGACGATTGAAAGGCTGAGGATGATTGAATAATAGTCTGCAGCTTGCACTGAAGTGAGGGAAACCACTCATTTCAGGATTCAAATGCCAGTTTGAAGTAGCTCACAGGGAACTGTCACATCGGTGGGTTCTTCATGTGAGGACGCAGCAGGCGTGTCCTTCCGTTGCCGCTGCAGGCCGTCCGTCCGTCCGTCCGTCTGTCTCTGTGGTGAGAGTCCTGGGATGTGCCGTGAACCAAGCTCAGCCTCTGTGAGGAGCTGCCCGCTGGGATCGTGCGTCCCCCGTGAGAGGAGGGCCAGGTGGCCCGGGAGGCCCGGCTTCGAGACGCGGGACCGCCGGGGGTGCTGGGGTGCCCGCTGTGGGGCCGTCACGGGCCCACGGGCTTCCCCGCGTCCCGGAGCAGGCGGGCCCGGCGGCCTCCCAGGGTGGGTTCAGGACGTGGGTGTCTGCCTGCGGGGACGATTTTGTGTCTCACCTGCAATTCCTTCCCCTCAGGCCCGAGCCCTTCAACCCGACGGTCTTGCTTATAGGGAGGTCTTGAGTGGAGAGAGCGAGTTGCTCTGCGTGCTTGTGCTCTGCTGCAGTCTGGGCGTGCAGTCCCGCGGCCTGAGTCCTAACCAGCCGTGCCGCGTGCTGCCCGGGTACCGGGGTGGCCCCCGGAGGTGAGGGGCTCCGCAGATGTGAGATAGGCCTGTCGGCACGAGGGGTGCTTTGCTTTTAGCAAGTGGCATTCAGCGTCTTGCAGAGCTGGGAGTGGGACAACCGTGGATGTGAGTGACACTGAAACGGGAGCCAATTACTTCTACAGGTGTCAGAGGCCAGGGAGGGTGTCTTTGGTCTCCTGTGTGCAGCCCTGGGAGGCTGTCCCATCACCCCTAAGGGCATCCAGGTCTCGCGGGTGCTGCTCCAACTCATGGTGAGTGGCCTGAGCTTGATTCTCTGAAGACCGGCCTGAGGGACTGAAACTAACTCAGTAATGTAAAAACGGCACGTGGCTGGCTCTACCCTAATGCTGGTCCCTGCATGGAATGAGCCCGAACGCGTCCTCTCTAGGCCCACGGTGCAGATTGCATGGCAGGGACAGCAGGCCGCCGACAAGGAGGCACGTTAGAACGGTGTGTCCGAAAGCCACTGTGACACGTCGGAGAGCCTGAGGGCCGGGGCCCAGCCCCGCTCAGTCTCTACTGAGAAGCCGCCCGTGGATGCTGGTGCTCCACCCGTCCTGCTGAGGACGGGGCTCCGAGGAGCCAGGACTGAGGTGGACAGAGGGCTGCATCTGGGACCTCCCTCCCTCCCCGCCGCTCACCTCTGATCGTGCAGGGTCCCTTTATGGTGACCGGAAGCTTCCAAACTGTCAGCCACGCCTGGCCCACGTTGTCCAGTGCCGCGGCTGACACCGCACGGGCCGAGGAGGGCTCCACGTGTGGCCGGCATTTATACACAGCAGGCTGTGAGGACCTGGGGATGTCCTGTCCGTGTCTATGTATTATATGGGGGGTGGTTTCGGGGGGGGTTTAGATAATTACGTTCATGTATTTATTTTTACTGGAGGTGCTGGGGACTGAACCCGGGACCTCATGCACGCTGGGCACGCACTCTTCCCGAGCTGCACCCTCCCCTACGCACGTCAGTGGATTAATTATGCGTTGACTCGATTGTGCTCTGGGTGTGTGTTGGGTTAACTGACGCATTCTATTAACACCACCCTCAGCTGTTTGCTTTCCCTCACAGTGTGACTGGTAGGCTCGCCTGAAACCGCGCACGTGGCTCCGTGTGCAGCCCGGCAGGTGTGTCTGTGGAAGGCACGGGGCTGGACCGCTCTGCGGCGCCCTCTGCGTTTGGGTCCCCTCCTGTCACCGCCGGCCCGCAGGCTGGGAGGCGCAGACGAGGAACAGGAGAATCGGGCTTTGAGGACGCCTTGAAGCCAGCTCTGAGCACTGTTGTTTCTGCATTTCTGCCGACAGTCCCAGGGGCCGCCGGGCCTCATCCGGGAAGTGGATTCCATGCTCAGAGCACATTTCCCCGCGCGGGGAGCCCACCCTCCGCTTCGGTGAGCACGCTGCTGCCCCGAAAGGCCCTCCCGGCGCCCTGCTGTCCGGGCGGCCCCTTATCTGGGCTTCCGTCTCCCTGTTTTCTGTGGATACAGAAATGTGCGGTGCGTCCGGCCTGATCGTCGCCTTCTAGCTGTGTCGTGTGCCCACTGGTGGGCCTGCCGAGCCTGCGAATCGGCGATGGCTTTGATGGACTGCTGCCGGGGGTCTGGCGGGAGGAGGGACCACCGTCTCCCCCTCTCCCGCCCCTGGAAGTCCTGCTGGCGAGCTGCTGAATGGGGGCTGCCGTTTGAGCAGCTGCGGGACACGTGGCCTGAGTCCGGGAGAGACCCGCAGGCCTTCCCACATCTGGCTGGGCTATTTATATCCCACAAAGGCCTGTTTTCTCTGGAAAGAGTGGGCATGTGGCGATGCTGTCATGTGCACGGGTGAAGCCAGTGAAACAAGCCTTTCAGTAAATGGCTTTCTGCTGCGTCCGGCAGGTTTTCCTCGCACACACAGGCCTCGGGGCTCCACACCTGCCCGGCGCTGCTGCGCGTGTGGTCCCTAGGGGGCCCCGCTCCTGCCTTGGGACAGCAGGCCTGGCTCTCCCGTGACACCTGGGGAGGGACAGGTCCCCCGGGGGCCCTCACCCCAACAGTGTTCTTTTTTTTTTTAACTTTTTTTTATTGAGTTATAGTCAGTTTACAACATGTCAAATTCCAGTGTAGAGCACAATTTCTCAGTTATACATGAACATACACATACTCATTGCCACATTCCTTTCTCTGTGAGCTACCACCAGATCTTGTATATACTTCCCTGTGCTGTACAGTATAATCTTGTTTATCTATTCTACATTTTGAAATCCCATCTGTCCCTTCCCACCTCCCTCCCTCTGGCAACCACAAGTTTGTATCTATGTCTATGAGTCTGTTTCTGTTTTGTATTTATGTCCTTTTTTTTTTAGATTCCACATATAAGCGATCTCATATAGTATTTTTCTTTCTCTTTCTGGCTTACTTCACTTAGAATGACATTCTCCAGGGACATCCAT
This sequence comes from Camelus bactrianus, assembly GCF_048773025.1. Taxonomy (NCBI): domain Eukaryota; kingdom Metazoa; phylum Chordata; class Mammalia; order Artiodactyla; family Camelidae; genus Camelus; species Camelus bactrianus. The sequence goes on from NC_133569.1 coordinate 25,351,093, forward strand.
GTTGCTGCAAATGGCGTTATGTTGTCAGTTTTTATGGCTGAGTAGTATTCCATTGTATAAATATACGACATCTTCTTTATCCAGTCATCTGTTGGTGGACATTTGGGCTGTTTCCATGTCTTGGCTATTGTAAATAGTGCTGCTATGAACAATGGGGTGCAGGTGTCATCCTGAAGTAGGGCTCCTTCTGGATACAAGCCCAGGAGCAGGATTCCTGGGTCATACGGTAAGTCTATTCCTAGTCCTTTGAGGAATCTCCATACTGTTTCCCACAGTGGCTGCACCAAACTGCTTTCCCACCAGCAGTGCAGGAGGGTTCCCTTTTCTCCACAGCCTCTCCAGCATTTGTCATTTGTGGAAACCCAACAGTGTTCTGAACTCCTGAGCTGTGCTTGGCACACTCTGGGCACCAGACCTTCCACAGTGGAGAAAGCATTCTAGTTGGCAAGAGGGACCACAGACAGGATCAGTATGTCAGATATGAGGGGGGAGATGGTGGTGGGTGCAAAGAAGAGAAATCGAGCAGAGAACGGGTCCTGGGAGGGCTTTGCTGAGAAGAGGCAATTGGTTAAGAAAAGCCAAGAACTGGGCTGGGTTTGGGGAAGAGTGTTCCAGGCAGAGGGAACAGCAGGTGCAAAGGCCCTGAGGCAGAAGTGTGCCTCAGGTGTCGAGGAAGGGCAGGTGAGAGGAGATGAGGTAGGTAGATGGTGAGCTTATCAACACTCAGGGATGCTGAGATGGGAGCCCTGGGAGCTAAGGGTTTGGATGGGACTGCAGGGCTTCTGGGGAGAATGGACCCTGGGGGGTAGGACAGGGTACCCTGTTAGGCGGCTGTGAGGTGAACCGGGAAGAGCGGTGGTGGCTTGGGCCAGAGTGTAGCATGGTGGTGGGAGCATGGCCTGACGGGCGTTGATCTGGAGGTGGAGTTAAGGGGACTTGCCGCCAGGTTGGCTCTGGGGTGGGGTGGGTACCGAGGATGCACTGACGTTTTGACTGAGCAACTGGAAGGATGGGGGGTGCACTTCCCCCCGGGCCATCTGGGAGGCATCCCAGCCTTGGGAGGCGGGGAGTGAAGTTTGGGGACACGTGAAGTTGGCAGGGAGGGAGCCCTGGGAGCCTACGCCGGGAGTCAGAAGCCGTCCAGGGAGTGGCCCCAAGGGTTGGGGCCAGCTGCAGCTCAGCACCGCGTCCTCCCAGGAGTAGACCCCCCTCCATGCGCGCGTCCGTCAGGTGAGGCTGGCCTGTGTGGGGCACCAGGATGGACCCGTGGGGTGAGGTGGCCCGTGATGGGAGACATGGACGGGTGGCTGGACGGGAAGGGAGAGGAAGTGGGTGGTGTGTGGAGATGAGAGTCTCGCCCCGCCGAGCCCCTTGGTGTGCTCTCGGTGGCTGGGCACCGGGGCGTCTGGAGCTGGGGGCGGGAGGGTGGCAGGAGTGTGGGTGAGGCAGAGCCCACGTGCCTGGCATGGCTGGCCTTTCAGATTCTGCACAGTGTGGTTTGGGGAGCCAGAGGTGGGTTTAGGAAGGAGATGCCTCCCTCTTTCTTTGCAAGCTGCGTACAAACACTCTTCACGCATCCATCGCCTCGTTTTGCTGCCTCGTTGGAAAGACATGGCTCCCCAGGGTCTTGGATGGTCCGTGCCTTGAGTCAAAGGGGTGCTCATTTTTGCAGGAAGGTTCTGCGGGCAGCAGTGTCCTCAGTAGAACCTGAGAGAGGACCAGCTGTGTTTGTTATGGAGTCGAGATCGTGTGTCTTTGTCTTCTTGGCCATGTTGGTGGTGGGGAAGGGCGTTAATTACTGACTGGTCGGTGTTCATTATGAATTTGGACCAGGTCCCACTTAGAGCCACTCACTCAGGCTGCAGGGTTAGTTTTTTTGTCCCTTGTAGTAGGCTGAAGAACAGCCCCTAAAGACGTCAGATTCCAGTCCCTGGAACCTCTGAGTGTCACCTTACCTAGAAACGGGATCATTGCAGATGTGATTCAGTTAAGAATCTTGCAGTGGGGTGGTGGTCCTGGGTTATCTGGTGGGCCCTCAATACCTTCACAGGTGTCCTTATGAGCGGGAGGCAGAGGAGATTGGGAAAGACAAGAGAAGAAGGGGGTGGGAAGATGGAAGCAGAGATGAGAGTGATGTGGGTGTGATGGCTAATTTTATTTGTCATCTTGGCAGTGGCATGGGGTGCCCAGGTCCTTGCTCAGACATGCTTCTGGGGGTGTCTGTGAGGGCGTTTCTGGATGAGATGAGCATTTGAATCTGTAGACGGAGTAAAGCAGATTGCCCTCCCCCGTGTGGGTGGGCCTCATCCAATCCGCTGAAGGCCTGACTTGAGCAGAAAGGAGGAGGACGGGAGAATTTCTTCTCTCTGCCTGGCTGTCTCTGAGCTGGGACGTTGGTCTTCTCCTGCCTTCAGATTCGGACTAGAGATGGAACTGGCGCCATCAGCTCTCCTGGGTCCAGCCTGCCAACTGCTGATCTCAGGACTCGGCAACCCTCATGATCACGTGATCTGATTCATTATAATAAATCTCTTGCTCTGTATACACACATCCTATTGATTCTGTTCCCCTGGGGACGCTGACTAATACAGTGGCCACAAACCAAGGAGTGCCAGAAGCCACCAGAAGCTGGAAGAGGCGAGGAAGGGTTCTCTCCTAGAGCCTCCGGAGGGAGCTCGGCCCTGCTGACACCGCACTTCAGCCCAGTGAAAGAAACTGACTGCAGACTTCTGGCCTCCAGAACCGTGAGAGCATAGATTTCTGTTGTTCTAAGCCACCCGGTTTATGGTCATTTGTTAGCACTGCCGCAGGAAAAGAACACAGCCAGTGTCAACAGTGCTACCGTAAACACCCCCGCCACACACACGGGCTGTCATTCAGGCGTGGACTTCAGGGAGTGGCCCTGCCGGTCAGGGTGTGTGTCTCATTGTCTTGTAGATTGTGCCGGATCACTTTCCAAAGCAGATCCGGCAGCCCGTCTCTCTTCCCTGTCGGGACGTGTGCATGCCCTGACCCCGCACGCTCTCGGCAGTGGGCGCGAGAGCATCCTTCTGGTGTTGGGATCTGAGAGGGCGGGGCTGCGGCTCTGTCAGTGACCTGTGTTCTCTTGAATCTGGTGAGTGCGGCGTCTGTGCTCGGCGCCCTCGCGGTTTGCCCTGCTCCGTCTGTGAATTGCCCATTTGTGCTCTGTGCCCATGTCGCTCGCAGGGTGTCTCTCGCTCCCTCGTCCATCTGAGGGGCTGCTTACTTGTCCCAGATGTTGATCCTCTTCTGCCTTGAAAGCATTTATTCCCAGATCTGTTATTGGCTAATTGCTTTTATGAATGTGCCATCTGCCATCGGGGTTAAATCTCTCTTCTCGTCTGTGACTTCTAGGGAGCCCTGTTTGTTAGGGAGATTCCACGGCTGTCTCTTGATTTCCTGCAGACGTTTTATTGTTTTGTGTACAAATTCTGCTCTTGAGCGTGTCTGAGATGCTTGTGCTTCGTGGAGGAAGGTGCCTGAGAAAGGGGGTGTCTGGGCTAATTTCCTTCCAGCGTGCCAGAGCTCGCTCTTCGGCAGTCCACGCCTTGACCAATGGCTTGAACTTCAGCTCTGTGCTGTACTGTGGTCTCGCGTCAGCTGGCTCCCTGCAGTGGTTCTCCATTCCGTCCCACTGACCCGTTTGTCTTCCACGTGCCAGCATCACGTGGGTAGCAGCTGTATGGAGGGTGTGTTTTGTGTCCACGTTTAAGTGTGTCTCGTGGCTCTGGGGCAGAGGAAGATTTGGGTGGATGGACGATGGGGCAGGGGGCAGGAAGTTCTGGTGGAGGTTGGAGGGAGGGGTCAGGTGAAAAAGGACCCAAAGACCATCATGTTAGGTAAAATGACTCCTCTGTGCATGCGGAATTTGGGAAGATTTTTCAGCAAGTGAAGTAGTGGCATCTAAGGAGTAAGGCACTGAACAGAGAACAGGCTTATCGTGGGGGTACTGAAAAGACAGCACGTTGCGCTGGCGCCGCCGTTGTGTCGGGGACTTGCCGGGACGTGGGTCTTCTCATGGCTTTGCGCACGGCGGGGTGCATGTGCCCTTGGCCTGCGCACCAGGCACCCTGTGTCTGACGGCTGCCCTCAGGCGCTCACACCTGGGCGCTGATTCAGGCCCTCTGGGCAGCAGCGCCCTGTGTCCCCCAGATGCCTCTGGCTCCCCGGAAGCCCCCTGTGCTCCCCCACATGCCTTCTGTGCGCAGGTTTCCACTGTGCTGCCCAAACTGGACCGGCCCCACCCCTGCACGGCAGGTGGGGCTGTGCCTTGAGCTCCGTGCACCTCACCCCACACAGGACTGACTGCTGACAGACTCACATGAGGAAGCTGGGCCAGAGGAGGTGGGCGTGGGTGCCGCAGGCACGGGGCCGTCCTGTCACCCTGTGCCCCGCAGAGTCTTCCTCGGGCGGCTGCTGGCGGCCCAGCCTGCTTCACGGGTGGCAGCCATGGGCGGGTGGGGTTCGGGATGCGTTCTGCAGGGCAGGCTCGTTTGGCCCCCAGACACCTGTTTGACTGGAGGCTCTGCAGGAATAGCTGGACCTCACACGTCTGCTCTGCGGTCCATGGACCGTGAACTGGGAGCCTCCCTGGGGGAGAAGGATGGGGAACAGGCCGGGTGGGGAGGAGGGCGGAGGACGGAGAGCAGCTGGTGCTGCCGCAGGGGAGGGGTCTGCCCACGGTGAGGCGTGTTCCTCCTGGGTGACGCGGGTCCTCTAGACATGGGGTCCGGCTGCTTGTGACGGGCTGTGCTCGGGGTTTGCGGACGGTCCTAGCCGACTGCGGGCTGGGCCTGCCCTGGTGCTCGTGCACCAGGTCCCAGCACTGACCCAGGGTCGGTGCCTGGTGGTCTGACCTGCTCCCTTTACTGGGAAGGGGTGAGGGGGGGGCTGAGGACCAGGCCGTGCCGGGCCTTCGTGGGCCATAGCCCCGCATGAGTGGGTTTTGACAGGAGAGCTTGGGGGGTGGGGGCAGTGCTGATTCCTTGCCAGCCGCTAGGTGCCTGCGGACGTCAAAATCATTTGTCTTCCCAAATTTTACCTTGGACGCTGTCTTCCAGCCAGCAGAGTAGGTGCCCTGGCCAGGCAGCTGCTTCTGATGCTGCAGGTCGTGCTGGCGCCTGTCCCCACCCTGCTGCGAGTGCCCCACTCCTCTGGGTTTCGGCAGGCACTTGGCGTCCTTATAATTCCTCACGCGCTGCTGTGGCCCGCGAGATGGACGGTGTTCCTTGCAGAGACGTTCACATTTAACAGACACCAGGAGTTTGGAAGCGTGGAGCCACTCCGTCCGCGTCAGTCAGAGCCCAGAGGCGGTGGCCAGCATGGGTGGGGAGGACACGTGACAGGCTCCTGGTGCCCTGGCCGGTGAGGGGGCGTCAGTGAGGTGCCAGGTGAGCTGCATGTCCAGTGGGAAAGAGAGACGTTGAAACAGCCGTGGGCTGAGTGCCCCGGGCGGCACCTCGGTCACCCTGCAGCCGCCTCCTCCCTGCCGTCCCGGGTGACGGCCCCCTGTGCGGGTGGGCACGGCCAGCCCCCAGCCCGCTGTCCTGGCCGTGGGGCCTGGTGCTGCACTGCACGGTTGGACGGGATTGTAGTGGAAAACAGGAGGCGCTGGGCTGGTGTCGAGGCTGAAATGGCGAGAAGGACCCAGGGGTCGTGCGTGCAGGAAGCAGCCAGGACTGCGAGTCGGGCGAGGGGGCTGTCTGGGAGAAGGAGCCTGCGGGGCTGGGGGGTAGGGGGTTGCCCTCCCACCCCCCCTGCCTCTGGGCTCCCTGCGTCCCTCTTCGTGGCCGGGCGTCCTGACACAGCCTGGCTCCAGGCGCTGTGGCCAGAGCCCAGGGGCACCCTTTTGGTGTCAGTGCTCCGGCCACATCTCTTCTGGTTGTGGCCCTAATGCGCTGGGCTCTAGAGTCAGGACCTGTGGGTTCTCTGCCTGGAAACTCTCGTTTCCCTCAACTGGATGATGGCCCGTCTACCACGCATACCCCCTGAGAGGCCCCCAGGGTGGCCAGTCCCTGCACAGACCCCCTGAGAGCCCCCGTGGTGGTCTGTCTACCGTGGCCTCCTTTTTCCTTAGTGACCAGGGCCGTGTCACCCAGAGGGGCCTAGGCTGCATCTGCAGGTGCACCGACAGGAGAATTGTCACGCGGTGCCCTCGTGGGCTAAACATGGCTGAGTTAATGCTTAAAACTGATGCTAAGGTGCCGTGAGCCTGAACGTGCGTCGGTTGGTTTTCATTTGGCCGGAATTCGTGCGGTGGGTTCTCTGCTGCCTTTTTGGTAAAGGTACACGTATCTGTAAATAGGTTTTTAAAAATAGACATTTCTCTCGCGTTTCACCGTAAACCGCATCGACCGGTCGGTGCCTCCGGGGCCTGAGGTCCGGGGCGGCAGCGAAGATGTTGAGGTCCGTCTGCCGAGCTCGTGGTGACTGGAGGAGCACCTTTGCAAGGGAAATGGATTCCGGTGTTGCGCCTCGTAGTTCGTGGATGGCAAGGGCTGCTGTTTGACACCCTTAGCCTCTGTTTGGTGCCTTACTCTTCCGGTGAAAGCTTTAACCACAGAAGTGTTGCCCCGGGTGTAGGCCTTTCTTTTAATGCTGCTGCCGCTTTAAGGAGACTTCCTCCGGAGCTCTCTGTCTTCACAGGCGGTTTACAGACCAGCGTGGCTTCCACTCTCGGCAGCCAGACCTTAAAGGATGCAAAGAAACTCTCTAATTTAGAACAGACAGTTCACATTGTATACATCTATGAAAACACCCTAAAATTGTGACGCATACAGCAGACTTTCTGAAAGGCTTAAAGTACGCAAGTTACGTGTAACTCTAGTCAGTGAGTGTGAAGAACTCGGCAGCGCGTTGCCTCCAAGCGTCTTTAAAGCCAGAGCGTCCTTGTCTCTCGTGAACGACAGGTGAATGTTTTCGTGATGCCGGTTTGACCGGAGCGGCTTTTAACTCAAGGTGGGACGGATTAATAGCTTCCCTAATTTCAGGAGCCCAGCTTTGTCAGTAGCTCAGGTCGCAGTCACCCGGCTCCCCTGGCCGTGTCGTCGTGCACACCTTCTTGGGCTTCTGATGAGAGCCGTCCCGCGGCCCTGGGAGGTTCTGGAAGTCCTCCCCGGGCGTCCCCAGGAGCCCACGTGAGCTCCAGCCATGGACGTCCCGCCTCCTCCTCCTTGTCTCCAAGCCCAGTGCTCAGGGTGCCGTCACCCAAGGCTCCGAGGCAGGGGAAGGTGCGAGAGGGCACCGGGACAGGGGCCTGGGGTCAGGTGGGTCCACTCCCTGCAGAGTCTGCCTGCCTCGCTCCTTGTCACCACCTCACCGCATCTCGCGCAGATTGACGCCCTCCCGCTGCCTCCGTGGGTCGCTAGGAACCGTCCAGTTAGAAGGAGCGAAGAGCATCGTGCTGGCAGCGGCCTGGGCGCCGGCTGTTCGGCAGGCGGGGTGGAGCTGGCCCTGGGTTGCTGTGTTTAAGGGATGTCAGCGTTGAGCTCTGGGACCAAGCAAGTTTCTGTGCTGCTGGAGCGGGGACCTCTGTCTGTCACTGGGTGCGGCCAGTCCCTGTCCAGCTATGACTGAGGCTTAGACACTCAGGGTGCGTGGCAGTCACCTGTGCCCACGCCACGTCCCAGCTTCCCTCATCACTGGACCTCTCAGCCAGGCCTCCAGCCTGGTCACCGTGCGACCAGAGGTGGACGCCGGGAGTCCGCGCCCGTTGTGGACGGCACACGTGGGTTAGCGCCCGCTGTCACCAGGCGCCGCGGCTTCCCAGGCCGGAGAGCCTGGATCGCACGAGGGAACCGTCGAGCTGCAGGTGCTGCTGCCCGCAGTGGGGGGAGTTTGGGGCTGGGGAGCTGGGTGCCGGTCGGAGGCCGTGTCTGGGAGGCTGAGCCCGTGCTGTCAGACTCGGGCCCGCCTCCCTGCCCGCTGCCCGGCTCCTCGCGTCTGCTCAGGACCAGGCGTGGGCGCCGCCATCTGCGCGCTGTGCCCCCTCCAGGCCCCGCAGGGCGGCTCGGTGCCCCCGCCCCACCACCCCTCACGGACGCTGAGTGACGGTCCCCGGGTTAGGCCCGTGGCGGGCAGTGTCAGGAGGCAGAAGAGACGCCCCTTGGCCCGCACGGCTTTCCGCGTTTGTCTCGCTCCCACCACCTCCCCGTTCGCCCTCACCGCCACGGTGCAGCCACCGCGACCAGATGCTCCGACTCTCCCTGTTTCCAAGGCTGGACCCTGACACCCGGGGGGGCCTAGGGGCTTGCCCAGGACCCTGCAGGAGAGCCTGGAGGAGGGGCAGCCCCTAGTCCTCGTCCTAGAGCCCTGAGGGCCTCGGTAACCGCGTGGCCGGGGCCTCTGTGACCCCCGGGCACCGAGGGGCCTGCCCCGGGCAGGAGCCCTCCTCCCTCCCCGCCCGGCTCTAAGGCGCCTTTCTCCTCGGGGGACCGGGGCTCCTCGGCCTGCCCCGCGCCCCTGAATGAGCCCACACAGGAGAACAGTCGGGCCCACATCGCGCACAGCCGGCCATTGAAAGGGACAGAATGGGGTCGGCGTGTCCCACTGCCCGAGGGAGGCTCACTGCGGGGCCTTGTCCCGCGGCTGAACGGCGCCTTGTTGTGGCCCGAGGGGGCCCAGCTGACCGTGGCCTGTCCCAGGGCCCCACGCAGGCTGCGCCCTGGAGACCCTGCGGTGGCAGGCCCGCCGGCGCCCTCGGCAGCAGAGCTCCCCGTGGGGATGGGGCGGCCGAGCCACACCGTGTCCTGAGCGCCGTCCCCTCCGTGGGGTCGGGGAGCCGGCTGGCGCACGCTCCCTGGAAGAGGTGAGGCCAGCTGGGCCGGGAGGCAGGGGCTTGGCTCTTCAGGGTTGGCTGCTAAGAGGCCCAGCATTTTCTTTCTTTTTCTTTCCAGATGGCACGACTTGTTAGTTTCCACTAGAAAAATCCAGAAGGATTTGTAAACTACTGGGTGGGAGGGTGTGCAAAGGTCAGAGTTGGATTTCTGCTCTGAGTGCCTGACCTGCGTGACCGGCCACCCTTCACGAGGACCAGAGGACTTTGTCTGTGAGACGTCCATCTGTCTGTCCCGCTGGTCAGCGAGGATCCAGGGCTGAGGCTGTGATGGGGGCGGGCGCACCGCTGGCTGGGGGGTGCTCCCTCCTGGTAGGCTTCCTGGGCAGCTGACTCAGTTCCCTGTGGACATGTCACAGCACACGTGGACACGGGGCTGGACGCGGGGCTAGGAGAGTTCGCCACCTTCCTTTATTGTTTGGATTGCTTCGATCTCTCGGTTTCTCCTTTTCACGTGTGCTTGGTAAGAAGCAGGTGAAGGCATGGGCCCCAAGGGACCTGCCACCTGCAGGTATGACCGTGGGGGAAGGGGGTCACCAGGCCGGGCTGTCCAGGGGCTGGCAGCGGGCCGAGTGTGGGTGGAACCTGCAAGACTGGCTTCAAGGCCCTGGGGGTTTTGCACAAAGAAGCAGACGTAGTTACCATCCAGGGTCTTCCTTCTAATGTTTGTTGACTGAAATAAGTGCCCGACCTAAAAGTTGAGAGTTATGTTTTATCTGGCAGGAGGACTGGAGCCGGGATGACATCTGAGGGGCTGCTCCGAAGAGGTGGGAGGGAGCCAGGATGTACAGGAGCTTTTACAACAAAGACCAGCTAGTTGGAACATCAGAAGATTACTGTTAACTGGAGAAAAGCAGGCATCTCAAGCTAAAGAATTCAGTGCTTTTCTGTGTATGGGAGGGAGCAAATAAATGCCTGGGCTCATTGAAATCGTTCCTTTGACAAGCATCTAGTGATCCAGGGCCAGGGTCCTGTCCTTTCCCACCCTGAGTCCCCTCAGGGGGCACTGCTGGGGGGGGGCAGCAGAGGCCCGGCTGCCTGTTTGTCCGCATCCTGAGTTGGCTGATGACTTGAAGGCCACAGCATTCTATGTTTACTTACGTGGCTTGCAGTGCTTTTCGTTCACATGTAGTTTTGTCAAGTGAGGTGCACACCGGGTGCCGTGTCCATTAGGACTCAAGTGCGTGAGAGTCAGAGAACCGGGCAGGGCGTGTCCCTGGGGGCTGGCCCGGGGGAGAGGGCCGGAACCACGCCAGCAACTCGGCTGTGGCTGCTTGAAAAAGTGCCAGTGTTGAGGGGCTGCATAAAAAGAGACGGTGGCGGGAGAGTGCCCAGGCTGGGAACTGTGGAGGAGGAATTCCGAGGTTACAATTAACATCGAAATAGGGCTGTGAATGGGGGTGCTTGTAATCCTTCCAAAATTGGGGTAAAATTTGCATCTGAATGGCTTGATTGCCCTGGAATGTGTGGTTTCCTTCTTATTGTCCAGTTCCTATTAAAAGTCATTTGCATTTTTATTCAACCAGCATTCTTAAAATTAATGCTACCTTGCTGATTGCCCTAATCCTGACTTTTCCAGCGTGGATTTCCGAGTTGGCACCGCCCCCACTGTTGGCACCGCCCTCACAGAGCGTGCGGGAGTGGTGGTCTCCCCTCTCAGCCGCCTCCGTCCAGCACGGCACCTGGGTGGACTCTGAGCTCGCAAGTCTCTGGCTAACTCAGCCCTCAGAAGGCAGACGGGTTTTGTTTGGACTTCCCAGGATTAAAAAATTACATCTTAATTGCTTTCCAGCATCAAGAAATTGGGAGACCACTGAAAAATCTAGCTTTCTTCTGGAAGATAGATCAGGAGTTGTGCCCATATGGGGCCACATGACCGAACAGCAGTAGGGGTCTGCAGGAGGCAGAATGACAGTCCCTAAAGATGTCCGCATTCTGATCCCTGGAACCTGTGAATATGCTACTTTACATGGTAAAGGGACTTTGCAGGTGTGACTAAATTAAGGTTCTCGAGATGAGGAAATTATCGTTGTTTATCTGGGTAGGCCCTAAAATGTAATCACACGGTTCTTAATAAGAGAGTCAGGAGGGCAGGGAGAAGAGGAGATGCTATACTGCTGACGTAGGAGACGAAAAGCTTTTCCTCTACTCTTAGGTTCTGTTTCTGGGGCCTGTGAATTAAACTGACAACAGATTAACAGGGGGAAAGACGTATAAGATGTAATACTGTTACCTGCACAGGGGCTTCACACAAAAGAAGTAAAAACCCAAAGAAGCAGTTAGACTTGGGGCTTGTGTATCATTTTAACAAAGGGCAGTGAATTGTGAAGTGACAGGACGAAGGTGGGCGGGGTTGGGTTCCTCGGGAGAGTAAACTGCGGGAAGGTGACCAGGAAAAAGGCAGGGTAGATGATGCTTAGGCAGGCTGTTACGCAGACTCATGCCAGTGCCGTCCCTGGTCCACTTTTACAGAGAGATTTACGTGCTGCTTTTGGGCACCTGGAGGAGGGCAGGGCATTCTTATTTCTGATCTCAGGTGCCTGACGCTCAAAATACTCCCTGTGCCAGAGTAGCCTCTTCACTGGCTTTGCAGCGGAGGAATGAGCCACCAGCCGAGGAATGCAGGAGGACTCTGGAAGCTGGAAAAGGCAAGGTGACAGTTCTCCCTGGAGCTTCCAGAAGGAATGCAGCCAACCCTTGGATTTTAGCCCAGTGAGTCCCACGTCAGACTTCTGACCTCCAGAACAGTTGGGATAACAAATTTGTGTTGTTTTAAGCCACCGAGTTTGTGGTGATGTTTCACAGCAGCCGTAGGAAAGCGGTGTCGTTCCCTTACGAAGCGGTTTTGGGCTCAGGGGAGGCAAGATAAATGAAGCCCTGCCTGAGCAGCAGAGGAGGTGTGAAACCCAGCGTGAAATTGCATCATGCAGGCCGGTGGCATTCAGACTTTAGGAGAGAGTCACCTGGGGGCTTACACAGACGTGGCTTGTGGAGACGCAGAGGGTGGGGGGCTGAGAATGTGCCCCCAGGGCAGGGCTGCCGCTGCCGCTGCTGCTGCTGCTGCTGCTGCTGCTGCTGCTGGGCTGGGGGGAGCTTTGTGCCACACCGTCCAGACCACAGGCACTGCTGGGTTTAGAGCAGAGGGCAGCTCGGGAGGGGCTGGAGGAGCCGCTGGCTCGCGAAGGATGGTGGGATTTATCCCCGGGAGGGAAGGGGGGGTGTGTGTGTCTGGGGACACATTGTGGGGGGAGTGGCAAGCGTGCTGGGGCTCTGCCCTGACCTCGGCTTCGCAGAGAGGGAGCCCCCGCTCAGGGCAGAAGCAGTCAGTGCTGGCCAGGCCGGCCAGGCTTCTCTCATGCAGCATCCTTTCCCGCCCCAGGGACCTGACCAGGGGTGCGCTGTGCAAGGGGCACTCGTGCATTCGGGGCCAGGCAGGCGGCCGTGGGGCCCAGGTGTGCATGACTGAGAGGACGCAGGACCGTGTGAATGGAGCAGAAGGAGCGAGCAGGGCCCAGAGCCGCCCTGACCGGAGGCCCTGTGGCCACCCCCTCCTTGGTGCTCACGGGTGCCCAGCTCTGGGACTTGGGGCCCATCCTTTCCAGCTTATGCTTCTGTGGGGTTCACTGTCTCAGCCCCGCAGTGGGGCCCTGGGTTTCCAGAAGCATCTGTGCATCTATAGATTAGCTCTGTGTCAGTGGCCAGCGGATTTCTTTCCTTGATGGGTGTTTTTGGCTTGTTCTGTACCATTTCCTGAAAGTTAGAAGGTCTGAGCGTTAGGCGGGCACCCCGCTCCCTGCCCCTCCTGCAGGGTTGGGTCTGCAGGATGCTGGACCCTGGACCCTGCGGACTTGGTTCCTGGTGGCAGCGCCCTCTCTGGGGTGGGATTTGACTGTGGCCTCAGCTGTGTGTGTTTGGAAGCCGGGAGGTCAGCGTAGGAACGAGCTTTCAGAAATTTTTACACTTTGCACCAGAGATACTGTTGATAAGGCCCCCTTTCAGGTGAAGACCCATCAGTGACGTTCCCCTGTCCCACCCTAAGGGGAATTCTCTTTCCCGATAAACCAGGAGAACTGTGACCCGTCCGGTCTCTTTCTTTCAGCCGACAGCGTCGGTGTGTGACTCGCTTGTCGGCTCCAGGGTTCTCAGTCAGCTCTTACTTTATTTAAGAGACACCCACAGACCCCACATCGCGCACACACCGCACACACGCATCACACACACCATACACACACCTGCACGTTACACAAGTCACGCGCAAACGTGTATTCCAGCTGAGCTCAGGTCTCTTCTGGACGTCAGCCTGGATGTCACCCTGTGTGTGGCTTGGAGATCTTGCTGGGAGGAGGGAGCCTTGGTCCACCAGGTGACCAGCAGCCTCCTGCTCACGTCCTCACTTCTGGAGTTTCCTGGAGCCTGGCTGTCCAGACCCTGGCCCCTGGCCCCTGACCCCTGGCCCCTGGCCCCTGACCCCGCCTTGCGCTCAGCGTCCTAGTCACACGGTGGGAGTAGGGCAGCCGTGGACTGGGAACCAGTGGACATGGCACAGGCCTGTCCGACTGTGCAGCCTACGGGCGCCCACCCTTCAGAAGTGCCATTGCGTCTCCCGGCCACGGTCTGGCCCATCGTGAAACGCAGACACCTGGAGGTGCCCCCAGCCCGGCTCGCACATGCCAGTGTTGCGTGTGTTCTCTGCCACAGAAGCCCATGCTGGCGGGTGGGCCCTGGCGGAGGGGCCGAGTCAGCGGGGGCGGAGGCTCTGGAAGGGGAGGGGCTGCTGGTCTCCAGCGCTGTCTCTGACGCTCCCCGCTGCCGCCCAGCCCGCCACCTCTCTCCACGAGCAGGGGAGCTGTTCTGCCTCCCCTGTGACTCTGTGTCTCGTGAAGAAGAGCCGTGGGAAGGTTGGATGTCAGGGATCCCCAGACGCTGGTGTCTCCTCATTCGCCCCAGCCCCATGCACCTCTGAGTGATGCCTCGTTGGCTCACGGCGCCCCGGGGTGCCAGTTGCAGCGCTGGGTGGCGATGGCGCGGCTGTGGGTGGGCACACCTGGGGCACGTTGACCGAACGCCCTCTTCCCTGCCTCGGGATGGAGTAATATTACATCACATGGACAGGTCACGTTTTCTGCATCCGCTGCCCCGTCAGCGGACGCGTGGGATGCTTCCAGCTTCTGGCTTGTGAATAATGCTGCCGTGAACATGGGTGTGCGAGTGCCCGTGTGAAACCCCACTTCCAGTTCACTGGGGGTAGACGTGGAAGTGGAATTAACAGAGCATGTGGCAGTTCTGGGTTTAATTTCTGAGGAACCTCCACATGGTTTCCCACAGCAGCTGCTCCGTTCCACATCCCCCCTCCCGCTGCACCAGGGTCCCCTGTCTCCACACCCTGACCAGCACTCCTCTTCTGGGTTTTTGGCAGTAGCCGCCTTGCAGGGAGCACGAGGTGATTGCTTTTGCTTGCCTTTGCGGTTCGTTAAAGCCTCAGTTTGGAACCTCCCCTAATCTTCACGTGGTTATCAGGCATCACTCTGCAGCAGCAGATCTGTGCCTGTTTTTCGGGATGTGCGAGTCCCCAGAGGGCGTCTCGTGCTTCTTTGATGACCAGGAACTCAGGGGAGAGCACAGAGGAGGCAGAGCTGGGCGCCAGCCCACAGTCGTGGGTGTGAGGCCCGTCTGTCCCCGTGCCGGCTCAGACGCAGGCGTGGGCTGGCTGGGGACGCTGCTCCGGGACGCCGTTGAAGAGGACACTGCGCTGACCCTCCTGGGGCCTTTCAGGTTGAGAAGAGTCAGCCAGGCTGTGTTCGGGGCTTTGCTCTCACCCTCCATCCCAGGACCTCTCGTTGCCCGTACGTTGCCTTCAGTGGCCCCCGTGTGGGCCAGGATCATGGGGCACCCAGGGGCTCTGCCCGCCTCGGCCTCCGCTCTCGCCCGGCCCCTCGGCCTGTGTGCATGTGGGCGCAGGTGTGATGTGTCCATGCGGACGTGTGTGTGAGGTCCCGGTGAATCTGCACCCGTCGGCCCGGCTTCGTGTTGCTCTCGGAGTCCTTCTGCAGGAGCCCTGGGAGGGGAGACGGGCCCTGGAGGGTTCCGGAGACGCGGCAGCAATGGAAAAGCACCCTGTTTGCTCAGGCCCTTCACTCGTCTGAGCAGGACTCAAACTCACCGTCCTAACCGGCCACAGAATTCCCCAGGGGAGTCTAAGGACCCGCAGGTTAGCGGTGGTGACCTGGCGATCCCTGTGTTCGAGGGAGAGCTCTCCAGGGAGGGAGCAGCAGGGGAGCCAGGAGGGGCCGGGCTGTGAGCGGACGTGGTGGGGGTCACTCGGCGAGGGGAGCAGAGCCTGGCCAGGCTCTCCTGCCTCGATGAAGGGGAACTGGACCCTGGAATGGGCAGGACCGTGGAGGGAGGCCCTGGCCGCCAAGGCCTTAGGGCTGTGCTGGGTGGCGTGGGCTGTGCGTTCCAGGCTTCCCACTTCCGGGCTCCCCTGTCCTGGGTGCCCCGCTCAGCCCCGCGGGCTTTCTCTCGGTTTCGCGTTCTCGTTGCTGCCGTTAGGAGAGGATGCCGGAGGGTGTCCACTTCCATGTCTCAGTCAGCGTCCCAGGGCTCTCGCCGAGTCGGGCATGACTTCATCCCCTGTTAACAGCCTCTCCCCTCAGATGTGGGCGCCCAGGGCCCCCCGGGTCCCGTCCTGGCTCTCCAGGTGTGGGCAGCGCTGCCCAGAGGAGCACGGGGAGCTGCCCGATTAGCACTGGCCGCACTCCCCTGGCCCTGCGCCCTGACTCTGTCTTGTCTGCACAGAGCCCGCGGGCATTTGCACCTGGGCCCTCGTGTGAGCATTGACTGGGGCTTCCATGCCCCCAGACTGCAGGTGCCATGGGGTTGGGGGCCGAGGGCCCCTCACAAGGCCGAGCTGTGGGCCGCGGTGGGTGGGGTGGAGGCACGGCGGAGCTGGGTGTGGCCAGGCTGGGGGAGCCTGGCTGGGGGGCGTGGCCCGCGCCAGTCCCTCTCCCATTATGGACTCTGACGGCCCCTCCTCTCTTCAGAGATGCACACTCCAGCCACTTAAAAACTTGCTGATCTGATGGCAGCCACATCCTACACTGGTGAGGGCCATCTGATTTATGTTCTCGGAGAGACAGCGTTCTCACTGAGAGCCGTGGCTGACTCATCCCGGAGACCGAGTGATTTAGAGGTGCATCAGCACAGTGGTTGCCGAGCGGATGCGGGCCTCCGGGGCGGCTGGCAGCCCTGGGCACTGCTGTCCCTGCACGCACCTCACTCTCGGGGCACAGGAGGTAACGAGCGGGGGCCAGGGGCACAGCGTGGCCGGGACGCGGCGTGGGCACCAGGAAGGTAGCACAGTCCCCAGGTGCCCCGGTGGGGCCAGGGGATGCCTCTCCGGCCTGGCCTTGGCTTTTGCTGGCGGCCCCTGTGCAGCCCCAGTGCCCTCCTCCCTGCCGTGGGCCTTCTTACTCTCTCTGCTTGGGAATGTGACGTCGGGTCGCTGCGTGAGTCGGTTGCCCACGTCAGCAGCTCTTGTCCCCAGGTGTCCTCAGGTGAGCAGGTGTCGCCCTGCAGGGTGAGGCCTTTTAGGACAAGACGTGAGAGTCACAGGCAGAGACGAGAGCTGCTCGGAGGTGCAGAGAAGAAGTGGGTTCCTTCTGTGCCAAGGACGAGTGCTCTCCCTCTCCGACCAGTTTCTTTGGGGAAATGTTGCAGAAAAAGCAAAATGGGAAACTTGGCAGAGCTGGTGTTTCTTAGCAGGACAAGGCAGCTGCCTTGTGACAATCTCGTTAGAGGCTCAGCGGAGGGCCCAGGCCGCTCTGCGGGAGATTTTGGTGTCATCACCAGATGTCAGTGAGACGGTGCTGAGCGCTGTGTGTCGTCGGCAGCCCACGCACTTTTTGAGACCAGCTCCATCTCACAGCTCAGGGGGGACGCAGCTGACCTGGAGTCACACAGCTGGTACGGGGACCCAGAGCTGGAACGCAGGCCGCTGGGCCCAGCACCCAGACTGGTTTTTAGCTCTCTGGGGGATAAAGGGACGGGGCAGAGCAGCAGAGATGTGGAGGTGAGTGAGGTGGGACGCCGGGAGAGAGGGGCTTGAGTAACTGGAGTTGCACTGCAGACTGAAGGTCTGGGTCCTGGTCTGAGGACTGGAGTGTGGCCCTGAGGACGGCAGGACTGCAGTCTTGGGGGAACTCAGGGCCACCCTTGTCTTTGCTGTGGGGTGGCCTAGGAGCAAAAAGGCAGAGAATCTGGAGAAACTGCTGTTGTTTGGAAATGACATGATTGTTTTGTAAGAAAGATACAAAAAACAATGCGTTTTCTAACGTAAAAGAATTAGAAGATACAGAGAAGCCCCAGGAAGACACCAAAGGTGGCCCGGAAGGCCCTTGCCCGGAGCTGAGCTCCGCCGGCACCTGGTCCCCTCCTGCGCCCAGGGTGGTCACGGCCAGCCTGCCTGGTGCTCCGGCTCTGAGGCAGGTCCGCTGGGCCCCGGTGAGCTCGCCCGTGGAAGCGGGTGGTGCTGCCCTGTTGGGACTGGGGGTGCTTGGAGCGGTGATGCCTGCACCCAGGAGGGCGGGAGCCTTCATGGCTTTTTTTTCCTACATGAACGAGCTCACATTTAAGTGCTGTTTTGCCATCTCCTCTTTGCATTTTACAAGACACTGTGTCCGTCCGTGCTCGTCGGTAAGCACTGGCCCGACGGCCCGTGCCGCCTGCCGAGCGGGCTGCAATGTCATCATTTACTCAGCCAGTCCCTGATGAGCGGGCGTTCGGATGGTAAGGTTTTACTTTCGTTAAAGTGGTGTGGGGTGAGCGCCCCGGCTGGCGTCCTTTCGAACTTGGGGGAGCGCTGAGTCCGAGGAAAGAAGCCTGGCAGGGCCTGTCAGACGCCTCCAGAGGGCCGGGCCGCGCTCCGCCCTCCCCAGTGAGCGGTGCCTTTTGCGGGGTGGGGGGGCCCTCTTGGCCCGGGGGCCACGCTGCTGGCCAGGTGCCAGCCCCGCCTGGGGGAGGCTTCGCAGCTGGATAGCAGGCACCCCCAGGAAGGCAGGAAGTTGCTTCCCACTGAAGACTGAGGGGCCCATAAGCCACTGCCAGTGGGTTCCATGCAGGGATGTGTTTGGAGGCGGGGCAGGGAGGGCTGCCCAGTGTGGTTCTCCTCTGCTTTTTGGGACCAAAGAGAAATGGCCCCTGGGACCTCACAAAGGCGTGGGGGGAGCCGGGGCAGGCCGGGCAAGCTGGGGCAGGTGCTTCAAATTTCTACAAGTCGGGAAGGTATTATGAAAAAACCTTCTGGTTCTGAAATTTTGTGATGGGTGGCCTCACACTGAGTAATTCCCTTCCCCGTGGCTGAAGTGTTTCTAGAAACTTGTGCTGCCTGTGGCGGCTCCGGGTGGACTTGCCATCCGAAGCCTGGAGCCTGTCCTGGGCAGCCGGGCGTGACCACCTCCCCCTGCAGAGCCGCCCGCCGGGCACTCCCCTCTGACCACAGGTCGGGGTGAAGCAGCCACTCTGCAAACGTCTTTGCCAAAGTTTTGCAGCTGCAGAGTTTGTGATGAGGCTGTACCACCACGTGAATCTTCAGAATGTCCCGTCTGAGACAGTTTGACGTTGAACAGAAGCCACATTCTTCTGAGCATGAAACTAGTCTGTCTTCATTCGCTGTGTGGACTGCAGCTCGTGGGGATCGTTTCATTTCACTCATACCTTTGTGTGAAGCCAGCAGGGAACGAGGAGGGGCGTGCACGCCTGCCTGACCTGATGAGCAAAGTGCATTTATCTGGAAACGGGTGTTTCCCAGACTTCCCTGGGGGAAGGCATCTCCTGGAGGCCGGGACACACGGGTGGCCCGTGTTCAGCCATCCTCGGTCAGAACCACCTTTTACAAAGTGTCCGCTGGACTCCTAACGTGGAACAAGTTGAGATTTTGACGGGAAACTGGATTTAAAGGAGCCCAGTTAGGTGTGTTTGCCAACTCGATGTGGGCCGCCCGGGTTAGGGTCTGCCACGTGGGGGTGGGAGAACCTGGCTTTCCACGCCTGAGGACTGGCGAGGTGGTGTCGGGGGCAGGCCGGGGGTCAGACGCCGGGTTTCGGACACCGACCCCCCTGCTCAGCACTGACGTGGCTTCTGGAAGTTTCCGCTCCTCGGCGTTAGTGTTCTCATCTGGGAAGCAGAGATGAGGGTGGCGGTGGTCGCTGGAAGAACCCTTGTGAGATGTCAGCACACTCCTGGGGTCACAGGTGACGTGACTCACTCTCTTCCCGGCCCCGGGAGGGCTGCTGTGGTGGCGCTGGGGCAGTCGGTGCTCCCTCAGGCGTCTCCGTGGCCTCTCACAGGTAGAGGGTGAGGCTGCGACTGAAGGTAACCAGAGGGGGCGGAGGTGACCACTGGCTGGAGAGGGGTCCCGCTGGGTGGGAGGGGCTGCCTCCAGTCCCACTCAGGTGGTCAGGTGCCCGGTGACCGCTGCCGGGGAAGGCTGCTGGTGCCCTGGGACACACTGCTTCCTAGGCCTGACTGAGATAGATGACTTCTACCCAGGGGCCCCTCCCCAGCCCTCCCTGGGCTGCGCGCCAGCTTCCAGACCCAGACCCAAGGTCAGAGACCCAGACCCAAGGTGAGAATTCCACTTTTCCTGGCACCCCCACAGCCGGCCGGGAGTTGGAGCTCATTTTCTGCTCCTCTGGGAGCACCTCCTCCCTGGGGACGCCCATCACCCCACACCTGGAGGTAGGGCTGGTGTGAGTGTGATCAGGGTCCCTGCTCGGGGTCGAGGTCCCAGTGCAGGGAGAGTCCTGTCCTGCTGGAGGTGGAGGTGGAGGGCAGGGCAGGGCTGAGCACTGTCTGTGCCTCAGTTTTCTCCTGCCTGAAATGCAGGGCCGGGGCCAGGGCCCTGGGGGCCCTGGAGTTTCCCAGACTTGACATTTGTGCAGCTCTGAGAGCCGTGCCTGGCGTCTGGCCAAGGACGCCCACTCCTCTGCTGCCCAGAGCCCACCTGGGTGGAGGTAGGTGTGGCTGGCCCCTGTGACTGTGCCCAGACTTGGCCCTCAGCAGGTGCTCACAGACCTGCATGTGTCCCTCACTGTGTCCAGCACGCAGTGACGCAGGTGTCCCCAGCAGGGACATGACTGGGTGGCCCTGACTATGGAGCCCAAGGGGAAGCTGTGGCGGTGGGGGCGGCACCGTCCAGTGACCTCTGGGAGCATAAGGAAGTGGTTCCCGCACCTCCCAGGGGCATCTGTCTAGACCACGTCCTTCTGTGTGGTCACAGAGAAAGCAGAAGTGCCCGTGTGAGGCCTGGCCCGCAGGCCAGCGAAGGACCCGTTCCCAGGACCAAGGACCAGGGACCAGGGCCAGGCCCGTTTGTGTGAGGTCAGCCCACCGGGCGCGCTCTCCCACCCCGAGGGACCGGACGAACTGCCTGCCAGGCTCCCCTCAGGTGAACGTTTGCCCCCTGAGGGTTCAGCTCGGGGTCCCAAGGTGAGGAGTCAGGTGGAGACCGTCCCTAGCAGGGCCCTCCCCGGGGATGGCGGTCATCAGGGAAAGGCCAGTCCTGCGCCTCTCGTGGCGCCTGCCCAGGCGTGGGGCAGTGCTGGCAGGCGAGGAAAGTACCTTGTGCTGTCGTGGCGGAGCCCGGGTGTCCTGGCCCAAGGCGACCCCCACAGGGCCGCGGTGGCAGGACCCCAGTGGGGTTGGGGGTGGAGCAGGTGGCCTAGTTTATATGGTGTAAGAACGTTCTAGAACGTCTTTCAGATTTTCCAGTTGATTTTGGTTGCCATAATTTGAGGGGATCGACCTCCTGACTCAAGACACCCCCACCTCCATCCCCATGTCGCCCCTGACCCACCCCCTCCGTCCCCGCGTCACTGCTGACCCGCCTGACCCACCCCCTCCGTCCCCGCGTCGCCCCTGACCCGCTCTTAGCAGTGGTCCCGGAGGGGCGAGGCCTCCTGGGGCTGCAGGAGACAGAGCAGGGCTGGTTCCCCCCTCGGCTGGCGTCCTCCACCTGGAAGATGACGGCGTGATGACAATGCACCAGCTGCCGCTTGTGCGTGTGTCACACGTTCTGAGTCACCCAGAAGGTGACGCAGTTCTCGGACGGGACCACCCCTCCCGCCGTGGGACTCTGAGCACCGGGAGGACAGCCTTCTTGGGCCCTGGGACCGCTAGGCTGGGCTCCGGGGCAGACTGCGGTTTCACAGAACCGGGTCTGGCCTGCAGGGGCTCGTGGCACGTGGCTGGTCTCCTCACTACGTGGAGGCCGCGGGGTGAATTCCTGGACTGTGGGGTGGGGGTGCGGTCACTTCAGATGCGTCACTGCGACGTAGGCGTCACTTCACACGGGGAGTTTTATCAGAGGTGATGCCCCGGCACCTTCGTGCCATCTGGGCGGACGCAGGCATTTGATTTTTCCAGTACGGCCGTCTTGCTGGGTTACATGTCCTTCTGACCTTGCCCGCGGCTTGTGCCCACCTGGGTTCAGACAGACAGGGACCCCTTGGTCCCCCGTTGACCAGCTGTGGGCTGGTGTGGTTGGAACATGGTTCAGAGGCAGCAGAATCTCAGAGTAACGGCCTTTGCTGCCAGGTGCTCGGCTGAGGCCAGGGGCTGGGCTGGCGTTCCTGCACGTGCCCTCGGAGGGCTGTGGAAGCCGGCAGTCAGGCTGCAAGGCTTGTGCGTGCAGCGTGTGCTCAGCAGTGAACAGCTGGGGGCCCACAGTCATGACCGAGGTGGAGCTGGGCCTGCGATGGTGGGATGGTGACTGTTCCTTTGTGTCCTGCCAGAGTGAGGCGGCCTGGGCCCCTCCCAGCGCTTTTGTTGGAGCGTGTGGCTTCCCAGCTGGGTTTTGCCAAGCTGGGGGGGAAGGCCACGTCCAGGGACGGCGGCCGGCTTAAAAGGAGAGGCCTGGCGGTGGCTCTGGCCCTTGCTGACTCTAGTTAGTTGCTGGCCTGTGGTCGAGCTGGCCTAACTTTGTACTTCTGCTGTGTACTTTTAAGGAATCACTAGAGATAAAAGCAAAGAGAGTGGCATTTTGTGGCTTCCAGACTTAAAAAAGAAATCCCCACTCGGGCCTGGGCCTGGTGAGGCTCCCGGCCCATCCCTGGTGCCTCGGCCGAGAGGAGCAGCTTTCTTGTCCTCCTGCAGCTGGGGTGGGTCCGGGGGCCTCATGCAGGGCGAGAGGAGTCAGGTCCCTGGTGAAGCCACACGTGGACACGGGAGGTGGGCCTTGAGTCCCTGGGGTACAGGGCGCTGCGCCAGGTGGCCCCGAGCACAGCCCTGCACCAGCCCCAGTTTCTGGATGGTTCTGGGCAGATTTAGTGGCATCTTCACCACCTGGCAGATGGTGAAGAGAAGGGACACTGATTCTGAAGTGCCCACTGTGGAGCCGAGAGGCCCTCGTCTCTCCCCTGCATTCCCGGGGGAGCAAGGGCGGGAGCTGCTGGCTGCAGGGCAGAAGGAGCGTCGGCTCAGGCTGGGGACACAGAACGTCCCCCGAGAGCGGTCTCTGCCCTGCTCCTGTGCCAGGGACAGTCGCAGAGCCCGGGATGCGCTGACCAGGCCTCTGGGCGACGCAAGGCCCTGGAGGGAGGGAGGGAGGGAGTCCCAGCTTGACTGTGGCTCCGGACTGGTGGTTGTGTTTTGTGAGTCTGTTTCTCCTCTGCGGCGGCAGCAGGTAAAACCTGTCCCACCGGGGCCCTGGAGGGTCTGGGGTCACCCGGGGAGGGGGTGGATGTCACAGCTGCCCCCAGAGGCAGGGGGGCCGCACAGCTGGTGCCCCGTGGCCAGTGCCATGGGGCTGAGGCCCTAGATTGGCCCACACTGATGGCTCAGGCTTTGTGGTCAGGCACGGGCACACCCCTGGGACGTGAGTGGCCTCCTGTCTCACGGCGCCGTTGACGCCCTGGTCACTGGCGGCGTGCAGGGGTGAGTACGGCAAAGCCGATGGAAACCCCAGCTGTGAGCCGTGCGGGTGGAGCCCAGCCGGGTGCCTGCTCTGCTCTTGTCAGTGTCACTTCCTCACCGTCACCTTTTGGTGGGTTGTTTGTTACTCTTCTTGCTTAAATTTTTCACGAGACCCGGTGAGCGAAGCTTGGTTGTGTCCAGGCACCTGTTCCCTGAGGGCAGTTTTGAGACTGGCCTCGCCCGTGAGCCGAGCTGGGGTGACAGCAGGATGTCGGAGGGCGGGTGTGACGGGGACGTACCCGGTGGGGCACAGCCGGGGTGTGTGGAGCAGGAAGGGCAGGGCCACGCTGGGAAAGGCAGGCAGTGTGGTGGTGCTTCTGCTCAGCCCCCGAAATCACACAGACCCCTGGTGCACAGGGAGCTCCAAGCGGGATGTCTGGGGGCGAGTCTGGGCCACCATGTGCCCTCCGAGCCCCACAGGAAGGAGAGGGGTGCGGCCTGAGGGGGAGCCCTAGAGGTGGCGCCTGTCACACACTTGGGGAGGAGAGGGCAGAGGTCACTCTGGGCAAAGCAAGGGCTTGCAGGAGTTTGCAGTCAGAGGACGCACCCCAGTTCAGGCCTTCTCAAGCTCATGGACCGGGGGGCAGGGGTAAGAGCTGATGTCATGGCCGTGCGTTTTAGAAAGAGAAGCTTTAAATCTAGGTGCCAATCACAGAGTTAGACCCGCAGGGGGGTCGGTGCTGGACTGAAAGGACCCGCTTCTGCCCCACACTCGTTTCTGCCAGAACGTGGCCGAGTGTGGCCCCGAGGTTCTGGTGGGCTTTCCCAGCGCGGGGGAGGGTCCCAGCTGTATCGCGACAGCAGGGTGTCATGTGTGTCACCGTGTTGGCATTTATTTAATGTCCACTCCTGCAGCACACGGATGTGCTTTACAGCTCCTCATTCATGCTGCTCCCTCCCCGGAGGTGGGGTGCATCACCTCCTCTCCCGGAGTGGAGCTGGGGAGGTGGAGGGGCTGAGGGAGCAGCTGGGGGAGGGGCTGAGGGAGCAGCCGGAGGGGAGGGGCCTGTTCTAGGTCACACAGCTGAGAAGTGGCCTCCCCAGATCTGAGCCCAGGCAGGCTGGCCTCAGAGCCCGCTCTCTGGCCACCACACTTTGCCGCCTACCCCATTAGGGGGAGAATAAACGTGGACTGAATTAAGGCATCTAATTGGCTTGGAAGAAGTATTTAAAAAGTTTTAGACATTGACTATGTTTTATAGCAGAGAAAATTAGGCCTTTTCGAAAAGACCCCAACTAATGGAAAACGTAGCAGTGAGTCAAATGGCCGTGAGTCATGGAAGTTCTGTGCAGTGTTTCCCAGTAGAAGGAAGCAAGCCTATGGGCGTGACAAGTAAGTGTTCTGGGCCTGTTTCCTGCCTCCCCCCCCCCCCCCCCGTGTGTGAGGACAGGGACTTACGACCATCTCACGGTGTCCTCTGTGTGGCACCCAGACCTCTGCGAGTAGGCTCTCCATTCTAGAAAGAAGGGCTGCTTGCTCAAGTTTTGCTGGTTGTTAAAATGAGTCTTTAAAGATGAATTTTAAGTGGGAAGCTGGCAATGATCTGAACATCCAACAGTATCATATTTGACTCTGGAGCGTCACACAGCCACGAGTCGGTGCCTGGGAGCCCTGGATCACATGGGACGGTGCCACGTGCAGGGACTCCTGGGGCACAGTTCACTCAGGGGCCTGCCCTCGCCTCCGGCAGCCCACAGGCGACAAGCCCTCCTTTCTGGGACTTCCAGGTCTCTGTTCCTCCTGCCGTGTGGCTGCGAGCCTGCCTCCCCCACTTCCCGGGGCACCGTGGGGTCTTTTCAGCCTGCCCTCCCCCAGGCCCTGCGCTGGGGTTGGGGTCTCCTGTACTCAACCTAAACAGAAATGCTTTCCTCTATGTCTGAGTTTTCTTAGGAGAAGCAGGTCTAACAAAATGTCACAACAGCCAGAAATGATGTAAAATCTGTCAGCTGTTCTTAAAAATTTCCATTTTGATGAAATACGTTTAGTAAATTTCAGAAAGGGGAATCGTATGTTAATAGTTATGGTAACCTGTTTTTTGAAATTACCCTCCCATTTTTTCTTCTCAGGCCTTTTATTTTCCAAACTTTTTACATTTAATATACTTTACTTTTAATATTAGATTAAAAGTATTTTAACTAGAAAACCACATCCTTAAGGTAAGAATCCAATCTAAAGAACACAAGTAGTGAAAAAGAAACATGCTCCTACCCCAGACCAAAGCCACTGTAGTTGGTCACTGGCAACAGATCTTTGATTAAATGCTGATCTAAAAATAGTTTTGATTAAATTATGTGAGCACGGAAATGGTGCCTACACAAATGGGAGCACATTATAACACCATTGGGAACCTTACTTTTAACGGAACTGAGTATCTTGGACCTCTTTTTAGCTCAGTGGCCACCTTTTTAACAGCTGCATAGTATTCCGTCCTACAGATGTGCCATAGCTGGTATACAAATCAGTTCCCACATACACAGGTCTGCACGCACACAGGTAGACCAGGTGTTTCCCGAGTTTTCCTGTCAACAGACTCATACTTGGGCATCTTATACACGTGGGGTTGTGCCCAACTGCATTCCTGAAGAAGGACTGCTGGGTCAGAAGGTCTGGATGTGGAATCTTGGCAGGTGTCACCCAGTGGCTCCCAGAAAGCTTGGTTGCCCCAGCGCATGCCCCCAGCCCCGCAGCACAGTGCGTGATAGCCAGCCTGCCTCACGCGGCCCTTCTCAGAGATGCAGATCAGTGTCCGCTGGTGTGCAGGCCCACCCCAGACAGGGCGCGTGGGTGGGTGCTGCTGGCATCTCCCCATTGCTCGGGCTCCTCCAGGGTGGGCTTCTGGGCGGAAGTGAGGAGGTCCAGCAGGTGGGGCCTGGGGCCCCCTCCCCATCTGCAACCGCAGAGACAAGGCCCCTGTTCCCAGGAGAGCGTGGACGTGGCCCCAGGCAAACCCAGGCGCTGAGCTCTGGCTTCCCTGAGAGGAGGGGGCTGGTGGCGCCCCCGGTCATCACGGGGGCTGGAAATGTGCTCACACCTGCTGGGGCCAGACCCTGACGTCTGTGTCTGACAAGGTACGGAAGTCAGGTTAGGTGTGACTAGCTCCACTTCACAGATGGGAAGAGTCATCGTCAGTGTTTGGTGCTTCCTAGTTCTAAGCTGTTCGCATGGGTCACTCATGGAACTTAACATGAGGTAGGCACTATTATTATCCCCATCTCCTGGATGAGGAAGCAGAGGCACAGAAAAGCGCAGGAACTTCCCCAGGGTCACACAGCTGGAAAATGGAGAAGCCGGGCCCAGAACCCAGGTGCTTCTGACCACGGAGTCCCACGCCCGACCCCACCCCGCCTGTGTCTTCTTCACGTGCTGGAGAGCGTTGGGCTACTGCTGAGGCAAGGGGCCTTGGGAAGGCGAGGTGACATTTGCAGAATGTAAGCAGGACTCAGGCCCCCTTCACCTGGGCTCTGCGCTGTTGCCTTAACGGTCATGCGACAGCTGGCGTCAGGGCCTGGGCACTGGGGCTCCCACACTCCCTGCCGGGTTGGGGGTGTGGGGGGGGCGGTGAAGACCAGATTTCTCCTGCATGAGAGGGAAGCACCTCTCCCTCTTCTGGTCAGTGTCATTCACTTCTTTGGCAAGTGGACCGCTGTGGTTCCGTGATAAGCAGGTATGCATACCTGAAGGAGATGCATAGACTGATCTGATTCGTAATTGCGCACAGAGCACCTCTTTTGCATTCTTCATTGTGTGATAACTAATTATAGCTTGTGGGTTTTTATGTTGGGAAGGGAGAGGAAAAATTGCAGCGGTAAAGGGTACAGACAGCTGGGGGCCCCCGGGGCCTCGCGGTCGGCTGAGCCAGAAGTGTGTGTCTTCACTCAGGAGCCTTGGGGCTAGAAGCTCTTTGATGGGGGGTAGATATGAAGATGTGGCCTGAAGGCAGAAAACGGGGGGGAGTGGGGGACGCCGGTGTCCAGGTGCCCTGTGGGAGGGGGTCAAGCCGAAGACGCGCACGCAGACCCCCTAACCTGCTGCCCCTGTTGCTCAGCACCATGAAGTCAGGGCGACTGTGATGCACGGCTTGTCCAACCACAGAACAGACAGCTCTGGACTTTTATTTATTAAAGTGACAAAGACTTACTGAATTTCTAGAAGAAAGGCGTTCTTTGGTTTTAAAATTCTTGGCATTCGCATTGTTTACCTCAACCTCTTACTTACGGGAGACCCGCTTCTTTTTCCCTGAAGTGTTTCCGGCAGTCTCCAGGTGCCCCCGTGCCCCGTGGTAGGGGAGCCCCGTGTGAACAGGTCGTCTGGTTTACCCATCGCCTGCCCGTTGGTTGTGCCGACCCCTCGCCCAGCGTTGTAACAGGAGACATCGGTTCTGGGTCCTGGTGGGTATGACCTTGTCCGGGACACTTCCCTGCTTGCTCACCTGAAGATATTTTTGCCCTTGCATTGGCCGTCAGAAGCAGCCGCTGTGTGGGAAGGACCCAGAACCAGCCTCGGGCCGCACAGCACAGTGGCCCCTGGTGCAGCCCACCCATTTCCGCCTGTCACCTTGAGGTCACATCTGGTGCCTTGAGCTGTTTGCTTAGGGTTCAGGGGACCTACTGGGCACCGAGGGGCCGTGGGTGGCCCTGGAAGGCGTGCGCGCGGGTGGACATGGGCGAGTGGAGTACCGGCTGGTTTGTGTGCTGCAGGCACGCTGGTCCCACTGCCCCCGGGGCTGTGGGAGAGACGGGACGTCAGCCATGTTTCCAGGGAGCATCTGCCACTGCTCGGCTGTCTTCGGAAAAATCGCGAAAATTGTCTAAGCCCTTAAAGCAAAAGCAAAAAAAAAAAAAATTCCAACCACAAAAAATGCTGGAATTTGACTCTGAGGCTTAAAAAGTATGTCGAACCATTTGCAGTCATTAGAGGTGTCTGTCAGCGCCCATTCATAACCAGCCTCTAAACCTTCATCAGACCTGCTGGTGGCCTCTGGTGGTTCAGTTCTGACCCATGGTCTGATAGTCTGTGATCTTACTGGACCCAGGGACCCGTGTTTTGAGGGCTCCATCCTGCACTGGGAGGGGGTGACAAGTACCCTGCAGGAACTTGCTACACCAGTGTGGAAACTCTTCTGTTTGGCTTAAAAACAACAACCAGAAACAAAGGAAGAGGGAGTTGTAAGTGGGTTCTTGAGGAAATCATCTTCTCGTGAGCGCGTCACCTGTATCTCTTCTCCTTGTGCCTTGCGCCCCTGGATCTCAATGGCAGTGGGCTCTAAAGGCCGCGTACCTGAGGCCAGTAGACAAGTCGGTGATGCTTTTGTGACTAACAGACTCTCAGCTGACAGTGACCCCGGCTCGCATTTGAATGGCTGCCTGGGCAGGGAAGTGGTGGCGGTCAGTGGCTGGGGAGCAGCTCCGGCACCTGGGTGACCGACGGGTTGCACTTCCTTTGTTCGTGGGCGCGGGATTTCACACCCCCCACCTCCAGTTTGCATAAGTGCACAGATGAGCGTGTGCTGCCGGAGGTCCAGAAGTTAAGGCCGGGTTTCTTTTCGGGGCCTTTCCAGCAATCATGTTAAGTTTATGTGGACAGACAGTTTAAGTGTTTAAATATCCTTGTTCCTCGTTATTTTCAGAGCCAAGATTTCTGAAGACTCCTTTCTAGAAACAGTTGGGAAGATCTGAGAAGCACAAGATACAGGTAAAGTCACTTCGTTTCTCAGTCTGCCTCGCAGCTTGGCTAAGCTGACACTTTGTAGAAGCCTCAGTGGGATCCAGCGGAAGGTCGGTGCTCGGCCCCTGCGGAGGTCGGTGCTCGGCCCCTGCGGAGGTCGGGACCTGGCCGCCGCCCCCCGGGGCTGGCTTGGGGGAAAGCCCACAGGGCAGCAGGTGCGCTGCCTGTTTCTCCTTCCCTGCCGTTCTGCCCCCGACTCTTCCCCTGCCCTCTTCCTAGGCTGCAGGCCCCAGTCTAGGGACCGAGATGCTCCGTCTTCTCTTTTGGGGGAGCAGGGGGGTCATCGTGAGGTCTGATGGGAAAGAGAGGCGCTCCATGTCACCCCCTGCCCGGGATTTGAATCATTTTATGATTAACCTTAATTTTGGTCAATTGATACCTGGTCAACCATGGTTTTCCAGCTTTAGAGGGAAGAGAAAGGCCAGTTTAATTTGTATAAACAAAAGGCAAGCCGCCATCTTCCCTCCACCCTTTGCTGGCACGCGTGTGCCGTGCGCGGGCGGGCGGGGCTGTCGCTCCTGCCCGCCCCTCCACTCGCCCGCTGCCAGCCTAGTCGTTGGTGTCCGTGCGCGCGGCAGTCCCGGGGCCTGTCACGCCAGCTTGGGGGGCGGCTGTAAGGAGCACGGCTCCACTTCCAGGGTCGCTTAGCCCTTCCCGTGTTGTTGGCTGGTTCTGTACATGCATGTGCTCGGTTACCTGCTCTTTGGGGCCAGGGCTCTGTGATCTGTTAGATCTTTTCTTTCTGCTCTAATCAGGAACTCCATTCCCTCGCATGTGTGTTACAAGTTTTTTTTCCTAGTTACCCCCTCCCCCCCCGGATCGTGTGTCTTTGGATTTTGTTGGCTGAGCACTTTTATTTTCAAGATGTAGTTTGGAATCTTCGGCTGTAAGGGAATTGAAAGCAAGGCTGCTTGCTTCTTCTGTTTAGTACTGTGTTGAGTTGAGACAGTTCCCAGGTTAAAGCCGAAGAGGGTGGGCTCTCCTGTTACTCTGTGGTCATAAAAATCATGAAGTGTGTGCAGGAAAGGAGGCCACTTCTCATTTTTATGTGAACACTAAGGGCAGAGACACGACTGGAACAGACACTGACACCAAGAGGTGGGCTGGTGCGGGGACCACTGCACCCGCTCCACAGGGCAGCACGCTGCGTGTGAGATTTGTCCACCAACTTGAGTAGAGAGGAGACATGCGTTGTTAACGTATTAAATATTTTTTACAAAGCAATAGAAAGTGCAACTCATTGTTTTAAAAACAAACATAACAAGTGAGTCCCCTGGCCTTTCTCCCCGCCCAGAGATGGTCACTGTTAGCAGTCGGGTCTGCCTCTGTGTCTGTCTGTGTCCCTGTGTGTCTGTGTGTGTGTGTGTGTGTGTCCGTGAGTATTTGTATCCACATGTGTCCTTGTGTTTGTGTCCGTGTGTGTCCACGTGTGTCTGTGTGTGTGTGTGTGTGTGTGTGTGTGTGTAGACCTCCTCCCTGGACGCACATGGGCCATCCCGGCCTGCTGCCCGCCCTGCACCTGCCTTTCCGTGCGGTCGGGCTGCCGTGTGCTCCCTGGCGAATCTCGCACACGTGGCTCGGTCCCCTGCACGTATCTGTTAACCGGCCCCCGATGGAGGTGCAGTCTCGTCCATGTGGCTTTGCACACCGGGCTGTCTGTAGGATGACTGCCGAGAGTCGCTAGGTAGTAGGAACGGTTTGGAAATTCAGAATCACCTTCAGAAATCCTCCACCCGACCCCTTCACCAGCGCCGCTAGCATCAATCAGTCTTTTAAATTTTCTCGTTCCCTCGTGGGGAGGTAATCAGGCACTTTATTTTAATTTACGTTTCCTTATTAGCAGAGCTAAGCCTGCTTGGACTTGCTTTTGAAGGTAGGAAAGTTACATAAGGTAAAAAGAAAATTAAGAATGCAAATAAATTCCA
This sequence comes from Camelus bactrianus, assembly GCF_048773025.1. Lineage (NCBI taxonomy): Eukaryota > Metazoa > Chordata > Mammalia > Artiodactyla > Camelidae > Camelus > Camelus bactrianus. The sequence continues at coordinate 25,381,565 of NC_133569.1, forward strand.
GACAAGGCCAGACTTCTCAGCAGTGCCCTTTACCTACATCTGCCCTCTGCACAGGTCAAACTGGAGCCCTAAGCACCAGTTTCAGTGGCATTTCAAGTATTGCCCTGTGCGCACCGTGTCCTCCTGCCCTTGGGGAACGTGCCTGGGGGTGAATCTGGGGCCGAGCTCCCCGTGACACCAGCAGCCCCTGACCGCACGCATTCCTCCCTGGGGCGGGCGGCAGGGAAAGTCAGGCCAGGGGAGGGGACTTGTGTTATATTCCACAGCGCTAGGCTGTCCAGGCTCAGGGACACGTGCACCCGCCCTGCGCAGGTGCCGCATGCCCTCTGGAAAGAGACGGTGGTGAGTGTCCGTGTGCTAAGGGCGATGGCGCGCAGGTGGTGTGACCCCCTTCTCAGCACTTGTCCGTCGTCCCTGCTGACCGACTGCTGATTATTTGCTATGTGCATCTGTCACCCCGCCGCCCTCTGGCCCCCATCCGGCGTGCGTGGCACACAAGTGCCCGGTTTTGGGTGCGGGCAGGAGGGGTAAGGTGCGTCGTGACGTCCTGGCTTCTTTGCCCATGCGGCGCCACCGGCGGGGAAGGCCGGCGTCCTGCATGCTCTTCTGTTGGCCAGGGTGTCTGTAGGGGGGGCGGGGGGTCCAGCTGGACTCAAATCCAAGGCTGAGCATGGCCCCTGCAGCTGGAGTGCTGCTCCCGGGATCAGTTCTAAGTTCTGGGGAAACTGGAGTTGAAACAATGGACTGCTTGTCCTGTGTGTGTGACGCAGAGAGCTCCTGAAACCTTTTCTGATTCCTGAGGGGACAAGGCCGTTTGGGAAGGTGGTGACATTAGCACCACAGCCGGGGGTGGGGGGCAGCCTGGAGGCGGGGACGTCGGCCTGGCAGGGCATGGTCTCAGGGTAGCCGCTGTGCTCTCTGCCCCTCGCTGGGAGGGGACGGCATGGTCAGGTGTGTGTCTTCTGTTCTGCTGGCCACAGGGCCTGGAGGGTGTGTGGGGCTTCACCTGCCCCGTCTGGGCAAACCCGGCAGACAGGAAGCCAGAACAGGCCCCCAGCAGTTGTCGACAGCTGTCACCAGGCTGCCCTTTCGTGGGTTCCCCGGGGGACGCCAGCGAGGGCACTGTTTAACATTGGTCTAGCATCCTGTTGTTGACCGAAGCACTGGCACCTTACAAGTGGTAGTGAGCGGTTCCCCTCTGTGACCCGCCCCTGCTGCCACAGGCAGCCGGTCCCAGAAAGGGAAGCCAAGGCGTGGGGAGGGTGCGACAGACCCCAGATGGCACCCTCCGTCCGTGGTGCCTGCCGTATAGGACCCCAGCCTCTGGTCACCAGTCACATCTAGGGCTGCAGTGCTGGATCGGGATTTTTGTGCCGTAACAGAGAGCACACACACGGCATAGGTGTACATGCACACGTATGTACACTTACACACATAGGCACGCGTGAGCAGACACGGGTACACATGTACGCACATACCTGTAGGTGTATGTGTGTATGAACACACATAGATACGTGTTTGCACACAACACGAGTGTACACTTGCACGCATGTACAGATGCACACACAGGTGCACGTGTGCACATAGTCTGATACACACACTCGCGCATATACAGGTGTGCATGTACGTGTATGGACCTAAAACAGGCGCACGATACATGTGGAACATGTAACAGCCGTTGCCCTGTTTCCTCTGCCCCAACCCCCGACTTAATTCAGGGCCACTCGAGGGGACAGCTGCTGTGTGACAGGCCCCGACGGGCCTCTGAGTGATGGGCTCGGAGACCCTCTGGGTTCCCCCCTCCTGGCAGTTAAAGTGGGATCGTGCGCTCCTCCTGAACCGGCACGATGACGTGTGGGTAATGGGTGTGACATCGTGTGACCCCGTCTTTCTAATGGGCTCCCATCTCAGTGTGACACTTTCACATGCAGGAGGCTAAGTGCACACTCCCGACCCTCGGCTCCCACGGAAGCCAGCAGGATGGGCGCTTGTCCAGTTGCTTCCATTTGAACATTCAGGCTTCGATTCCGAGTGTGACGTCCTGTCAGTGATCGCCGCGCCAGGGTTCCCGGTTGAGTGCACAGTGGCTACGTGTGTGTGTGTGTGCGCGTGTGTGAGTGAGTGTGCTGCGTGCTTTGCTTAGCAGGTTTCCATCACACAAAGCCATGCGTGTTTCTCGGAGAAGAACAAGTGTCAAACCCGTCCAATGTCATAAAGCAAAATGTGCAGCCCCCACACCCCTCCCCGGAGAGGACCCTCCTGACCTCTGGCTGTTCGTGTGGACTTTTTTAAAGACCATTTGGGGACGAGAGGCAGGGTCCGGTCGTGGCCATCGGGCATCTGGCATCTGCCGATGAGATGAAGACAGTTCAGAGCTGGGTGAAACCCACGCTGGGAGGCCTGCATGTGCCCCTGCAAGGACTCAGCCCATCCCCCCCGCCCCCCGCCCCCCGCCCCGGTTGCCGTGGGCAGGGCGGGCTTGGGAATGGCCGGCGGGTGAGCGGCCGCCCGGCTGGTTCAACATTGCCCGGCTCCTGAACCGCATTGTCTGGGTGGGTCCAGGCTCAAGGTGGTTAAGAGGAATGTTTCTGTTGTCACCCAAACCAGCCTGAGCTGCCCACGTGAACGGCAGCCCTTCCCTCAGGTCCCAGAGGGAGACGGGCCCCTCCGCCGGGCATCCACGGAGACTCGCTTGGCACGTTTGTCCGGGCAGCTCGGCCTGTCCCGGAGCTGTGGCCGTGAATGCCTGTATGAGGTCCGTTCGCCCTGGGTACTGTGTTGTGAAACTTTCTGCCCCTGAGGCCTCGCCTGGCTTCTCTCCAGCTCTGGCCTTCGTCTTCCAACTGGGATGTTTGCCTTTCCCCCCGGTCTGCCCTGCCCTACAATGGACCACATCACTGAGCATTTTCAAGACTATTCATGCCATAAAGAAAATAAAACAGGAGGCGGATGGGGGTGGGGTGGGCAGCCTGGGAGGAGGTGGCCTTGAGGCCAGGTGCCTGCAGGAAGGAGCCAGCCACCAGGAGGTCCTGGGGCGGTGGGGGGCGGGGGTGTTCAGGAGGTGGGACCAGCACATGCAAAGGCGTTGGGTGCATCCTGTGGCTGGGGGTGGGGGGGTGCGTTATGCACAGGAGGGGCGGGAGGCCAGGTCCCCTCATCACGCGCCCTTGGAGCAGCATTTTATGCAACTCTTGTTCTGCTCAGGCACGTCTGCCGCTTGGTGAGCAATCCTGCTTCTGCAGAAGCGTGTGAGCCCCAGTGTGGTGCGTGGACGCACCTCGCTCTGCTCCGTCCTCGAGGGGGTGCTGCCTGCAGGGGCCTGTGTTTGCGGCTGCTTCACTCACTGAGCTGCTGGCCTCCGGGCTGCAAGGAATCAAAGCATTGATTTCTTTTTTAAATTTCACTAATTTTTATGAGAGCAATTAATGCACATGGTTTTAAAGTGACATCGTTCTTACGAGAACAAGCAGCAGCTCCGGGCCTGTCCCTTTGTCCCTGAGACAACGAGCTGTCACTGTTTTAGCCGTTTTGGGTATTGTTTCCTTCAAAGTGCTTGTACCTGTATTTCCTGCCTTTGGGGTTTCAGACGCTTCTTTACCATAGAGGATGGGGAGTGGGGCTCCCTGGGTGCCCTCCTCTCGCTGCTCCCCCGCCTCCCGGCAGGGACCCTCCTCGGGCTTTGTTATCCGTGCCCTGTCAGTGCTGCCCACAGCCGGACCGTGACGAGTTCACTTGGATTACGTTCCCGTCCAAGGTTCCCGTCTTGCCTTCCCGGGGGTCAGTGGCTGCTTCGTTTGGAGGGCGTGGGCGCCATTTGTGTCTCTGTCTGTGTTACTAGCTCATCCTCAGGCTCTGCCGGGCCCGTTACCCTCACTGTCAGTGCGCAGACCCGCGGGTCTCTCCTGCGCCCCGCTTCCATGTAGCGCGCCCCATCTCCTGCCCCCAGCTCCCCTTCCTTCTCGGGAAGACCGGGGAGATGGCGCCCTCGTCCCGGTGGAGCCTGATCGTCAGCAGCTTTCTGAGAAGGACCGCGAGGGAGCTAAGGGTGAAGGCCTTCCGTGCTCGAGACGTTTTCTGTGCCGCACTCCTGGTTGGTAATTGGGCTCCGTCTAAGGCTCTGCGTGAGAACTCATGCTCTTCTGGGGATCTTAAAGGCGTTTTGCCGCCTCCTGGGTGTCAGCGTGATTGTACGGGGCCTGGTTCCTCTCGGAAGCTTTCGGGATCTGCAGCTGTCCCCCGGGACTCTCGCATCGCACCACGGCGTGCCTGGTACCTCGGTCTTTGTTCATTCACTGCACTGCTGGGCGCTTCCGTTCTGTAAGCCCGTGGGGCTTTTTGTTGTTGTTCTGGACATCTTTTTATTATTCCTCTGATGATCCCTTACGTGTTTTCACTCTCTTCTGCAGCTCCAGCTGTCGGATCGGGGTCTCCAGAACCACCTTCCAGCTCTCTTATCTTTCCTGTCCCTGTTTTCGTCTCTGTCACATTGTTCAAGTCTCAGGAACCCGCCTCGATTTTATCTTCCAGTCCTTCGACTGAACGTTTTGTTTCCTTCATCAGCGTTTCAGAGTCGAAGGTCGCTTTCATCTTCTCCGGTTGTGTGTCTTGAGGCTCCTCCCTCTCCAGCCGTTTGGTGCACAGAGTCGGTTCATTACCAGCGGGGGTGTGCTGGGGCTGGCGGTGAACACAGCCCGTGATCAGAAACTAAATTATGGGGACTTAAGTGAACTGTACGAAAAATAGAGGTGGAGGGAAACATGCTCGAGACCCACCACCCCCTGTGCACTTCACTGTTTCCTGCTCTGGAGGCCACGTGCCCGTTGTCTGCGCGTGATGGAAGTACCGAACACCGGTGTGCTTCTGTGCACTGCGTCCCGTCTCTGTCCCGGGGTGCCGTGTTGGGAGCTTGAGAGCAGCGTTTACACCCCTGCGGGGGGCATACACTGCGAGGCGGGCGCCCTGCCCCCGGGGAGCCGGCTGTTAGGGTTTGCCAGCACACCGCTGCTTATGCTTGTCTGTTCTCTCTAGTTCCCAGGGTTTGTTAACATCCTCGTGGGCTGTTATCCTCGCCCCATTTTTATCCGATGAGTTTGTGTCCTTTTAGGGTGTCAGAATGTTACTGGGTTTGAGGAGTGAGTTGAGGTGAATCTCTGTGTTCTGGGTGTCAGGTTCCAGAAGGGGGAGTCTCCCCCCTCCCACTCTGGGTTCTAAGCCTGGCTGCGGTGCCTGTCACGGGATGTCCCGGGGGGTGACTTCTATCAGGGACCTAAGCAGGAATTTGTTCTTGTCGGGGGGCCCCTGCAAACCGTCTCCCTCCATCAGAGACTGGGCTCCAGGCTGGTACTTGAGGGGAAGTGAGACATCCCAGGGGGCCTCACATCTGTGCCCCACGGCCTGGGGGGCATCCTGGGCCGTGGGCACATCTGCATAGGGCTCCACACATGCTCCTTTTGTGGTCAGGAAGGAGCTCTCTGAGCTGGCGTGTTTTTTAAAATATAAACTTTCTATTTAAGAGCAGTTTCAGATTCACAGTGAGATTGAGTAGAAAGTACATGGAGTTTCCCTTCCCCATTTCAGCGTCCCCCTCCAGAGCAGTAAAAACCCTCTGCGCCCTGCCTGTTCATCCCTCACTTGCCCTAACCCTGGCAGCCACCCGTCTTCTCCCTGCCCTGAGGTGGAGCGTTCCTAGAAAACTTAGCCTGTTTGGGAGCTCAAGGCAGAGAAGCTGTGGGGAGGCACTGCCAGTCACTGATCAGTCATATGGAGAAAAAGTCTTCTCCAGGAAACCCCAGTGCTGTGGGACTTGCACACGTGATCTCTGGAACAGACGCACGTGGAAATGCTCTGAAAGGTTCTGACAGGCGGTGGGAACACAGCCTGCAGATGGGCCAAGCGCCACATATCCAGGCATGGCTGGGACGGAAGGTGGAGGAGGCATGGAACGGGAGAGGCTGGATAAAGGGTGGACCGAGGTCGCACACTTGGGTTTAACATGAGTGAGAAACATCTTGTGTCGGGAAATGATATGTTCTGATTTACATGAAAAGCATTATTCTGGCTCCTGCTGCTGTTTGGTAAATGTGTTATAGGGAGGTTGTGTCTGGCTGCTGGTAACAACGATCTGAAAAAACAGTCACTTAAAGGGATTAGTAGTTTATTATCAAGTCTAGAGGTAAGCAGAGGAAACCAGGTGAAAAGTCTCCAGTTTGTTGTGAGGGCCCCAAGTTCTTGTGGATTTCCACTTGGCTGTTCTTAGAATTGACCCTCTTATCTTCACATTCACAAGATGGCTGCCAGAGCTCCAGCCATCAGTTTCCAGGCAGCAGAAAGAGGAAAGGCTGAAACCAAAAGGTACAAACACCAGCTGAGTCAGCCTTTTTTAGAGAGCTTTACTGGAAGTCCTACCTAATAACTGCTGTTCACAGTTCTTTGGCCAGAGCTGCCAGCAGGGAAGCTGGGAGATATGCTCAGCTGGGCACACTGCCACCCCAGGGAAAATTAAGATTCTGTTAGTGAGAATGCAGGGATGTGGATGCTGGGACATGAAGCGAGCAATCTCTGCTCCAGGCAGCAGGCTGAACAGAACCAGGGTCGGTGGGTAGGAGGCTGTGGAGAGATCAGGATGAGAGGTGAGCGTTGCCTCGCTCGGAGCGGACGTGGGCCTGGCGGTGAGCCAGGCGGGCATCCAGTGCTCCTCGAACCCCAGCCTCATCTGCACAGACAGCTTCCCCCAGGACCTCCGCGTCCCGGGGCCGTGCGGGATTTCTGCAGTGTTTAGTGTTCGCTGGACACTCAGTGGGGTTGTGTACTGAGCACGTTTCGGCAGCGTGAGACCTCACCTGGCCTGGGCTACGAGAGCCTCCGTGTACCTCACTTCTGTACTGAGGGCAGGAGAGCAGGGTCCCCACCTGGGGCCCGGGCCGACGGTGACATGTGACCCACACGGTGGGCGCCCCCAGAGCTGGCTCGCGGAGGGTGTGCACTGACAGCCCCTCCGTGAGGCAGCCCTCCCTCCTCCCCTCCTGGCCTCCTCAGCTTCCCGCTGTATCTGGTGTTGCGTTCAGCGTGGGTCACGCCCTTGCCGCTGGGTGTCTGGGCTGGCTGTCCCTGTGGGCCCCCCGTGCGGGGCTTGGCCAGCAGCCGGCGCCTGTCCTGTACACAGTTGTGTTGGCGCTCAGCCACGCTCGTCCATTCACCCGTCATCTGTGGCTGCTCTCGAGCTACCACGCTGGACAGAGGCTCTAAGAATCAAAAAGCTGAAAGTAATGCCCATCTGGCCCTTTGTGGAAAGAAGTGCCAGCCTCCGTCCAGGACGTGCCAGTCCCTGGAGAAAAAGACGGACTCCGTGTGCTCCCTGACTTCAGGGGACCAGTCAGGACGGAGAATAGATGCTGGGTGGACGGGGAGCCTGGCTAGTGCCTCGCGCCTGAGCAGGGAAGGTGGGCAGGCAAATGAGGCCTGTTCCCTGGAGTCTGGCCCTTGCCTGGCATCTCCCCAGTGGCAAGTCCTCCCTGAGTCCTGAAGTGGAGCATGAGGTGTAGTGCCCCATGCAAATAAAAGGACCTCCCAGAGCTCCGCCAAGGGCACGCCGTGCTCTCTGATGGGTTTTGGGGTCGAGACAGGGACACCAGGGGATGTGAGCGGTGACGTCCCTGGGCGGAATGAGGAAGGAGCCGGGAGAGCTTCCTGGAGGCAGTGACCGAACCAGGTGAACAGGAAGCCGAAACTTCTCCCCAAACCCTCTTGGGAGGTTAGGTTTGGCCTGAGGTGTCAGGGAACAGCAGGGCAGGTGGCTGGACAAATGCTGGCCTGTGGCAGGTTGGGGGGTGCAGGGAGAGGCTGAGCCAGGAGAGGAAGTGAGGGAGCTGGCTGCCCCTCACACGTCCTGACAGATGGTGGTCAGGATGCTGACGGTGATGGCAGGTGCGAGGGGAAGGTTCCGGGCAGGGAGGGTCCCGGGGCTGTCAGTTGGACAGATAGACCTGGAGGTGGGTTGGCTTGGTGGGGGTGGAGGGAAGAGGAGGAGGTGAGGATGGCCGACTCCTGGGACCTGCAGGGGCGGGGAGGGGGGAGGGGGGAGGCAGCTGCTCCACCGTATTGCAAGAGGGCACTCGGTATGAAGGGGTTGTGTGCCCATGGACGCCGCGTGGGGCCTCCCGGGGCAGGTTACTCTGCAGAGCGTGGGGGCTTCTGCCGTCACTTAATTGTACCCCCAGGTGTGGTCAGCAAGGGTCCTGCCTCTTCTTAGGCCGCGTTGTGGTTTAAGCTTCCTCCTGAGAAGTTGGGAACCAGTCCATCTCAGAGTGTCACTGGGATCCTGGTGGTGCCTCAGGTCTGGGGCAAACCCCAGTGCTCAGTTGCCCTGATGCCCTGATCTGGAGCGGGGCTCTCCTGTGGCCCCCCCACCGGGACCCTCGCAGAGGGTGCTTGGGACTGAGCAAGGGGGAGGCCAGGAGACCTGCGGACCCCCAGCCCCACAGTTGCTGTGTACAACTCAGGGCTGTTTTTTCCATCGAGTGTTTCTCAGTGACAAAGCAGAGCCCATGACCACTGTCCCCATGGGTGCACACTGAGGGTGAGGCGGGAGGGGCGAGGCCATCGGGGGTGGCCCTGTCCCCTGCGGGAGGTCAGCCACTCCTGCACGACCAGGACACGCGTGCATGTGTGTGTGTCTGTATGCGTGCATAGGCGTGTGCTTGCACAGGCGAGCGTGTGCGTGTGTACCCGTAGGCTTCGGCCTCTGTGCCGCCCTCCGGTCTTTAGCTCTGACTGTCGCCCTCGATGAGGATCACAGGAATTGGGAAGCCGGAGTCTGTGAGGGAAACTGAAACCCAGGTTCCATTCCTTCTTTCCCGTCGCATTACCAGCTGGACTCGGCGGCCGCACGGGGAGGAAGCTGGGCAGCCAGGCCGGCACTTGTCCCCCTGGCCTGGGTCCCCATGTCCGTCCTGCATCCCGGGCTGACCTGAGGAGTGGGAAGCCCCGACTCCTGTAACTCCGCCTGTGTCTGTGTGGGGCCGTCCCCCGGGGCCCCGTGTCCTCATCGTTCTGCTCCTCAGCAGACGGAGCCCGTGGCTGGGGGTGTGGGGAGAGCAGAGCCATGGGGGATGTTGGGCAAACGGAAAGCAGGCGCTATTACCACACATCCTTCCTTCTCACTTTCTTCCAGAATTTCTTCGGAAGGCCGTAAAGCAGCACACTGAGAGCGCCGGGCGGCCCTTGACCCTGGCGGCGCTGAGAGCAGCCCGCCCTCTCCCAGCGCACCGAGAAATGCGGGTCCTCGGGGCTGGCGCCGCCCCCCAGCTCCCGGCTGTGCTGCAGGCCGTGGCCCCGGGGCTCTGAGCAGCACCCAGCCGGACACCCACTGCCGGGTGCTGCCACCCACGGGCGTTTGCTGCCGAAATCCCCGCTGCGGCCCAGCCGATGAGGATGTGCGTCCCCACGGGGGGGCTGCTCGCCGCCCTCGCCATGGTGTTTGGGACAGCGGTGGCGTTTGCTCCCGTACCTCGGATCACCTGGGAGCACCAAGGTGAGGGCAGAGCCCTGTCGGCGGCGCCTCGGCATCTGAAGGGAGCGGCCCCCGCTCAGATGTCGAGATGCAAGATGCGAAGATGCGCGGGAGCCGCTGGGTCTGCCGGGTCTGCACCGCGCTCCTGGGAGGTGCCCGGATAGCCGCGGCCCCTCGCGGGGCTGGGGCACCGCCTGCTGCTTTGGGTTTTAAGTCAGGGGCCCCGGGAGGAAGCTGAGCGTCCTCATGCCTGATGTCTGGTGCCCGCCGCCCAGACGCAGACCACACGGAGGGCCGTGCTTCGAGGACATTGAATTACGTACGTGTAGTTGAGCTTCAGACTAGCGGTCTTCGTTTGCCGTTTATTAGTTTCCGTTTTATTTATTTCCTCTCTTGGGAGCTGTGTCTTGGGGCCCCGGACATTCAGCCTCAGTGGACTGAGGGCTCCGCTCCTGGTCCTGGTCCGGGGCCCTTGCAGGGCTGAGCTGCCCCGCGCAGAGCCCGGTGGTGCCTTTGTCCTGCGAGCATCTCTCGCCAACACTGGACGTTGAGGAGAGCGGGGAGCGAGGACACCTCCCCCTTAAGTAAAGTCAGAGCTTGGGTGATATGCAGAAAGCCACGTTCAGAGTTGACGCTGGGATGGTCAAAAAGAAGAGACATCTTCCAAAGAAATAGTGTCGGCGAGGAGGAGGGCGTAGCTCACGTGGTGGAGCGTGTGCTTAGTTTGCACGAAGTTGTGGGTTCAGCCCCCAGTACCTCCCCTGAAAATAAATAAATAAACCTGATTACCTTCCCCCGCAAAAACCAATAATCATAGCAATAATGTTGATATGCTTGCGTTACTCCTAAATCGCTAACCCCTAAATCGCTCATTTTCCTAAACAGCTCTGGATGCAATCAGCTAGTAAGTGGAAAAGTCACTGGTTTCTGTGTTTTGTAAGTTTGGGGTGTTTATCCTTGACAAAATGTTTGGGTTGAAAGATACAATCGCTGAAATAGATTATTTTAAAGGTGTTGAGGTAGATGGTTTTTTTCTGAATAAGAAAATCCTAAGCAGTTATGTTCTTTGTAAACCTGACCGGTGGATATTCAAACACACATACAGGGGAGGTTGGTGGGAGGCGGAGGGAAGCCCAGTGGCCAGAAGCTTGGGGCTGGTCTGCAGTCTCCTGGGAGGTCACAGGTCACGCCGCGAAGAGGTCGTTCTGCTGGGAGGCTGCACTCCGAGGAGGTCACACTGCCAGGAGGTCGTGTCCCTAGAAGGGCACATTCCTGAGAGGTCACACTGCTGGGAAGCCACGGGGCAGGGTCTGGGCCTCACACCTGGTGGCCGCCCGGGGGGTCGGCTCCACCCGAAGGTGCCTGAGTTCCGGCCACCGGGGCAGCAGACCCCTGCATGGCCCGGCTGTGACGGCGCAGTGGAAGGAGACCGGGCGCTCAGGGTGTGTCCAGGCTCAGAAACACCCAGAATGTTCTCTCCTTCCCCCTGACCTGCCCCTCCTCCCCCCCCCCCCCAGAGGTGCAGCTGACGCAGTTTCACGAGCCGGGCATCTTCAACTACTCGGCCTTGCTGCTGAGCGAGGACAAGGACACCTTGTACGTGGGCGCCCGGGAAGCCGTGTTTGCCTTGAACGCGCACAACATCTCCAGGAAGCTGCACGAGGTATGACGTGGGCTCCGCTGGGCTCTGCCCAGGGTGTCAGACCCTTGCTTGGCGTGTGGCCTGCTCACCCCCAAGGCCGGCCCCACAGACGTCCTGCGCACCTACTGAGCAGCCTGCCCGCCTACCAGGACCAAGGGTCCTCTCCTCCCGAAACTTCCTTTCCGCCCTGTGTCCACGAAGCCCCCTTGCGGGGTTTCCACTGGGAGCCTCTGTCCTCCTTGGGCTGGCAGCTCACCTGGGATCACCCTCTTTTTATCTAGGATGTTTGAAAATCTGAGGCATACGTGGGAGCGGAGGGAGTGATGTGATGAACCCTGTACCATCGAGGCTCCTGCAGGCCAGCGGTTCACCCCCGTCCTCCCTCCCGTGTCCCCCTCCTCTGCGCCCCCCGGGAGGCTGTGAGGCAAATCCCAAACACTCTTCATCTGCAGGTGTTTCCCTGGGCATCCCCTATAGGAAAGGACGCCTTTTTTTTCTCTTTAGAATCACCAAAGTATCATTATCACGTCCGAATCATTAACGTCATCAGATAGTCAGGGTTCCCGTTTCACGGACTCTCTTGTAAAAGACGTTTGACTGTTCTGTTTGATCGGGTTGAAACCAGGCTGTGGGTGTGGCCGGGCACTCTGTCGAGGTCTGTTTCTGGTAGCCGCCCAGGGTCCACTTGCTGGGAAAGCCCCTCGCAGTCCTGTCCGGCCCCCAGCCTCGGCCTGGCTCCTGTAACAGGCAGGACCCTCCAGCCAGCCTCTGCCCGTCACAGCCCAGAGCCACACGCACGTTAAGGGTTGCGAAATGGGACGTTCCAACTCTGCCTTTCCTTCTCTGCCTGTGAGCTGGCACGTTGTCTGTCAGCAACTGATCACGCCTCCCGACGCCGGTTCCTCTGGGAATGGCAGGACCAGTGCTTGAAATCCTTGCCACGATTTACAGGTTTTCAAAATAATGAGTTCATTCTCTCCAAAGGGAGAGAGTGAGTGTTTTGATGGATTTTTTTCAGCACGACCATGACTCATGGATTTAAACGTGTTGGAAGTGCCCCGAGCCGTTCTCAATGCTCGGATTGTCCCCTCCTGGCCTCTGACGGCCTCTCTGTGGCTCCCGAGTCCTTAGACGCGACCCCAGCGGCTGGTGTGGTTTTCTTGCTCTCTGGAGTCGAGCCAGTCCACACTCATCTTGTGCATTTGCTGCCCCAGACGCCTTGGTTTTTTGGCTTGGTTTTGTCTTAATCTCCAGAGTCAGGCGTAGGGCTGATTTCTGTTTCACGTAAAGGAGATTCCCACGTCACCCTGTGAAAATAAAACACGTAAAACTGCAGGGCGCTCAGAGCAGAGGGAGCCCGGGCCTGCCTCCTGGAACTCTGCCCCACCCCCTGTCCTTCACATCCCCTTCCCCTGGGCACCCCCTTCCCCATGACGGGGCCGATGCCGCCCTCCAGGGTGTCATCCTGGGAGAACCGCGGTTCCACCACGCACACACGCCGGCCCGCGGGTGCTCAGTCACTGCGGCCCCTTGGGGTGACCGAGAGGCCTTGGGCCCCGCAGACGTAGACGAAGAGAAAAAGTGAAAGGGCCACAGCCACGCCTCAGGGCCACCCCAGGAATGTGGCCAAGGGCCCGTCAGAGCTCCGTTCCCGCGTCCTCAGGCGTTGTGCGTAGATGATGATGGTTAAACTCTCCGCATTTTGATTTCTAAAGGCGGCTTACTTTTTGAAATGGGGCTTTGTTCTGCTTTCTTGGGGCCTGGTTGGGACTCCCAGTCCTCTGGCAACACTGCTGAGGGACTCGCTTCACTGCCGTGGAGACGCTCTGTGTGCCTCCTGACCTCTGAGCGCCCGATGGCCGGCTTTGGTTCTCGAGGGGGGAAATAGATTATAATTTGGCATCAGTCCTGGAATATCACACAGGCAGATGGGGGGTCTCTGGGAGGGGGAGCAGGAGCGCGGGAGCCTTCGGTGACGCAGGCTGTCGCTCCCCATCCTCTGGAGGGCGAGGGGCCGAGGCGCCGCCAGCCTGACCCATAGACCTGGTGCGGACGGAGCAGGAGCCCAGAGCTTCCCGCGTCTGCGGAAGGTGCTCCACCCGCGCGCTGCTCCGTCCCCTTCCCCTGCTGCCATCACGTAACATTTAGAGACTCATCATCCTGCCGTTTCTCTGATGGTTCAAGTAAACGGCAAAGACTTTTTACTGGACCCCAGAGTCTCTTCGGAAGGGATGAAAAAACCCACTCTGATCTTGCGAATGCCGGTGGTTCAGCTTTTTGGTAAATAATTCAGTCCTCCCCACTTGTACACGTTTAGTTTTTGCAGTTGTTTTGTTGTGCATCACGGTCATCCGGGAGCAGCCTTCCCGGTGCCCGGCTGCGGGGGAGGCTCACGGCTAGAACTTGCCCGGGGCCCCCGTTGCTCACGGGCCCCGGTGCCTGCTCCGCGAGCCTCACTTTGCAGCCTCGGATGTTACCGTCTCGGGAAACAGTTGTGCTCTAGATGCCGCCATGCGCTTTGTAAACTGTACGTTTTTCATGCCAGCATCTCCTTTGAAAGGGGGACGTGCACTAAAATGGACCCTCATTGCTCCTCACAGGCCTACTGGAAGGTCTCAGAAGATAAAAAAGCCAAATGCGCGGAGAAGGGGAAGTCAAAACAGGTAACTTCTTCGGCAGACTTCAAAGGCCGCCCAGTTTCTTAGTTGCTTTGTACTCCCGCGTGCCCCGGCTTGCTCAGCGCCGCCTGGGCGGTGGCCCAGCCCTCAGAATTCTAGCAGTCACGTCCTCCTGACTACCCCTGCAGGTGACCCCTCTGTGCCCAGCTGGTGAGCTTGGGGCTCTCAAAGCAGGTGCCAAACGCAGCTTTTGCAAATTACTTTAAAGTTTATCTGAACTGAATTTATTCGGAGGGCCTAAAACTTTGACTACGGAAAGCAGTGCCTGGTGCCTGTTGGCTGAAGGTGTGGCGTGCAGGGTTCGTGCCACCCCTGCACCCCAGCAGCCTGGCGGGGGGTGCAGGGGTCCTGGATTTGGGGCAGCACCTCTCCCTTGAGAGTCTGCTCCTTCTCCAGGAGATGCGGGGCACCTGGACCTGGTGCCCGTCTGGGAGCCCTGGGCTGAGGGTCTGTCTCCGTCCCGAGCTCGGGTTACCCCTCACCCACTGGGCCTCCCTGCATCTAACTGGTGCTGGGCCAGTGTCGGAGTCTTAGAATTTAAGACCCTGTCTTGGCAGTTGGTGTAGACAGCTGAGTTGTAAATCGTAGTAGTTACCAGTTAATTTCAAAACAGTTAAATTTTTTTTTAAAAACCAAAATGAAGAGAATTTTGGCTAAATTATTTTCAGCAAAATGCTCAATACTTTCACTTAAAGTCACTAAATTCAAGTTAGTGTGAGAAACGAGGGAACATGCAGGCCTTGCAGTGTAGGAGGCGCTGCAGGGAGTGGCCCTGGAGCTAAATTAGGACGAGCGCTCTGGCCGCCCCGCGTGGGGGCCGGGCGGCGGTCAGGGCCCCTCCCAGTTCTTTTTGGGGAGGATGAGTGACTTCCAGCCAGTTTAAAGAACAATCATGGCAAAAAGAAAACAAACAAAAACAAAAACACTCTTCTGAGCAGGGATAATTTCAGATACTGGCTCGTATAATCCAAGGGCATTTCAGCCTGAAATAGTGGGTTCCTCGGCGGCATTCTGAGGCGGACCCCTCATTAGTCCAGCCTCGGCCCTGAGCTGGGCGGGCGAGACACACCCCTCTCCTGACAAGCACGGTTTCCAGTTGCACGCATTGGGGCGTGGAGGCTGGGGCCCCCCAAGGAGGGGAAACCGGAGGGAATTCCGCACAGCGCACTTCCCCGTGGGCCTGCCAGCCCCGTGCACGTGTGCTCAGTGAGAGCGAACATGGCTTCTCCCATGGTGGGTGTCCAGCGAGGTTCGAGGTCAGCTTCCATTGCTGTTTCGGCTGGCACATCTTTGCGGAGTGCAAATTAGTGCCTGAAGTGAAGTCCACTTGGCACCTGACAGCGGCCTGTGGGTGCTGCGGAGACAAAAGCCCTCAGGCTGCTGCAGATTTAGGTTTGTCCAGGGATGGGGCCGGATCTCAGTGAGTCTGCTCCCCTTACGCTGGACAGGGCCGGGCCGGGCCGGTGCGTGAGGACATGCAGCAGTGAACACGTCGTCAGGGGTCTGTCGTTGGTGAGCTGTGAGGACATCTGGTTGACCCGTGCGTTTCCTTCCCTTGTAGACAGAATGCCTGAACTACATCCGCGTGCTGCAGCCGCTGAGTGCCAACGCCCTTTACGTGTGCGGGACCAACGCGTTCCAGCCGGCCTGCGACCACCTGGTAAGGCTGCGGCATGTCCCTGGCCAGCAGTTAGAGCCGAGCAGGGCGGGGGGCAGCGCCTGGTGATCCCCACTCTGCAGAGCCGGGGGGTTTCCTTCCTGCAGCTGTGTGGGGGTGGGGGCAGCTCCGAAGGCCCCATCCTCTCCCAGCCTCCTCTCAGCCTGCGTCCTCTCTGCATGGCTGAGGGTGTGGCCGGGGCAGGACCCACGGTGCAAAGCTGGCAGCGGGGCACCTCCTGGGAGGGGCGTTGTTGACAGAGAAGCACAGCGAGCCGGGACCCAGCGTCCTGCCTGTTTCTCTTTGTCACATTCTACACTGTTTGAGGAGCCCTGGCTATGTGCTGGGTCCTGGCCAAGTGGGGAAGCCAGGACCTCTGCTCCTAGGTCCATCCCCTGTTCTTGGCTCATGTACGTTGTGGGCTGAATGTCTGTGACCCCCCCCCCCCAAATCCATATGTTGAAGCCGGAATTCCCTGATAAGTGAAGTTAAACGAGATCATAAGGGTGGAGTCCCGATCCGATGGGATGATGGCCTTACAAGAAGAGGAAGAGACATCTCTCTATCTCTGACCACGTGAGGATGCGGCAAGAAGGCCGCTGTCTGCCAGCCAGGAAGGGGCTCCTCGCCAGGAGCTAACCATGCTGGCACCCTGATCCCTGGCGTCCTGCCCCCAGAACCAAGAGGAGTGAATGTGTGTCCCCATCCCACGTGTGGTCTTCAGAGCAGCCTGGGCCCGCTGTCCCCAGGACAGCATGTCTACCCCTCTGGTCCTGGGGCGCTGCCATCCGGTGCTGGCTGCTGGGGTGTGAGTTGCCCCCGATGCCCCTTCTGGAATTCGCTCCTCCAAGGGCGAGTCAGTGTGCTGGGGCTTAGAAGCAGGGCCTCGCCCCTCCCTCACCCGCGTCACGTCCCCGACTCGCCCCGAGCCTGTTCGGTTGCCTTCCGCTGTGTCAGGGTCCTGGGGAGAGGGCCCCCGCCCTCACCCCGCCCTCCCGCCACTGCTGACTCACCTGCCGACTGTGAGCCGGAAGGAGCGAGGGCGTTAGCGGGCAGTGTCTCTCCTGGAGGTAATCTTCATCCCCAGAGGATCTGATGAGCCATTTGTAACGACCATAGAGGGGGAGGAGGAGTGTTTTAAATGCACATGAGGGTTGAAAATGAGGCCCACCTTCTACCCTGACTTAGCACCCGTCACACGTGAAGTATGCCGGCGCGGAGGGCTTACTTTGCTAAAACCCTGAATCAGTTGGAACTTTAAAATATTTTCCAAGCCTGAGTCAGAGGTAAAGGATAGGACAAGGTGTGGGCGAAGTAAGGATCTGCCTAGAAAGCCTGGTATTCACACGGACCCCTGGGGAGGGGTCCGCACGTGGCCTGGGTCTGCCGGGCCGTCTGTGTCCACAGACCCCGCGGCCGAGGTTGGTGTCGGGGTGGGGGGTGCTCCGAGACGCCGAGACCTGCGGTCCTCAGTGACGGACTGCGTGTTAGTCATATTAGAAACATTTTGTACGTGAAAGGATTTCCTGGCTAAACTCTAGTTAGTCAGAATCTTAGGGTGTGGAATTTAAACTTCAGTTCCATAGACACGTTGTTGAAGTCGGGGAATCGTATGTTCCATTTCAAGCTAGACCTGTATTTTTTTCCCAATATTTAAAAAATTTTTCAAGCCGACAGCACAGTTGGTCCTGCCCGCGTGTCCCAAGCACCTGGACCGCACAGTGGGGAGCGTGCACGTGCGGGCGTGCTTGGCTGTGGCCCGTCACCCCTGAATGTTGTCACATGCCCGAGAGTAATGACATTTTCCTGCATCATGCCAAGTCTGTCGTCACATCTAAGACTTAGGAATTCCCCGGTGTCACCTCACCTTCAGCCCTCACGCAGATTTCCCCAAACATTCCCTGGGAACTCGGCCTGCGAGTCGTGCCAAGTGAGTGCCCTGGCAGCCCCAGTTCACTCCTGGTGACCGAAGCCTGCTAGAAACGTGGCCGCGGCTTTCCCCGTGCGTCTGGGCCCTCTCTGCCCTGTGGCTGTGACACTTTTCCCTGCCTCCCTCAGGCAGGCAGACAGACAGACAGACAGACAGACAGTGAGGCGGCTCGTCCACCCTCGCAGGCAGGCTGTCCCCCTTCTGGAGCTTCTCCAGGCTGCTGGGTGGAAAATCGCCTCCCGCGCCCGTTTTCGCGTGCTTGCTGCGTTTCCGGTAGCTCGGAGCACCCTTTCCTGTCTGCGCTGCCCCGTGGGTTTCTTCTTTCTCTCCCTCGCTGTGTTTTGACCATTTTCCTCCTGGAGGCCTTCTTACCTCATCTGAACAAGCTTGTGACACGTTCGGGGTGGAGACGCCGCGTTTTGCAGGCTTTCCCCCCACGTGGTCACTGTTGCTGGCCTCTGTCTCATTCTTTCTGTCGACAGGAGCCGTCCGGTCCTTCACGTGTTGGCTCTGTCCGTTGTCTCTCTCCCCGACTTGATCCGGGCTCTCTCGCTAGGTGACGAGATTGTCCTAAGACTGAAATCTCTGTTCACGCAGCACGGTCCCATTGTTAATCTTCAAGTCACTGATCCATCTGCAGTGGGTTTTGGTGGCAGAATGAGGGGGCGGTCCTGCTCCTTCTTCCTGTCATCTGTTCGTTGGCTGGCCGGGTCCTGCGCTGCCACGAGGGCCATCTCTGTGGACGTCAGGATCCTGCACGTGGCCTCTGCTCATTCCAGAGCACGTCCTGTGTTTGGGTTTCCCTGGCTGCTCGACGGCCCTCGAGCCATCAGCACCGCTGTGCTTGTGTTACAGAGGAGCAAACCGAGGCTGTAGAATCTCAAGGAGCTCTCAAGGGTGTCAGAGCAAGCACGCCGAGACGCCGGCGTCCAGACCGGGACTCGGGGGCTGGCCACACATGCGCTCTCCCCTCCGTCCCCCCAGAAGAGCGAGTCTGTAATTAAACGGTCCAACAAAGACG